>NW_017729032.1:228896183-228905317 GCF_001723915.1 Gavialis gangeticus
TCCCACACCCCCCCAAAAAATCACACCCTGCATGCCCAGCCACCAGATAGGATGGAACAGGACCTGCTGGTGGGACCCACAGCTTCAGGGGCAACTGCCACACTGCAGCCCTGCCCCATACCCACACCAGTGCTGGGACATGCAGCCCTGGCCTGGGGGGTTCCTGGTCCCAGAAACCACTTGGGTATGTGATGGGCTGGGGTGTAGCAAGAAGACCCTTTTTGCCTGCCCCCCCCCAGTGTGATAGGCCATATAACAAGTGCCTCTTTCCTACATTGCATGCTCTCCTCTTCTCTTTCCTCTACCTTTTCTTTCTTCCTCCCTTTTCTTCTTTTCATTTCACTATAAAAATAAAGCTATAGAATTATTTGGGTATGAAATTGTGTTTTAGGAAATTATTTGATAGGTGATTCTATAGGTATAGTATGGTATTTTGCCTTTGTATTTCCCCCCTAATTGTATTTTGTATTGTATCTATTTCATTGTGCCATGGTATTTTACCTTTTATATTCTATATTTTACACTTTTAAATTTTTAATGAATGTATTTTATTTAGAAATAAGCTGTATCCTGTAACAGTATTACAACTATAATTGAATAGGGCATTGACATTGAAATTGTAAGAGCAGGAATTGAATGCAAGCTTCTCTGTATAAGGCTGGTTTTATGAATGAATTGGACAGGGTGAATGAACAAGTGACTGGATGCATAACACAGTAGCTGACTGCAACAATGAGTTAATGAGAAGCAATTAACACTTGCAAAACTGCAGACTGTCAGGACAAAGAAATCAATAGCAGAGCTGGGAACTCCCCGAAACTCCATTGTGAGTGCAACCAAGTCTCTGATTTGAATGAATCAACGCTGGAGACTGGCTCTTGAGACTGAATGCCAATCAACTGTCCACTCCCAGAGCTCTATTAAAAAATCACCAATGGACTCCCAAGACTGCATGTACCAGTGGACGTGACTCCCAGTGACTGACGGCAGTCACTCAACAGCCATCAAGGGATGTCCCCCAAGGACCAGACCTTTGGATTGGGCAAGCTTGGAAACTGGGAGGGGAGGGGGAAGTGGAGGGGAACACAGAAGTCTGCCAGGTGGTGCCCTCTTCAACCCAATCAGCACAATCAGCACCCTACCTATCCAGCCAGAAGGACCAGCCAGTGACTGCCTTCTGGGGACAACACTGCCTTGGAAGAAACCTCAACTGGTCATCTACAGCAGACTCCAGCACTTAGGACAGGTATACTTAACATGGTGCTGTATTGCAGCTGCTACATGTGGGTGTGTGCATGTAGGGTTGCATAGACATAAGGAAAGTCAGAATTTGACTTAACATCAGTGAGAGAAGATGATGTTGGAAATGAAGCTGAATGAGGAAGGTTGGCAGAAATGATGGAAGACACATATTCACATCGCATGTTTACATGCACATATGCGTGCATGCATGCACACAAACACTCTTTTCTGTAAAAGACCAATCTGCACTCTTGTGAAACAGTGCGACCCTGTACACTTCAGAGAGCAAGTGGGTTAGGATGAAATTGGAAGCTTCTCTATTTAAGATGTGCTTGGGTGAAGATCTTACTTTTTTCCCCTAGGTCTCAATTACTCTGGAGAAAATGAGGCAATTATTAATCCTGATTATGGAGTCCTTTGAGATATGGAGATTTAAATGTCCTATTTCTCACAGTGTGTGTGTGTGTGTGTGTGTGTGTGTGTGTGCGCGTGCTCATGTAGGCATTTAAAGAAACGGTATCTTAAAGAGACAGTACCCCTCATAACTAGGTTTGAATTTATGATTTGTAATTTGGTTAACTTTGCACACCATCCAATAAACTAGAACTTTGATGATCCTGTGAGTTGGTCCTTTGTAGCCAACAGGGGGAGAGGTAGAGGTGTCATCAGGGGTGTGTGTGTGTGAGAGAGAGATGGAGGTCAGGGATGGGGGAGTGCTTTGGGTAAGAGCCTGCACCTGTGCCAGGCTTAGAGTGCCACTGTACCCCCTAAGGCAGCCTGTACAGGGGGAGGTCAGCCTGGAAGGGAAGGGGCTTTCCCAGCCCAGGCCCTGAGCCCCAGTCAAGAGCTTCTCAGAAATGGCATGGGAATCACTAGGACCTGGGTGCAGGAGCAGGGAGAAAAACAGCAAGGGCGCCACTGCTCAGAGCCATAAAGCAGCAGGTTGAACCGCTGCAGCTGGACTCATGTCCTGGTGCTGGGATGGAGTTGCTGCCAGGAGGGAGCTCGTGGGGGGCAGGCAGGGGTTGAAGGTCAGGAGTGATGGGTACTGGGGGGATGGGGACTGAGAATGAGGGGCAAGGGCACAGGCATATCAGTGCTGCTCAGCACCCCACCTCTGGGTGATTGAAGCGGGGAGGGGCAGCTCTTATTTTTCTATGATAAAAAAAAAAAAGCAAACACCAAAGTGTATAAGTATTTCAAATAAATTTTATTATTATGATAGAGGCACTGGTAGGCTTCTAAATTGCTTCAAAATTGTAAATATATCAATAAAACATTTCTCAACTGATTTCTCTCTATATAGTGGCATTTCATTTTAATTGCAGAAGGACACAGATTTGGGGTATTTTAATGAGAGTTTGAATTTTTTTTATCAGAGAATTTGCAATTTTTAAACAGGGAACACCAGGATCTCTGCTAGTGAGGCAAGTGATGGTACCCTGGCAGAGGGGCCTGCCCAAGCCCAGCAGTGGGGGCCCAGCTGGAGGGCAGATGAGGTGGCAGACCTGGCCATTTTGGGCCAGGAAGACATGCTTCAACTGTTCAAAGTGGGCCACTACAAGAAGCACTTCTAGGTGATAGCTTCCCAGATGGCATAGCAGGAACACCAGAGGACATGACAGGAGTTCTTCCTGAAGGCTAACTGTGCAGCCATGGCTCACTGAAAGCTGGTCTAGAGGTTCAGGTAGCACTGCTGAAGTGCCTGTACCACAGCCCAGATGGCTGTGTGGTCCCCATCTGGGTCCAGCAGGCACACAGCCATGGTGGAGCCGCAGGTCCAAGGAGGTGGATATTGTTGCAGGTGGCAGGAGGTCACAGCCAGGCAACAGCCCCCACTGCCAGACTGCTGCAGTGGGTAGAGGATGAAGGGGCCACTCTAGGTTAGTGCTGCTTCAGCAGTCTAGCTGGCACAAAGGGCTAGTATCCCCAGGTACCAAGTGGCTGGCCCTCAGAAGCTCCTGAAGACAAGTAGCCGTGAGCTGCTCACCAGGGCAGTTTTTTACCAGTTGGAGTACGTGTCCAGTTCTGGGCACCACACTTCAAGAGGGATGTAGATAATCTTGAGAGGGTTCAGAGGAGGCCACTAGTATGATCAGAGGCCTGCAGGCAGGGCCCTATGAGGAGAGACTGAGGGACCTAGATCTCTTCAGCCTTTGCAAAAGAAGGCTGAGAGGTGATCTTGTGGCTGCCTATAAATTCATCAGGGGACGGCAGCAGGGAATAGGAGATACTCTATTTATTAAGGCATTCCTTGGAGTGACTAGCAACAGTGGCCACAGATTGACAGAGAATAGATTTAGGTTGGACATTAGAAAGAGCTTCTTCACCGTAAGTGTTGCCAGAATCTTGAATGGGCTTCCAAGGGAGGTGGTGCTCTCCCCTACCTTGGGGGGTCTTCAAAAGGAGACTGGACAAGCACCTAGCTGGTGTCATCTGATCCCAGTGCTCTTTCCTGCTCATGGCAGGGGGTTGGACTCAATGACATATTAAGGTCCTTTCTAATCCTAACATCTATGAATCTATGAATCCTATGAATCCTGTTGGGGCCTGAACAGGTGCTGGCCTCATCCTCTAGCTCCCCATGGCTGAAGATGCAGGAGAAGCTGGGCAGAGTTAGTTTGCCCCAAGTGGCACAATTTGCCCCACACTGATGTGCATGTTCAGGCACGTGTGCTGAGGCACAAATCTCAGGCACAAATTTGTGCCACTGCTATTTGAGCTGCTGCAAGTGCCTATGCCTGTATATGTGGATGCACCCTTTGGCTGCATCCAAATGAGTGTAGAATTTTGGTTCCCAAGGGACAAGTGGCAGCAGTGCACCCTGCACCAGGTGCACCAGTAGCAGTACACCCTACTTGTCTCCAGAGAATGCCCATTTCATGAACACTTTGGCATGCACTTTGGATATCCAGGGGTCAAAAAAACCCATGGAGAAAAAAGGCAGAGCAGCACATGCATGAGCAGCACTCCCTTGCAGTACAGAGAACATCTCAATGTGCAGTATGTGGTGCTGCAGAAGTGTTTATAGTACCACATACCTCATAGCTGTGCTCTCTGGATGCGGCCTTTGTGTCAATTCCCCCAGCCAAAGCTGGAAATCCCATGCTCAGACACTGTCTCCCATTTGAACACTTCCTACCTTCCCCACTCAAGTGAATACCTTTATGCTCTGAACAGTTCCTCCAGTCCAATATGTATCTCCCGTGTAAACCTCCTCACTCAAACTTACCTTCTTTCAGGTAAAATTTACCCCTAGTTCTCCCCATTTGCAAAGCACTTTTTTTCAACTGTACAAGATAGAGCATTTGAATGTTTTGGTCTTTAGTAAAGAATTTTTTTCTTAACAAATAAAGAAACAAATTGTCTATGATCTGAGACATTCAGAATGATTGCCTCTCTGTTCTCCATGATGTGGCACCACTGAAAGTAGTTTATCAGGGTCTTCTTGAGGAGGATTTCCTGACAGTTGTATTTGAGATATTCTGTCCATGGGCAACTGGTGCCACCTTAGTCAGTGGGGGCATGTGCCCCACCAGAGATAAGTCAGCAACCGGGGGGTCCCCCAACACCCAATTCTCTGACTGAGGTGGGGCTACGCATCACCACTGGTTCTGTCTCTGGGCTCTGAGTAGGAGTTTCTGGGCCTCTGTTAGAGGGTCCACCTCTGGTCTTATGGATATTATGCATGATGCATGCTCAGATGACTGTCTGGGGGATGTACTGCTTACTAGTATTCAGGTGCCCTAGTGCTCTTCACTGTACCGGAAAATGCCAAAAGGCTGACTTCATCATCATTTGGCAGCTGTCTAGGCTGTATTTTGAGAGCTTCTTTTTGGCAGCCAGGGCCTCGTGTAGGAATTCATGAGTCAGAAGGAGAGATGGCCATTTATATTCCTAAACAGAGTGGAGGGCTAGCTGGAAGGGGGAGAGAGGGGCACTGTTAACCCTCCAGCTCTATGGTGGTAATGCCATGGGAAATACTTCCTGCATCTTCATGAGCATTGTGATTGAGTTTCTGAAAACTCTGCTATTATTGACTTTACCCAACCATCTGCTTCTCATGAGTTTCATAGATTTCATAGATTTCATAGACATTAGGGCTGGAAGGGACTTCAGAAGATCATCGAGTCCAGCCGCCCACCCGAAGGGCAGGAAGTCAGCTGGGGTGATAGGAGTTAGCTGTTGCCTGTGATTCCTGGTGACCTGTAACATGATAAGAAATACCACTTTCATTTGATGTACTCTGGGAGCATCTACACATTCATCAATGTGCTGTAGTTACTGCACATTTAGTTTAGTACTTTCTTAATGAAGTATTAACTGAATGCGAAGTAACTACATTTACAGTGCAGTAGTGTCAGTGCATGTTTTTTTGTGATGGTTACTGTGCAGTAGCCTAATAACTCTGTGCAGTAGAGTATTAGAAGGGTTTTTGACTGGCATACTACTGCACAATGTTATTTGGCTACTGCACAGTAAGTGTCTCATGTAGACACACCCTCTGAGTCCTAGTACACTGGGACTAGGTTAGGAAAGTGAATGTCTCTGATGGCCCTGCAATCTTGCCACTCTCTTCCACAGTAAGTGGACAGTGTATTGTGGAATTTCAGGGTCCTGATCTATTCTACATTAAACTTGGATGATCAAATGCTATCAAAATCCATAACACCTTCAAACAGCTAGCTAGAAAGCTTTGCCTTTCCTCCTATACCTGGCCACAGTTTTCATGAGTTTGTCACTTCCACTTTAGATTTCTGTAGCCCCTCTCTATGGTGCTACATGTAAGTGATGCAGAGACTCCAGTTTATATAGTTCAGCTTCAATCCAGGTCGCTGTAGGCACATCTACACATTCATTAATGCACCCTAATTATAGTGCATTAAATTTAGTACCTGTAATAAGACATACTAACTTAATGTGCTGTAATTACCACTACTGTGCAATAGCACCAGTGCACTTTTTTTGTGAAACTAATATGCAGTAGAGTAATTTTACTGCGCGTTAGCATATTAGTACCATTTTTGCCTGCCATGCCAATGTGCAGTAAAATTAGTCTGTGACACATCCCATGTAGATGCTCCCTGTGGGTACAATAAGCCATGTTTTCTAATCCACTTCCAATACCAGTTTAGACTCTTGTTTTAATATCTAAAACAATTAATAGAACAAAGCCTGTTTATAAGAATGACTGAATTTCAGGCTATGAAATTCTTAGATACTTCTACATTTCTGGGATGATGTAGTTAATAACTCACGATAAAGTGTGTGAGAGATGGAGAATGAAGTGTTATTGTTAAAAAAAATCAGGCTGTAGAGCAAGCTTTCAAATCAGGTTAAGTGAATCCTGAACTTGATTGTCTTCAGTAAACACTGTAGAACCTTCCTCTCATAATAAACCTTTCTATCATAGCAAGAATGACAATCAGAACATTTATTCTCCCATCTAACTAAAAAGAAAAAAATCAATATTCATTGGGCCAGAAGGCAAAAAAAAAAAAAAAAAAAGGAAGCATGATCCCAGTGTTTAGAGCACTCACCTAGCAGGAGATGGTTCCAGAGTCTAACCACAGCTGCTTGGTCTGTTGCTGTATTTTACATTAACCAGTTTTAGATAAACTACTAAACCAAAACTGAGAGCAAGGAGAAAAGTCTGATTCATCCTAGGTAACTGTCTGAACCACTAGGCTTTAAGAATCATATTTCAGCTTGTGTTTTTTCTCCCACCAAATATATCTTGTATTGGTTATCATGGACAGGATTGGAAAAGTCAGGTGCAGAAGTTGCTACTTGCAGTGTGGGGTTGGCTATACCCCTTGCTCCTAGCTTCCTTCTCCACCACCCTGTGCAGAGAGACAATCAACTTGCGATCTATTTTTACATGGGATCCCCCACAGGAACATCTAGGGACATTTAAAGTCTCCAAAACATGTAATTATCTCACACTACCCCTCCATACTCAAAGCATGCCCTCCCCCCGCTTCCCCTCTCTCCCCTCCCCCACTGCTGTTGCTGCTTTCCCTGTTGTTCCAGGGGTGGAGGGAGCTTCAGAACTGTTCCTGACCTCTCCAACCAGGCTGCATGGGGCTGGGCTTAGCTGAGAATTGCAATAGTGGTGACAAGCAGCGGTGGGTGGGATCAGGGGCAGATCCAGGGTGGTGAAGTGTGTTGACATTGGGTTTGGACCCAGCACCTCTACCTTTGTTTTGGGTGAGCACAACCCTCAGACTGACCACAACATCTGCCAGTTGATAAAAGGTGAATTTATTGATACAGAGTAAGAACAGAAAAGCAACAATACAAACAATCAATTTTATATCTACCAATCCTAGGGCTGTCATTAGAATCAAAGTATACCTGGTCAGGATGCAGGCTTCACTCTGAGGCTTTCTCTCTTATGTGTCAGCAGTCTGGAGGTAGGATGCCGAGGCCCAGAACCTCCCTTCAGTGGGGTGCATGAGACGGGCTGATGGTGTGTGCCCTCTGTCCGTGGTGGCTTCGGGGGCCCTTCCTAGGGGATGGAGATGGGGATGGGGACTCCTTTGAGGAAGCAAAATGGGGAGGGATAGGGAGGGACCTTTTGTTAATCTCAAGTTTCTGCTTTTGTATTCTCTTTCCTCCTTGATGACTCCTGATGACTCTTCATCCATGGTTGTCTCTGGTTGGTTGTTTCTCTGTGGTCCACATAACCTTCTGGGCCTTCTCTTAATTTGGTCTGTTTCACCAAAACTGGTACTCAGACCCATGCTGCTCTGGGGCCTTGTAGCTGGTGTTACTTATCTTGTGTTATGGGCCAGTATGGTACATACTTCTTTGGTTTTCAAGCTGCTTTCTAGACTATGTGTCCTTGTTGGCCTCGTTGTGCTAGACAGCCAGTCTGCTTCCAAGGCTGTGAGAAACTTTATGCATGTTAGACCCAAGCACTTTACAAATCCATTTAACCCCTGATGCCCATCTTGACCCCTTATAGGTATACCTTATAGGTATAGATATATAATGCATATATCTATACCTATAAGCCAATTCCCAAAAAACAGACCTTTAAATACCATTCCTAAGCCAACACAGTGGTGCAATTGCACCCGCTTTAGATTCCTGCTCCATCCAAACAGTAAAAACAACTGCCTAGGAAGGGCAGTGGCATTTCTATTCAGGCAGTGCTGAAAGTCAATTAACTTCATGACTCATTGTCATGTCTCTGATTTTTGTTAGCCATTCCTGGTAAAGTCTGTATTTCACAGTCCAGCTGACTGCTTTTAGCTTTAGCTAAAAACCTTAACTCAGGAGTGATAATATGAACTTAGGTACAGAAATGACTAACAATGAAGCATTGGAAGCACTGTCAAGATGCTCAAGAAGGATAGATTTTTTTTAACAAAACCAAAACGAACATACATTTTACTGCAATGACTACGGGACTAATAACACAATGTCTTTTCACTAGTTTTACTATTTTCCCAATCTTGTTGCATTTTTTTAATTTTATATATAATGTAGCAAATTAGTGCATGTTTCCATGTTTATATTTATTTTTATAGTTTCATAGTTTCTAGGGTTGGAAGGGACCTGAGCAGATCATCGAGTCCGCCCCCCTGCCATGGCAGGAAAGAGTACTGGGGTCAAACGACCCCAGCAAGGTGTTCATCTAACCTCCTCTTAAAGACCCCCAGGGTAGGAGCCAGCACCACTTCTCTTGGAAGTTGGTTCCAGATCCTAGCCACCCTGACCGTGAAGTAGCGCTGATATCTAGCCTAAATCTACCCTCTGCCAGCTTGTGACCACTATTCCTGGTTACTCCTGGTAGTGCACGGGGGAACAGGGACTTCCCCAGTGCCTGCTGGTCCCCTCTGACAAGTTTGTAACAGGCAACTAGATCCGCCCTCAGCCCTCTC
>NW_017729032.1:228910317-228917656 GCF_001723915.1 Gavialis gangeticus
CATAAAGTATCTTTGCTTTGATCTTAAACTGAATCATATAGTACTGCCCCCCTAGTATATTAGTAAAGCATCCATTTGTTTGTTTTTTTAACTGGAGAAAAATATGTGTTATGTTATATGTGATGATGCACTACACCATCTGCACCCTTCTTCAAAATCCTAGATCTGTCCATGGGTGGAGTGATGGCTTGCCCCCTATCCCAACCTTCACCGAGGCTGGTCCCCTGAGGGGAAGGCACAGGGAAGAGAAATCTAGCTGGGCCCAATCCCAATGTAGCCTGTCAAGAGTGGGCAGGAGTGACTTGGAGCTTGCCCCCATCCCCCCCTGGAGCAGCAGGGAAAGCAGCAGTGCCAGGCATGGGAGGGGATGTGCCTTTGAGCATGGAGAGGAAGGGAAGGATTCTTGAGTACTTTGTGGACTTTAAAAAAGTCCCCAGAGCCTCTCAGGGTGTGGTCCAGTCTGAAAGAGGGATACAGCCATGCCAGTGCACCTCCTCTGGATCTACCCCTGTCCTTTGTTAATAATGAAACATCTTCCCCAGGAGGACTTGAAAGTGTTTCCACCTAGTGTAGCATATAGACATATGGTTAGGTTTTTCTGAAGAAGTAAGTGATATAAATTTGAATGCCCTCATGCAAAGAAGCATAGTTTTCTTTTCTAAAGTGTTCTAATCACTGTTTAAAGGCATCACAACTGTTTCCTCTTTGGGGTCCATTGAAAAAAAGAGAAGTACTAAATTCTTCAAAAGAAAGGGGACCAGAATTATTTTCAGGAAATGGTATCAATCCCAAATATATGGAGGTGGACCTCTGAAGCCCTCAGTGGGGGTAGAATTTTAAATTTGATTGCTTCTACCCTCTCAAAGAAGGCAGACTCAAGACAGCTTCCCGTTCAGTGTGGTTGCTGTTTTGGATCTCAGTCTGAGGCACCGATCTTCCCATATGTTGTAGAGGAAGCCAAGTTATCTAAACAAGGTGTCTGGGTCTACTCTCTGGCCCACACACTTCAGAATTAGGCAAAGCATTATTGGAGCTAGCTCTTAGCTACTATGAGCTGAGCAGCAACATAGAATTCTTAAGATTTATTCTTCACACAGCTTATGATCACCTTGGAGCATGATATTGTGGTAGGCTAGATTTACATTGTGATTTTACTTTAATATCCCTTTTATTGACTTTCTAAAGATATTTCCTAGATTTGTTTTGTTCAGTTCTGGTTTTGATTATCATTCCACACAACTCTGATTTTATTAGATTTTTTCTGTGCACAGTCTCTTTGAATTCCTTGGCCCTTAACAAATAACTGCCCTCCATAAAATATTTTTTTCAACATTGTGGATATTGCATTTTGCCCCTGCTGTGTCCTATTGCATTGCCTTTTTGGTTTACTAATAGGCTACATTAATTCAAAAACTCCCTTAGGTATTACTGAATGAAAAGAAACAGCACACCAGCTGAGATGCATCATTGTGTGCACACATTTAAAATCCAGTCTTTAAATCAATAAGGAGGCAATAGAATGAAAGCTGATGGTTATATAACCTACCACGGCTAAATGTGAAAAAAATAGCATTTTACACATTTATTCCACTGTCAATCTACAAAACTAAGAGCAAGATTCATTGCTTACAAAGCCTGATTGAACACTTTGGAATAAAGAGACTAGAATTTACTTACATGAGCAAGAGAAAGCCACTTCAGAGTAGGAATTCCAGAGCTATCTCTATTTCACATCTCAAACATAACAAATATTTAGATATTCATATCTGTATCTATTGGTGGAAAGCTATTAGCCATTTTTTTTCCAGGGAGAAATGCTCCTTTCTCTTTCATATGCTGAATACATTACCACTCATCTACCTGGAGCTGATTTCACTGACTCTTTTCATATTGTGGACAACATACTTATGACAGTAATGACTGGTTAAAAGGTTGTAGATTCCAAAAGACCTTTGGTCTAAAATGAGATTTGTAAGAAGCAGGAAATATGAACAGGTATGTATCATTGAAAGCATGATATTCAAGTAGATGCTGGTAAAAGGCCTGATCCAGCTCCCTTTGAGGTCAAAAGAAACATTTCCTTTGATCTGAAGCATGGAAGTTTCCAGGTTTGCCTATCAGAATTGGGCCTTTTCTCATTTGGCAAATAAATGTAATACATATTTAGAGTATATATTTAAACCACTAAGAGTATTCATTCCAGGTCCCTGCAGATTTATAGTCTGCAGAGGATATGACATTTACAGTTTGCAATGGGAAACCTAGGGCTAAATCCACAAAAGAACTTAAGGAGAAGTTGCACATTACACTTACACCATACTAATTCTATGGAATATTAAGCTGTCCTAAAGCGAGAGTGTGCTGTGAGCAGTTGCATATTAAGGGTTAATACCCTTTGGATGCATTGACACAAGATGTACTAATTCACATTAACCTAATTTGATGGGGCTTATGGGCATGTGTTTACACGTGCACACCCTTAATGCAGGTTTAAAATGGCAAAATTAGGCTAATTGCACCTAATTTGATACCACTAAATTTAGGCACTATTAGTTAAAGCACATTAATGCACGCGTTAACATGACCGACACTAACTTTAGTGGTGGGTCTGCCAGCCTGGAGCCTGCACACTGGGCAGCCCAGAGGTGGTGGTGGCAGCCGCACTGCAGCCTACTGCCGCAAGCTGCAGGTGGGCAGCAGCAGCAAACGCTGCCCAGCATGACAAGCGGGGGAGCCATAGCTGCTGCTGCCACGTACAGCCCCAACGGGTAAGCCTGGAGCTAGCGCGGGGCCCAGGCTGGCAGTGGGGGCAGGTTACAAGCTGGTGCTGAGTGTGGGGGAAAAGTGGCCCTTTGCCTGCCCTGTGGCCGGCGCCCCACTCTGCAGCTGCTCACAGCTCACATGGGGCTGCCTGTGCCTGCTCAGGACAGCACCACATGGTCTGTGAGCAGTTTCAGCAGGCAGCACCGGCCATGGAGTGGGCAAGGGGCTGCTTTTCCCTGCACTCCACACCAGCTCCTTCCCTTACCCCCCCACCTTACCTGAACTTCCTGCATCAGGGCAGCCACATAGTCCCAAGCTGGCGAGGCTGGCGGGGCCTGGCTGGGCAGGCCCTGCTCTTGAGGGAGTTTGCCAAGGATTCTCTTGGGTCCTACTGCCCCTGGTTCCTGTCATTTTTGACAGGAACCAAGGGCAGATAATTTTTTTATTTTCAAAAAAATTTAGGCACCCTGCAGGCTGGATAGAATGGCCTCACAGGCTGAATCCAGCCCACGGGCCATATTTTGCCCACCCCTGGTCTCACTGTAACATTCCACTTCAGCCTTAGGAACTTTAAATGACACTCACTTAGGAAGCTGGACACCCAGATTCATGGAGCACCTTGACCAGAAGATATTGAATCTGTATCTTTTTGACTTCCCAGGACAATGCTATAATCACTATGTCTTGGGTCAGACATCACTTATTTTGCCTCCTTGGCATTCCTTTTGAGGTGAACAGCCATGAGAAGGAGGAAGAATACAAACTAAAGAATGTGTGACATGATTAGGATCTGCTCCTAATCCTCAGAATCATGCACCCTGCCATGCACATGTGTCATAGCAGGACATGTGATTATTGGCATCAGGGATCTGCCAGTGACACCACTAAATGACATTACTAAATGACTAATAAAATAAATAGGGTTCCACTCTAAGATTTCAGTCAGAAAAATAGCAGAAGTCACAACTGCAACAGGGAGCCAGAGGATTCTGTAACTTTAAGAGAGTTCAGCAGGCTAAGCTGGCTGTGTAGGGCTACAGCAGAGGTACACAGGCTGGCCCTTAATCAAAGGGAAAACTCTTGTGTAGAGCTGGGGAGCCACATGTCAGGAAGGGGCGATGCTTTGAGGCATATAAACCCAGGACCTGAGGCACAGGGGCACTCTGGGTCTGCATGTTGTAGGGAGAGGAGCTCCTGAGGAAGATGGCTGCAGGAAAGGGGCCCAGGTGCACATGACATGGTTGTCATGGGCAATTTTAATTATACAGACATGTCCTGGGAGGAACACTCAGCCAAGATGGATCAGTCATGATCCTTTCTGACCCATTCTGAGGAGCTCTTCCTGACTCAGGAGGTGCATGAGCCAACCAGAAGTGATGCTCTGCTAGACTTGGTCCTGGCCAAAGGAGATGACCTGGTGACTGACTTAAATATAGAGGGAAGTCTGGGCAACAGTGACCATGAAACCATCATGGTCACTGTCTGATGTAAGGCAGACAAGTGCGATAGCAGGATTGAAGTCTTGGACTTCAAAAATGCAAATTTCAACAAGCTTAGGTCACTAGTAGGGCAAGTGCTGTGACACCAGGGACTGAAGGTGAAAGGTGTGCACAGGTTGTTCCTTAAGGACAGGATCCTTGAAGCACAAAGGAAGTCCATTCCCATATGGAGAAAAGGCAACAGAAGAAACAGGGCTTAGCTAAAAAGGGAAATCACAGTCCTTTTAAGAAAGAAGAAAGAAGCTTATAAACAATGGAAGCTAGGGGCAGGCCCCAAGGAGGACTATTCTATGACAGTCTGCATTTGCAGGGAACAGATAAGTCAGGCTAAAGCAGCAACCAAACTTAGATTAGCAATGGAAATCAAGGACAACCAAAAGTCCTTCTTTAGGTACATAGGGAACAGGAGGGAAACAAATGGGAGTGTGGAGCCATTGCTCAACAACTCAGGAGAGCTGGTTACCAGTACCCAGGAGAAAGCTGAACTCCTGAATGGTTACTTTGCCTCAGCCTTTCACTGGACCAAGGGAAAAACCACACAAGGTAGACTAGAGGATGAGCACGGTAGGAATAATCATCTTCCTACTATTGGTCTATAATTGGTGCATGACCAATTAAAAAAAGTAGACTTATATAACTCAGCAGGATGGGATGATCTTCATCTGAGAGTGCTGAAGAAGCTGGCCAAAGTCATTGCACGACCCCTGGCAATAGTCTTCCACAACTTGTGGAGCTCTGGAGAAGTCTCTGAGGACTGGAAGAGGGCCAATGTTGTGTCCATTCACAAGAAGGGCAGGAAGGAGGAGCTGGGTAACTATAGACCAATCAGCCTAACTTCCACTCTTTGGAAAATCCTAGAAAAGTTCATTAAGGAGTCTATCTGTGATAGGTTTGCAGAAAGTAAGATTCTGAATGACAGCCAGCATGGCTTCATTGCAGGCAGGTCTTGCCATACCAACATCATCTCCTTCTATGACCAGGTAACTCACCACCTAGACATGAGACAGCAGGTTGACATTGTATAACTTGACTTCCAAAAGGCCTTTGATTTAGTATTCCACAATATCCTCATAAGAAAATTGGAGGATTGTGGGATTAACTCCAAGACAGTCAGGTTGATGAAAAACTGGCTTCTGGATAGAACCCAGAGAGTTGTAGTGAATGGTGTCATCCTGGTGAGAAGTGGCCAGCGGTGTCCTGCAGGGGTTGGTGTTCAGTTCAGTACTTTTTAACATCTTTATTAATGATTTGGATATGAGAGTGAAGAGCTCACTGGCCAAATGCATGGATGACACCAATTTATGGGGAAGCATGTTCACGCTTGAAGATAGGCTACAGTTACAGGCGGACCTAGACAGGATAGCAAGTTGGGCAGACTGGAATCTGATGAAGTTCAATGGCAAGAAATGTAAAGTGCTCCACCTTGGGATGAGCAACCTCCAACACACGTACAGATTTGGCAGCACCAAACTCACTAGCACCATGAATGAAAGGGACCTGGGGGTAATAACAGACTACAGTACGATTATGAGCCAGTAACACTATGCTGTAGCCAGTAGGGCAAATAATACTCTATCTAGTGCAGGGCCAGGGGGCCTTCTTCAAATATTAATTGACACCTGCCAGGCCTGGGCATGGCAATAAAGGAAGATGGAGACCACAAAGAGGAAGGGGCTATCCTGGATTCTGGAGACAGCCTCCCCAGTTAAAAGACCTTAAGATCAAGCCATTGCAGGTGAGACATAGGAGATGAGGGAGGCTTGGGAGCACAGCTGAGTCATAGAATCATAGAATCAATGAGTTGGAAGGGACCTAGACAGATCATCTAGTCCGACCCCCCGCCATTGCCAGGAAGGAGCACTGGGGATGGCAGGGGTCACAAGACCCCAGCCAGGTGCCTGTCCAGTCTCCTTTTGAAGATTTCCAGGGAAGGTGAGAGCACCACCTCTCTGGGAAGCCTATTCCAGGCTCTGGCCACCCTTACCATGAAGTAGTTCTTCCTAATATCTAACCTAAACCTATCCTCCCTCAGCTTGTGGCCATTGTTCCTGGTGATTCCAAGGGGGGCCCTGGTGAACAGACTTTCCCCGAATCCCTGCTGCTGGCCCCTGATAAGGTTGTAGACAGCCACAAGATCCCCCCTCAGTCTCCTCTTGCAGAGACTGAAGAGATTCAGGTCCCTCAGCCTCTTCTCATAGGGCTGGCCATGGAGGCCCCCAGCCATTCGAGTGGCCCTCCTCTGGATCCTCTCCAGGTTCTCCACGTCCCTCTTGAAGTGCAGCGCCCAGAACTGGACACAGTACTCCAGCTGAGGCCTGACCAGCGCCACATAGAGGGGGAGCAAGACCTCTCTGGAGTCTGATCACTAGGGGACGTCCGATGCTGCCCAAGCCTGTCACAGTAACATATACAACTTAAGAGTTACTGTGCTTTTTTAAATTAACAATGTTGTTAACAATTGCATCCATGTTAATGGCAAATTAACACGATAGGTTTTTTTCTTATGGGAGGAACTTACTGGTTTCTGAACTGGTATGTTGTTATTTTAAGCTTAAGGAATTTGGATAGGTGGTAATATGGGAAAAGTAACTAGCAAATTAAACCATGCTATTGTGAAGCTGCATTTTACATGCACAATGTAAATCCGCAAATTCTATGATATGGTTGTTTTGTACAAATAGATTGCATTAAAAAATGCATCCATCTTACAGACTTGTTTTTCAAAACGACCTGATTGCATTCTAATATGTTACATAATAGTAAACTTATTTTTCTTTTATACTTGAATAAATATAAACTAGATAATACCACTTTATGTTAGTGATACACTGAGAAATACTGAATTACAATAAACTCCTTAAAAAGTGCATGTGACATCTCCATTTATAGCAATCAAATTTATGATTATTACTATTATGATAATGAATATAAAATCAAATTAGTAGTGATAGGCTACTTATTTCCTATTACTTGCTGCTCCAGGAAGACTATTCTTTTTGAATCTCAAAAAATGTTTCATGGCTTATGATGCCTACATTATATATATGGCATCATAAGCCATGAAAAATTTATATATA
>NW_017729032.1:228917966-228934572 GCF_001723915.1 Gavialis gangeticus
AAAATTTATATATATATATATATATATATATATATATAATGTAGGTATCATAACCATGAAACATAATTTCATATATATATGAAATGATTTTATAATCATCATATATTTTAATTCTTAATATTTAAGAGGTCACTCACATGTTTGTAAGGACAAATTTTCATCTGAGTAATTAGTAAGTGCAGAGAGTTCTGTTAAAATCTAAGAACCTACAAAAGTGTAACTTCATTTGAGTGAGTTTAGTGGAGTTCTTAACTATTTTTCATATTTGTATATTTATCTATTTCCTGGTGCCCCCAGGAATGGATTTATCTTCAGTGTGAAAGCATGTGCTGCTGAGATTCTGAAACACACCTGGAACCTTGGAAAAGCTTTAAAGTAAGCACCTGCTCAATGGTATCCATTGAAATCAAATACATTTTTCTTAGCATGTTATTAATTCCTGATGTAAATAAATGCAATATGAATACCTGGACGTTTCTAATCAGTGATATGCTGCTAATATGTGAGCAAATGACTTGCAGAGAAATGTTTTCCCTTTCCCTTAATTACATGAACTTGTGGTGAGGAGGGATTACTTTATTTGTAACTCCTGTCCCCAAAAGAATGCTTTTCAGTGGGAGAAGTGGCTTGCTTAATGTCCTTCAGATTTTTACACAGTGGGACACTACTGTGCAGTGGTTACTGTGCATTTATTATTTGTATAAGAAAGTATTAAATAATTACAAAGTAACTGGAATTACTGGGCAGTAGCACCAGTGACTGTATTTTAAGTGATGCTACTGAGCAATAGCCTACTGCACAGTAGCATATTAGCACTGTCCATGTTATGATGTGCTACTGTGCAGAATTATTTGGCTACTGTGCAGACAGTGTCTCATGTAGATGAGGCCAGTTAGGAGGAAAATAAACATGATTGTCCTCTCACAGGATAGGTGTATGTATGTGTGGGTGTTGTAGGTATTTTTTGTTTGGTTGGGGGCAGAGTTTTGTGATTCTAAGTCCCATGAATTATGACCTTTTAAGTTTCATGTATGAAAAGGGGAATAAAGTGGGCATGGATTAATTTAAGTTAGAAATTAAAATAATACCTCTACCCATTAAAATAATAAGTTTGTAGAATAGTCTTCTAATTATAGTATTATGGCAAAACCTAACTACTTCTCAGACAAAGTTCGATACCTCTCTGGTGTCTACAATATTATGTGAGTGGAAGCAGTAACTCAGGAGGTTGTAGTCTTATGTATGCACATTTTAAAATTACTCTTTGCATCTATGGAAATGAACTATGATTTCTGAACCCTGCTTGGGGAGGTTTTCTAAATGATTCCTTTGGACATGGTTCAGGTTAAACCCTATCAACACATTAAATGTTTTGCTGTGTTAACAGAATGCAAAATATGTTAGTGCTCTGACTAAATTATAATGTGTGTTGGGCATGTGTAAGCAAAGAGGGCCAAAACTGTCATGTTATGGAATCATAATATAATTAACTTCCCAACCTCCCCAATACAATTGCAGTTGCAGATGAGTTTTTATTTGTACTGCTTTTGTTGTTTTATGTAGATCGATGAGAGTTGCTCCTTGAATAAATGCATAATAGCTATGGCACAGTAACTAAAACTTAAATAATTGCAGCCCTTTTTTTTCTATAAAGTAAATGCAGAAAGGTCTGAAAAGACTACATATTCAAATTATTCACATATATTTGCAAGGATTTGCAGTATTTCATTTGTATTTTCAGTCCTGAGTTACCTGTATGAGCATTCCAAAGATAGCAAATGCATATATTTGAAAGA
The DNA here is from genome assembly GCF_001723915.1 of Gavialis gangeticus. Taxonomy (NCBI): domain Eukaryota; kingdom Metazoa; phylum Chordata; order Crocodylia; family Gavialidae; genus Gavialis; species Gavialis gangeticus. The sequence continues at coordinate 228,919,763 of NW_017729032.1, forward strand.
CTTTAAATTAAGATATTGAAATCTGAATTTAAGATAAATTAAGATATTGAAATCTGAATTTATTTGACATCTGATTTTTTAATACACCCCATTCAAATAACTTAGTGTTAATATCTGAATTATAACATATACAAAAATGTGGATCTGTATTTGAATGTGCTTTTAACAGCCATTGGCAAAGTCTTATGTTCATTAAACCCCAACATAAATCTGAATAGATTCCAGTGAGTTCACTGTGGGTACACAGGATTTACATCAATGTTGGGGGAAGCAGAACTTGTCCCATCACTGTTTTCCTTTCTTGGGGAGAGATTTTTCTAATACTACAATCTGGAGTCAATTTAGCTAGTTTTAAATGTTAAGATTTGTATTTCAACTCATCCCATATTCCCATCCTATACAAGGTATGTTTGACCAAGTTCCCATTCAAAGTGGCGGTAAGGAGCACATATGTATGCAATTTAGACTATACTAAATTAGAGTACAGGGTAATATGGAGCTCGTGTTAAAAGATGGATATGAAAAGTCAAAACAACACAAGTCCTAAAAGACCATTTCCCACTCATTTATATTGTGGGCCACTTTCATAGACATTTCATTAACTCACAGATTAAGCTTCAACTGACAGTGAAGAGGAGGAACAAATTCTAGCCCCCCAATTTTTAAAAGTTAAACTGTACTGTTCTTATGGAGTTTATAGCAAGGATTATTGTACACTTCATATCTTGAGGGCTTTGCAAAAATGGGGGCTTTATAAGGGCACATTTTGTGCCATTATACACTATGGGTATTTTATTCATGAGTCCTGAATGCAAATTTTGTCCTAAGCAAGCAGGTGAGTCACTGTCATTCATTTCTAATTTAAAAGAATTTCAGAACTACGTTTCAAGGATCAGCCAGTAGGGAATACACAGCAGTGTGAAACTTACCTGCAACTGAATGTTCCCTTTGTGAGTCACTCAGTTGGTACAAGTTTTGATTTTAAAATACTCTAAAAAAACTGCAGCGGAAAGACATCAAACATCACTTCGAGTAACTGCAGTCATTTCAGATTCTGTGAAGCAGTGGGAAAACGTGTTCATCTCACCATCCTACAATCTGCAGAGATTTCATTTGGAAGGATTCCAACTGAGGTGGTATGTTGCTTGCTTTCTTTAATAGCTCAGCTAGCCAGGGATAAGAAATGTCTGTTTGGCACTGACCCGCCAGTTTAAGGTAGGTGTTACCTGAAAGGTCGGAGTTGCCAGATCTTATCACTAGTTAAACTTACTTACATTCAAGCCATATACTCCATTGAATTCTCTGCCTAACCTACTTTCACACTGTATATTTCTCATAATCAACAGGAAATACATTAGATAGATCAACAGTTTATGGTGGCATTAGGGAAAAAAATGCGGTGCCTGTTTCCAAATCAAACTAGCGCAGAGGCTCCCAACCACTGGGCCATGGCCTGGTACCAGGCCATGAAGGGTTGGCTTCCAGGTCATGGAACAAGCTTTAATCACTGCTAGCAACAGTTCTATGCCCACACCCATGCCATACTCATTGTCTGGGCAAGAATGTCCTCGCTTGGCCAATGACCCTGACTTTAACTTTTGAAACTGGACTGCAGTAACTGTGGCTAGTCACTTCCGTATCAGTGAGACTGCTGTAGCTACTAACGTCTGGCTTGTCTCCTCCTTGTATCCTCCTTATCTACTCGGCTAACATTAACCAGCTAGTCATGTGTATGTATTATTTTTAGCTATTGTCTCCTCCTTTATTGATGATATTCCTGATGTTCCTCGCACTACCCTCCCCACGTAAAAAACAAATTTAACTATGTTAATTAGACTGTTTCTATACCCAGTCTGTGAAAATTCTTTGAGTGAGTTTGCCGGTCCACAGTATAAAAAAATTTGGGAAACATTGAACGAGCACATCCTATCATAACCGTTTTCAGTTGGAAAAACAGGGTCTCATTTATCCTGAGCCCTTTAAAAGGGAGACTAGCTGAAGGTTCAGGAATATTTTCAACATGTAGTAAGAACATATTCCATGACTGTGCATGGGCTTGAAAAATTATGAAGTGAAGATGAATATGGCATGGGCCATGAATATACCCCAAAACTTATCCTATGTTCTGTTAGACCCCGACTCATCCAGTGCCCAGTGACTAGGGAGATGATGATTCAATTGCTCATGGATCCTGGTACTTATTAGCAGGAAGCAAACACCAGCACACATTGCTCGCAACAGCTTTATTCAGAATGGAGACAGCTTCAGACTAGCTCCCAAAAAACCCAACAAACTGGAGAGCTGCCCTGAACAATAGTTTTTTCCACATTTATACACTTTGGTTTATCCTCATTACCATTTATTCCACCCTCGCTCCTCCCATGTCCCACCCATTTCCCCTCTCAAGATCTGCCTCTGTTTGCTTCATTAGCATGGAATTGCCTATGCATTTCATTCATTTATATTCCTTTTTGCTATGAGCACATGTCTAAGACCTTCACCCCACTTCTTCGGTCAATGGGTGGACTTTGGAGGCTTCTTTACCAATCACCATTCACTTTTTGCATATGTTCATCTCAGTTATGTGTTATCTTTCACATTACAACCTGTTTTTCTGTCTCATGTTATATCATCTTTCACATTCCTAAAACTTCACCTCATTCACAACACACAGACTCACTTTAAAATGGTTGACAGTTTAAATGGTTGCTTAGCATAAGAAAATGGCTGGCCTAGATATCATTCTGCCTTGTGGTCAGCAGCTAGGCCACAGGTTAAAGCCTTTGTATTCAGTTGCAAATCCAGTGCTCCCCAAGATTCAAATACAGTCACCCTAACAGGTTCCAGGGCCTTGGTTTCTTTTTGATGATAAGAAACAAAAAAGGCTGAATTATCATTAAACACCATTCTTTGGTTGTACCAAATATGATGTTGATCTAAGTGACATATATGGCTCTTACATCTTACCTTTCCTCTTTTATGAAGAATGAAATCAGTTAACATTTTTATGGCTTTCTTTGCAAGAGCTAAAAACAATTTTTTTCAAAGAAACTTTGAGATTCTGGAGAACAAGATAATAACTTCAGAGATATAATAGTACTACATAAGCACATATATCTGTTGTATTCATGCTTGGAGTAGACGTATGTTTTGTTTTGTTTTTTTCAATCAGTACTAGGCAGATACTTTTATGATCAGCTTTAGATTATGGGTCATTTGCTTGGGCTGCCTGTTATTCAACATTCATTATTCATGGTTTGTTGATGACCATTAAGTCATTTGGTATTATTTCTGTTTCCAGATTGGCTCAAAACTCTATAATTAAGAATAAATACAATGATGAGCTAACAAATATTCAAGAATAAATTTTCAGGAGAATAATAATTTCAGCTAGAATTCATGACTCTTCTGGATTCTTGAACATATCTGTGAATATCCAGCAGTTGTTCCAATACTCATGAGTTACAAATAATGGCCTTGATCCTGCATATATTTATACATTGCCTTAACTGTAAGCACAAGCACAAGTAATTCCAATGACAACATGAGGACTATTCACAGAAGATCCATATGCAGAACTAGGATTAGAGCCAATGTGATATTTAGTAATCCTAAAATCATGATCTGAATGTGATGTTTTTGCTGACAAAAAAAAAATTCTCAGATTAGATTTTTCTTCTTTCAGCCATATTTACTAACACACACCACCCACAGCTTAATTTCTTTCTAAAAGGCTCCTTTGGTCTTAGAATTTTATTACGCCTAATTTGTTGTGAAATCATTATTTGTAGAGATATTTTTTGTTCTGCTGCTAATATCAGTAGTTCAGAAAAACAGGAAAACATTATAATTCAGTAGTTTAATATAATGCACTATTTCTTCTCTTATCTATTCTCAACAAATTAGTTACATATAAATCTGAGAAAATAACCCCTAAGTGTAAACAGCACAAAAATAAAGGTAAATCCTGCTCATCTAGATACATTTTTCCCTGCTAAAATACAAAGTAGAAGATCCTTAATTCTTTAAATTAATTTTGGCAGAAGTGGCATTTTACTAGATTACAAACTATATAGGACAACAGTAAATACAGTAATTACGTGCAATCATAATCAAACCAATATTTAGTAATAAGTATTTCGGAGTATAGTTTTTTTGTTTAGTGTGGTGCTCTATAAATACCAGTCATCATACTACCATACTATCACTGGTGCTATGCTTGTTCATCTTCACAGTAAGCCATTAATAACCTGTTTTCTCTTAATTTCCACCAGAGAAAAAGGAAAGAAAAAATACTGAAAAAAATAAAGGCTTGTTTTCCATTTATAAAATATAAAAGAGTGGGTTGTAAAGTGTTCTTACTATTTTATCTGAAAAAATATGACATCCTGCTCATGATATTTGGGTTGTGAAAATCCCTCACAGAATGTAGAACACAAACTAATTATGCATGATGCAGAGAGGGCTGAAGTATTTAATGACATTTTTAATTCAGCCTTCACAAATAGAGGCAGCTTCCAGATGACAAATTCAGTTGGCAGCAAACATAGGGAAGAAGATACACAGCCTAGAGTAGTAGAACAACAGGTTAGGGATTAATTACAGAAGCTACATGCTTCATATCACTAGGGCTGGGTGGAATGCCCCCCTAGAGTACTGAAGGAATTGGGTTAGGTAATTTTGGAGTTGTTAGCTCACGGAGGTTGGGCAAGGATCCAGATGACTGAAAAAGGACAAATATTGTGCCCACCTTAAGGGAAGGAAAGGAGGTGAATCCAGAGAACTACAAACCAGTCATCCTGACCTCTACACATAGAAAGATCATGGAGCAGGTCCTCAAGGAGTCTATTTTGAAACACCTAGAGAAGAACAAGTTGATCTAGAACAGCTAGTATGGATTTCCCAGGAGCAAGTCATGCCTGCTCAACCTTATTTTCTTCTATTATAAGGTGGTAGATAGGCTTTGTGGATGGGGGGAGAGCAGTCAATGTGATATACCTTGACTTAAGCAAGGCTTTTGACACTGTCTCCCACAACATTCTCATTAAGAAAGTGTGGAAATACAGAGTACATGAAAATCTGCTAAGGTATATACTTAACTAGTTAGACTGATATGTTCAATGAGTAGTCCTCAATGGCTCAAGGTTTAATTGTGAGGAAGTATCAAGAGGGGTTCCCCAGTGTGGATTGGATGGAGTTGTTGATACTTCAGAGGATAGGGCTAGGGTCCAGAATGAGAACTGGTTCACAGTCAATAGGGTAAGATTTAACAAGGACAAGTATAAAGTCCTGCACTTGGGATGAAATAACTGCATGTACAACTACAGACTGGGGAAAGACTGGCTAGGCTGCAGTACTGAGAGAAGGACTTTGGGGTTACAGTAGACCAATATAAATATGAGTTAAATTTGAGTTGCTTATTGCATCATGCTCCCCTGTCACCTCCTGCCCCCCATCACTCCCTATCCATACCCTGCTGGTTCTGTTGCCCCCCTAGCACCTTGGCATGCATCCCCAAAGAAGGGGCTAGTGTCTGTCTACCTGTGTCCTCCCATCCTTATATGCAGGTGACTGAATGAAGGAGCAGAAGCACATGGCTGGAGGTGAGAGGGTTATTGAGATAGAATGATCCATGCAGTATAGTACAATTCTGCCCAGACACCATGTGGTGGGTCAAACTTTATGGGCAGGCAGTTTAGTCTTGTTTTTCATGCACTGCCTGTAAATTTATGGACATTTGGAAAACCTAAGCAGGGTGATCTCATGGGACTAGATGATCTCATGACATCCCTTTCAGCCCTACCTTCCTATGATTCTATGATCCAAAGTCAGAAGTCAGTGCCTGATCTTCAGCACTCTTCCTTGTTAAATCATAAACAGCAAATAATTTATTTCAAAATGGAAAGGAAAATCCATAACAGAGTTCAGTTTCCAGTAATGGAAACCATGCTGCATTACACCATGATTTACCTAAGTAGTAGCATGACATTTATAATGCTTTGAATATGAAGTTCTGCCACAGTGTGAGATGTTTAATACTTTCATCATATTGTTGGTGGCAACTGCATTAGCCTATGCAAGGTGAATCATTTTTATATGTTTCATCCTTTGAGTAAGAATTAATTTAGCAGACTACATTCATAAGGGAGATTTAGGCTCAGGATTGGATTGTAAAAAATGAAGGTGCCCTCCTATCTCCTGCCCTAAGAGAACCCATGAGCTCCTATAGATCCCATAAGCTCCACATTATGCATGTAGGCTGCCCATACAATGCATGGAGAGAACTAGACACAAAAGAATGGAAACCACAAAGCCATATTATCATGATCAGGGAGCTTCTTAAATTAGGCTGTAGGAAACCTGAAGGGAGTGCTTAAGCACCAGTCCCTGCTTGAGATTCACAATCATAAATCCTTGCTTGAATTAGAACCTTACTGGGCCAGGTCAACCTTTGAACAGACATCTCTCTTTTATCTAAAAGCCAAGTGGCTAGACAACTTATACAGTATCAGGGACAAGGCCAACTCCCTCACTTCCTGATTTGGAGTTGATACTTGAATTTGGGTCTCTTGCCTCTTAATGAGGTGTCCTAATTGTTGGGTATAAGCCATTCTAGGGGGAGTTTCTCTCAATAGTTCAGTATCAAAATCTTGTTCATACATATTCAATCATTTATCTGAGTACGAGAGGGAGGGAGGCAGGGAGAAAGGCAGGGAGAAAGGCAGGGAGAAATTATTATATTATATTCCAGTCCTTGCTTCAATTAATTTTTAATTATTTTTCCAAACTGGGACAGATTCAACAAGAGTGCCTGAGAGTGGTATGGACCACACTACCCAATAACCAAATGGTTAGGGCAGACTCCCGAAGAGTTCAAAGACCTAACTGTAGGTTCTCTGGTCTAAATTATTTAAATTATTACAGAGAGTATTTAAATTGAGGTTTGCTACATCACAGGGAGGGCAACTAGCAAAGCCCAAAAGCATGGGAAATATCCACAGTACAACACAGGCATAGCTACACCAAGATGATCCCTGGCTAGTGGTTGTCAAACCTCTTCCTGAACATCTTCAGTGATGGAGAGTTCACAGCTTTCATAGGTAGATTATTCCACTGACTCACTATTCTAATACTGGAGATGATTTTCTGGGTACCCAACCTAAACTTACTTTGCTGCAACTTCAAACCATTGGTCTGCCTCCTCCTCTCTAAAACAAGAGAGAAAAGGTACTTTCCTTCTTCCTTATGGCAGCTCTTCAGTCTCTTGCCAATCTGACATCCACCTGTTAATAAATGGATTAAGTGGGAGAAGGGGAAAGAGGGTGGGGGAGAACCATGAGAGGCAGCAGGGGAGCCCTGCAAGTGGTAGGGAACTGGGGGAGCCCCAGAGAGTAGGGAAAGGGGGGAAAGTCCTCAGTGTGGTGGAGGATTTTTATATTTCAGTTCTCAAGGCCCTTGAGAGATCTCAGAGCCCTTGACAATGATCTTCATGGAGTCATGAGAGACTGGTTAGGTACCAAAGTACTGGAAAAGGGCCAATGTAGTGCTTTTCTTTAAAGAAGGCAAAAAGGAGTACCCAGGGATCAGGTGGACTCCCAGAGAGGTCTGTCCTAGGCCCACTGCTGTTTAATGTATTTATTAATTATTTGGATGCTGGCATAGAATTGGGCTGCCTGTACTGTCTGTCCCACAGGAGCTGTCTGTCCCTCTCACTGACACCACTGCTGGGCTTCTGCTCTTCTCCAGGTTGAGCCTAGCCCGGAGAGCAGCAGTCATGGTGGCAGGTTAACCCTTCCTTTCCTGCTCCCCTGGGACAGACAACACAGGCAGCCACAAGAATTGCGATGGGGCGAGCAGTGAATGGGGATCTGGGGTTCTGGGGAAGCCAGGGGGATAGTGGACTCAATGTGGGTCAGCAGGGTAGAGGGTAAGTGAGATGTTCACACTAACGTGTAGCCCAGAGTGGTTACACATTAGTATAAAGTACACCAGAGAGAAACCTGGGTTGGAATGGTGTAACTTTAAGCCAACTAAAGAGTTCTTAAAAGTAGTATCAGGTGTTAATGTGTGGACAATAAAGGGGTTAAGACAAGGGTGGGCCAGATCCAGGTCAGTAGGCCATTCTATCTGACCCATAGTGCCCCTAAAAAAATTAGAAAATTAATATTTATCTGCCCCTGGCTGCCTGTCAAAGATGAGAGAAATGAGGGGCAGTAGGACCCAGGGCAAACCAGCAGCAAAACTAGACAGCTGAAATAGCAAGTCCAGACTACCCCCGTCCCGCTTCCAGCATGAGCAGGAAGCCTCTGCTTAGCAGGGCCTGCTGGAGCCTTCTGGCCTGGGATTGTGCCTTCCTTCCTGCACTAAGGAAAATACAGATGAGGAGGAGGTGGGAAGGGAGGTAGGGGAGGACTGTGGGCAATCGCTCTAGTCTTCAGTGCCAGCCAGACCAGCTTCTGTAGCCCTGGTGCTGCAACTGAGAAACACGTGGTGCCAGTGCAGCTGGCCAGAGGGCAGTGTGAGTGGGGAAATGGCTGCAGTAGGTGGGGGTAAGGGGCAGTAAGCAGGTGCGCAGAGTGCAGCAACAGCCAGGCAGGAGCACGGGGCCTGTGTCAGTGCACTAGGGCCAGCACCAGCAGGGCCCAAAGTGGGGTGGCAGGAGTGTGGGCCAAGGATGCCAGGGGCTCTATGGAACCAGTCTGGCTGCCCACTCTCCCTGCTTGAGCAGTGCAGCCTGGCTCCATAGAGCCACTGCCAGCCTGGCCCCATTTTCTTGCCACCCTGCTCTGGGCCCCACCAGCACTGGACCTGGTACACTGGCACATGCCCTGCACACCTGCCTGGCTGTTACTGCACTCCCTGCACCCACTTGCTGTTCCTTTCCCCTGCCTGCCACAGCCATTTCCCCTCTCCCCCACTGTCCACCATGCTCCAGCACCATGTGGTTCCCAGCTGCAGTGCCGGGACCACAGGAGCAGCTGACATGTGGTGCCAGAGTGGCCAGGGGTGGGGAGGAATTGGCAGAAGAAGGGCAGAAGTGGCAGATGGGGGCAAGTGACAGTGAGTGGGAACAAAGGGCCCACACAGGGCCCAGTGCCCCAGGGCCAGGAGTGGCAGAAGTGCAGAGCCTAGGCTCGCAGGAGGGCTGAAGAAGCTCTGCCTGCCATGGAAGGTGGGGGGAACAGGGTGTGGGCAAACCCTCCTTTTCCACGCAAGCCACAATCCTCCCCCGCCACCCTCCCCCCACACACTCAGAGCCCCCAACAAAACCCATACCTACTCACACCCCCACACCTATCCACCTCCCCACAAATCCCACACACACCGTTCCCCACACCCCACATACCCACAAACCTATACCCACCCTACCACCCACATCCCTTACAATATACAAGATTAAGACTTCGTTTTAAGCTGTTATACTGTCACCTCTATATACGCTACACAAACACTTGTAAATCAGGACTAAAATATTTTTTGAAATGACATTAATTAATATTGTAATACATGTTTGATTTTTAGAATATAATTTGGAATTTCTTATTTAGAAATGGCAAAACCCCTTGCTGAAAGAAGCAATTCTGGGGGGAAAGGGGAAGGACTTCTGGTGGCAAAGGTCAGGGGTTAAAGGGTGGGACTTCTGGTCCCAAGATGGCAACCAGGGGGTGGGGCGCCTGTGAAGGAGCAGGGCTACCTTTGCGGCCCTTGATCGCTTGCCAAAACTCAGTAAGCGGCCCTCCACCTGAAATCATTGCCTGTCCATGGGTTAAGTGCTCCAGGAGCCACCTAAAATAGACTTTTAATAAGGATCATAGATATCATGACTTCTCAGGAAATAAAAAAGTGAACTTCCCAAATGAGAGGTGAGGACTCTTCATCTAGTGAAAGCAGAGCAAGCTCTTTTAGGAATTTTCATGTCACAGGGACTAGTCAAGTTGTAATTAGCTGTAACTGACTCCCACACAAGTTGTGACACTCTTTGCCTGAAGCTAAATAGCATTAAATATGAGATCCCCCATTCCTATAATCTTTGAAAACATCAAAGAAATCAAATATGTTGGATCTAAATTGATGCTTGCACAATGAAATTCCCCCAGCGAACAGTTTGATTAAGGAGCAACTACTTAAGCTATGCACTAAGAAGACATGTATTTTACAAAGGTATTTCAGAACTCAGGGTGATTGTCAAAACTGCAAGAGTGAACAATGACGAATAAATATGCTCCATACAATGATAACAACTTCAGGAGAAGAAGCAGAGAGCTTGGGGATAAATCTCTATGAAGCACCTGGGTAATTGTTGCTATTTTTTTACAGTTATTGAATGGCAATAATTTCATCTTCAGAGTCCTAGGTTTTCCAAATGTAATATTGGCAATTTTTGTTGGGCTAATAAAGTACCTCAAAAAAATTGTATTAATAAGAGAAATTACTCAATAAAAATATCTACATTTGCTGAATAATCTATCAGCAGTTTATCTTTTTATCAGTTCTATTACTTTTATTGTACTATTTACTGTATTTACTTCATTGCAGAATTCATATTTTCAAAGGTAAGTGTCCAGAGATATATTCCTAAAATCTTATTTAGATTAATAAATTACTTAAATATATGTTTTGTTTACTTAAATAGTTTAAATTTGATTTAAATCAAAAATTGAAAAAATGAGTCCAAACACAATTTGAAGTCTTTTTAAATATTTTTCAGTTTAAAATACAATTAAAGGAAATTACAAGTTTTTAAAACATCAAACCAACAAATGCTCAAAAGACTAACCAAACTTTTAAAATGAATCATTTCAAATAATTTTGGAATTTTTTAGGCTTCTTTTTATTTAACTGAAATGAATAATTTGTGAATACTGACACATTTATGTAAAATTATTTTTGTAGTGGTGAAACTTACTTTTCACTGAGAGAGAGAGAGAGAAATAAAAAGAGTTCCATGAAAAGAATGTAGGTCCATCTCTACTTAGATCCTGCAAACCTTTATGCAAAAGCTTATATTAAAACACATGATCACTTAAGTTAATGAAATTATTCATGTCACTAAATAACTACATTAGGTTTTCAGGACTAGGCCTCAAGTCACTCAATTTCAAAAGTACTGTCATTAAGAGAGTCTTTGGGGACTACTGGATAATCAGTACTTAAAAAAATTAGACCACTTAATTGGATAACTTTATATGGTCTAAAGAAATTACTTCAGGGATAGATTTCTGCATGGGACTTAACTAAGGCTTAAGGTGCTGAGGTTTAAAAAAAAAAAGGTAGATTATCAAATCACCGCTTAACCTTGCACAAGTCTTCATTGGGAATCTACATTTCTGTCTCTGGACATGTATAAAACTGCAGAACCCTTGATCTTGCCGAAATGTTCAACGCTAAACTCAGGACTGTCCAACTTCTGAATGGTGGGACCCTAATCCAACCTAGCCACATGCTGAGTCAGCTGAGCACACCTCAGCCACACCACATAGTCGGTGCCCTCCTCTACTGCACCATGTGAACCACTCCCAGCTGTGCCATTCCCCTTGTCCCCCACCCCCAACAGGCAGCAGGTGCCTCCTCTCACTGCATTGTGCCAGTGCTGTCTTGCCACATGAAGTCCCAGGTCCCCTTGAGCTATCCAGTGTGGACTCCCCCTCGGCCCTACAGGTAATACCACACTGCACTTCCTGGGGGTGGGCAGTGGGCAGGGGAGGAAGCTGAAAGACAGAGGGGGAGCCTGCAGACGATACAGCAGCTAGAGCAGTGGCAGAAGACAGGAACAGCACCTGGACTGGGAGTATACATATATGTGTATACATTTTTCTTTCAATAAAAACAACAACAAAAACAAAAACTGATAATATTTTCACAAAACGATTCTTACCTATTTCTAGCCACAATCCAATAAACATGAAATAATAATCATAAGTATATCCCTCAGAAGATGCGTAAACATCAGGAAGTCCTGCAGGAGGGAAAAGCTTACCTTGTAGAATGAATGCATAACCTCAAACAAACAGTAGTCTCTGTATGTCTTTGTGATAATATGTATTTTTCTGCACTTTTCACTCTTACAAAAAGGAGCATGTACCTAACTTGCTTACAGACAGTAACATAGGGTAGACTGTCTTAAGTGGCCACTTTTATATAACTTATTTCCCCTACTGTCATTTCAGTACTTTTGTTTCAGCTTTTTTTTTTTTCTTTTGGCTTTTTTTTTCAGACTAACTCTTTCAGGCTGTTTGGTGTGATTTTCTTAACCCTCAGCTGGATGGCTCCAAGCCATGAAGAGAATTTTAGATGAAAAAAAATACCCTATGCCTGAGAGGTATGATTGTACTGTAGGGATGAAAGTAAAAAGAAAAAGAATGAGACCAAATGGATTCTAGGTACTGAACATTATTGCACAGTGCACTTTAGTCAAAAGTAGTTATTTCAGATTAATGATGTTCTAACATTTTTCTGTAAAACACAGTCAGTTTCTGTTTAACTCTGCTGACCTGTAAAACAGCTTTTCTCCTGGATCTATTTGTTTCTAAAAACTTTGTATCCTCCTTTTTTGTTCTTTCCTAGTAATAGAAAAGGAAGGAATGATTGGAGGAAAATTATCAATATATGAACAGGGGAGAGAAGGAATGAATACAAGAATGGAGAGATAATAAGGAAGGAAGCAGATGGATGAAAATTGCTAGTTTTTTTTTTTTTTAAGATATTTGATATTGTTGTCATTTCTTGAGAAATAGTGAAAGGGCTATAGAATATAGAAATAGGTTTTCCTGTGCAGCTTACTCATACAAACCTTTTCCAGTTTATACACAGAGCAATGCAATGGGTAGTGGAATTTTTAGAAGTGCATTTAATACCACACATGAAATCAATGCACCACATTAAAATAAAAAATTTGCAGACCCAAATAAACAGTTACAGTACACCATTCTGATAGACCCCAGGCACTCTATAAAAGTATCAAGTCCTAGTTAATGTGAAAATTTAAGAAAGAAAGGAAAGCAACTAAGGATAAACAGATAGAGTGCCACAATATTTTCAAATTCCAAAAAATGCAACTCACATCATACCCTAGAGGCAGTGGGTGGGGCTACAGCTGACATTTTCTAGAAGGCAATTCAACAGCCAAGCAAGATTAATAAAGCAGGCTATTCATTTGAGAATGAAGATGGATAGGGGATAATAGCTTACAATCTAGTATCAAGCAAGTCTAGCTGTGTTGGTTGCAGAAGATGTCGATTCTGCATTGTTGGTAGTTTTTAAGAGTTGGTGAGACAGGCACATATCTGGAATGATTTAGGCCAGGACTGTCCAAAGAAGCCCATAGGGGGTTAACATGCAGGTCATGGTGCCAGGAAAGCCAGAAGCACAGAGCACCCACGTGGCATGGTATCACAGGCGAGCCCAAAGGAATTGAAAGTGAGACAGGGTGCTGCCTGGGGATAAGATGACCTATGCATATGCTTAGGCAGGGTGGGGGAGCACCCACCTCCTGCACAGTGTGGAGCAGCAGGGGGAGTGAAGCCTAGGGGGCCCATGGTCCCTGTTAATAGTGTCTGTACTGTGTGCTGCCCTGCTGATTCAGCTTGTTGGGTATGTGGTGCTGGGCACTTTGAAGTTAGACAGCGCTAATTTAATCAAGAATAATCTTATATCAAGCACAAGACTGACCTCTTGAGGTTCCTTCCAGCCCTATTTTTCTCTGGTTCTTCTAGACTATGAATTTAAGGGCTCCAAAGTGTGGGTCCCTTACTGAATGGGGGAGGCAACCAAATGACAGAGGGTGCAGAAAAGGATGAAGTACTAAATGCCTTTCTCACTTCAGTCTTCACAGGCAAGGTCAGGTCCCATACTACTGCACTGAGCAGCACAGTTTGGGGAGGAGGTGAGTGGGCAACAGTGGTAAAAGATCAGGGTAGGGACTATTTGGTAAAGTTGGACATACACAAGTCCATGGAGCCAGACAGGATGTCTCTGAGTGTGTGGAAGGAGTTGGCTGATGTGATTGCAGAGCTGCTGGCCATTATCTTTGAAAACTTATGACAATCAGAAGAGGTCCTGGATGATTGGAAAATATAGTGCTTATATTTAAGAAAGGGAAAAAAGGAGGATCCAGGGAACTACAGACCCATCAGCCTCACCTCAGTCCTTGGAAAACTCATGAAGCAGATCCTCAAGGAATCCATTTCTAAGCACTTGAAGGAGAAAATGTTGATTAAGAACAGTCAGCATGGATTCAGCCAGGGCAAGTCATGCCTGACCAGTGCTAGTGGATAGCCAAGTGGCCTGACCAACCAACTCAGAGAGTAGTAATCAATCCCTCAATGTCTATAGGCAGCTGGTATCAAGTGGACTGCCCCAGGGGCTGGTCCTGGGGCTGGTTTTGTTCAATGACCTGGAAGATGGCATAGGGTGCATCCTCAGCAAGTTTGCAGATGATACTAAGCTGGGGGGAGTAGTAGATATGCTGGATAGTATAGTTAGGATTTAGAGGGATCTAGATAAATTGGAGGATTGGGCCAAAATAAATCTTATGAGATTCCACAAGGACAAGTACAAAGTCCTGCACTCAGGATGGAATAATCCCATGCATCAGGCTGGTGCAGACTGGCTGGGCAGCAGCTCTGCAGAAAAGGACCTGGGGGTTACAGCGGACAATAAGCTGAATATCAGCCAACAGTTGCCAAGAATTCAAGAAGGCATTGTGAGCTGCATTGGTAGGAGTGTTGCCAGCAGGTCAAGGGAAGTGAGTTTACCCCCTATTCAGCCCTGGTGAGGCCACAATTGGAGTAATGTGTTCAGTTTTGCCCTCC
>NW_017729032.1:228934636-228963649 GCF_001723915.1 Gavialis gangeticus
TGCACAAATTGGAGAAGTCCAGTGGAAAGCATCAAAAATGGTCAGGGGACTGGGACACATGACTCCTGAGGAGAGGTTGAGGGAACTGGGTTTATTTAGTCTGCAGAAGAGAAGACTGAGGGGATATTTAATAGCAGCCTTTAATTGTCTGAAGGGTGGTTCCAAAGAGGATGGAGATGGACTGTTCTTAATAGCAACAGATGACAAAACAAGGAGCAACAGTCTTAAGTTGCAGCAAGAGAGGTTTAGGTTGAATATGAAGAAAAACTCTCTCACTAGGATGGGGCTGGAGGTTTTTAAGACATGGTTAGAAAAGTCTTGACTGGGCTGATTTAGTTTGGGATGGTTGTGCTTTGAGCAGGGGGTTGGACTAGATGACATCCTGAGGTCCTTTCCAACCCTAATTTTCTATGATTCTGTGACTCTAAAGAGAGTGTTAATGTTACAGATACCTGTGCTAATTTGACAACAGTGGCTGTCCTGAGACTTTATTAATTTCCTCCATGTGGACAGTGTTCAAAGCAAGTGAGATTTTGAAAAGAGCAAGCAATTGCTTGCAGTCCCTGATTCTGTCCTTTCAGTATTGTAACATTAGGTAACAGCTGAGATGCAAATAGAAAATGTTCATCTCTATATTTTTCATTTCTGGCAGACACAGGCAAAGGGAAAAATATTAGAGGTGGGGATGGAGGGATCAAGCTTTGATGTTTAAAAATATGAGCCAAAACCATGAGTGGGTCAGCTCCAATTCTCCCAGGCCCCACTGGTCTTCAAAGGGTGTGTCTACATGTGCTGCTATGGTGCCGTTGTTGCTGCACTGTCATTTAGTACTTCCTTTTGAAAGTACTAAAAGACGGTACAGTAACAGCCCATACTACATCATATGCACAGTGCACAGTTATTTTTAGGCACTATGTCATTGTAGTGACACACTATAATGAGGGAACATGTCACTATGGTGACATAGCTACAGTGTCACAGTTTTTGCTCAAGGGTGCTGTCGCCCTAGTGTGTCATATGTACACATGCCAAAGGGGACTTGATAATACAGACAGCCTTTCTTATTCTACTTCCTAGAGGAAAGAAACCCACAAAGGCATGAGAAGAGGAACAGCAGAAGACTAAGGCGACTTATGCAAAAAAAGGGTGGTATAATTCAGCCTGTCTACCTAAAACTCAATCATAATATTCCCTGCCAGGAAAAAGTTTATGATATATAAGTGGGTTGAGATCTTAGAAAACTAATCCTCTTAGCTCTGATTACATTTTTCCATAATTGTTAAGTACTTTTATTTTTTTCTCCATGCTTTTAATGTCTTAGAAGTTTGATGCTAAAGTCTTTCCTTTCTGCCATTCTCTTTACGCCTACATAGCTGTGTCTTGCATTTCTCATTTTTTGTTTATTATATATATTTTTTACTTACTCATTGTACAACAAAGAGGTACTGTGTTTATTTATAAAGCTAAAGTATGGATATGCTTCTTTTGATATGGGGAAACGGTTTTCATTCAGTCACACTGATCTATTTTTACTCCCTTTGTCTATAACTTCCTAGTACACTGGTGACCTTACACCTGCAACTGAGAAGAAAAAGATTAACAGAACTACAGTTAATCTTTGTATTGACTAGTTATGGAAAAAGCCAAAGGAAGTTCATGAACCAGAGGCCCTCCTTTAAAAGATGACCCAGGGAATGTGAATCAAGAGCACTCTAGAATTCAATTCTCTCACCTGAGTGAACAGACAGCTGCTGCCATTCCACATTGAACTGTCCAGCATTTTCTTAATTACCCAATCCTTTCAGGATGAAACACTTCAGTGGTGATAAAGAGGCACATTTTTAAAGCCCCAGTGGGAACTTTATTTTTTTTTTCCTCCCTCAAAAGATTTACTGTAGGTGTCTGCCTTCACTAGATTTTAAAATTTAAATACTTCCTCATTTATATTCATGAATTCCTATTTAAAAAAGAAACCCAACATTTCCCAGTCTTCATCACAAAGTTACCCCAGATAACTCATAAGTATAGGGAGAAAATGTGGTGATCTGTTCGTTTTGCACTCCTCACTTTTGTGATCTCTAATATAGAGTTATACAGACAGCTCATGCATTTGAAGCCATATTCTTATTTTCATAGTTTCATAATAGCTAGGGTCAGGAGGGACCTGAACAGATCATCTAGCCTGACCCCCTGCCACAGGCAGGAATGAATGCTGGGTTCACAAAATCCCAGACAGATGATCATTCAACCTCTTTCTGAATTTGCCTAAGGTAGGGGCGAGGACCACTTCCCTAGGAAGTTGATTCCAGATTCTGTCCACCGTAACTGTAAAATATTGCCTCCTGATCTCTAACCTAAACCTATTCTCCATCAGCTTATTACCATTGTTCCTTGTCACCTCAAGTGGTGCTGGGAAAAATAGGGATCTTCCTATTTGCTGCTAATCTCCCCTGATGAGTTTGTAGGCAGCCACCAGGTCCTCCCCTCAGCCTCCTCTTGCTAAGGCTGAACAGGTTCAGGTCCCTCAGTCTCTCCTCGTAGGGCTTGTCCTGCTGCCCTCTCACCAAATGGGTGGCCCTCTTCTGAACTCTCTCCAGGCTGGCCACATCCTTTTTAAAG
This sequence comes from Gavialis gangeticus, assembly GCF_001723915.1. Lineage (NCBI taxonomy): Eukaryota > Metazoa > Chordata > Crocodylia > Gavialidae > Gavialis > Gavialis gangeticus. Next base: position 228,937,256 of record NW_017729032.1, read on the forward strand.
TGCGGCGCCCAGTACTGGATGCAGTACTCCAATTGCGGCCTGACCAATGTCACATAAAGGGGGAGTATCATCTCTCTGGACCAGGTTGAGATGCACCCTTTGATGCATGACAAGGTATGGCTGGCTTTGCTGGTTGTGGTCTGGCATGGGCGGTTCATGTTCATCTTGGAGTCAATAATGACACCAAGATCCCTTTCCGCTTCTGTGCTTGCAAGAGGGAAACTCCCCAGCCTGTATGTATGCTGTGGATTCCTTCTCCCAAGGTGCAGCACCCTGCATTTGTCTACATTGAACCCCATCCTATTCTCATCTGCCCACTTTTGTAGTCTGTCTATATCTAGTTGCAGCCTCTCTCCCTTCAAGTGTGCCCACCTCACCCCACATCTTAGTGTCATCAGTAAGCTTGGACAATGTGCTTTCAACCCCCTTATCCAAGTCTCTGATGAAGATGTTAAACAGTGCGGGCCCAAGGACTGAGCCCTGGGGGAACCCTGCTGCTAACATCTCACCAGGTCAAGTACAACCCATCCACCACTACTCTCTGGGTGCACCCCATCAGCCAGTTTTTTACCTATCCAACTGTGTAAGCATCAATGCCACAGTTGCTTAATTTATTAATGAGAATGAGGTGAGAGACAGTGTCAAAGGCCTTCTTGAAGTCTAGAAAGACTATGTCCATGGTGACACTATCATCCAAGGATTTAGTTACCTGGTCATAAAAGGCAATCAGGTTGCTCAGGCAGGACCTGCTTTTGATGAACCCATGCTGGTTACCCCTGAGCATGATCTCCCCTGCTGGCCCCCCACAGATGTGCTCCTTGATGATTTTCTTCAAGATCTTCCTGAGAACCGAGGTGAGGCTTACGGGCCTATAGTTACTTGGGTCCTCCTTCCTCCCTTTCTTAAAAATGGGGACCACATTAGCTTGGGAAGCAGCCTTTCAGCTTCTCTTCTCATTTATCTCTGATCAAAGAGCATGTGCCTAAACTGGAAATATTCCAGCAGATACTCCAAGTTCTGTAATGGCATGAAACTTTCTAGGAATAATTGAGACAGAGGGCATGAAGAAGACTCTAAGAGAAGAACCAAACCTAGACCCTAGCAAAATAGGACTAGAAGGGAACTCTGGTATATAAAACTAAGCTCCATACAGTAAGAGGCAACCTCAGAAAAGAAGTTAAGTTCAAAAGAATTCACAAACACAGATCTCAAAACATCCCCAGGACCCTGTCACAGATTAGGATTTTAGAATAAAAAGCAACAAATAACCTCCCCTTCTCCCCACCCAGTAAGACAACAGAGGCCTAAAAAATTACAGGGCACACCTATATCTGCAATTAATGTGCCTCAATAAACTACTTCCTGGGCACAGCATCTCCATGTGTGGCCAAGACCACAATGATTTGAGTCAGGGCAGAGCAGTCCTAGGCTGGCACAGGGCCCAGGGGTCAGCCCTGGGCTCTGGATGGCAGTGTCAGGCAGTGGAGGGGCTGGCTGGGTCATGAGGGTGCTACACTGAAGGACCAAGTGGCAGACAGCCCTCACACTGTGGTACCCTCATGACCCAGCCAGAGTCTACATGCACAGTTGAGTGCACATAATTATTCTGCTGTAGGATAGTGCTTGTCTCCAACAGTACTATCCTGCAGCAGAGTTAAGTAGTTTACTGTGCCCTAATATGGGTACATGTGTAGACTGTGATGCTTTACTGCTGAGTTAATTAGTCAACTCTGCAGCAAAGCGTGTGTGTACATGCACCCACAGTGTACTACAAGAAGAGAGCAGGAGGCGGCAAGGGAGCCACCAGTGACATTGGCCCCTGCAATCAGAGGGAATTTGTAAGGGATGTGAATCACTATTAGGAATTGTTGTTGTATTTCACTGATTCTAACCCAGGGTATTACAGCATCCTGGAATGTCTTGAGATCCTTTTAAGGATACAACAGCCTGCCATATATGCAAACACTTGCATGAGATTCAAAGGATAAAAAGAGATTTCAAATAGGAACCTATATTGTCAAAACGATTTTGACTGCTTGTGGTTTTTCTGAATTATTTGCAAAACAAAAACATCTCTATTCTTTTTCCATAGTCAAGAAAGGAGTAAAAGCTAATAGCTAAAGTTTTCCAAAGGGTGCCTTGAGGACATAGGTAAGTTACAGAGGGTCCAAGAGCAAACAACAAAAATGATAAAATCTGGGAAGCAGGTCATACTAGAAGAAGCTGAAGGAAATAGGCATGTTCAATTTTCAGAAAAGCACTTAAGGGACATGATAGCAGTTTTCAAATAACTGAAGGGCTGTTGTAGAGATGGTGGAAAACACTGTTTTTTCTCTTGGAGCAGAGAGAGACATGAACCAATGGCTAGAAGTTGCAGCAAAGTAGGTTTAGATTTGATATCAGGACGAACTTCTTGACTGTTAGAATAGAAAGACAGGGGTATAGACTCTGCCTAGGAAAGTTGTGGACTGTCCATCACTGGAAGTGTTCAAGAAGAAGTTAGACAGGCATTGGTCCAGGATGATTTAGGAGTAGATATGTCTTTGCTTTCTTATAGTAGTTCCCATAATTATGGACCTTTCTAGTTGCCACATAGAGCTGGGAGGGGGTTTTTTTAAGTCTTTTTTAAACTCTTCCTTTTACCCACTGGGTGTTGACTATAGTCAAGACTGGGGATTGTGACTGGGGTGTGCTTGTGCTCCTGATGGAACTTAAACCTGGAAGTTCCTGGCTAGAAAGTCTTGTCCCTCCGGTCAGGATCAGGCTAATTGCCATATTTGGAGTCAGGGAGGAATTTTACCCCATGGTCAAATTGATATAGACTGTGGAGGGGTTTGCCTTTGTCTGTAGTTGGGGAGGGGGAGGAGGGGATGGCCATCTTCTTTGGATCTCTCAAGTGACAACCTTACAGCATCAGAACTTCAGCTGCTTTTGTCCCTCTGCTTTGTTGTGGTATGTTATATCTTGTGGTTGTGTCAGGGTTGATTGTGTAGTTTTTCTAATAGGTTAGACAATGGATTTACATATGATGGGTTGGATAGGAATAATCCTGCTTCTGGCAGTGAGCTGGACTAGATGACCTCTAGGGCTAAGTACAGACATTTAAGAAGCCTGAGGCAGAAGTGTTTTAAATTTTGAGCCTTACCCTAAGCACCCAAGGTTGAGTCAGGAGCAAGCAGAACACACCTTAACCATTGTGGACCTGATGCAACAGTGACTCATCATGGCATGCACCCCCATGGCTACAAGCCATCAGCCAGCCATTGCATGCATGCACTTCAACTGTGCTCTGTGCCCATCAATTGTATGTATTTGTATGTCAGATGCCTGGGTTGTGTGTGTGTGTGTGTGTGTGTGTGTGTGTGTGTGTGTGTGTGTGTGTGTGTGTGTGTGTGTGTGTGTGTGTGTGTGTGTGTGTGTGTGATGTCTATATTTACCCCCCACCTCCCACTGATACTGGTGACCCCAGCAGGCTGTCCAGATCTATGAAGCCCTAGCTGAGCAGCTCCTCATCTGCATAGACTGGAGCCCTTCCCAGATTTCTAGGACTGGAGGGTTTCAAGTACCCCTGCCCTGGTACTGGGCCATGGGTCTCCAGGGCTAGGCTCCTCTGGCCCTGTGTCATGGGTACTGCTGCCCACAACCCAGGCTGCCCAGGCACTGTTCCCCTTCTCCTCTCCCTCCCCAATCTCTCCACAAATTCTCAGAACACAATTCCGACTTGATGCAGCAGTGCCTATATGACCTCCACATCTCTCTGAATTGTAGAAATCTATAGCTACCAAAACTACTACTTATACCCAATAGTTTAGTACAGGTGCCAGAAACAACACTTTGTACTATTAGAATGCCTTTCAGCCACAGATTGTAACAATCTTTGGAAACAGTACTGAAGTAAACCTCTTCACACTCCTTTGAGGTCATATTTTTAAATATTTTTCAAGGTATCCATGAAACAGTGTAGTCCAGTATCTAGATCTTTTGAATACTAAAATGTTTTTTTTAATAACGAATTTATCCTTTAGTGTATGCTACCCTCTCAGCTGAACCTTCTTTATGTATAGCCTTTTGAGTTACTGAAATGTGCATTGCCTTCTTTTAATAAACTTGGATAGCTTTATACTAACTTCTATCTGAATATCCTATAAAATCTGATAATAATCCATGTCTTATGTTGTGGAAAGCAAACAAGTAAAGCTGCTCCAAAGTATAGTCTGATAAGATGGAAAACCATCTCCACCATGCACGTGGAAAGCAGTTTGTCAAGATTTTACTTTCTTATTTGAATAATAGACTTGCTTTAGTTACAGAATTAATATCTACAAGAAAAAATAATTTGACCTACCTTTTTAGTCATCATAAATTCAGGAAATGAACTGTTCTTATTCTTGTTAGCTTTATTAAACCTCAGTTATGCTACTAGTACAGTATAATTAATAGTAAGTTTAATAGAGTTGTAACTGGTATTGCTTTTAAACTGACCTGCTAATTAGCAATTTATGAATTATTGATCCTATCTCAATCTAACATTTAATATATTAAGGAGCAATTGTCCAAAGCTGCCAGGCTGTGAGTTGTATATTGTTACCCCTCTGATAACTGTTATAACATTGTATATTATTTTAGCGTCAGCTTTATAATAAGAAAAGTGAAGGAGTATCAACTCATTCTGCAATTTGTGAAACAAAGGAAGTCATGCAGAAACTGAATTATATGGATTGAATTTTGTTGCCTCTTTTACTGTTAAGAAATTGCCTGCTAGAAATGAGTAAAACATTTTGATGTGGAATTGCATCATTCTGAAAAAGAAGATTTTATTACAGTTGTAATAAATAGCTTCATCATTTTTTGAGTGGTAGAGCTGGTATATTTTATGAAAGGAACAGACAGTGTACTTTGAGTTAAGAGAGGCAAGAGGTAAAATATTGTACAAGTTTCCAAAAGAAGAGAGGGGAAGAGGGAGAGCAGAAAGAGGGCAAAGATGAAATGAAAGCTGGCATAACAAACTTGGGTTTTATCTTTTAGGATCAGTAGCATTTTTTCACAGAAAGTAGATATTCCATTCTGGAAATGAAGGTGGAAATAATGTAATCATACCTATCCCAATCTTTTTTTAAACATGTTATGAGGCAACTCCTAAAATCCTTTCATGTTCTGACTGAAGAACATTCATCCAAATCACTTTCATGCTCCATTAGCGAAGCCTACCTGACCACTTTATTTGTTCTTCTCTCCTTTTCTTTATCTAATTAAGTCTGGGGCCTTGTGCACATTTGTTTGACTCCTTTTTTTATGCTACACTAAGGCTATTAAATTAATTAGTTTTATCTGCTGGCAACAAGTAGTAGAAAAAGAAGTGTAAAATTAAATAAACAAATATGCAGAAACAGATTAAGGAATATAGGAGGGTGGACAATAAGGAAAAAGATAACACTAGAACAGGCAGTACCTTTAATGAAAGGCTTATGCCTAATACAGCTAGGGTTAGCCATAAGTATGGTTAGTAAGTGTGTTTACAACAGCAATTCTCAACCAGGGTGCTGTGGTTTGTTAGCACTGTCAGCATTGTTAGATGTGCTAACATGAGTCACAAGATAAACCTAAGATTTCAAATAGGAATCCATAGAGTAAAAAATGTTCTGGCATGCTGTGGTCCTTCTGAGTTCTTTGCAATGGAAGACTTGTTCTATTAGTTTTCGATAGTGAAAAAAATGCTAATTAAATGGGTCTAAAAAGTTTGAGAACCCTTGATTTACAATGACACAAAGAACCTGAGCAACAGAATAGAGAACCTTAAAATTATTGGTGCAAGGTATGAAACCAGCTATTACAGTATAACAAAAGGACAGTAGAATTACAGTCAGGACAGAAACAGAGTCATTTAAAAGGTATGTGCTGTACAGGGTAGAACAGCAGAAAAGGCAGTGAAATAGAATTTGTATATTAATGGATATTGCTAACGTGTAAGGAATTAAGACTGGGTTCTTAATGAATTAATGTACTGATTGAAAATCAGAAATGTAAGGAATGTACTGATTGTTGCAGCGTATATGACTCAGAGGTCATGTTGCCACATGCGGGCATGTGCAGTTTGTGGCAAAACAAACTACACATGCAGAATGGCAAAATGTGCCCCACACTGCAAATTTTCAGCGCTGAGGCAAAATTTGCTAACAGGATTTCATGTGCCAGAACAAATGGAGGCTTGGCCCTTCAGTGGTATGTTCTGGTTACCAACAACAGCATCTCTGCTGCTCTGCTTGTGCCCTGACTGTTCCAGGATGCCGGAAGCTGCAGGGAGCTGGGCAAGGGCATTTTGTCCCAAAGCGAGAGAGTATGTCTTGCAACAAAGTGCACATGCAGGGTCATGTGCTGAGGGACAAAGTAGCAGCATAAATTTGTGCTTCTACTATTTGTGCTTCTGCAAGTGCATGCCCTTGCTTGTCTGGATGTGGCCAGAGGGTGTACCCACATGTGCAGCTAATTAGTCTACTTTGCAGTAAAGTGCAATTGTAGATGCACCACCCAGAAAGACCTAAGGGAGGGTACAATGGTATCCAAAATCCTATGTTCCTCCCAACTATATAGTTGTCCCAATAAAATATATCACCCATAAAAAGCCCTGCCTTTACTCATCCACCTTTTGCTAAAAAACTGGAATAGTCCAAAATAGTTAATAATATCAGTGATAGTGGCAGTTTTACTAAGTGGAATATAGACTGAAACATAAACCTTACAATGAAGTCTAATAACTCCTGTTTGCTGTTATTGTGAACATTCCTCAAAGATCACCCATGCCCAAAGTCGCTGGTGACTGCAGTATGTTTCTGCTTATAGAAAAAAGATCAGAAAGAAACCAAAACAGTTCCTGAATATGACATTGTATTAAGAAAACTAATATAAAGAACACTGACAGTTTGAAAAGAGTTTAAATGTTATGATAAAAGAACTGTTAGTATATGGTAGGCAAAAAGCAGCAAGAACAAACAAGTTATTTTTTGAGGCTGGTTTGACCCTAGAAACATTTGCTGGAGTGTTTCAGTGGAAACCACTATTAAAAGTGTCAACAGTTGCAGCAATATCATGAAATCTGGGAGTCAAGCAGCATGGGCCAGATACAGAGCACTCTAAAACTGTGTTCTCTGACTGTGTGGAAAAGTCAAACAATGCATATGACTACTAGTTCAAGGACAGATCTTGTAGAAAAAGAATTTGAGCCACAGCAATCAAATGTGTGTGTGGGTGTATAGCCACCACTTTACCAGTGCAATGCTAGACAATGTCATATTCATCAGTTTGCACATGACAATACGGAATCCATGGAAAATATTGTAGTTTAATACAGCAGACTAATTTACAAAAGAAAGGTGGTAAAAACATTTTAAATGGAGACTGATAGAGATGCTATGGAAAGTGTGGCCTCTTTTCTAAAATCAAGTGTCTCAGAGCACTCCAAGGCTATCTGCTTTCACTGTGAGGAAAAGTCTGACAAAGTGCATGGTTGTTAGTTCAAGAACAAATCCTGTAGAGAAAGGAATTGGGGCACAACAATCAGTATAGCCAGTAGCTGAAGAAAAGAGCCTGAACAGACTGAGTGACAGAGAAAGGTTCATGGAAAAACTGACTGTTCCTACTCTCAATATTTCCTAAGTTCTTTTCCTGAAATAAACCTACAGTTAAAACCAAAACAAAATAAAAGCAAGCAACCTCTCCCCCCCGCCAAAAAAAATCAACATCAAAAGATGTTTTTCTAACAAAATTTAGAAGTAATTTTATTTTTAAAAGAAAGGTACCATTTTTTTAACTGCCTGATCTTGGTAGACTTCTACAAGAAAGTCAAGTGTATATGTGTAGTGGAATTCTAGGACCACTTACAAGTCCTATGTTTTAATGATGGAAAGATTTGCAGTAAACATAAGGGCTAAGACAGTCAGAAAACCTGAGACTGAATTGATTTAATCTTTGCAAGTTAGTCTCAGTTACACAGAGTGAACCAATAAGTAAGTTGACACGCACTCACTTTTGACTCTGGCAATGAGGGGGAGGTTTGTGGGGAAGGCACAAAACACCCTGGTCTTGGGGTGGAGACAGAGATGCAGCTTCTAGGTGTAACTCAGAACAATTTTTGCACAACGTTCTGGGATACAAAGTTATCCCAGACCAAACAGAAGTTTACTGTTGGTTCCGGGGATCTGGTGCGGTGGGGGGAGGCAGGGGATGGGGACGACGGGATAGAGATGGGGAGAAGCATCTAACTGGGGCTGGGAGCCTACAGCCAGCTGCCCATAGCAATGACCAGGCTCTGTGCCAGTGCTGGCTGTTTTCCAAATGGGAAGGGGGAAAGACATCAGAGAGAGCTTTTTCTTGGGGCTCCCCTGTTGGTGCTAAAAGGTGGTGTGGGTGAATTGCAGTCCCTCACCGGGGGGGGGGGCAATACACACACCCCACCCTCCATAGGGGTTGAAAAAACCCCAGACTTTCCCACCCTCCAATTCTGAAAACAGCAACAGGCTGGGAGCTCCGCAGACGCAAGTTACAGAAGACACTACTTTTTGAAATGTCTTTATCTGATACCTCATGCAATGAGGGGTCAGCTTTTTACCTGACTGGCCACTTGTGATGCTTTTTCAGGCATGAACTTGTGTTTTGTCACAGCTATAAATTGCTTTCTGTGGCCATATCAGGTGAAAATGTCACTTCTGTCTGCACCCTTGGATCTGGAGGGGATTTAGGACAGACATTTAATAAACCTATTTAACTTAAATCAGTTAAGTCAGATACTACATCCATCCGGGTTTATCTTAAACCAGTTTTGGCCATTTTTAAAAGTGTTTATGCATAGTGAACTTCTGCTGTGTTGCAGATTTGAACCAGTTCCTGGTCGCTTATACTGGTTTATATATAATTTCTGCCTCTAGCCAAGGAGACATATATCAGGAAAGTGTAATACTATGCTGCTCAAACCTGCAACCCTTCCACATACAAACCAATGAGAAACTCTACTTGCAGAATGTTTAAATGATCTTTGGAATACAAAGCAGTGTGTTGATATAGCAGCAAACATTTAATATTTTCAATAAGGCAGGATTTATTTTTGGGGTCAGGTTCTTTACCTTGTTCCAACTTGTGTTCATCTGAGAGTGCACAGGGCAATGTTTTCCAAATGTTTAATACTTGAGGAACACTTTTGTTGTGAATTAAAATTGGCAGTACCTTTCACTCACCAGTCTGTGGGACTGGATCCAGTCCATGGCCCCAGTTCAGCCCATTTTTCGTGGCACAGTTCTGCTGCTGCTGTGGCACACAGCAATACCATGGGTATCACTAGCCTACGGGGTGATGAACATTGTAGAATCCTCAGCAATCACTGAAAATTACAGCACACTGCTGTAATTTGTAGTGAGATAATTTAGGATTTGGTTAGTCTCTGTGCATGTATACAAGACACTTTACTGTCCGTTAGACTAATCTAATCCACATTAAAGTGTCACCATCTACACATACATATTAATACACATTAGTCTAATGTGCCACTTGCTACTACTAATATATACATGTACTAGGAAAATGGTGCATTAACTAATGCACCAAAGCATATGTGTAGATCCTGACTGGAAGCAGTTTGCTCCTGGGCAGCCCAGGCAGCAGGGAGATACTGCTGTACAGGCCAGCCCCATACTCCCCGCCAGCCTGGGGATGGCACCCAGTGGAGCCTAGAGCTCCCTCTGGATGCTGCAGTGGGGCAGAGCAGGGCAGGAACAGCCCTAGACTGAACTGCTCCCGATAGAAGCAAATTTGCTCCCAACAAGCACACATTCAGTTGCATGCTCAGGTGCAGTTTAATGCACCTGAATTTTCTGCAAAGAAAATTCAGGTGCATTAACTTCATGTGTAGATGTGCCCTCTGTCGCACAAGTTTTCAGAGAACCTATTCTCTAATTTCTTCAATATACTGTCACTTCATACTTATTCTACTCTCTACACCAGGCAAACTCATGTTGTGAATACACAAGGAAGTGAAGCAGTGCAATAATTTAGCATTTTTAAGGGACTCATCATTGCAGATTTTAGGCCTGATATAGCATCTAATACCACTTTCTGACAAACCTGAATTATTTATTGGGAATATGCTTCTGCAGTCTGCACTACCTGGATGAAATCCTGTGTAAGCATGTGGAGTTCTGTTGAAGTCAATAGAGTTCACCTTCATGGTATAGCTTGAAGGACTGGTGCATCTGTTCTGTACATTTGTACCTGGATTCCATCATGTGAGCATCTGTCAGTTTTCATTTAAAATGTCCAAATTCAGCAATACTTTTGTTTATAATTAAATGATTCCCTCCCCCCTCCACTGGTAAACTTCAGCAAATGTCTCAAGGTAGCACCTCCTGCATAGGTTTGCAGGGCACAGTATTGCTTGCATCTCCAAAATTTTTGCCATATGCATGAAACATATGGCATAGTTTTATAAGTGGGTTAAGTATTAGGAACCTTTCAAATTTTCATAGAGAATGATTAGGGGAGAGGTAGCTTAATTCTTACAAGCAACTCCTTACATAAATGTTGTTAACTCAAGAAAATAGTCATTTATGCCCATTTTAGGGTGGGGGAGGGTTTAAAACAAACAGGAAAAATGAAGTAAGTACACAAATCTTGGCTAATTTGGGGACTAATGTTGTCCCTGTGGCTAATCTAGGTATAATGTAAGGAATTTTATATTCATGCCCATTTCCTAGCATTTTATATTTGTTGGCCTATTTTACATTTAAAAACCCATAATTGTTGTTTTTAAACAGTAAAATAAAATCCTAAAAGGAAATTTTAAAAAGAGACAAATTATAACTTTTAAGCCAAATAAAAAAAATGCCATTACATTAGAGGCTACACATGCATAGAAGATGAGTGACTGAAGCAAACCCCTGAAGGTAAAATGAATGTGAGACGACTTTAGGGAGAAAATCTCTGAGGGACTGCTAGCTCAGCCATTGAATCAGTTCATAATTTACAGGTCTAGAAGATTCATTATAGAACTGAGAATTCTATAAGAGCTGCACTACAAAGAACTTCCATGTAGTAACTGCAGCTACAATCCTAGACCCTACATAGTGCATTGGCACACAAATAAGTGTCTTGGGGCAAAGGATACCAAAGTTGGTAGCAAACCATGAGCATATTCTTACTACCTGGCAAAGGAAAACTAGCCCACAACATCTTTTCACTGAAAAAAAAGGATAAGCTAGCTTCTACTTACTGCAGAGTAAGATAATGCAGTTCCTGAAGAGCAGTTGAAACACAGCAAAGTGGAAATTCAGCTTGTGGAAATTTTTCTGTGTGACTATATGGGAGATATTATCAGAGGTGTTACATAGAGCAAATAATCAGGAGTTGGCAAATAACAGAGTGCTAGGCAATAGGCCTGTGTGCATAGGAAAGTAATTGATTCGGCTTCAGATTTGGCCAATTCAGAGGACAGTGATTTGATTCAGAGATTCAGATCACTGCCTTGAATCAATTCAGCTGACTCAGCTTTGGAAGATTCAGCATTGATTCAGAGATTCAACCATAGACTATGATGGGGAATCACTAAAATACCTATAACTTTGTTATTTTTTGACTGTTTCAGATAAAAATTGCAGGAATGGTAGTCCCCTCTGAGGGCATAAAGACTGCCAAGTTTCAAGGAGATAGTGCAGGGGTTTCTGGGAAGCTGCACCTAAAACTTCTGAATGTGAAACTTGTAGCAAGTGTGTGTTAAGGAAGATTTGGATAAAAACATCAGGGATGCTAGCCCCTTCTCAGGGCATGAGGCCTGCCAAGTTTCAAGCAGATAGGTGCAGGGGTTTCACTGCCAGGAAAAATACAGCTTTCTTCTTAAAAAGTGTGGGGGAAAAAAAGAAGAATAAATATAAATTGAAGGACATGGATTAGATAGGGATAAATAGAGGGATTCTAGTTAGTAAGCTATATCTAATCCTTTCCAAGAACAGAAAATAGCAGGAGACTGCAGGTAGGAAGCCAAGCCAGTCCAGTACCTTTCAGATGCTGTTGCTCAGGCAGAAACAGCTCGCAAAAGGGACAGAAAGGCTGCAGACAGAGGCTTATATGCTGTTTCTATGTCCCTCCTCCAGAGCACTGTGATTGGAAGGGGACTCAGGGAAAGATCACAGTTACTGGCCAGCTAGTGATGTCAGTCTTCCCCCCCCCACTCCCCCTCCCTCTTCTCAGTTTCTGTTCCCCTGAAAGACTGCCTTCCAAATCTCTGAATCTTGTCTGAATCAATTGGGAAGCTCTAAATCAATTTGGAGGGGGTTTTTTTATTCTCTCAATTTGATTCAGATTCGGTGATTTGGCCTCCGAATCAGGCCAAATCTCCTCCGAATCAAATTGTGGACAAAGCTTCACACATCCCTACTAGGCAAGTTTGTCCAGTTCCAGAGTGCTTTACCACTCATATTAAGTGGATCTTAGATTTCAATAGGTAGCCTCCTTGGAGTCTGGAAGATGAATGGTGATAGTGTCATGGAAGTGCCTGAACACACTTTCTGTATAGGAAAATGAGGAAGGAGAACAGTGTCTCTGCATGCAGACCCATATTATTTAAACAAGAATTGTAGTTTGCTGGTTCTTAGTGTGCCTGGGAGCTGTGCTTTGCACATAAGGAGCCTTTTAACATGAAGATTTCATTATCAAAGTTAAATCATTGTAACATCTCACCTCTTGAAATGTGATTTCTTTTTCTAAAAAGTTCTTTTTTCAGATCATTAAACAAAATTGTCTGCACTGGGTAAGCATTGCCTAAGTGTAATTTGCTGCCATTCAGGCACAGGTTGCAAAATCATAGTTGCTTGTTCAGTCATGGAAATGGTACTTTCAGCCACCAGAAAAGAAATTGTTAGTGATTCTACAGTGAATGTTAGAAGGCAAAAAAATGTTTTTAGTTCACTTATAAGTATTATTTAATATAATTATTGGCTTCTCACCTAAAAAAGACAATGCTTATTTTAGAATTTTGACCAACCAAGAAGGCTGCTTAATAGTAAGAAACAATGCTCAAGAGTGGTACTCTGAACTCCATGTAATTACATCAACAACAGTGATTTTGGCAATGCAATTTGAACTCTTCTAGCTTTTTCTTTCCTTTAAAACCCATTCATTATTGCTTTTTCCTCTTTAAATTCCAGATTCCTGTTCAGTTGCTTTTACAAGTTGGTAATTGTGTGTTTCAGTACTTTCTCTGGGATCTTAATGTAATCCTATCTTGTCCTACTCATGCACATTTTTTGATTAAAAAGTTTTTACAGGACTTAAAGCATTCTGCCAGAATTGTCTGAACTTCAGAAAAGGCTGGACTGGTGTCTTCACAGCTGTTTTCTCTCAAGGGATCTTAAACCATAAGATGGTTTCAAGTTATCATTGCACAATAAAGAACTTGGAAGTATAAGGACTTTGAAATGAATTGGCATATAATATGTAATCTGTTAGAGACAGGCGAGAAACAAAACACAAACTGCACTTTGCCAAATACTAGAAAAGAATTATATAAACTCAAGCACTAAGGATACTCAGAGATACTGTAGTAAATGATGTGGTGAATCAGCTAGTTGCATGCTTCCTCTTGAATCAATCATGTCCCAGTATACCAACATGGTGTTAGGAGCATTGTGCTGCTGGAGGTAGCAGAGGCAGTAAGGGTGAAAAAATACCACAGTTTCTTTACAAAAAATAGAAAAATCCCACTAACTTCATGGAACCAAAAATGCAAGTTTCAACTACCTGTCATAATTAAATACCCCATAGCACTTTTATCTTACTGTAAAATTCCCTTTGGGTAGTTGTGTTCTGCCTGCCTATACCCTACAATTTGGCTGGGACACCAGATCCTGAATTTAGTTAGCATTTGAGTATATGTAGATGTATAGATGCATGTGTGGGACATATAATACCTTCAAATAAACATCATAGATAACATATATATGAATACATTTGTTTTTCTTACATGAGAAATTTTCTGTGTATGTATGTGTCTCTGTGTTTATGGTTGTATGGAATTATATTATGTAAGACAACTGTTATTCCTGATAATAAAAGGTATAAACTGAACTGATATTATCAGCTCCCTACCACATAAAACTAAGGTTAATCTCTACAATCATTAAAAAAAAGAACAACAAATATCTGTAAATGTCATGTGTACTTACATTTTTGTATATAAATACTAATTTAGCTCATGACTATTTTTTCTTGTACCAAGCTAACATACATATTTTGTGATGTAATTCTGGTCCAAACTTTGCTTGGAAAGCACTTCTATAAATTCAACAATCAATACTTTACCTGTGAGAATGTCAACTACTGTGAGATAAATCCATAAATTAGGACCTCTGGGTAAATTGTAATAACAATTATTCCAACAACGTCACTCATTTATAAAAGCCGACCCCAGCATCCCAGCTCTTAAAAAAAAACAAAAAAACCCCAAAAGCCCCACACTCACTGGATACACCAGCAGCCATTGCGGCTGTTGGGGTTTCATGGCAGAGCCTCCCCTCACACTGTGCAGGGAAGTGTGGGGCAGCGAGGATTGTCCCCCCACCTGGTAGGATCCGGTGAGTGTGGGGCTTTACTTATTTTTTTAAGGTGCCGGGATGCTGAGGCCAAGCAGGGCAGCCATGGGGTGGGGGCTGGGAGAGTGGGTGAGGAATGGGGGCTTGTGGCAGAGCCCCCCATGCAGCATAGGAACAGTGGGGGGCAGCGGGAATGACTTCCCTATCTGGCAGGAGATGGTGAGTGCAGGACTTTTTTTTTTTTTTTTTTTTAAAGAGCCAGGACACTGGGGCTGTGTGGGGAAGCCATCAATGAGGTTGGGAGAGTGGGTGGGGGATGGAAACCGTTTGATTTGGAGATTTGGCTGATTTGGTGGCGGCTGAATATCCGAATCAGATTTGGCTGAATCAATTCGGGACAGTGATTCAAATCACTGAATTAAATCACTGTCTCCCAAATCAGCCAATACAAAGCAAATACTAGCCAGTTTGCATAGGCCTATTGTGCATACCTATTGACATTTAAAAAGAAAAATCCAGGGGCATATTTACATGAGCCCAATATCTAAGACTTAAGTCTTTATCCAGAAGAGCATTTTAAGTGAATTCTGGTGAATCTTAAGTTAATTTTCATTTTTTCCCCACCATGTTATATCACTTTGTAAATTAAATTAAATTAACAATGGAATTTGTATAATGCACATTTGCTGTAAATTCCTTCTCATGTCTTGAAACTTATGAAAATATTGAAAGTATCTATGATGCTAACTTATAGTAAGTAGGCATACATAAATGAAATAAAGTTCACAAATCAATAGGAATACTGTCCTGAAAATTAAGCTTATGTTGAAGAAATTTGCTTGATTAAGACGTAAATGAAATATCTACAGGCACAGAAGAAGTCATAGCAAGAATTAGAATAGGATATGCTTACCTCCACAACCATCCTTAGTCTACGACAACATTCTACATCCCTGAAAAGGTGCGGGGAGGTTGCAGAGTGCAGGAGCTGAAGGCTTAGTGGTACTTCAAAGACCTGTTTTGAGAAAACCACCTTCCTAAAGTTAATTTAATCTATCCATGAATGCTCAAATTCCCCATGTTTCTTGTAGGATTATACCTGTTGGTTGGACAGATTTCAGTTCATGAGCTAATGTAACCAGTTAAAATAAACACATAGTAATATGTACTAAAATACACTGTTGACTCATTTAAGAAATATTTATTCAGATTGAAAAATCCTTTAAAAATTTGGAACAAAAATCTATTATTTCTATGACAGAATATATATAAATATACATGGGAATCATGTACAAATTAAAATAAAATATCAGCTGCTCCTGAAATCAACAACAGCTGTAAGACATTTTACTAAATTCCATATCTGAGGAAAAGTTCAATTAATATTCCAATTCATGAATAATGGGATTTATTTTACTTTCAAAAGCACTACAACTTATTTTACTCAAAATGTTTTAAAAGAGAGATCACAAGAGCTTGAATGTTTACATATTATATTGGAGTTTGTTTTCTGTTTGTACATGTAATAATATAATATTTTCATAGCTATTGAAGTAGTTGGAGGAAAGTTGCTTTTTCTATTTTAAATACAATACAATTTCATTATAAATCCTGTTTTACAAGGGAATTAACTATGGCAGGCTGCTTTAATAAGCATGAGGCTGAACCTATGGGTCCTACTCATTTCAGTTACACAGCATGTAACTCATGTTCCCATTTACTTTGAATAATAAAGCTGCATAATCCAGCTCTTGGTTAGAGTACACAAGCGTGGTAGTCTCCCATCCAGATAATTACATGAAACTCAAATTACATTCCATTAACATGTTGGCTAGGCCATCACAGAGAATGGAGTGTATCCAACCAGAAAGGGTGGAGGAGTCCAAATGAACAACTTCAATTTATTCCAAGACAAAGAAATGCCAAGACACTAAAGCTACATTTTAAAGTGGCTTGCTTCCACCACTACATTAGGTTGTGTTCTCTGAAAGTGATATTTACACCTGCCAAGCATTTTTTAAAGAAAGATGGGGCATGAATGGGACACAATTATGTTATAACCGCCAAAATCTGAAGCTAGTAAGAGTGAAACAGTGAGAATGGAAAAAGGAAAAAAAAAAACATCAATCAGGGCATTCGGGGGTCAGGTGCAAAAATGATTGCATCTGAAGCATCCAGTTCAAGGTGATCAACATTTTTTGTTGCCTCAGTGTATTGCTTGTTCACCTCCATATTACAAAGAGCATTGAAATATAACAATTACATTTGAATCATGCTGAGTCCAGTTAGCTGCAACCACAAGAAAAACATGAAGTATAGGATTGGCTCTAGAGGAAAAATTTTGGAACAAGGTTGCATGGGACAGAGTTTGGATTGCAGTTTAGCTTGTGATATAGTTTCTGAATTGTCATTGAAGCCAAACTCCTGGAAGGGGGAAATATCTGAAAACAAAACAGGAATTGATCCATTTATTTATGTGAGTACACAGATTGATGACAAATGATGGCAGTTATACATGTGCTGTACGTCGGCAGAATTGGAACAAATGCAATTAATCGATTAATCGTCAAACGAGCTTTAGTCAAAATGCCCCAGCTGCTATTTAAAGCATGGAACACTGAATACACATGAGGCTGCAGGCATTGTGGTACTCTCAGACTCGCTCTAATTATAGCACCTCCCCCTCTACCCCAGAGTATGTGTAAAGATGCCCTGAATATCTATAGTGCAAATTGCAAGAGAGATTATGACCAAAAATCATCTCAGATAACCCTGGAAGGTAATGCAGTACTGCATAAAGATGTAATAGAGACCTAGTGATGGACATGTGTATATTTAGAATTCTCAGAGAGGTGTTCAGATACACTACAGTAAATCTGTTTGGAAAGTCATTGCCAACTGTGTGCCATTTAGTGCCATTTACCCTTCTACAAAAAAACTTTGTCATGTCATAAAGGTGCTGCGGAGTTTACACAAATGGTCTCTCTAAATGCTGTTCCCACTCTGGCAACTCATCTGACTTTATCTTCATTCTGGGCATGCATCCATCCACATCCATGGATCTTAATGTTCATTTTCTGTCCACTGTGACTGCAGTTGTCATATTTTTTTATGCTACACTCCTCTTGGAATCCCATACCTATATGCACTGCTTTCTGTAGGTTAAATATCTACCTTAAAATACTAACATCTACGATTATTTGGTGAATAATATCAAAGACAGCTTTGATTTTTCACTTGCAAACAAAATCCTGAGTAAGATAAATCTGGTTTTGTATAATCCAACTCTTTCAATATTAAGCTATTCTATCTCTAGTTTCCAAGAGTGGAATGCTGGCTCTGAAGTCAATAGGAAAGCCAACTGACTTCTATATGCCCAAGATATCACTAAAAGTCTCTGCTTCTATTTTAAGTATGTTTGTCAGCTCATTGGACAATAATACAGCTTTTATTTTGCTACAACTGCCATGAACAGAGGATGAACTTTATTTTCAGTAGGCATATCTACATGAGATGCTTACTGCGCATTAGCTTAATTGTGCACTAGTGTTTTACGGCAAAAACTATGCTAATAATTTATTGTGCAGTATTATTAGGCTAATGTGCAGTTCGCATCACTAAATATCCATGCACTGGCCCTCCAGAGGAAAAGTAACTCTAGGTACTGTGCCTTTAGTTAGTACTTTATTAAGGAAGTACTAACCTAAATGTGCTGTATCTAAAGCACATCAATGAACCTGTAGACATGCCCAGTATATACTTATCTCTCATTGCAACACCCCTAAACAGCAACTGTTTATAGAAAAGAAATGAAGATTAGTATACATTTTTCACCGCCTGCACAGAAACAGCTGTCAAAACAACAGTGGACAGAATTTAGCATAAAAAGAGCAATACATTTTTTTTCTAAGATTGGTTACTGGTGAATACAACAATACAGGATAACAAACAGTGTGAATAGTTGCTAAACTGGGATGTGAACTAAATTCATTAGAGTCAAGTTCAAGCCAAAATATCATTTGGTTAAAGTAACTTGTTGGGAGTTCTGGTATACCTGTTTTCGAAGAAGACTTCAATCTGAAAGGAAGTGGAGGGGCACCTCTTTGTTTTGGTATGGATGCTGAAGGCTACAAACAGACTGCAAGTAATAAACTGAATATTACACAGAGAGCAAGATGTTCCTAGACACGTGTTAACTAACAAGCACTGATACACACACACGCATGCATGCATGCACACATATACATACATGTATATGTATGCTTTTGATACTTAAAAACCTTTGCCCAAATCCCCTCAGAAAAGTTTATTCAGAAAACTTGATAACAATGTAAAGTTTTTTTCTATGATTTAAAAATGGATGAAGAAACAGAAAACAAAATATACAAATATAGAACCTTCTTTCAATCATAACAAAAGGTGTTTTGTTTTGCTTTGCCTTAAAAATCTGTACTAGATGTAGAGTGTTAAATATATGTATTATTTTGTATGTGGGCGAGCAGCAGCATGGCAAAAATATTACAGTTGTTACAATATTATTTAAATTATCAAAAAAACCCCAAAAAGCCTAGAGAAAAAATATGAGGAAATCCAGAAGGATATAAAACTAAGAGTGCAGACAAAAGTGCAGGTTCCCACTGTCATGAGAATGCTTTGCAGAAAGCCTTAGGAGTTACAAAAATCCCTTGGAACAAACAGAAGTTCACTGCTGGTTCCAGTAGGGAGGGGAATCTAGCTGCTGGCTGAAGAGGGAAACCTGTTTCAGCCTGTCCCTATTTCAGAATGGAAAGGGGGAAATGGAGAAGAGGGAGCTTATTCTAGAGATTTTCTAGCTAGCTCTGGGGTCTCCCACCTCAAGCCACCCCAAACTCCAGCAGGGGCTGAGATGCTGCCAGACCAAACTTCCTCTGCTCCCTTCTGACCTCCCAATCTGAAAACAGCTTGAGGCAGGAAGGTAGCACAGGCAGAAGTTATAGAAGATGCTATGTTTTCAGACATCTTCATTTGACCCTCATGCAATGAGGGGTCAGCTGTTCACTCAACTGGCCCTTTTTTAAGATGTCCTCAGCATGCACTTGTGTATGGTCATGGCTATAGACTTTTCTGTGGCCAGATTGGGCAAAAATTGTCACTTCTGCCTGTGCCCTAAATGAATGGCAGTAGAAATTAACTGTTGACCAATGTATGATAATGCTCAAGGAAGGAGGTGTGGGAAAAAAGTTGGAGCTGACTATGGGAAGCTTAAAAAGAGTCTGGCTTAAATTACAGTAAAATAAAAAAAAAAGTCAAAGTGATTTGATTTCAGGGTGCCGTTGGTTGAAAAAAATAATGAAAGACATTTCTATCTGAAAAGTTTTGTCATAATCAAAATATTTCATGCAAATGTGTCAACTTTGATAGAATTTGATAAGGGAAAAAGTCTAAACAGATTGTTTCAACGTTATAATTTCAGTTTGATAAAATAAAAACAAACGTGCCTTTGCGCTGCCATGAATTTTTTTATGGTGGTACAAAAGCCAAATGAATGGACATTATAAACCTTTGTTGCACCACAAATGCCCACATCTGTGATCATGACCATACCTAATAGTTTTTTATGCCACCTTTTCATGGCTTGCATCTGTTTTCTTATAGTGGGAGCATGTGGGCAGCCTGGAGCTATCTGCACATTTCAGCCACCCCAGGCAGCCACTTTTGGAACTTCACATGCTTGATCCTGCATTTACCAGAAATCTCTCTGCAGGGGGATTTCTGGGTCATACATACCATGCTGCTGAACTGCAACTCAGGTGTGTCTTTGCAAGCTGGGGAACCCTTGGTTCCCTGCTTACAGAGTCACTTCCCAAGTTGGGAGACGGCACCTAGAGCTGTTGTCCTACATGAATGGATCCTTGAAATCCTAGAACAGCTGATCATGCTCTAAAGAAAACAGGCATCTGTTTTACCCTTAAATTAATTTAATTTCTAAAAGGAGTCCTGGATCTGAGTTCTTAAAAGTGGAAAAGTATTTCCTCCTTCCATTTTCTCAAGACATGTCCTCTGCCACTGATGAGGAAGGAGCTTTAGAATTTTACTTTTAAAATCAACCCTTCCCCCTTTCGCTAGTCATGAGTTCTGTCCAGCTACATATGTCACTAAATACCTGCTGATAGCTTTTCTGAGCATGCTCAGTAGGCATGCATGTAAGGTGCCTACCTAATGTCTGTCAGTTTCCACAAGGTATTATGCAAAAGTTGGCCAAGCAGGGGTGGAGTGCATTTCTGTAGTGTTTGGGATAGACTATACATCTAGGCCAAATAATTCTATTTGTGGCTGTCAAAAGTACACTTAGACTGTTAGTTTACTTTTTGGGTTCACATAATGCTTTTGCAAGACTAAAAAAAAAAATCAATTAACAAGGCCCAGGAGAATTTCTGTAGCTTCTGAAGAGAGGAATTAAGAATTACTTTGAGTAGTTGACAGCACTCAGGAAGTGGCAGTATGCTACTGTCTTTCATTCGATCTCACTTTATCACTCTAACAGGCTTGCTGTTACAAGGATGAACAGGCTGAAAAACATTTCTCTTAAAATTCAAAACAGCTCCACATAAGAGAGCTAACAGATGTGCTCTAATATCATTTTAGAGACTAGTTCATTGGAAAAACAGAGAACCAGGCAACATGGTTTGTAATAACTATAGCTGAAACAAACATATCTAAAAATATACTCTCAGTCACTCTGAGCAAGGCAGTTTTAGACTTCACTAGTCCCCTTTCTTCTGGTTGTGGAACTATTGTTAGAACCAAACCATCATAAATGGGTCTGGATGACCAATTCATAGTAACAATATATGGGACTCAGAAGGTGATAAAAGCAATTTTACCTCCTGTCTAGATTTCTGGACAGAAGCACTGCCATGAAAAGCAAACTTTCCCCCATCTTACTGTGTGCACTGCCTTACAAATGGCGCCATGCAGAGATCTCAAGGAAATTAAAGGGAAAAGCTGAGTTAGAAACAGACTGCACATTCTGGATTGTAGTTTTCATGACAGCTGCTATGCTGCTTCCATATTTGCCTGATTAAATGCAGTTCCTGATCAGTGTCAGTGCAAACAGATTTCTCTTCGTTATGTAATATAGATAAAGCTCCTCTAGAGCCTTTAGAGTTTCCTAATCTCTGTAGAACAGATTCGCCAAAGACTTCTGCATCAGAGTTTAAGAAATTGCAGAGAAATGTTACAATAAAGAAAATGTAGATCTTTATACTCCAGGACAAAGATGTGAAGAAACTATAGGAACACAGAGAAAAAGTTTTATGTTCTATAAAGTCATCAGTCTTCCAGAGGAGAGGTTATGCTTCAGAGAGTTCAAGAGATGAGCATTATTTTGAACTACCCTGTAAATTTCTAAAGATTGTGTCTGATCAGTTCTGATTCAAACTCTTTGTGTCTTTAGAGTCAAATATTGAATGTACTTCTCATCTTAGAAAATAAAGTAACTAAAGAGAATTCATTACTGTCTTGATATTTGGAAACCTCTAAATCCTCCAATTTCAGTGATAAGTTAAGGACTAAAACTTCCATTTATCAAAAATCCTATTCACATAGTAATCCACAAACAGTTACAGTTGGATATGGATTCAATAAAATACTACATTTTAAAGTGATGGGGGGCAGAGATCAAATACAATAGAAAGGGTTCCTCTTTTTAAGCACTGAAAGGCTTAGTTAAGTCACTTGTTTACCCCTTTGGAAAGGTTTACAGACTGTTTTAAATTTTAAACAGCTATGTATGGTTATGCATAGCTCACTATAGTTACACAAGTATATTAATTTTTTGTAAAACCAAGAAACAAAGAAAGAAAATGAAAATGATTGCAGAGTAACTTTTTATTTACAAAAAAGCAAACAAACCATTTCCCCAACTGCAATGAATTGAGAAATTTCTGCATTCTGTACTATGAATATGGTGCAGATCTCTGTATCTTTAGTTATGATGTGTTACTTATTTAAATGGAAGGTGGCTGCAAACAGGGAAAGTCACAAAGGTAAAGACAGTCTTAGGTTTACATCTTCAAAGCAGAAAAGATAACAATGCCTAGGTCACCAACTGGGGAGAACCTATTCATCTGGCTGCATCCAGTGCAGGGTAGTTTACTCTGCTTAAAGTTAAGACTGGAATAAAAAAGGAAGGGGATCTAAAACCTTAGTGACCTTAGAAAAGAGAGAAGGTTTCAGTGAGTTGTGAATGTCTCCCCAGCGTGCATATCAGTAGCAAGCTGACAGGCTAGGAACCAAACACAAAGGAAGTGAGAGAAACTGCAGCAGCCACAATCTATTTATCCCTAGCAATGATGGAATTAACTAGGCTAAGGGAAATTTGCAGATTTAGAAAGGAGTAAGTAATACTCAATCACCTAGCCTTTCATAGTATTATACCAGTTCTTCTATGTGTTGTACTTTTGAACAATGAATCTATAATGCCTTGTTTTTGAAGATATTCTTTTTATGCCAGTTCAAACATAAGCTCTTAGAGACTCCAAACAAATACCCAAGCCATAGGCGACTCAAAGGAGGCATGTGCCCCCCATGACAGGGCCGTCCCTGCTGCCGACGCTAGCGGCAGTGCCTGCGGGTGTCCCCCCCTCCAGATTCAGGAGGCACCAGTCGCCCATGACCCAAGCCTAGGTAGTATTGTGTTATTGAAGTAGCTGGGAACCAAGGGGCTGTAGCAAAAAGACGCAGGCCAAGTACAGGCATTACACATAAACTGATGTAAGTGATCGGAAATTGGTCTACACCCATAACCTAACAAAAGTTTAGTGTACATAGAATGGTTTTAAAACGGTGGAACCTGGGCTAAGATAGACTTGGATCAGTGTGGTCTCAGATTTAATCGATTTAGAGTACTCTGGTATATCAAACTTCTGCATCAAATCCCCTACTGACTCAAGTGAGGTCACTATCTTCTGGCATACTAGGCTGCTTTTCAGCCCCCTGCTAATCCCCACTCACAGGGAGGAGCACTAGCGGCTAGCCCATGCTTGGGTGCTCTGGCCAACTGCCTGGCTGGGCCTGTCCCTGGGCTGTCACAAAGCTGAGTCAGCACAGCCCATTTGCCTATCCTCACCTCTTACCTGCAGCCTACTGTCAGCTGCATGTGTGGGGGAGGAGGGGAGGAACCATTTGCAGCCCAGTATTTTTTTGTCTTTATACAATGACCTTGCTTAGGGGAAGGTGCTCAATGGGAGAAAGGATTGGGCCCTTCAGAGCTCTGGCAATGACAAACGGCAGCAGCAGGAACCCAGTGTGATTGTCAGACACCTGCAGCCACCATCTACCATTCACAAGAACTCTGAGGGCCCTGATCCTTCCTTCTGTGGGGTGCTCCTTTCCCTGCCACATGGCACTAGGCTGCTGGGCACCTGCTGCCACCACCTGACATTCAACAGAGCTCTGTGGGGCCCAACTCTTCCTTCTGTGGAGTGCTCTCCCATCTCTGCCAGCTGGGCTTCTGGGCATGCAATGGTGATCTGTTCTGGGGTTCTCCTGGAAGCCTGGGGCTGGGTGTTGGAGAGGGTCCACAGTGGCAGGTGGTGGGGGTGCACCCACTCATGTCTAGCTGCCAGTCAGGGGTGGCTTAGCTGCTTGGCTCTGCTGAGCATTCTCTGGCAGCCGCGGGAGTCCATGTGGCATGATGGGAGGCATGCAGCAGTGTCCCCTTGGTCATTGCAGACAGCTTGCATGTCCTCCCTACCAAAGAGTGAACATGTGGTCTTATCTACACTGCTTACAGAAACCCATGTAGGGTGAATCAATTCTGCCTCAGGCTTTTTGAACATCTGTACTTAGCCTCAGTCTAAGACTATCTGGGCCATGAAAATATACCCAAATGAGGTATAGGAAACCACCCCTGAAACTTAAGACAGGAGTTGGAAACCTATGGCCTGGGGCCAGATTTAGACAGCAGAGTCACTGGATCTTATGTGCAGAGCCAGGGTGCCCTTGAGGTATATGACAGTAGGTGGCCTTAGCTGTGCTCTGTGGTTGAGGCTTTGCCTGTTTCATGGTGGAAGGTGGGAGACTTCACAGCAGTAGTGGTGGAGGCAGTGGGTAGGGAAATAGGAATTTTAAAATCTTTAATAGAAACACAAGGAAAATCTCCCTCTATTATATCAGCATAAATGTGAAGTAATTTTGTTCATTCCAGTCACTAGAGTCAACGGAATTACCCCAAAATAAGTGAAAGCAGAAATCAGAGTCCTTTTTCTCTGTTTCTTGATCTTCATGGTTTAAGCCAGGGGTGAGCAATTATTTGGGCCCAGGGTCCATATAGGAAGTTTTGATAAGTTGTTGTGGGCTGTGTCAGCCTCCCTCCCAGTCCCCTCCTTCCCCTCCCCTCCCCCCACCATGCCACTGCAACAGCTCACCAAAGCTATCTATGAGGATGGGACTGCAGGGGGTGGGGACTGGTGATAAGACAAGTTTTGCCTTCATCCTTAAGGTAGCAGACAAAATCCCATCATATCAGCACAGGCTCAGGGGTGACCTGGTGGCTGCCTATAAGTACATAAGGGGTGTGCATCAGGATTTGGGGGAATGTCTGTTCACCAGAGCACCCCAAAGGATGACAAGGTCAAATGGTCACAAACTTCTCCAAGACCGTTTCAGACTGCACATAAGGAAAAACTGCTTTAATGTCCAAGATCCCAAGGCCTGAAATAGACTGCCTGCAGAGGTTGTGCAAGCACCTATTCTGGACTCTTTTAAGAAACATTTGGATGCCTATTCTTCCTGGGTTCCTTTGACTCCAGCTGACTTCCTGCTCCTGGGGCAGGGGTCTGGACTCAGTGATCTTCTGAGGTTCCTTCCAGCCATAATGCCGATGAAATCTATACTCTCTCTCATCTGGTGACTTCAGAATTGCAGAAGAAAGGCTGCATCCTGCAAAAAGCTAAATGTAGTCAACTTCCACTAAAATAAATCCATTTTATACAAAATATTGGACTTAATTTCACTAGACTTTTGGTGCTCTCTATCTTGAAGGACTCAGCCTTAATGGAGACAATCATTTACTTTATATCAGTTTAGGTCCTTATTTCATTGAATCTTAAGACCTTCTATATAAGTAACTTCTGTTACCTCACAATTGGTTCTTTTAACAGCCCGTATTTTCAGGTACTTCCATTATTCATTTATCATTTACTTCCGAGTTTCCAGTCAATTCTCCCTTTTTGTTAGTGGCATGACTACTCTATCCTGCTGGCTTCTTTTTTCCCCCCTTTTGCTCAGACTGAGGTAGTAACTGTCTCTGGAACTGATCTGCCTGCCACTCTCTGTTAGCCAGCTCATCCTAAACAAACAGCATGGATTCAACAAGAAACAGAAAATAAAAACAAAATTTTAGTTCAGTCAGGGAGTTTTCAGCATGTAGGTACAGTTCGAAACATACTGAAACAAGTGGGAGTTTTGTCATCAACTTCAGTACGGCCAGGATTTCATCCATGACATGCTAGCGTCCTCCTTCTATGGAAGGTATCCTTATTTACCAGTATTTTCCTAAGTAGTTTCTACCCTTTTGTTTTCCATATAAATACACTGTGTATTGATATATACTGAGCCAGATACTATATTCTCTAGAAAGTTGCTTTGCATAGCTCAGGAAACACAAAATGTCAGCCACCTGTCCTCTAATGGGTAGACAGGAATTATGTTGGTGTAGAGAATCTGAAAGTCTTGAAGTGCCAACAGAGATGGCCTGACATCCATTCCAACTCTGCTGCACTATGCACCAAACACACAATTGTAGCACAATGTTAGGGTTGCTTAAGCATGGGAAAGGGCAGAGCAG
>NW_017729032.1:228968649-228972680 GCF_001723915.1 Gavialis gangeticus
GTGTAGAGAATCTGAAAGTCTTGCAGTGCCAACAGAGATGGCCTGACATCCATTCCAACTCTGCTGCACTATGCACCAAACACACAATTGTAGCACAATGTTAGGGTTGCTTAAGCATGGGAAAGGGCAGAGCAGTTTCTGCTACTGTATGTGAACAATTATTCATAGAAGTGTGCCTGTAGCCCTCCCATAATCAATCATCAACCAAACAATAACAGTATTAGCTTTTGATGAAAAGATGTATCAACCACACCTTGTAATAAGCGATTTCAATAAGCAAATAGCTTCCAGAACCTATGAAAGCAAAGGCATAATGTGACATCTCAGGACCAGATCTTAACATCAGCCTGCCCACCTGTCTAGGGCAGTCTGCCTTGCCTCACCGGCCACAACTTGGTGTAATAGAATAGATGCTGAGTGATGGAGGCTGCCCATTAAATGCCCCAATGCCTAGGCTGTTGTACGTGTCCCATGCCTAGCAGATGGCATCACAAATTGACAGCAGCTCTGGCCTGAGGCCAGTATAAACTCTGCCCCTTGCTGGGCCTCTAGCACTCCACTCTTGCACTTCACCCCCTCTCACAGAGCCTCGTTCATACTGCCCCTCACTAGGCCACTTGCCACCCACTCTACTCCATAAGCAGCCCCCTTGGGCCATCAGGCTTAACTACTCCCACTCTGGCCAGCCCACATGCAGCCTTTTGGGTCACCTGAGCAACTCTACTCTACACAATACTGGTCTGAACTTAGCCTCACACTGAGCTGAACTCAGCCGCTAGTCCCTCTCCAGGGAACTTGCTCCTGTTGTCACTCATGGGGGTTGGCCCATGTGCTGTCCTTCAGGCTGCCTTTGCAACCCTACTCAGAACACCCCTAATGCAGCCCTTCCAGTCACCCCTGCAACCCTACTCTGCATCCACATGCACACAGTCCTTCAAGTGCCCCACATGCACCCTACTCTGTGTGGGCCCTCCTATATACTTTTACCCCCTCACTTAGGCCAAATCTATGCCACCTCACTGGAGCTCGGGGCCTTACACCCCACAGACTCAGGTGTCTGCAGACATGCCTGATCCCACTGCTAATTCTCCACTCAAAAATTACCCGCTGGGTAGTGAGTGCTGGGGTTATAAACCACCCCTCCCTGCCTTTCACTGGGGAGGTAACTGACCTGGCATTTCTGGGGAACTGCCCCACCACAGGCAGTCCCACCAGGCCATCCTTCCCCAGCAGGGTGTAGTTTTCAGTCATACCAGGACCAGGAGCCTCTTGCCACCGCCATAGCTCCTCTCCTTACCTCCAGGGTGTGGCTGAGCAGCCACTCAGTCAGGTGGTGTCTTTCCAGCTGCCAGCCACAGATTGAGGGCCAGAGCTAAAATGGAAGCTGCTCAACCCTCTGCCCCAATCACACGGCCCTCCTGCGGTCATGTGACTGCCTCATCAGGGCTGGCTCACACCTGCCAGCTGCCCTCCTGCCACTCCAAGCCCTTAAAGTGGCAGGTACCAAAGGTGCTCTGCCACACATAACAACATAGCTGAGTACCTGGGGCAACTACAACATAAAGGGGCAGTGATGACTTCTGGCTGTCTCCATGCCACTGACATGATTGTGTGGCAGCAGTGGCACTGTATTTTTTCCACTCCCTTCCTCCCAAGTTGGCAGCCAGGACAGCAACTAGTTAGCCCTAGTTATATTACTGTATGAGGGCCTTGGGTCATTTTATGTAATATTTGACCTATTCCCTGAAATTAGCCTGCACTCATCTGAATATGTTCTTTTGCTGAAAATAAAATCTGATAGCACGTTATTGTACTACAGTAATATAATTTTCTTTAAAGTTACTTGTGCAGATTGGTATATGCAAAACATCTAAGATATTCAAGCAGAGTACTATGACTAGGAAATCTTATGGTTAGGAAAATTTGTATCCTCCTTACATCTATATTTCTATAATGAAACTAGCTTTACAGTAAAGATTACTTTTGGTAATACAGCTTTCACCAAATGCTTGAAAGCATCTTGCAGGCTAAGCTTATTAGCTTTTATATAAGTTTTGTTTTGATGTTTAGTTTTATTGCAACTATGTCCATCGACTCGGCAACATTTAGGTAAGCTGCAGGCTACTGTTCTATTCTTTAAAACATCTAACAAACTACTTTTATATCCCTGAGACACTCTAATAACAGAAAAGAACTTCTGCAATGTGCACATAAAGAAATATGGACAGAGTTCAGGAATGGCCTTCAAGCAAATCTAAGTCTATCTGGAAGTTTCATATGCGCACTTACATTTCTACAGCTATGTACAACTTATCAATTCTGGGTTTTCCATTTAGTTATCTATCCTCACAAAAATAAAGCAGTTTCTATTAAAAGGCTTGTGAGATGGGATATACTATGTATACCGTTAACCTTAGTAAAACTGAGCAAGACTTTGAAATTGTGGGGGGGAATATGTATACATCTGAACAAATTAAGTGAGGTTAACCACTTTACCATCCCCTGTGTCCTTCAGATCCACATTGCCAGAAGAACAGCCAAATGCTTTTTAAATAGCACCTTCATTTAAAGGTCACAGGATGTTTTATAATAACAACATCATTTTTTTAAAACAGTCAAAAGAAGCAGCAAGTAAAGATTTCTGCAGCTTTATATGCCAGGATAAATTGGGCAGTTCAAACAAACATTGGAAGTATAGTTCCACAATCACAAAGCTTAGCTGCTAGAAGACACAGCACCAAAAGTCTTACGGCTATATTGTCACCAGACCAAACAACCATAGTAGATTGGACCACAACAACTAGGAACATATGGATTTAAAAAAACTGGCAGATATATTGGGTCACAACCACTACTGAGTGTCTTAAAAGTAGGCAGTAAAACCTTGAAATTGGTATGGAATTTTATGGGGAGTCAGTGTAAAGACTGTTAAAACTGGAATGATGTTTTTTTAACATCTGAGGATCACTAAGAATAAAAGCATAAGCTGCATCTTAGAGATGTTGTAATCAGCAAGTACCAGAAATTGAAAAAAAAAATAAAGCCTTGAGCAGGAAGGTGCTCTAACTTAAAGTCCTTTTTCTGAGCAAAAGATTTAAGCTATTTTGAATATGATATCAAATAAGAACCAAGTTCTTGCCCTAAAGCAAAAATCAAATAGTCTCTGAGAAGCAAAACTATTCAGGGAGTTCAGACATGTCAGAATTCTTATTCTAAGCCAAAGAGTAAGGCAGAGTCCATCTATGCTAATATGTTATAGGTCTTCTCTTTTTACATACCCTGGCCTACAGTAGCATATATATAGCATGCAGCATCTTCTGTATACAGTTTGGACATATAACTGAATGAGCCTATAGACAATTAAACTGATCACCCTTTTGCCTGCCCCAACACCCACCTCCTCCCTCTTTAAGGCTTAATTCAGAATTCATGTCTGTGCACTTAACAATAGATGAGGCTGCTGCCAGTAGGTGCATCTATACATGCATTTAGTCGTGCCTGTATTTACACAAGGTGTCTACACATGAAGGGACCTGGCAGAAATGTGTTGCCAGGTCCCTCCAACCCTGCAAAGTGCCCCTGTGGCCACTGAGAGGAGCTCCAGGCTCTGGACCCAGCTGCCAGCACCTGACAGCCATCTTTTGAAGCCAGCTCTAACTATGAGCATCTGGCAGCCATCTTTAAAATCCAGCTATGCTCTGTGCTCTCCAGGCAGCCAGTTCCTGTGCTCAGAGGAGCAGCGTGGCATGTGCAGAGGCAGCATACAGAAGCTGTGTTCATGCCTACTGTGGCTCCCTGCACTATGGCTCCCCCAGCCCCTGGCTCTGATGGCAAAGAATAGGATCCCAGGATCCTGTTGGCCACCTTGATCACCCTGCTGGCCCAAAGCACTGACCAATGGCTGGCCCACAGCTGTCTTACCCCATTTGTCCCACAGCTGTCTCACCTACCTGGCTCCCTCATATTCAGTGACCACCTGCTTGCATCATGCCCTGCCAGGGCCCCACCACCACTGCACAAATGTTGCCACT
>NW_017729032.1:228977680-228993398 GCF_001723915.1 Gavialis gangeticus
CTATGGCTGCCCCAGCCCCTGGCTCTGATGGCAAAGAATAGGATCCCAGGATCCTGTTGGCCACCTTGATCACCCTGCTGGCCCAAAGCACTGACCAATGGCTGGCCCACAGCTGTCTTACCCCATTTGTCCCACAGCTGTCTCACCTACCTGGCTCCCTCATATTCAGTGACCACCTGCTTGCATCATGCCCTGCCAGGGCCCCACCACCACTGCACAAATGTTGCCACTAGGGATGTCGACAAGGGGTTGCAGGATGCCACCATTGACCTCCTGGGACTCCAGCCCTGCTCCCTCTGGACCCACCATGCCAGCCAGCACTGGTGGCACCACCTGGTGCAGCACACCTGGGACAATAAGGAATGGGTAGGTGCCTTTTGGATGATCTGGGTCACCTTAGGGGACCTG
Organism: Gavialis gangeticus; assembly: GCF_001723915.1. Taxonomy (NCBI): domain Eukaryota; kingdom Metazoa; phylum Chordata; order Crocodylia; family Gavialidae; genus Gavialis; species Gavialis gangeticus. Next base: position 228,978,089 of record NW_017729032.1, read on the forward strand.
GACCACCAGCTCTGGCCCCACCTGGAGTGGCAGGACACCAACATGAGGTCACCCCTTCCCTGCCGACACCATTTATGGTACTGGCACTGTTCAAGCTGCCCACACCTCCACAAGCCTCCAGTATGTAGGCCACCTGTTTGGCATAGGCAAGGCCACCACTGGGGAGGCCATCCTGGAGGTGTGTGGTGTCCTCCAGGACATGCTGGCAGATACCATCCCCCATGTCCATGACCTCCAGACAGTGGTAGTAGGGTTCCATGCACTGGGGTTCCCCCAGTGTATCAGGGCCCAGATGACCACATACTGGTCATCTGCCCACCCCATGGGGACCACCCCTATTACAGCCACAGGGTGTTGCATTCCATGGTCTTGCAAGCAGTTGTGGACCACGGGGGCACATTTATCCAAGTGAGTGCTAGCTGGGCGACAAGCATCCATGATCTCCATGTCTTTCAAAACTCTCAGCTGGCCACAATAGTGGAGAGTGAGTGCTTTGCACCAGGGATGGCAGACATGCAACTGGATGACAGTGTCATCCCACCCCTGCTCATCAGGGATCCTGCCTACCCAGTCCTGCCCTGGCTGATGAGGCCCTACACCAGCTACCTGGATCCCCACCAGCCCCACTTTAAACTTTGCCTGGGCTGGAGCCATGCCATAGTTAAGTGCACGTTCAGTTTTCTCAAGGGCTGCTGGCAGTCCCTCACTGCCCACCCCCAAGTCACTAATGAGAACCTTCCCTGGGTCATCATCACAGCCTGTGAGCTTCAATATCTGTGAGACCTGGGAAGAGTTGTTCCACAAGGCCTGGGCAGAAGAGGTGCTGTGTGCAGAGGCAGCCTGGCAGTAGGAGTACCAGCTGCAGTGGCAGTGGCAGGTCCCCCCCTCACCCCCAAGGCCTCAGGAAAACCATGCATCCACCAGCAGGGGCCAGGGCACCAGGTGTGGGAGGCTCTGGCAGACCACTTTCTGGAGCACTCCCCCCTCTAGCCCATCTGTCTCACCACCCACAGCCCCACTACCCCCTGCCCATCCCCAGCACCACTCTCATGCCAGGCCTGGATCCAAAGAACACATCTTTATTCCCCTCACAATTCACACCCTCATTTCTCCTCCTTTGCACCTCCCTCCCCAACACACAGAGTCCCCTCCTCTCCCTTTCTCCCTTAACAAACAGAGCCCTCTGCCCTCTCAACAGAGCCTCTCCACCACCCCCTCCCACAATAAACAACCCTCTTCCCAGTTTGAAAACTATATACAAAGTGGGTTTTTTTGGTGTCCCGCAATGGGGGATAGGGCACTTGGGGGCAAAGCCCAGGGCAGGTGGCCAGCACCCCAGCCTTGAGCTGTTTCCCCACACGTACAGAGGCTACAGCAATCATGGCAGATGGGGGGCTCATTCACGGGTGATGGCAGCCAGTAAGTACTCCATAGTGTGAGTAGTTTGCCCTCTGGCTGGCAGAGTCCAGGCCTAGCAGGGCCAATGTCTGTTTCTGCTGCCGCTCCAGGCACCTCTGGCTCCATGCATACATGGGGGTAGGGTGAGCAGTGGAGCTGGGCCCAGGTGGGTGGTGGTAGATCTGTGATGGGGGCAAGGCTGGGGGCTTCAGGTGGTGGGAGGTATCAGACTGCCTCCTCCTTTGTCTAGGCAGGGGCCTGCTGAGGGGTGGCAGGTGGCTGCCAGGGGGCTGCAGAACTAGGGATGGGGGCTGAGCAATAGGCAGCATTCATGAGACTGCCAGGCCTGGGATGGTTTTCAGGGTCCGGTGATCACCATCTATGGTCTCCACTGCCCAGTCCAGGATGGCATTTTGCTCCCACAAGACCTGGATCCTCTCCCACTCTGGGGCCAGGAGCTCAGGCCTAAATGCCAGGTCCTCCACCCACCACATGTCCTCCTGGACCAGGTGCACCTCCCATCAGACCAAAATGTGCTCCTTCCACCTCTTGGCCACCCCCACCAGCCACTAGAGGAGGAGGTCTGATCTTGTGTGTGCCTCTGGTGCAGCTGCTGCATTTGGAGGGCCCTGGCAATGAGCAGCAGTGACCCAGAGTGGGTATCCCCACTGGTTACTGCAGTGTCTCTCCCGCATCCAGGGTGGGCCTGGATGGGGAGGATGAGGCCATGCTCCTGGGTCGAGCACCAGCGCTTTGGGGCCCTACATGGATGTCCTTGTGTTGCCAGCACATGGGAAGCTGCCAGCAGCACCCAGTGCAGAGGCACAGCAAGGGACTGGCTGAGGCTATGTCCTGAAGCAGATGCAGGTGTAGGTCAGGCTGCTGGGGTTTGTAGCAGGCAGGTACTGCTGGCCCTGTTGCCAAATGGAGGCTGCAGGCAGTCCTGGGGTGTTGAAAGGGATGGCAGGGACTACAGCAGCCTGCAGCAGGTGATGTCCAGCTGAGCAGGGCCAAGCTGCAGCACAGAGTTCCAGGCAGGCAGGGACAGCAAGGCTGTGGTTGCCCAGGGAGGCACACAGGGCTTGCACTACCCTCAGGCTTCCTGTAGTGTGTGTCTCAGAGCACAAAATGTCTTCAGGCTTTTATAGCCTGCAGCTAGGGGCTGCCATAGACAGAGCCTGCCCTGGGCCAGGAGAGGGACCCAGCCAGGAGCCCTGGGGCTAGGCAGACCCAGCATCAAATTTGCTGCTGGGTCACACCTACAAATGCATTACTGTGCAGTAACTAATCAAGATTAAATTTGCTAATGCAGGTAGCAATTTAATCGTGATTAGCCAGGTTTACTGTGCAATAAGAGCATGCACACTTAGACACTCATACTGCACAGTAAATTAGGTAACTGCACAGTGATGCATCTCGTGTAGATGCTTCCAGTACAACCTTGTCATCAGCAGTGTGATTAAGGGTGGGCAAAGTGGCACCAGACCCAGGTGTCAATTATGAGGGGGCACAAGATTAGTGGCTGTCACCACCCTACTTGCTTCTGCCACACAGAGCACAGCAACTGCTAGGTATGCCTCTATGTTTTGTACTGACCCATCCCTAAAGAGGAAAACAACATTGAGACTTTTACATTTATGGGTTACTCCAGCTGTTCTTGGAGAGGATTCAAAGACTATGGGAATGTTTGTAATAGGTCTTCTCACAGAAATGTATTATTCAGCTTCCCCTCTGACTTTGCTTGGTTATCCACTGTGCATGTGGAAAAGTTAATTTCTTTGATAGGACCAGGGGGAATAATATATGGCTATTACCTTGTGAGCATACCTGGGATGCTGTGAATTAACTATTTAGACGTATCCATATGTTAATAGCATGCCCTGGATATATAATTGAAAACCAAACATTAACTGGCAAAACAAATCAACAAAAATACTCAGAAATAAAATGTAACAATATTTCAATAGAAAGATCTAGAGATGTCAGGCCATTCTGAAATGGAATTGTTTTGGAATGGCTGCTCTGCATTGCTGCAAATACTTACTATTTTGATTACTTCCTAAAGAGGAAAGGTTTCTATCATGAGTCTAAACTCATTTGAACTTGCTGTAGAGCTATGGTGAAAGACAGGAAAATTGAAGGCCAAAGCTCAGCCATGTAGGTGTGAAGCTGTGAGCTACATTCTTGCAAAAGCTTCACCTAGAACCTCCTACATATAGGGGCCCTCCCAGAAAAATCTGCAGACATAATATATCCTGCAAATTCGTGATGTCGGGGGACTGGAGGTGTAGTATTTTAGAATGAAATTCCAGTCACAGAAAGCAGCTAAAAACTGCAAACAAATCAGAAAATACAATAACTTCCAGCCTCTGTACACAAAGACATTTGTCCAAAAGAAAGTAATCAAATGCCATTGCTAGGGTGCAAGCCTTGCCTCAGCAAGTTCTTAGAACCAATTAACAAGATTTCCATTTTATTTAGATAGAGTTTAATTAAATTATGCAACATCTACAACCAGCTGTCTCAAAGAATTAATAGATCATTTTACTTGTTCTTACTGAATGAGTCTAGTATTATCCACACAAGCACATGCATCACCACTTTATACAGTATGCCTATTACTTTTCCATGCAAGGTTCATAAATCATCACAATGCTATTGATAGCTCCACCTACCAAACTTCAATGTTTTCTACTGAAAATTAATTAAAACAGCCCATTCAAAATGTTTAATTGTTTTGATACAAATTACATTTTGTGCATTATATCTTCTATAAATCCTATACCCATCTGTTCTTTCCTTTTTAGTGTTTATATCATATTACAAATATGCTGATGCATTACTATTCACATCTGCCTTACAGTACTCAAGAAATACTCTGCAAACATTTTCTCTTTTTACAAGAATATAACAAAAGTAGCATGGAACAGACTTAGTTAATTTTCACTGTGTTTAAGGCATTGGTTTGGGACGCAGAAAGTATTGCTTAATTCCTTCTTTCCACACATTTCTTTGGTAAATTACAGTTTTCCTTTTTTCTACATTCGTCTTATGTGTTTAACCTGCAGGCTGTATGGAGCAGTGACTTTCACTTATTACACTTGTATATTGCATAACACAATGAAGTCTCAATCTTTCTTGGTGCCCCTTGGTGCTAGTGTAGTAATGAAATAGTAATAACTTTTAGATGATAGAAAAAATATCTCCATTACTTAGCAATTCTATGTAGTGTCTACTGTTCCAAAATATGAATTCAATTTCGTTTGTTAAGTTATGACTATGTAGCCTACACTTGTTTCTTAGGTAGAAGTTCAAATTTTGGCTACTAATTAATTTTGGGGTTGCTGGATAAAAGTACCATTTAGGACGTGTGTAGATGAAATGGGGGCCCTCAATTGAAACAGTGGGTTTTAAAAAGCACTGCTTCAATTTAGGGCTGATTAAACCTCCGTGTCATGTACACACCCCACTGACTTATCTGTCTCTCCGGCAGGGAGGAGAGGGCAAGCTGCCGGTGGGTGGAGTGGTCCCTGGGCTGTGTCAGGGGTGGGGGGGGCTGGTGCTCCCTTTTGCGGCAGTGGTGGCACCCCCCTAGGAGGCACCCACCCTCAGGTACCCATCTTGGGCAGTCCCAGGGGGCACTGCAGCCTCAGAGGGAAGCACCAGGCCCCGACACAGCTCAGGCAGGCTCCTGGTGGGTGTGGGGTGGGGAAGATCAGGCTTGTCGCTTTTCCTGGGCTGCTGCCAGGCTGTCTGCAGGGCTTCCTGCAGAGCCATGGAGCTACACAGAGCCCAGTGCTTCGCGCCACAGCTATAGGACAGGAAACTAAAACTCCTCAAATGAATTTAGACTGCTGTGCCCCAAGTCATTTATGGTACATTTCACCACTGAATTTCCTACAGCAGCTGGAATTAATGTGCAGTATGCCACCAGGGTGTGCAAACACCAACACCATTAAGACAGTGGAAAAGCATTTAGCCTGCTTGAAAATGTTGTGCACACATGCCTTTTGTTTCATCTACGCGCAGCCTTAAGATGTTTAGTTGACACTTATGGATCTGGCCCTTACATGTTTTAATCAGTTTGGGAAGTAGCATAACTACGGCCAGGTACAGACATAACACTTTTACTGGTCTAAGTGATAGGAAACCAATTTATAACTGTAATAGAACAGAAGTCTGGTGTACACAGACTGGTTTAGAAATGTCAGAACCTGGTTTAAGATTTTCCCCCTACCCTCCCAAGGGTGAAATTGTATTCTGTTCGCTACTGATCTAAACTATGTGACTTACAAAAAACTGAGTAACTTAGATCAATTCTTCGTTGGGCTTTTTGAATGTCTGTACCTAGGAGTGGGTGAGTAGGGTACGAGAATGCCAGGGGATGACATTGCTGGTCTGGACATCATTGCCCTGCTGCTGCCACCCTTGGCACAGAAAACTGCTTCTGAGTGTGCACTTGAACCATTTGATAATACAGGCTGGCAAAGGATTGATAGATAGAAAAAGCTTGACATCTTTTGATTTTTAAAAGAAAAACTAAAGCTATCTGGGGACAGTTCTGCATTTATCCATATACTTGAAGTCTGGGAGTATAAAAGAAGAGTTGAGTTATTTCAGTTTGGCAAATAGTTTATATGGAGCAAAAATAACTATATGCAAATTTGGAACAGTTTGAGCCAAAACTTACACACAAGAAAAATTAAAAATAAAATCATAAAATGCAAATTGTTTCATTTTTACATTTTCAAACTGATGTGTTTCATATTGTCATGTTGGTATGTCATTTTTGTGTTGAAAACAGGCTGACATTTTTTCTTGTTTTGTTTTTGTTTCTGTTAGTTAGCCAGCCAGTAAATAAAGAAATCAATTATTCAGATTTCTCTAACTGAAAGTACAGATTCATAATTAAAAAGCATGTTTGCTTAACACACACATGTGCACGTGCACACAAAAAATAATTTAATGCTGTATCTCACACACAATACATAAATATGTCAATTATGACCTGAGTTGTATTTGGATGGCTGTATATAATTTGCTAATCTCTTTTCAAAATGGAGAAGAAAAAAATGAAGTTCACAAATAAGTGAAGTTTACAAAACCTTATCATTTGGGGATTTAATCTGCAGAATCAAAGTCTTAATGACAGCAAGCCTAAATCTGGGACACGGTATGAGGGGGGCTTGTTTGGGCTCATATCTCTACACTTGTGCTTCAAGGCTATTCTACATATTATATTTATTGACTTTTGGTTTTTTTTTTCAGCTGCTGTTCATTGTGTTTTGATGACATAAAGCTCTTTTAAAAATTCTACCTCTAATAAGAATATAGTTGTCTTAAATAGAACATTTCAGTAGATCAATATAACTCTTATATAAAACTTGTAGAAAAAACAGGAAAAAAACAGGAAGAACCTTTTGTTTCTCTTAGAAATATGATGGCTGACTGAAATCATAAATTTCCAAAGAAATATATTAATTCTATCAAAAACTTAATTAGGAAAGTTATGTAATCTCTCTCTCTCTGTCTGTCCCCCTCTGGGTGCATGCACACATACAAGCACATCCTTTTGCAGCAGCTCAAACAGAAATGGTGCAAATTTGAGCCGGGCCTTTTTGCCTCAATGCACATGCCCGGACATGAACTTTGGTGCGGGGCAAATTGTGCCACTTGGGGCAAAATAACTATGCCTGGCTCCTCCCAGATCTGCAGCCAGGGGGAGTTAGACCCGGGGGCTAGCACCTGTGCTGTCCCCAGCAGTATAAAAAGCTGCCCTGTCCTGGCCCCAGCAGTACAAAAAGCTGCACTGGAAAATAGCTCAGGGCTACTTGCTTTTAGGAGCTTCTGGAGCCCAGCCAACTGGTACCTGGGGACACTACCCCTTGTGCAGCTGGACTGCTGAAGCAGCCCTGAGAGCTCCCTGCACCCTCTAACCACAGGCTGTGGGGGCTGCTGCCTAGCTGTGACCTGCACATCTGCCAGACCTGGATGGGGACTACACAGCCAGTAGAGGCATCTGCCCCTCTGGGCCAGCTGCCAGTGTTTTCCTAGTGGCTAGAATAACTATTTCCTTTTCCAGTCACATCAGCCAATGCCATCACAGTGTGAAAAAATAGTGAGATTATTCCTTGTAATGGTATGCTTCTCTCTGTTGCTCCCACACCCTGCAAGGCCTGTCTACTGTAGCAAATGTATCAAACTTGCCTTCTAAAAGAAAAAAATGGTAAAATGCAGAAAATCAGGAACACTGGCATGCAGCAGGCAGCAAGCAGAGAGAGGAAGGAATGGAATGTAAAGAGAGATACCCACCGTAAAATTTGCTTTATAAAATCAGAGACACTTTTTGTTTCACCAATATCACAAAAATAATACACAATACCATTGCTGTATAGGATTACTTCACTGGGGGAGTGGGTGGGGGAGGTAGGGCTAGGGCTGATACCTCCATGGTGGGTACTTAGTGTGAGCCATGGGCTGATGAATCTGCTCAAGAAGGCAAGGGAGTGGGATGATTCACTACAGAACCTGTACAGAGACTTTTCTAGCAGTTTGAATAAGCTATATGAATTGCAGCTGCAAAGTTGGGCTGCAGCTGAGAAGATCCTGAATGTGGATGTAGAGACTCTCTCCAACATGATACAATGAAGAAATATGAATGGTAAATGAAAAAGAAAGATCCACCTGCCTGCTGCTTGGATTTTTATCCCTAACTGAGCCCTATCTTCAGGCTCTTGAATCACATAACTAACATGTTAAACTCAAGATAGGGATTTGGTTAGTTAGTGCATGCACCATGGAAGTGTATGCTGTATTAATGCTCTTCCTTTATATAAAGGGTGTTTGTGCCCAAAAGCTTGCATAGGATATTTTTCCAACTATTAGCTGGTCTGATAAAAGATATTACATTTATCCAAATAACCTTGTCTCCTTCATATGAAAGCACAGAGCATATGTGCAATTCTATCACAAGAAAGACTGCAAACTATCTAGATGTTGCAGTCTAGATATGCAAACTATCTAGATGTTCTATGTATTTCAGGTATGCTTGGTTTGGAGTTATTATATGGGGTTTTGGGGATAACAGTTCTGAAGAAATGCAGCTTTTGTGCCCTCTTGTAATTGTACATTATTTTCTAAAATTAGGAGAGGCTCTGTAGAAAACCAATAAGAAATGACTTTGTTGAACAGTCTTTTACTATATTTAATCCACAAAAATAACAAAGGAAGCACTCACTTGGAAAAAATAATTTTAATGTCTCATATTTGTCATGCATATAGTAGGCATTAAGTCAGCACACCAACTTAGGCTAGGTACAGACTTTCAAAAAGCCCAAGGCAAAAACGATATAAATTACACGGTTTTTTTGTAAGCAGCATAGTTTAGATTGGTAACAAACAGAATACATATTTGCCTTTTGGTGGGAACGGCAAATCTTAGACTGGGTTCTGCCATTTTTAACCAGTCTGTGAATGCTGAACTTCTGGTCTGTTATGGGTATAAAAGGGCTTCAAATTACTTATACTATTAAAAGTGTGAAGTCTGCACCTGGCCTTAGTGTGAATTTTGTTCTACCTGAATTTTAAAATAAATAATACATTGATACAGAATACCAATATTCTTATTTTAAATCATCTCTTCCTTGTGTATATTTAGGCAGACAAGGGGTTGGAGTTACCCAGAGTAGGCTTCCCAAATTTATGGTTAGGGTGATTTAGCGCATATCTCACCAGGATAAAGACAGGACAAAGTACATATACATGTCCTCAGGCTACTGCTATGTTTCTGGATTGGTTTTAAGGCTACTAATTTATGGTTTATGTACTAAGCATAGGAGAAGGGTTGGCATGGATTTTAGGATTCTGGTTTTAGTTACTCATGAAAGGGCACCAGGGACTAGGGTAATGGTTACTTGGTGTAGGGCTGACCAGGTGAGGCTTAAATAGATGACCTCTGGTTTTAGCCCTTTCCTGTCCCTGCATGCTCAAAATGGCACCTTTCCTCTCCTTTTCTGTATGCAAGATTCACAAAGAATAATTTTAATGCTCACGTCTTAAGTACAGTGCATAGTAGGAATAATGTCAATTACAGAATCTCAGTTTTATCAATGTCTTTTTGAGACCACAGCTTTCAAAGCATGCTATTTTAAAACACTGTAGCATAACCCTGTGTGAGGTAGTTTCTAGACATGGTATTTTCAAAGCATGAGGTATTTTCAAAGTGCAGAACCCAGCACTTCAGCAGCACAAAGGCATTCTTACTATAAAACTTAGCATTTGAGCATTAGATAAACAGCATTTAAGAAAGAAATAAAAATGAACAGACACAGGGACAAATAAAGCAAGAGGCACAGGATGCTTTTAACCCACAATGCTCTGAACAATCATTGCAAGGATCCATTATTTCACTGCAAGCTTTGTGCATGCCTGCAGGGGATATAAAGTGGAATTTTAGGTACAAAAAGTGCTCTATTACAGTTCTAAAATTACAGGGTAGAGCAGCTGTGTCACTCATTGCAAAATAAGTTGCTATGCCCTCCCAGTCATGCAGAATGTGAATAAGAACATTACATATCTTGGTGAGATCACTTCAAGTTTCCTAAACTAGCATTTCTCTACTTCCTAGTCAGGTGAAATGGTGGTTCTGCTTCCTCCAGCACAACGACTGCTGGTAGAGGGGTAAATGCAAGTACTAACCTGGGCTCCACAAAACCCCAGTCTCCACTCAGAGAATGTCCCAGAAAGTCCTATCACCCCACCCAGCGTATAGAGAAGACATCTCAAAGGTTGCTGTGACATTGATGGTATATTTATATTGCAGTGGTAGCACATCCCAGTCAGAAGGCTCCTAGCCACTCACTCCTGCTTGGTGCTTCAAACCCAGAAATATGCTTATAAGAGTACTTTAGGGTCACCTTCAGCACACCAAGGAGGCCTGAAGAACAACCCAACAACACCCTTTAGTTGTCTAAACAGTATATTTCTGAGTTTGAAGTGAGCAAGTGGGCATGGTTGGATGGGGTATATTTGGGAGCTGTTCAGCCCTTGTTGGTGCACCCTCCTTTCACAACACACAACACAGAGTTATGATACAAGACAGACATTGTGCAGCTGCCTGTAAGCCTGATTATGATGACACAGCAACATCTTCCCTTCAGCTTCACGAACTGCCATCCTACCGGGTATTAGGTAATAGTTACACATTTATTTTCTACAATCCAGGTGCGAAGTAAAAAGCCTCTTTTGCTAGGTTGATAAAAAATAGGAAAGGTTTCTCAGAAAAACAGAGGGAACATCAACACCATTAATGTCTTATAATAGTGCTCTTGGGAGCAAATCTGTTCCCGTTCCCCTCCCTCCCTTCAATCCTAGGAGCATGAACCTTTCTAGATTACCCTGCATTACTGTTAGAAAACCAGATGTGATTATCAGTCAGGCCCTGGAATACAATAGAGGAGTACCATCTTCTATTTAGAAGTCTAAGGGGGAGACAAAGCATAGGAATATGAGTGTCGTTAACTGTTACAATGCAGATTGGGAATCCCACCCAGACAATAGTTCAGTAACCTCCTGAGGACTGGCAAGGTTTACAACATATCTTGAGCATACATTCTTAATAGCAGTAAGAGCTTTCAATCTAACAGTCCCAACAGTGAAACTGGCTGGTTGCTGCCTGGTTGAATTCAAGAACACTGATTTTCCTGATACTGGTAGAGTTCTCAGATTGGAGTGCTGCCACTACAGTATGACCAAGTTCTGTGCATATATCTAGAGAAAAGAGAGAGACAGAGTAAGTAAAAGAGAGAGAGAGAGAGAGAGAGAGAAGCACTTTGTATTTTCCAGTGCTGTAGCCATTACTGTTCTTCCAAAGTCTTCAACGTGATCTCTTCCACTAGTCAGTGGATGATTCATGATTTCAGACTTTGCTTCACTGTGGGAAGTTGATGCAAGAAAAGTTCCCCTTGAAACTTCTGGAATATATATTCTGTGTCCTCTTCCTCCTTCCCTTGCAACTTGGTATCTTAGGGAACGCATGTCAAAGCTGCTGCAAAAGTCATCAACAGAGATAGCCAACACTAACAGAACAGACAGGCATAATAACATCTTTAGCTATCTTCTGTTCTAGTAGAAGTATCTCAAGGAAGTAAGAGTACTGAACTAGAAGCAGTATTTTTTTTTCAGTCAATATTAAAATAATGACACCCTCTGTGCTTTACAAATCTGAGATGTTTTATTTGAGTTGATCTGTATTTTTGGCATGTACAGCAAAAATAGCTTAATAAATTAATCAACGTTCATTTTTTTCCGATCCTAAATAATTCATTTCTTACATATTTTTACAACCTGTTAGGAGTTGCTAGCCTGATGCCTGCAAAATTCCATCTAAGAGTGAAATAAATGTACCAGAATGCACTGTCTGGTTTTAAACAGTTTCTGCAAATATTTATTCTGAACTATTACTATTTGAATTATGGTAGCACACAGGGTCATCACTCAGGGACCTGCACCTTTTTGTTCTGTGGCACTGTGGGGTGCCTGGAGACCCTTTCAGGGATGATACAGGGTGCTAATCAATACAGTACCGTTAGGTGTGCAAACATGATTCACAAGAGATTTCAAATAGAAATCCAGAGCATCAAAAATATTGTGTTTTGGTATGGTCTTTCTGAGTTCTATGCAATAGAAAAGTTACAGTATTTATTTCTCTACAGTTAAAAAAAAAAACTGACTGAAAACTAAGAAATGACATTTTTTGAGTGGTGTCTTGAGTCAAAAGAGGTTGAGAACCACTGTGCTGGGCATCGTACCAGACAAATAAAATTGGTCTAATTACAGTTCAGTGTAGATTTAATACAGAGAAGGGTTTTGTTTTGTTTATATATGTATTTGCTTTAAAACAAAGTAAACAATGCCTAATTTTGACCTTTGGTTTTAGTCATATTTTTAGGGAAGTATACCTGAAACCATAAAATCTCTCCCAGGTTTATATTCAATTTGCAAATCATGTATAAGTGTGTATCAAACCTGCTATTAAGTCATCTTTCCCTGGTTCACTGGATATTTTTGCACACGGAAGGACTAAAAGGCAGCACTCATGGGTTTCCAATTTGGGCAATTAGGGACAAATTGTTCCTCTTTCCAAGGAACTGTTGTATTCCTTCCTTGCCTGTTGTGGCAGACTTGCTTATACTATTCACACCAAAGCACTTGGACAACTTGCTGTGTTCACTTTTCCCCCTCCAAATACATTATTTCTTTTATAAAGAATTTACCTTTTTTTAAAAATTTTATTTAGCATTAGGCTAGGTTTTTCAGAGCCATCTGAAGCCTTTGGTCATGCTCTTTGTTTTTCCCCAGATCTAAATGTCCTTTATGCCATTGCCAATATCTTCCATGATGTTAAAGATTTGCTGTGCTTTCTTATTTTGGGGTGAACATCACATGGCAGTCTATGGAAACAATCTTTCAAAGGGAATGCTGAATGTGCACACACATTTTTTTTGAAGTGCACCTGCCAGACCCCTGCTGACTCACACAACGATGAATGGTATTTGTCATCTTGGCATCCGCCAAATGTGCTCCCTTTCTTTGTGGTGAAAAGCATTCCTTTTTACATATTTAATTCTTTGGGTCTATATATAAACGAAGGAGCCCTTCTCTTTTTCCTTGAATGACTAGTGAGTGCTGCTGCTCACTTGATTCTTCCACTTGTTCAGTGATTCTCAGAATAATAAGCCAGCTTCTCTTAAACCCCCACTTCAAGTCAAGAAGACTTTTGTTAGGTCTGGGGTCCTACAGTGGCTGGAATTTTTCAGCAATTCTGGGTGTGTCTACACAAAATGTTACTGCATAATGGCTACTGTGCATTTATTTAGTAGTTACGAAATCAAATACTAAATAAATGTCCAGTAACCAGAGTTACTGTGCAGTAGCACTGACAAAAACCTTTTTAGTGACGCTACCCTGCAGTAGCCTAATAATACTGTGAAGTAGCATATTAGCACTGTTTGTGCTGTGATGCACTACTGGACAGTATTATTTGGCTACTGTGCAGTTAGGACAGGGGTGGGCAAAATATGGCCTGCGGGTTGGATCTGGCCCACAAGGCCATTCTATCCAGCTGGTGGGGCCCTAAAAAATTTAGAAAATTAATATTGATCTGCCTTTGGTACCTGTCAAAAATGACAGAAACCAGGGACAGTAGGACCCAGGGGAAGCCTGGCACGCTCCCACAACAGCATGGCCAGCCCCCCAGCCACAAGCCCCAGCAGGGGCTTCTGGCCCAGGACCATGTGGCTGCTCTAGCACCAGAACCTCAGGTAAGGGTGGGGAGGGAGGACCCCAGGCAAGGAAGAGGCCTGGGGAAAAGCAATCCTTCCCCCATCCCATGGCTCTGCACTTCCTGCTGCAGCTGCTTAAAGCCTGTGCAAGGCTGTCCTCAGCAGGCACAGGCAGCCCCAGGCAGGCTGAGAGTGGCTGCAGTGTGGGGCACCAGCCACAGGGTGGACAAGGGGCTGCTTTTCCCCATGCTCAGCACCAGCTTGTAACCCACCCTGCTGCCAGCCTGGGCCCCATGCCGATTCTGGGCTCACCTGCTAGGGCTGGGTATAGCAGCAGGAGCTGCAGCCCCCCTGTTTGCTGTGCTGGGCAGTGTTTGTCACTTCTGTCTGTGTGCTGCCTAGCACACAAGCTCCAGGTGGGCATCAGCAGCAAACACTGCCCGGTGCAGCAAGGGGGTGGGGGGGCACAGCTGCTGCTCCCGTGCACAGCCCTGACAGGTGAGCCCGGAGCCAGTGTGGGGCTCAGGCTGGCAGCAGGGAGGGTTACAAGCTGGTGCTGAGCACAGGGGGGGAAGAAGTGGCCCCTTGCCTGCCCCATGGCCAGTGCCCCATGCTGCAGCTGCTCACATCACACATGGGGCTGCCTGAGGCTGCTCAAGACAGCCCCATGTGGGTTGCAAATGGCTGCAGCAGGGAGCACCAGCCATGGGGCAGGGGAGGGGCTGCCTTTCTCCATGCTCTGCACCAGCTCCTTCCCTGCCAGTGAGCGTGGGGCCAGGGCTGCATGCTGTCCCCTGCCTGTACCATGGGGCTGGGTGGCACTGGGAATAAGCAGGAGCATGGGGTCCACACCAGTGTCCTGGGGCCAGCACTGGCAGGGCCTATAGCAGGGCAACAGGGGTACAGGGTCCCTGCCAACAGGGACTCTACGGCACTGGGCCAGCTCCTGCCTCTCTCTGCTGATGCAGCCCAGCTTGGCTCCACAGATCCTTGCTGGCTTCTAGGTCCCACTGGTGTTGGCCCTGGGACATTGGACCCAAGATGGTGACCAGGGGGCAGGGCACCTGTCAAGGGGCGAGGCTACCCATGTGGCTCTTGACAGCTTGCTAAAACTGGGTAAGCAGCCCTCCGCCCAAAATAATTGCCTGCCCCTGAGTTAGAACCTTATGTAGATGCACCCATTCTGTACTTTCCAGAGGACCTCTCTATCTCTTGCAAGGGTCCTCAAACTTCTCCTCATTTGTGCTGGTCCTTGTAAAGGAATCCTTTAGAGAAGTGACATGCTGAGCACGCCACTGTAGCACAGCAGGATGGCTTTCTCTAGTACTGTATACTAAGAGCTACTCTAACCTCACCTCTTCTTCTGACTCAGTGCTCCAGCGAGGTCACATTTAGTCCCACCCCTTCCAGAGGAACAGAAAAGGTTCCAAACAAGAAATGTTTAATACAATAATGGAAAAAGGAAGAAAGCAGGGTAGATTTACACATCTACCTTGCCTTTTGCCTGATTTCAGACAAACATGGCTAACTACCTGTCACACAATACTGGTATACTGCTTTTTTTCCAGTCTTCTTAAAACTGCCTTCTCTTTTAATAACCACAACTCCACCCCTCCCCCCCCCCCCCCCCC
>NW_017729032.1:228993436-229001487 GCF_001723915.1 Gavialis gangeticus
CCCCCCCCCCCCCCCCCCCCCCCCCCAGCCTCGGCATAATTCCAGTGACTCAAATTATGAGCAAACAACTTGTGCCCTATCAGGGCTTCATTGTCTTTTGTCTTCTATTCTCTTCTCTTCGGAACCCGAAATCACAGGGTTCTACTTCTGGCTCTGTCATATAAGCTAATTTCTCTCTTGTACCTTTTCTTTGCTTGGCTTCTCACCAGATCTTTATACAGAAAAAAGAACTCCAGACTACTCTCACCTGGGCCTCCTTCTGCCTGCCTATCCTGCTTGATATCCAGTTCTTCTGTCAGCCTACTCACATCCCTCCCACAAGTGAGAGGTGTCTCAGCCCTGTTTAGGTAAAGTGTGGGGTTTATATATTCCACTTCAGGTCCTCACATCTCCAGTGAGGATACCTTCTTGATAAAGGCAAAAGTTTGATGCATTTCTAAACCAATGATGGATGTTTTTTTGCTTGGGATTAATAAAAATAACTTTTCTTTTTTCAATTTTCTATTACCTGTACATTTAATGATCTGATCCCTTAATAGGTATAAAACAGTATAAACCCTGAGTTTTGCACTTTCACTTTCTAATAGCTGAAGCTTTTCTGTCAATACTAATAACACAATTTCGGGCATCATAATATACTATGTCCAATTTAAAATTAATACATAACTTGTTTCCCTTTATGGTGATAGCCCAGCGGTCTTATGCTGCAAACTTGTCTGTGCTCATTTGAAAAATTTAATCTGAGCTAGTGATGCTACCATAGTCTTATTTGTCCATACTGTTCATGTTTTGTTTAGGCTTAAAACTCTTTGAAAACATAGTAATCCTGTAGATTTCTTATATCACTTCCTATGGTATTGTCCTGGCTTCTCCTGCTTGTCAAAAAAACGTGCTCTTGCTTGACCGTCACTTTACCTCCGTGTGTCCTGTGAGTCAGGTCTCTCTTCTTGTGGTATTTTGTATTTTACCTGAAGTATCTGACCTTCATCAACTCTATTCTGTAACGGGTTGCTTTAGTTTCTTGGCAAGTTCTAATACTTTTTTTTTAAGAATTAATTCTGAGTCTCCCAGTAGTCTCTCTCTGAGTTTTTTGTTCCAGATTCCAAATCACTCTTTGGTCACTCATCAGCGACTCAGTTAGCTCCCCAGAATTGTAAGATTGGCTTGTCAGCCTTAGATCAATCACAAACTATTTTATAGTTTCAATTTCTTTTAGTACCCTCAGGTTAAAAACATCTTTCTCATATGTTTCATTTTTATGAGGAGTACAGTTCTCCTCAAGTGTTTGCAATACAGTTTTATAATTAGTCTTTTCTGCCTGAGTTAACCAAAACCTGTTAAATATACCAAGTGCATCAGAACTTGCTCTGGTTAGAAATACCTCCCAATTGCCTTCTTTTCACTGCAATCCATAGATTATAGATACAGACAGGAACACTGCTTAAACCTCTCCTAACTGCTTTCCACACTTCCTGAGAGTTTCAGGTCAGATGAAGCTTTTACTGTTCCATTCTTTCAAACCTATGTTCTCTAATTTCTGTTTCAAACTCATACCAAGCAGTGAGCTGAAAACATTATGAGCCTATAGTGCTGGAAGAGATCCTTTTTACAGGAGCTAAGTATTATCATCATTATTATTTATTCAGGAACCATTTTCACCTGCATAATAGAATGTGGCTTGTTGTCCCCAGACTTTCTCTCTCTGAAGTTAAGCAACTTTTAACAATTCCCAGAACCAAAGGGATCCTTTAAAAGCTGCCCCACCCCTTTATTGCAGGGTCTAACATAGGGGACTATCCATCCTGTCATTGAGATCTAACTGATTAGTTATACTGCTTAGCAGATTAAAGAGACCAATCACTTTGAGACAATTAAGGTTGAGGCCAGTCAAATGTCACAGGCTAATGTGAGTGTTAAACACATGAGGGACCTCTGTACTAGGATTAGTTACTGGCTCAACTGTAGACGTATGTAGACATGTATTAAAATCCTGCAATTAAGTTTAAGGATGGGGTCAGCAGGGAGACCTGGGATGGCATCTAGACTGGGGACAAAAGAGCTCTCATAAATATAGTTAGGGTTGAATCCAGCAGGTATCTTCAGAACAGGTCTAGAATTGTCTGCTGTTCCCAATTCAAATGTAGGATTGAGTGGTGCTAGCAGGATCCACAGGCTAGTATTAATTTTGGTGCAGACCTTTAACCAATGTTAGAGGTCAGTCTGCTATCTGCTAGTCAAATCCAAGCTGAGGGTTTGGCCAGGATGTAGGGCCTGTTTGCCAAGAAGGGAAACCATGAGGTCAGCTAGGTGGGGGTGCAGATTACCAGGATGTCAGTTTGAGTTCTGAATCCAAAAAAGTAGAGATCCAAGAGAGACAGTCTTCAGTTAAAGCTGAGGTCAGAAGCCAGGAGAATCAGAGTGTCAGGTGCCAAGTTCTAGTGAAGATCTAAGAGCTGGGTCCAGGAAAGCCAAAGTGGTGTCAGCAGCCAAGGAAATCAGAGAGCCAGTACTGAGTTCCAGGGACTATCTAAGATCAGGGTCTGGAAAAGCCAATGCTGAATCAGAAGCCAAGAGAACCAGAGACAGGAGTGAATGTGAGGCTTACCAGAGCAGACTGGATCTGTTGTCAAGGTGTACCTGCAGCCTGAGGCCACAGGCATGCTTAAAAGGGCGGAGTGATGCTCTCAGCAGTCAATCCAGTTACAGAGAACTGAGGCAGTTGCATTAACCAGGCATTAAGGTCAGGTGTGGAAGCTCAAGAGTTTGGCTTGGCTGAGTTTGATTGGCCAGAGGCCCTAACAAACAATTACCACTAATCTGTGGAGGCCTGCCTGTCTCCACAATAACTTTGGGGATCTCTGGCTGACCACAGACTTAACCTAGCTCTAAGCCCTCTCTCATCCACAAACCTACTCCTCCCCTGGTTAACACTGGTGGGCCTATTCTTAATCCCAGCCTGTAAAGAACTATGGCCCCAACACGTGGATCCCTGCTGGTCCCCATTGTTACTCTAGTCATTGTTGTTTACAGAGAGACATAGAAAATATATAAAAGGTCACCAGTCTCTTAAAGTTCACACTTGACTGAATAATATTTTACATATTCTGATGAAAAGTAACATCTAAATTTATTCAAACGACTTAAAGAAATTAGGTGGGTAAATGTCTCCCTCTTAGTTTGGTTTGGGCACCCTGTGCAATGAGACTTTCCGCGTTTGTGAATATCTCATGAGAACTGAAAGCCAGGAGACAGAGAGAAACTGCCACTTGGGGACTGTCTGGAAAGGCTGGGGCAGCGAGGCAGAGGCAACGTGCTGAAGGCCAGCAGAGAATCCAAGACCTCTGGGTGAAAGAGGGACTTTTGCCACAGAGATAGTGGTGATTCCAGATATGAAACTGAAGTGCTAGGAGTTAGTGTGTTTTAAACATCTATTTTTAGGAACCTACTGAATTCATGATTTCATGGATTTCTCAGAAGCTGTAAAACCAGGCATTGCTTGAAATTACTGTGAAATAAATATGGGCAAAGCTAATCAAACTCAGGCATGCATCCGCCAATGCATCTCAAGCAAAACCAGGAAAGTCATCCTCCTGTTCTACTCAGCCTTGGTGAGACCGCAGCTGAAGTACTACATCCGGTCTTGGCCCCCCCCTCCCCACTTCAGGAAGGATGTGGAGAAGCTTGAGAGAGTCCAGAGGAGAGCCACTCATATGATCCAAGGTCTGGAGGGAAGGCTGTACCAGGAGAGGCTGAGGGTCTTGGGACTCTTTAGTCTGGAAAAGAGAAGGCTCAGGGGGGACTTGGTGGCAGCCTGCAACTTCATAAGACGGGTAAATCAAGACCTGGGAGAACATCTATTCACTGGAGCTCCCCAAGCAATAACAAGGTCTAGTGGCCATAAACTCCAGGAAGGCTGGTTTAGACTGGACATTAAAAAAAAGTTCTTTATGGTGTGTGTGTCCAGGGTCTGGAAAAAACTCCCCCCCAGAGGTGGTGCAAACACCTACTCTGGATTCCTTCAAAAAACAGCTGGATTTATTTCTTGCTGGGGTCACTTGATCCCAGCTGACTTTCCACCAATGGCAAGGGGGCTGGACCCAATGATCTCTTGCGGTCCCTTCCAGCTCCTAATGTCTATGAAATAAATAAAAAATTACAAAAATAAAATTCTGACTCTCCAGTGGGAGCCAGTAGTCCTCATGGCCACCGTGGCCTGGCCTTGTAGCATGCTGAGTGGGGAGGGAGGGAGTTGCTGGCAGGAAGGAAAGAAGCCAAGATTGTAGCCTCTCCTCACTGCTGATTGACTGAGAGGGCTGCCCACCATATGGCTGTAGCCCTCTCCAACTCTCATAGTTTCATAGTTTCATAGATTTAGGGTCGGAAGGGACCTAGTAGATCTTCTAGCCCGACCCCCCACCAGGGCGAGAGAACAACAAAACCCCAAAACAAGAAACGGGACTCAAACGAGTCCAGCCAGGTAGGCATCCAGCCTCTTCTTAAAGACCCCCAGGGTAGGGGCCAGCACCACTTCCCTTGGAAGTTGGTTCCAGCTCCTAGCCGCCCTAACTGTGAAGTAGTTTTTGCGGATGTCCAATCTATACCTCCTCTCCATCAGCTTGTGCCCATTACTCCTTGTTATGCCAGCGGGCGCTAGGGGAAACAGCGTCTCCCCCAAACCCTTCTGGTCCCCCCTAGTGAGTCTATAGACGGTCACCAGGTCCCCCCTCAGCCTTCTCTTGTGGAGGCTGAATAGGTTCAGGTCCCGCAGTCTCTCACTGTAGGGTCTGCCCTGTTGTCCCCGGATCATGCGGGTGGCCCTCCTCTGGACCCTCTCCATGTTGTCCACATCCCTCTTGAAATGGGGCGCACAGAACTGGACACAATACTCCAGCTGTGGCCTGACCAGCGTCGCGTAGAGGGGGAGGATCACCTCCTTGGCTCTACTCGAGATGCACCTGTGGATGCATGACAAGGTCCGGTTAGCCCTGCCAACCATGACCTCGCATTGTCGGCCCATGTTCATCTTGGAGTCTATAATGACTCCAAGATCTCTTTCTGCCTCCGTGCTCTCGAGTAGGGAGTTCCCCATTGTGTAAGTGTGCTGCTGGTTCCTACTGCCCAAGTGCAGCACCCTGCACTTGTCCGTATTAAAACGCATCCTGTTCCTGTTAGCCCACCCCTGTAACCTATCCAGATCCCTCTGCAATCTCTCCCTCCCTGCTAGCGTGCTCACCTCCCCCCAAATTTTGGTGTCATCAGCGAATTTAAACAGGTTACTTTCCACCCCATCATCCAGATCGCTGATGAAGAAATTGAACAGCGCAGGCCCCAGGACCGAGCCCTGGGGGACTCCGCTACCCACCTCCCCCCAGGTCGAATATGACCCATCCACCACCACCCTCTGAGTGCGACCCCTCAGCCAATCTGCAATCCATCTGACTGTGTAGGCATCGATGCCACAGTCACCTAGTTTTTTAACTAGGATGGGGTGAGAGACGGTGTCAAAGGCCTTGCTGAAGTCCAGAAAGACTACATCCACCGCGACACCTGCATCCATGGCCTTTGTGACCTGATCGTAGAAGGCAATCAGGTTGGTCTGACATGATCTCCCCCTAATAAATCCATGCTGATTGCCCCTGAGCATCATTTCTGATGCCGGCCCATCACAAATGTGCTCCTTGATGATCTTCTCAAAGAGTTTCCCCAGGATTGAGGTAAGACTGACGGGCCTATAGTTGCCCGGGTCCTCCCTCTTCCCCTTCTTGAAGATGGGGACCACATTTGCTACCTTCCAATCATCTGGCACCTGGCCCAAGCACCACGATCGCTCATAGAGCCGTGCCAGGGGCCCTGCAATAACCCCAGCTAGCTCCCTCAACACCCTGGGGCGGAGAGCATCCGGACCCGCTGACTTGAATGCGTCCAGCCCCTCCAGAAGCTCTCTAACCTGGTCCTCCCCAACCTGAGGTCTGAAAGCGATCCCCTCGAGTCTGTGAGGGGCAGGGCCACTGGGGCCCCTAGGCCAATCAGCAGTGCAGGGGACGCCATAAAAATGGTGGCTCACCCTGTGATCAGCTCATGAAATTGGCTGCCTGTCTCCTTCATTTCAGTAGGCCCCTATCTGTTTTATGTACTTTCTTCCCCCGTTCCACTGTAGAGTTCTCCCTAATTATTAAAGTTGTCCACTTTTAAATTCCTATATTTCGCTATCCTTTAATTGGGTATCTCACCTAACAGGAATTTGTACGCTCACAGCCTTTTCTTACTTAGGGTCCTGTCACAGATACCTTTGGCAGAGGTTGTGTGGGCTGTACAAGGTTCCATTGACTATAGTTAGATCCTGCATAAGTGTAGGTGTCCCTATATGAGATCCCAGTTCTGGGTTGATCCCCCGAGTAAGACTTCTTCATTGGATTCTTTCACAGGACACAGGTGAGTATGATCATAAAACCACAAGAATGTCCAAGGAATTCAAGGACAAATGTAAAAGTGAAGCTACTTAATTCATGCATAAAAACTGATACAGTTTCAAGTAGACAGTGTCCCTTTAAGAGATCTCATAAAACTTTTCTTTCATTATTTACCATAGACCTTTTAAAAATGTCCTATCTGAAATGTTATAAAATTTCAAAATAACCAGCTACTGACTCCATACAGCTTGAAGATTTAATAACTGCATACTCATTTCAAACTGTTTCTTAAAAAGGAAAAAATATCTTTAATGTGCTTCTCTAAAAATTTGGTTATGTTATTTTGTAAAAATTCTGACTTTTGGAAAGACTAATTTTTTATGGAGGGACAAATCTGTATTATCCCCCCCCAGATGTCCAAATTAATTTAAACATTAATTATATTAATTTCTAATTATATATGACCTAAAATTAACATAGGGCTCTGAAAGAGTAAGTACATTTCAATAAATGAAATTGTTTTTTTTCCCCATGGTGTCAATTTTCATCTTGATTTTTTATTAAATGATACTGGTCTTTCTAGTTCTTATTTTATTTCTGTATTCCTCATCATTATGGGCTTGATACAAAGTCTATTTAAGTCAGTGAAGTGACTTTGTACCAGGCACTACAACCACAATACCTAGTTGATGAGAAGTATTATTAACATCTAAGGAACAAGATAAGGAAAAGCAAACTATATGTAAGGTGTATGCTGGTGGTTGGATTATTGTGCTCAACAAATATTCCTCAATGGCTCAATGTATCATGTACCTTGAAGGATGTATTAAGTAGGATCCCTGAAGGGTCTCTTCTGCAATTTTTTTTTATCTAAATGATTTGGATGATGGGATCAAGGATACACTTAGCAAAGGTGAAGATGACAAAGTTGGATGGAGTTGCAGATCATCATGAGGGTAGGGCTAGGTTCCAAAATGACCTGGATAGACTGGAAAAATGGTCTGCAATGAACAGATGAGATTCAGCAAGGGGAAGTGTAAAATCCAATATGTAAAATGATATGTAAAATGGAATACATGCATGTGCAAATATAGACTGTGGAATGATCTGCTAGGATGCACTATTCAGAAAAGGACCTTGGAGTTATAATAGTCCATAAGCCAAATATGAGCCACAAGAGTGCTGTTCTGGCAAAAAAAAGCCAACAGCATATTGGGTTGTATGAACAGGACTGTCATTTGCAAATCAAGAGGAGACCTCACATGGAGGACTATGTCCAATTTGGGCCCCACAATTAAAGAAAGATGTGGACAGATTGAAAAGTATATCAGCAAATTACAGAAATGGCTGGGAAGTATGATTTACAAGGAAAGGGTGAAAGAACTAGGGTTATTTAGTTTGGAGATGAGAAGACTGAGTGGCGATTTGATTACAGTTTTCAAATACCTGAACAGCAATTATAGAGGGGCTGAAGATGGGCTTTTCTCTGTGACCGTAAGGGACAGGACTAGGATCAATGGCCTCAAGATGCAGCAGATGAAATTCAGGCTGCAGATTAGGAGAAATTTTCTGACCATGAAGGATAGTCACTCTCTTGTCAGGCCAGAAGTGCTAGAAGTCACTTGCTTGTCATAATATTTT
>NW_017729032.1:229006487-229018001 GCF_001723915.1 Gavialis gangeticus
AGGTAGTCAAACACTGGAACAGGCCACCTAAAAAAGAATGTCTTATCCCTGGAAATTTTTGACAGCAGGTTGGAGAGTCACTTGGTTGGGATAGTTAAGTCAGGGATAATTCTGCCTTGAACAGAGGGCTGGACTAGAGGGCCTTCTGAGGTGCTTCCAGCCCTATTTTCCTAAGATCTTATGATCCTAATGCCCCACTATGAGTGACAGGTGAGGGGACAGGACATGTTTTATAAGGGGTAATGTGTTCGTATGGAAAAAGGGAAGACTTCTATTCAGGCACTAATTATCTTTCACACTTAAAAGGATAGAAGCAGGGTAATTTTCTGTCCTGTTTTGATGGGTTTAGCAAGGTAGATAGCTGGCTTTCCTGCAATTCATATAGACAGTATTATACTATCCAAAAATATTTTAATTTTGGAAAACTTAAAAGTTATGGGGAAATGGCGCTCAGTAATCACATAGGATTCAAACAAAAAGATTTCTATTTACACTGGTAGGCCATAGATCATTGACATCAATCATCTAAGTGTAGCTTTTACTAACTTCAGCAAGAAAAAAAATGTGAAAGACCTCATGTTGTCCTGTAAACATTGGAAGAAAGGAAAACAGACACAGAAGATACACAATGGATTTGCTTTTGTTTTCATCATTGCTATTTTATGAAGCTTTATTATTAAAATATCTGTTACAGTTAGAAAAGGAGCAAATTGAACATTATTATAATAATGTCAACTCAGATCACCTATAATGTACACTGCTAAAATCTTTGCATAGCTATTAAATGCAAGTTTACTGTTATATAGGCAATAGCTTGCATCCTTCATATTTATGGATACTTCTGTATTTTCCACAATAAAAACAATTACATTAAAACAATTGGGACATCCACAACTTATTATAATGTTGTTTTGTGTCATGCAAATAAAGAATGAAATGAAACAAGTGACAGCATTAATAGGAACTTAACAATGGGGTTCAACATTTTTTTTTGATCAGTAATCCTAACATTGAGAGGAAAGTTTAACAGAATCAGAGCATTACACTTCCTTATCTAATTATTTCATACAATTTTAAATGACAAACAATCACTGCAGCACCAAATTATTGGTCCCTACCATTTGATTTAAAACTTTAAGTATACTGTCTTTCTTGCCCTGCATATATACAGTGTCTAGTACCAGGGGATACTGGCCTATGATTTGGTAGTGCCTGCCAAAATACAAACAAATAATAATAAATACATATTTAATGTTATATCAAGTATATGCTAGTGGGCTGGGTACCTTGTGGTGAACATGCCTGCACACATGCATGTGTGCGCACATGCACCCACACGTACACACACCTGTCAGCACATATTCATGTATGCAAAGTTGTAAGATCAGTAATTCTCAACCAGGGTGCTGCGGCATCGTGGGATGCCATGAGATCCTTTTTAGGGTGCCTTACCTATCCAATTTACAGGATAAACCCAGAGATTTCAAATAGGGAGTCACAATTTCAAAAACATTCTGACCTGCTATGGTATTTCTGAATGCTTTGCAACAGAAGAATTACTTTATTATTTTGTCATAGTAAAAAATGAGTGAAAACATTTTCATAGGGATGTACTGAGGTTGAGAAGCACTGTTCTGTAGGCTGTTGCTCCTTCCTTATGGTAAGGACTCTGTAACATGTATTAGCTGTTATATGAGGCACTGTTTCTTTAAAGCAGGGGTGGGCAAAATGCAGCCCATGGGCAGGATGTGGCCCCAGGCCATTCTATCTGGCCCATGGGGCCCTTAAAAAATTTAGAAAATGTATATTTATCTGCCCCGGCTGCCTGTTATGCAGCCCTCAATGGCTTGCCAAAACTGAGTAAGCGGCCCTCGGCCTGACATAGTTACCCACCCCTGCTTTAAACAATGTAATTCTCTGTGCCTCCCTAGGTGTCATGCTTGCTTTCAGTTTGGGCCCCTGCTCTGAACATTAAAGTCACCAGTCTCCATAGTTGTTTTGTGTTCTTTTCCCTGGGATACTGAAATCACCATGACTGTGAACCCCAAGACTTAACAAACCTTTCAGGGAAGGAAGTAGACAGGAGTCTACTGAAGAAAGTGGGAACTCCTATAGTAGCAACACCTGCAGCAAAAGAGAAGCTATTTTGATATTTTTTCCAACATAAACAGCCATAAATCTTTTATTTAATGTATTTCTTGCTGTCGTTATTCTAGGGAGCGTACTCATTCTAAAACTGTGTGTATGTGCATTTGTGTGTGTGTGAGAGACCCTTTTTAATCTTTAAGCTTTCCTTTTAATCTTTCATTTCTTATCAGCTTGGCTAAAAGTATTGAAAACAAAAGCAAGGTTAAAGAATATGTAGCTGAACGGTAATTTTACAATATATCTACAAGAAATAGACTGTTTAAATACTTGCATTGGCAATTTTTGGGTTTCATGACTTTTTTTTTATAAAGTGTTCTGTAGCTAATACCTTTGTTGGAAGCTAACTTTGAAATAATTTAAGTGACACTGTTAAAAACCTAAATTGAAAACAATTCAATTGTGTAATCTGGGTTGTAGCCCAGACTGCCTGCCATGTCATTCTTGCATGTGTTGGCTCTGCACTTTAGTATATGTTTTTAATGAGAAGGGGTATGGGTTCTATTAAAAATACTTTTGCAGAATACAAAAATGGTAAAACTTCTCTCTAGCTAAGTGGTGTTTAAAGGGATTTCTTGTATTACCTATAGTTACTTACTTCTGTCTCATTAAAACAGGCTCAGGTGCTCATTGCTTAATATTACAGGGATGTTGGCATGAAAATACAAATCAGTGGAAGCCATTAAGAAAGTCTAAAAACCTGCAGCCTTTTAGAGTGTTTGATCTACCACTTAAGTGTGGAGAACTGATTCATGATGAGGGTACAGGAAATAATCCAAAAATGACAAGAGATCAGAGCAGCAGACAGAGGAAAAGTATTGGTTTGGAACCTGATTAATGGGATTCTTCCTAGTTTTTCTCTGTGTAATTCAGAGGGTATAGTAGCATTACACCCTGAATACCCCTTCCGGCTGCTTAGCATGAGATTCTATAAAAGCAGGACATGAATCACTTCACAAAGGAAAAACTGGAATGTCAGTGATACTTGGCAGCCTTCCCACTATCGTTAACACTTCTAAATGCAAAATGGTCATGAAGACTGAGTTATGCATACTGTGCGCTTCAGCAACCCACAGTTAAGAATATCCAGTTCTCCATGACAAGTCTCAGTTTGACCTTTTGAAATATTTGCTAATATCTTCATTGAGGTGAAATGTAATGCACCAGTTTTCAGACCAGGTATTATCTTATTCCTAACAACAACAACAACAAAAAGTTATGCAACAGTATTATGAACAGCAGCAGCAACACGTGTTTACATCACCTGGAATATTCATGTAGATGTTGGGATTTTTTTCGTGGGGATAAAATGGGCTATGTTTTTAAGGACATGTTTAAAATAACAAGAATCAAGTACACATATGTGCTGGAACTCTCAGAGAAATACTGAAATTAATGTGATTTAAGCCTGTGCGTCTCAGGAGAGCACTGTGTTCGGGCATCGCACCTTGAGCTTGTCAGAATGGTTCTCAATTTATATTTAAAAAAATGTTGTGGATTCAGAAATTCTAAAGAGCTGTTATGTGCTTCAATGAATTGGGAACAATTTTGACCTTTCAAAATCTTTTTGTAAAGATAGTTCTACCTCTCTCCCTACATAATATTGTGAGAATATCCTCCATCTTCTCTACACATTTGGTAATGGAAAAGTTTCATATTTTATCATTATCACTTCATTACACTGCAATAGCTGATATCCAGAAAATGACCCTGATTCATTACTGTTGGAAAGCAATTGCAAAAGAGTAAATCTTCTACATCACTTGGGAAATGGCAAGATCCACAGGCAATCTACTTTCTAGTAGAGGAACATCCCCCAACTATTGTTTGAGCTGAGCTGAGATGCAATGAGATAAGAGGAGATGAGAACATGAAACCCATGGCTTGCCAGATCCATCCACTCCCAACTCTATGTCCCAAATGTGCACAGCTGTTGAAACAGTCTCTGAGGCATCTACGACCAAACTCTTAGCTCAGCAGCTTGCAGTGTGAAATGCTAGGCTCAGAGGTTACTATTAGAAATCATTAATCTGTTTAAATGTAAAGACAAAATAAAGTGATTACTTTTTATGTTTTCATTATTACTGTCAGAAGTGCATAGGGCCATGGCTATGGTGTTCTGTTTTGAGTATCAGTCTATACTTCACAGTTAAACAAATTCATACAAATAGGAAAAAAATAATAATTCAAAATGTGTTTCAAGCAGTTCACAATATTATGCACACATTATATAATTCAGAGGCCAATAACCTGTGTAAGTTGGTGCAAGCTAGATGGCTTTGGCAGTCCATCAGTAATTGAGGTGAGGTGGGAGGGGGAAGAAGGGAGAAGTAGCTGCAATGTGTGGCCCCACCACAGCACCTCACTGCCCAACCCCAGCATGGGTGTTGACAGAGAAAAAGCCCTCTGGCTTTTCAGCAAGGGCCAGATCCAGGGGCATAGGTGACGGAAGGCCAGGGCTAATGGGCTCAGTTCCCCCAAATGTGGGGCAGTGAGTAGGGCCACAAGGCAGCCTGGCTGTGGGCTCTAGGTGGCTGCAGCAGGAGGGGAGGGGTGCAGATGAAGCCAGGTTGTGGTATGTGGATCACTGGCTGCTCAGCATGGCAGGCAAGTGCCAGTTGATTCTGTGAAGGTGGAGGGCAGATCAAGGCCTCTGTGGTGAGGAAGGGAGTGGGGCACAGGTAGAGGTTGGGATGGGGGTGAATAGGGCCCCAGCTGGGCCAGGTGGTAGGACAATAAGAGCCTGAGTGGCTCGTCCAAGAGTGTAGCATGGGGTGGGGTGGCTCCTGCCGCTGTGCGCACCCCAGCAGAGGCCCAGGGAACACATGCTGCCCATCTGCATGCAGGGCAGAGGCAGCTGTCACTGGACACTGAGCTTTGAGAGCTGCTGCAGCTGGCCCAGGATCAGCAAGACACCATGTGCCTGCCACCGTGGGGCTGCACCGCACTCCCTGCCTGCCCAGTGGTGGGATGCATGTGGCATTGCACAGCTCTTGAGGCAGTAGCACACAAAGTGCACCACACAGTGGTAGCCATGTCTGCCCAGCACACAGGTTAGGGGGGCACGTGTTCCCTGGGTCTCAGCCAGGGTGCACACAGTGACAGGAGCCCCCTGCGCCCTTGGCATTCACTCCAGCCCCTGCCCCTGCCCCACTCCCTCCCTCACTGCTGGGGCCTTGACCTGCCCCCAATAACCGTTTCCCCTCTCCCCACAGACTCATCTGCTGGGTGGAGGGGGGGGGCACATGCACACATGCATGCACGCACATGCTCAGTCCTCCCCAAATAATTTTTTATTCCTCCACCCATGTCAGGGGCTCTATGGGATACATCTGGCCAGCAGATCTGGCCTTATGATATTGACCCCTGATTTAACTCAGTTTCACAAAACCTCTGGGAGGAAGGCAAAATACATTTTAAACTTGTGAGGCCAACCTTTTTGACAACTCTGCAACAAAGTATCCTCACGCCCTTCTTGAGGGCTGCCCCAGTTCTCTTCCTCTGACCTGTCTGCTGCTGTGTATTCTATTTGTTATTCTCTGCTCTCTGACCAATCTCTTGTTCTGCTTTCTGCTTTCTGCCCTGGGCTTCCTGCCTGACCTCCTGCACTGCCTTCTGCTTCATGTCCTATTCACTGTGGTGCTGCTGGTCCCTTCACTGATCTGTCACATGTCTCACATTGTACCTGCTTTTGCCACTGAACTCAGGCCACAGGTTGGCCAACCCTGTTTTAAACAGACATGGAAGGGGCTGATAAAAATTCACCTGCTGATATGAAGTGCTATTTGGCAACAGGTGTAGTAGAACCATACTCAGTAGATCTGGGACTACTTAGGAGTAGCCTATTAAAATAAGTTGCCTAATAAGTGTGGCCTTCTGTAATTAGGAGGGATGAATATCCCTTTACCAACTACAGAGAGTAACTATCAAACCTGGGGTTCACTCGCAAGAGTTTCTGGCTTGGTGTTATGCTCAGTCAACCCTTCTGGGCACCATGCCACAAAGTAATCCCTGTCCTCTCCCTGAGTACCACTCAGTTACCCTTTCCCTTCCTGAACCATTATTCTGCTTTCTTTTTCCTGCCTTATCCACTGTTCTAGTCTCTTCTCCGTGTTGGATCCATTGCTCTCCTCTTTTCCCTGCCTTACCTGTGCTGTTCTCCCTGCTCCCTTCTGGATCTGTTGCATGCCACACAAAGCAGCTGTGCATGCCACTTACGGTACATGTGCTGCAAACTGGTCACCCCTGCATTTTTCTGGAGGTGAAAGTATGCTCTTGATTGGGTTTGTCCTTGGCTATGGTATATGGATCCCTTTGAAATAAATATTTGCTCAATTGCCATTTGTTTCGATTTGAGCATAAATCCTGAGTCCCTGCTTATGCAAAGAGAGTTTTGTCTGTCACCGCCTGCATGATTTTGTACCCAGATTTGTAAACATGGTCATAGCTTTTCATTAACCTTACATAGGGTAAAACAGGCAGTAACACAAACCATTCCTATGCACACATAAGAGATCTTCTTTCAGAAAATTCCTTTCTGCTTCACAAATCTATGAGATCTCAAACAGATGTGTAATATACTGTGCAAGAGGAGCATGGCCTCAAGTGCCTTCTCTCCACTCCATTAACCATAAAGGGTAGAGGGGAGAATCATAACAAATGTACAATTCACAGTTTAAAAGTGATAGAGTTCTATTTTATTTCACCCTCTTGGTTAAGAGGCCAAGTATTCCTTTCTTAATCTTCCTTCTGTCTTTACCTCCACAGCAGCCATCTAATTTTATAAAGCTTAAGTATAAGCTGCTCAGATGATGAGGAATTTTGAAATCATCTGCTTGATTTCTAACTCTACTTTTCCTCTCTTTTCACTTGTATTTGTAATTATTTTTATTTTTGAAGGTTTACAAGAGAGTATAATCTGGATAATTTACACGAAAGAAGGAAATTATTGATTTGGGGTTTGATCTTGAATTCCTTATGCAAGCAAGATTTCCTTTAACTTCCATGGAAGCTAAGGGCCCTGATCCCACAAAGATAGAGAAAGCATACAAGTAAGTTTAAAAAACAGTCAAAACATGGATGGAAACCTAATATAGTAGGGCCAAGACCACAAAGAGAGATACTGTGGGCGCATTTACATGAGACTCCATGACACAGTTGTTATTGCGCTGTCATTTAATACTCCCTCTAGTATGACACATGGTTATTTTTAGCAGCTACATTGCCACAGTGATGTGCTATAGCAGGGGAACTCATCACTACAGTGATGTAGCAGCAGTGTCATGGTTTGTGCCTGCCAACCCTATGTCACAGTAGAGCATGACTACAGCGACGTAGCCTGTCATGTAAATGCATCCTGTGTCACCTTAAAATCATCTTGAAACCAGTAAAAGCCATGCAGGCCAGGATGGCACCAATTAGCATTACGCTCTTAGTTTGAACTGATTCCTAGGCTAGATCTTACATGTCTTGATGATCACTAACCCAACTTCAGTGACTATTTACAGCTTCCCCTGTATGCTTTTCCTTGAAGTTAAATAAACAGATTTAGCAGTAGGTTTTGCATTACTTACCTTTAAAAACAAAGAATTCTGTATCCTGCAAAAGAAGTCTGTAATGTGTTTGTTGATTAATTCTGAATAATTTGCTCAAGTGTTTGTTCTTGTTATCCTTCCATTTTGTCTCTTGCAATCAGCATACAGAAACAACACAATTAGCCTTTCCTGTTACTCTCCTATGGCTAGATTGAGTTTCACTCCCACACAAGTATGCAAGGAAAAGGAAAACACATGCAGAATCTTCTCAATAGCACTATTCATACAAGGACTGCAACAGTCAGTCTTCCACTGAGCAGTAAGATTTCATATGACAAGGTACAGTGCTTTCCAGAATCTCCCTTACTGCTTTACTTTTTTGCATCACTCAAATACACATCTAATTTTTTACATCTCTGATACTTTTATGAAACTATAGAGAAAACAAATAAATAGCCTTCTTTCCTCTCCCACTCCAAACAATTCATGCCTTTTTCTTTAAAGCACAGGAACACTGAAAAATATCTATGGAAGAGATTACTGCTTCTCATACCTTTCTAACTGCAGATAGTATAGAGCCCCTGTTTTCATATCCAAAGCTCCATTAAGATGTCAGTGGACTGCCCCATAAACTTTTGCTAGTAATATAATGTCTCCAAGAGCTATGATATCAATGACAATTTCTCACGTAGCCTCAGATTAATTTAATTGACATACATTTCCATTGAAAGAGCTGACACTATCAATTGCAGTGCCTTATACATCTGCCAGAGTGATTAGAAAATTAACATCATTATGTTACTTCTAGTGACATTCTAACCACTCCAGAAAGGATATGTATGGAGCTTTTTCAATATCTGTGGGTGAGCTCTATAGCTATAAAAATGAATGGGAGCAAAATTGATTTGACTCTGGTGCTATAGCCATTATAATGCCAGTAGATGTGCTGAAAACAGACTTCAGTTTAAAGGAAATAAAATTAAACCTTCTCCGCGCCACCCCCCCCAAAAAAAATTACAATAAAACCCTTAACTCACATTACATTTAAGTAGTACAACATGTATATTGTTAAGATCACTTGCTTTCAGATGCTTTTCAGTGGAAAACTGTGAGCTGGAACACATGGGCCTGATTTGGCAAGCTCTAGCTGGGCCTGATCCAATCCCCATTTGGCTTCAATGTGCTTAGAATCAGATCCGTGAGCAGAAACTCCAGCAAAATTATATGTGCTAAGGACTTGAAGGAATATAACCTGCATTACATATTTTTTTAATTGATTCCACACCTTTGCTATCAGAATAGTAAACTTTAATAGTGATAAATTATTAAAGGCTAAGATAGTACAACCCATGAGAATGCCAGCATTAATTAGGATTATCTAGTCTAATTCTAGGGCATTTCTAAAGTGAAATTAAATGCACAATTACAGAATTAGCTTTAATCTATATTTAACCATATCTCATACCAATAGCAGTGAAAACATGCTGGAAATGGGCTTCAGTGTGGACTTGCAACCCAGATAAATAACTGAAACACCTTAGTGAAACTGTATAGCTTGAACCATCAGATCATCATGGCACTAACACCTGAACTAGTTAGACTAAAGCTAGCTTTGGTATATCTGAATACACTGCAACCACACATCCATTATCAGTGTAAACGTTCACTTAGCGATAGCCTTAATTTGAATTCTTTCTTTTAGGGAGCTAGGTTACATCACGCACACACTCTCTAACCACAGGCCTCCACTCCACATGGGAAATGACATGGAACTTCAGGAAAGTTAACAGTGAGCACATAACCCACTTTCCAACACAAGCAAAGAAAAGTACTAAAAGGGCTCTAGGCTTAATGCTGCAGATCCTAATCAGGTACAGGAATGAAGATTGCAGTTCCCCCTCCCCTTTACTCTATGCTCAATATTGTATTCTTTGACACTCAGGGAAATGGGACATAAGCAAGTGATCATGGGTTCAAAACATTCTTCTAATTTTCCTTCTCTAGTAAGTAAGAATAAAACAAGTAAAACTAAATCTCCTCTGGAGGTCTAATCCCTGCTTTACTAGATGTCTGTTTTTTGATTAGGTCTTCAAACCATTGATTTCCATGAAAAGATTCATATTGACTACAAGGTATTTAGATCTAGTTCTTTGGTCTCACTCTTGCACTGATGCACCCCCACCCCAACACACGCATGGGAAGGTGGGCATCCAACAACTTTAGTGCTCCTTCATACAAGATTCTATTTATATGGAGCCCTATCCAAGTCAATATGTGCCAAGCAAAATCTAAAATCAAGGACCTAACTTTCCATGTGTCATAAAATGGAGCAAACAGATTTTACCTTGCAAAAGGTGGATTAATATGATATTATATAGGTGCAGTTTGAAAGACCTGGAGAAGCTGAACAATTCTTCCAGAGCAGTAAGTAGGGTCTTCCAACAGGCCTACTCTCTACCTGTTCCAATAAGGGGCCTTTTATGTCAGATTAGGTAAACATGGTACATGGAAAATTTCTACAGCATACAAGGATCTGTAGAGCCACTACTACTGTATCATTCTACCCACCCATTCTTGAGGAAAGCTTTAAGTGGTACTGAAGTACTTTCACAGACTTTTTGAATTAGAAAGTGAATATTATTCACTAAGTAAATCACAGTCAGCACTGCTGAAAAGATGAGCTTCCACGTAGGTTTGAAAAGAGGGTTGGAGGAAGGTTTTCCATCAGTTAGCATTCTGACCACAGCATTGATTCTTCAGCTGCAACAACTGTACCTGATACCTAACCACTATCTACACATCGATCAATTTCTCTGTATTTTTCCAGCATTCTTGCTGAAAATTACTGATAATTCCTGTTGAGGCACATACGTTTTTTTCAATTCTTTCTAACAAGCTGTTCATTCCTGCACCATTACAGTATTCATGAAAGATTAAATGCAGTGCTTGTCTCTGGCTGTTAAAATTGGGTGCTCAGACACTGAGGCGTTACTATTTATGAACATCATCCAAAAAACAATTTGAGTTCCCTTCAATTATTGTACAAATAAGTTCCAGGCGATTTAACCTTCATCAGTCTTCCACTTATATTTTACCTGCTGAAAAGACAAAGGATGATGCATTCTAAGAAGTCTTATATTGCAAGGCACTCTAAGTTAAAATAAAAAGCATTTGGGCCCAGATCCTAAGTAGTCTTTAAATGCCTACTTCCTACAGAAATCAATGAAAGTCAAACTATTTGAGGATCTGGGACTTCGTGCTAAGTACCTCTCCTAGCTTCAGTTCTGGATAGTGTCTCATTAAATTTCTGTTGGTGTCCCTAGATGTAGACAGATAGACAGATAGTTAGATAGATTCTAATATTATAAAAGCCTAAGTCTGTCTGTCTGTCTATAGTGCTTTATTCACACTCTGATTGGCTAAGGGAAACACCCAATCAGAGTGCTCCAAGCATGGGGGAGTGCTGCCATGATTCAGAAGCCAAGCCAAGGACCGGACAGGGGTGGGGGAGCCAGGGCCAGTGCTGCTGGCCTTGTTTCCTCCACCCCACTCCCTGCGAGAGGCAGAACAGCAGCTGCATGTGGCATTAGGTGGCAGCACTCCATCCCAGCCCCCTCCCCCCACCAACATCATTCCTGATGGGCAATTGGCTAGATATATACATATACATATATATACTAGCCTCTCTCTCTCTCTCTCTCTCTCTCTCTCTCTCTCTCTCTCTCTCTCTCTCTCTCTCTCTCTCTCTCTCTCTCTCTCTCTCTCTCTCTCTCTCTCTCTCTCTCTCTCTCTCTCTCTCTCTCTCTCTCTCTCTCTCTCTCTCTCTCTCTCTCTC
>NW_017729032.1:229023001-229073466 GCF_001723915.1 Gavialis gangeticus
CCAACTGCCCATCAAGAATGACGTTGGCAAGCGGGCTGGGATGAAGTGTTGCTACCTAACGCCCCATACTGCTGCTGTTCTGCCTCTCGCAGGGAGCAGTGTGGGGGAGCCAAGGCCAGCAGTGCTGGCCCCGGCTTTTTCACCCCCTGTCCGGTCTTCAGTGTGGCTTCCGAATTATGGTGGTGCTCCCCCATGCTTGGAGCACTCTGATTGGCTGTTTCTGTCACCAGCTCTTATGATTATGCAGGCATCTCACCCACAAGTGAAATTTGGATGTGTTAAAATAATCTATTGTTAATCCTCTGAAACATAGTGGATGGCAACGCAATCCTGCCACACCTGAGAGAATTACTCTCTCTCGTGGATTAGAAGGAAGCATGACTACTCTGTCTCTTACCAGTATAAGCACTGCAAGGTGAAAAGGGGGTTAGAATGAA
Organism: Gavialis gangeticus; assembly: GCF_001723915.1. Taxonomy (NCBI): domain Eukaryota; kingdom Metazoa; phylum Chordata; order Crocodylia; family Gavialidae; genus Gavialis; species Gavialis gangeticus. The sequence continues at coordinate 229,023,439 of NW_017729032.1, forward strand.
GAAATGAAGAAGAGGTGAAGTCTTTCTTAAAAATTAGAGTAATATATTTTGACCACTGCCCTGCAAATTCATATATCTCCTAGCTGAGATTGAGTGTTTAAGGGGAAATAAGAAAGAAAGCAGTAAATAACAATTCCTGAAGCCCTCTCTAGCCTTAATGTTCATCCTTTTGTTTCCTGGATGCATCTAACCTGGAAAAAAGCATGAAAGTGTGATCAGAAATAGGTATTAATAACCTGCGTTTTCAAAGGCAGTGAATGAAAACAGAATTAAGAGCTTAGAATTTCTCCCACACACAGACCAAGAGGGCTATAACCCAATACTCACACTGAGTCTTACTCCACAAGATGCAACTGCTTTCACTACACATTAGTGAAATATCAGAAACCATCCCATAATAAAGAAAATATTGGTTTCATATTTTTCTTAAGACAGCACTTCTGGGACCCTGACAGGATAATATTTTTGAAGAGTAAGGGCATATCTATATGTGCTATTAGTACAATGCAATAAACTCCAGTGCATTTTACACTGGGGTTTATTGCTCTTGGGCACCACATTTACATGTGCACCTAGATGTGCACCACAGCATGTTGAGCCAGGTTGGAGCAGCCCAGGCTGGAAGGGTGCCCAGGGAGTCAGCCTGCCAACCCCAGGCTATACTGTTCTAGGTCAATGTGCTGTGGATGGGCTGGCTGGGACATGAGGGTGCTTCAGCGCAGAGCTAGGTAGCAGGCAGCCCCCAAACTGAAGCAGTCTTTTGCCTCAGCCAGCTCTGTCAGCATCTACATATGTGTTGCAGCACAGTAAATAATGCTACTGTAGGATAATACTTGTGTTTTAAGCACTGTCCTATGGCAGCATTTATTAATTTACTGTGGCCTAAGAGGGCTTCATGTGTAGATGCTGAGACTTTATTGTAGAACTAATCAGTAAGCTCTGCAGTAAACTTCTCATGTAGAATCGTTCTGAGTTATAAAAGCATACAAAAATAAACAAATGTTCTAAAACAGAATAAAAATGTACATATACTTAACCATTATTATGCATATGTCATTATGTGTGAATAATTTTCAAGTACTTAATAATATCTAAAGAATTATCAGCAAGAGAAAATATTTAGTTTGATGTATTTTTTTCATGCTGCATAAAATAATATGAAATATTAATATATAAAATAATTATAATCTGCTTCAACTCAAGGTTAGTTTGTCATTCCAGAGGTACAGAATTTAATAAAATAGTTTGAACTAAAGTAACCTAGTGACTAGAGCTAATTGTCATGATTGATATAAAACAAGCATTAAGGCCAAAACTATCAAAATGGTAAATGCAATTATTTTATGTTCTTCACTGTTTAGCAACCGACATTACAGAGAACAGGCTAATGATGTGTAGTGGATATTAGATGAGAAACTTGTGTACATTGCAAAGTAATTTTGTCACACAAAGTTTGATAACACTTAATCTCTGTAAATATAGTACATATACTAGGCTACCAGTATTACGGGACTTTGCCTTTAAACTTTGTCTCATAACTAACTGCAAGGCAAGTTAGATGATATAGCGATTAAAAGATAAGTGTGAACAGTAAGGCCACAATCTTCAACTTGAATGAAATCAATTCCTTAGATGCCTAATTGATTGATTTTACTGCAATTACAACATTAAAGGGATCTGAACTTGTTCAGCACTTCTTGATTTAGGTGCCTAATTTTAATATACAGATTTAAAAATGTTAACCAACACATTTGAAAAATGCCAGAACAAGGGACTAAGTCTGGCTCACAATTGTCTGTTTAGCCTGTGAGCTCTTGCCTTTAAGTCACTACTGTTTGTTGCTAGAGATCATGCAAGCTGATCACCAGAAGAACTAGGTCTCCTCGAGGCAGAGGCTCCTCAGTAGCCTGCAGCAGTATTATTGCATTAACAGCAACCCAAGCAGCACTGCATCCCACTATAAATCTACTAGGTCCTTGACAGTGACTAGAGACTTAGGTCTAGAATTTTATGGACCTCAAAGGCTGGCCATGAATGGCTGTATGGAAACTGCAAAAAACATTTAGAAAAGTTAGAAGATTTCACCCCCAGAGTCAGTGATCTGGATCTGTTTATCTCCAAAAGAAAAAAAAATATGAAAAAAGTGGAGGTTGTTGTTTATGTTTTTAATCTCCAAATAAGAAAAGGCTTTGGCTGCAAACCTGCAAAGATCAGATCTTGGGAAAGTAGTATGATGACTAGAAAATGATATTTAGAGGTTTGCTTTTGGGAATCAGTTTGTAGATCTGCATTAAAACAATGGTCCGGAGGAATGGCAAGGGTTAATTGGTTTAAAAAACCCTGTTTGTGACAGTTTCCTTTAAGGCCCACTGTGTCTGAAGCCAGTACACACAGGCTGGGAAACTGAAGACATGCACCACACTGTTTAATAACATGAGATAAGGTGGCATTAGGTCACAGTGCACAACTGCAGAGCCCTTGGGATTTCCAGTTTTGGCAAACGACCAAATTAAGATGTGTGCATATGATGGGTTTGTTGAAACAAGGAAATATGCTGACAGGCTAGAACATGGACAGTATGATGACCACAGGGAATATAATGCTCAATACAACTAATTTATTAAGGAATTAATTAACTGGGTTCTTGTCTGGAGAAAAGAATTGGGTTCTCGTTTGAAGAAAACTGATGCATACTTTAAGACAACATTGACTGTGCTGTTTGCTTTCTGTTTGCTTCCCCCTGGTTCTGAAGGCAACACAGTGTCTGAGGAACTGAAAAAGGCTGAGGGTAAATTTGGAAGACTTTTTTTTTTTCCAGCCAAAGAGGTGATATTTTTCTTCCAGCCTCCTCTACTCTCTACTGGGGACAATTTGCTGTATGCCAAAGCCCACGTACAGGGGCATGTGATGGGGCACAAAGCAATGGCACAAATTTACAAGCACATACCCCTGCATGTGGGGACCCATCCTATGAGTTTACATAGATGTTCAGGTGAAATGTTCTCCCAGACAAATGAACTGGGTAAGGAGAGAATAAGTGATATTATTGTTTCTCCCAGAACAAAAATAACTTGGTAACAACCAGGGTTAAAACATTCCTGGGAGAGTTTCTCCTGCAAGAATATCTCTACACATTCTTGCTATATCTTCCACTTTGTTTCCCCTCTTCCCACCCATTTTTGTATTTTCTCCACATGGCTTTTCTCACATTTTCTTCTCTGCTATTATACCTCCTTTTAAAAGAAAACATGTTTCTATTTTTCTCCAATTCTGATTTTATTTCTTTTCCTTTCTTCTTGTTATACTCTTGCTTTTTACCTATCCCATCCTTTTTCTTTCTTCTTGTTATACTCTTGCTTTTTACCTATCCCATCTTCTTTCCCAGACCCAAGAAAGTAAAATCATTCAAATTTTGTGTGTGCTAATTCATTTTTTCCCTGTATCATGACCTTTAAACCAGCAGCCACCTGTAACAGAGAACCGATATTCTTGTCTTTTTCTTTTCTGTCACTTTCTTTTTTTTCATTAAGCTGGCAGCTGGAGGCAGAGGGCTCTAAACTTGGTGCAGAGGAAGTGACTAATCAGCTTTTCTTTGCAGTCAGATACATGTTGAAAAGAGCTCAAGGAAGTCAATAATGATTTTTCACTGCTTTGTACTTCTGGTAGTTATTTACATTTAAACTGGCTTTAAAAATTTCCAAATCGGAATTCTCATCTCAGTTACATTGTCAAGAATGTTCTATCATGACTTTGCACAAATGCCACCACCTCACATTCAAGGTCATGGAAAATGGGGGCCCTTGTAGTTTTCCTCCGGGAAACTGGCTAGGCACAAAGGGCCACAATTTGAATGGACTTCTCAACTCTGTTAAAGTCAGTTAATCACAACAGTGTGGAATCATTGATCACAATCTGATTAGATTCACATTGCTGCTATAAATATACAAGGAAGGGAAGCTATGCTGAGGAGTGGGGTGGACTGGAGACAGCTCAATTCTGTGGCAGAAAAAGAACAGAATGATTGGAAAAGAGTTTAGGGAGCCTGAACATGCTTCAAAGTTTAGCAATAATTCATACTGTAGAATTTGATCATTTTCTGGAAAAGGAGGCTGAGTGGAAATCCTTCTTCTCTATTATATGCCCCTTTCCAGCCTCCGGGCCCTATAAAGCTTGGCAGGTGCTGCTCTTGGGTGCTGCTGAAGTGCTATGCATTGCTCTTTAGTGGTGACCAAGGTAGGGATGGAGGACCTTTCTTTTTCTTTTACTTGCTATGGTTCTTTGGTCTTTGTTAGGGTGACAATAATTTGGATTTTTGGGGAGCACTGGATTTGCAGTTGAATGCAAAGGCTTTTTCATGCGTCTCAGCAGAGCTGCTGGTCACAAGGCAGGATGATATATTAAGACTAAGCTTGCAAATGCTTCAGGAAGCAATTTTCTAAACAAAATTGTAGTGTTAGAGCCCATTGAGTAAGAAGAACAAGATGCTGCCCACCGGCTATAGCCAGGAGATAAAGCAGAAGCAAGGCCTTGAAGATGGTTAGATGAACACCTTGCTGGGGTCGTTTGACCCCAGTACTCTTTCCTGCCATGGCAGGGGGTCGGACTAGATGATCTTCTCAGGTCCCTTCCGACCCTAGAAACTATGAAACTATGGTGCTGAAGTCAGAAAAGAACTAGAAAGAACCAGCAAGTGACTGAAGGAAACAGGTCAAAACCTTATGCATGTGCTCTTAGCAGAGACATGTAAAAGAAGAAAATGCATAGGCAATTCCACATTAATGAAGTAAACAGTAAACAGAGGCGAAGCTTGAGATGGGAGGAGAAACGGGTGGAACGAAAGGTGGAGTGAATGTTAATGAGCATAAATCAAGGTGTATAAAATGTGAAAAGAACTAATCTCCAGGATGGCTCCCCGGTTTGTTGTTTTTTGGGAGCTAGTCCGAAGCTGTCTCCATTCTGAATAAAGCCATTGTGAGTAATGCGTGCTAGTGTTTTCTTCCTGCCTGCCCTGGCTAATGAGTAACAGGAGCTATGAGCAATTGGATTGTCATCTCCCTAGTCACTGGGTGCTGCATGGAGTTGGGGGTCTAACAGTCTTTGTCTTATGTTTTTTTTCAGGGAGGGAGAAGAGTTATGTGTAGATTTTCTTGTTGTGGGGAGGGAAGTGACAGTTGCAGCCCCTCTGTAGTAAATGAGGTGCAGCCTTGGAGGGGATATTGTGGAAGGCTGAGGGGAATATCCTCTTGGGCTGCGGTGGAATAGTAAAAATGGGTGGACAGTCAGTGAGGATAAATGGGAAAAAAATCTTGTAACTGGATGTGAGTGGTGGTTGGGATTGGTGAAAGGGGTTTTGAGCAGGGAGGCAGCTATGAAGGAAAGGTTGGGGAGTTGGAGTTCTCGGGTTTTTGGAGTCTGGAGAATCCTGACTATGGGTTTATTGTAAGCCACTCAGCCTTTTGGATAGGGTCAACTATAAGTCTAATAAATAAATACATCAATAATATCACTTATTACCCAGTCCATTTCCTTAAAGTTCCCATGCAGGCACAGAACACAGAAATTTTATATGGATATCTATTTACCACCTGAGGATTACATGTTAGGCAGGGCTAATAGATATGCACAGGGCATTCTTGCCTTTAGTATCCCTCCTCCAGATTCATGGTCTACCAGTAATTTTGCCATAGTGGTTGCTTAGCTTGAGGTTGCAACAACTGCTGGAAGCTCCTCCAGAAAATCTTGCCATTTTAGGAAACTGTGGTTATGATAAAATGTGCATTGAGTTTGACAAGGCAGCACGTGATTGCAGCTTTCTGACTTACTTTTTCTCTGCTTCATGGTAATGCACACGCAGACCTTCAACACTCCTCTCCTTCTACGTGTGAAGCACTGCTGCTCAGAAAATAGGAACATTCTCATAAATGATAGGTCTTTGGTTTTTATTGAAACAATCATATTTTGCCCCTACTTGCTCTTGTGTTCCAGCTGCTTCAGACTGTTAGTTGTAATGAGTAGGATTTTATTTTGTTTTCATCAGCCACTGTGCACAGTTATAGTGACATTATAATTAATAACAGAGCTGAGCTGTGGGGAGTTAGAAAAGTCAGTTTTGTTGTACCAACAAGTTCAGCTTTTACTACCCCCATCATCCCTTTAGATGTAGGCACTTTAATATCAGAAGACAAATTTGAGCAACAAGATATTATTATGAGATGTCTTGTCCATATCTCATGGTGGGGAGGGGTTTATTTCTTCACATGTTTATGTGGCCAAGGTGGATACCTCCTGTACCTGCATATCAAAAAAGAGACTGCATTCATTTATGTTGTAAGACTTGGAATAGATCACCGGAAGCTGTCCACAGCATCTGCTGTTCACCTTTGTATCAGGAATTTATTTTTCTGTATGGTCCCTGGACAAAATGGAGCTCATCAACATAAGAGTGCCAACAGCTGACCTTGTAAGCCTCCTTTGTTTACTACATTTCAATTTCCCTGGGGAATTTACCTAGTGAATACTAAACAGAAGGAGAAAAATGTTAGGAACCTGAAAAATGAATACAAATAGGTGAACAGTGACAAAAGTAAATTGAGTGAGTTATTCAGGGCAGAAAAAAGGGTATTTCCCTTTGAACAACCTTTCAAGACAGTCCAGTTGCCTAAGGAACTTTTAGCTAGAAAATTTTTTTCTAACTCTGTGCAAAACTATTACTTTTTAAGATTTCTTTCAATTATCTTTAACATTTCTTCTGGCTCGATATTTGATATACTAAAGATACTATTGAGTTGAAAGAGATGCGAGAGTTACTCAGAAACCTGCATCAAAATGTGTTTGCTTTTTCAAGAATTTCCAGGGGAGAGTTTCCACATTTTCACCTCTTTTAATGTATATCTCAATTCAAGTTTCTCTTGAAGAAAAGAGAGAATGCTGCTGCCTTACTGATACTGGCTGATGAGTAACAATTATGTAGGAGACTTGCAAGGAAATAATGCTCTTCCTTCCATGGGAAAATGGCTAAAGAGAAGTCAGGACCATAAACTTCAGTTGGGTCCCTCCTCCATCCTTTCCAGTTTCCTTATTCATAGGGTAAATAAGCAGTGAAGGGACCATTGTAAGGTCACAGAGTGTCACGGAGATGTGGAGATGAAAAGAAGAGAATGACACTTTACTTCTCCATTACACCAGTCCAGAGGATGTTCTACAAGGCTGCAGTCCCTGGCCAATCTCATAATGGGAAGGAACAATTTAGCACATTGTAAATTTAATCTGCAATTAGCTATTTTATTTCTTACAAATACCTGAACTGTTCTGTTGCTCTTAGCTGGTTGTTTCCAGCCATTTGAGATTTTACTTATAATACAGTTTGTATCATTTAAAATGTAGTTAAGTTTGAGAATTCCTGACAAAGATATTTTCAAATGTTGAAGCTTCAGGACATTTGCATCCCTCTCACTCTGCCCAGCTGTAATAAAATAGTCACTACACTCCGTCTGGCTGGAAATACAACCAGGCATCCACATCTGACCACTATATAAAAGGGGGTTCAAACTGAAATCTTGTTTCCAGAGTCAGCATTACATCATCATCATTGCCATCATTGTCACTGTAGCAGCATTCATTTTCTTTTCTTGGTCCTTTTCCAGGACTTCAACATCACCTGTATCCTATGTCTTTGCTACCTCTCCTTAGCCAGACCTTCTATGGTCCTTGCTCATGGAATCACATCCCAGCTCAGCACAATCTAACTTGTTCTCTCTGAGCTCACTCAAGACAACTGTTCTTCTCATAGTCTCTGATAAGACCAGATCTTCCTCAGTTCATAGGCTTTTCCAGGTTATGAAATATAGAGCATTACTTTATGTAGTACCTACATACCAAATTCCCATCTCCTCTAGTCATCCTTTCTTTGCACTGGTTGTGGATAATTGTGCCCATTTCTAGAACAAACAAACGAGCTCTTTCTTGGCAGCATATTGATGAGGTAGGTACACACCCAGCATCACAAGTATAACTGATCCTCATCTTGTAATGCATTTTCTCTCTCCCAAAATGTAAAAGTAAACTGAAAGGATCGTATAGGGAAGAGAGACCAAGAAATAACTTGAACAAGGCAGAGCTGGGCAAATCAGGAGCGAGGTAAGTATCCTCAAACTTCAACATTTGAAACACTTTTATCACACTGGCATTTGGTTTCCCCCCTGCCAGGGCTATCCCTCATTTTATAGTTGGTAAAATTGCAAGATGGCTTTCTGATCTTCCCTTTCAGATATTACATGAGACCAGTACATTCATTTTTATTCTAAAACCTTTCCTAAATCAGTTTTGAACTCAGGTCTCCAGAAAATGTGCTAAATTACAAGTGTATTAAATCCAGTGCATCATCATAGTCTTAAAAACACTCTATGATGCCCTTGTTACTTATTGTTTAGAATCTAATATTAAAAAAATATGGTGCAATGTTTTGTAGTACGTTATTTTAACTATTGTGGTCTTACTATATGGGAAGAGCAGTCAGCAGAAAAGGATAATCTTAGAAATTTTGATATGATTTCAAAACATTATTTGCTATACCATTTAGTTCAATTCTCAGACTTCATTTTACTTAACTATAAGATGAAAATTACCCAGGGTTATATTTTCCTTTTGCTGTGTGCACATCGGGCCTATTAGCATTAATGGAAGCTCTGCAGTCACATCAAAAAGTGTATATAGCATTTATTGCTGGGAAGCTTAGAGGAAATACCATGTGTATTGTAATAAAATGGGAAAACTATTAGGAAATGGAAATATTAGTTTTCTAAAAAATTTACCTAACCAGAACTGGTTAATACATGTCAAATTGACTGAGAAAAATGACAAAAATCTCTTGAATTTGAAATTCTCATGAGAAATTAGAAACAATGAAACTGTTTTTTTTTTAATTAAACCAGTTGACTATAGAAAATAGATTTTTTTTCCCTTTTGGTTGTAGCAGCACAGATATCACTAGAATTATAATATCTAGATGGTATTTTAAAGATTTAAAAAATTTGATCTCCGTTTCCTGAAATATTTCAGCGTTCTCTGCTGGAAGATTATTATGTCACGTCTACATGATTCACATATAAATCTCAGTATAAATGGGTAGGGTGCTATGTGCACACTCAATTTAAGGAGATGTCAAATTGAGAATAAGCAAAAATGGGCATTTTTATGGTTTGTTTGTATGGTATGTTAAATTTAATTGAGGCCAACAATCAGTTGATTGTCAGCCCCAACCCCAACAATCAGCTTATTGTAAGGACTGGGGCAGTTCAAATCCCCAGTATGGTGCCAGGGCCACAGCCAGCAATCAGCTGATTGTCAGCCCCAGCTCAACTTGCTAGTGTAGGGAGAACCAGCAATTATGACCCTAAGCTCCCCCTTCACTGACAACTTGTAATTGCCTCATTGGGACCTCTTGCCATGCAGGTATGGCATAGCAGGAGGCACAGTTGTTGGGACTGGAGATCTGGTCCCATCACCCCATTAAATAAGTGTGCCAGGGACCAGTCTCTTGAAACTAATTATGAGATCTTATAACAAGATACAGTCCCATCATTCTCTTTATATATTAATTCATTGCCATGGGTGAACAGAAGCGATGTTATCCATTCAGTTTGCATTTTGTGTTGTATTATGCAGCAGAAAATGTATCTCATTCCTTAATCACCTTTTGTGGATCGACATCAGAGCTTACACTTCCCTTTAATTTTTCTTCCTTTATGAAATAGTTAAACTTTTTGATCAGTGTTAGTATGTACTCTATAAGCTCAGCCAACGATGGTGTTATTTATAGCACAGATAGTGGAATGTGTTAAAACTGCTGTGATAAGCTTTGTGTTTAATGAAATGGCAGTTTCTTCCAAAAGAAGGAGAAAGCTAAATTCCCAATGGGACTCACAATTACTTCATGTAAGCTTGTGAAAACCAGATCTTAACAGACAGAGAGTAATGGATATTTCTGAAGACTGGTGTGCACCCTGCCTTAAAGATATTTAAGACTGTTAAAGGACTGTGCATATTATACAAACACTTCCTCTTGACTTTTGCTTATAATCGAGATGTGCTGAGGAAATGTGGCCGATTCAAGGGCCAACTGAGGGCTAGTTTGGATCCTGACCTTTTCTACCTGTGTCTGGCTGCCAAGGACCTCCAGGGACTGTATCAGCAACTAAGAGTACAATGAAATAATGGTCACATACCATGCTGTAGCCATCCACTTTTTCTCTTCAGGGGAATGAAAGACTTGTGGTGCAGAACTGCTATGCTGGCATTGTGCTAGCAGCTAATAGCTCACTTGTGTACCATGACCACATTATGTTAGTTGCTGTACAAGCACAGAACAAAAGACTGTCATATAATCCCTGTACATCCCTTCCTTACAATAAAATATAAGACAAACTATAAGATAAAGTATTTCTTACAAAATATAAAACAATGCTGTCAACAGATTAACATAGACAGACAGGACAGCACAAGGAAACAATAATATATATAAGCATCGTGATGACCTTATAGTTTCCAGATAATTGGATAAGTCAGTGTGTTAGTAAAGCAGAGCAATGAGATCATAATGATGACAGAGGCTATGGACAGACATATAAAAAGGTGGAGCCTGAATTGATTCAATCTTTGCAGTTTAGTCTAACCTGCTTAGATTGAACCAATTTGCAAGTGAATAGACATTAATGAAACAAGATTGCAGTGGCTCATGCCAGGAGCTGGGGGGCAGTAAAGCTGACCTCAAATGCAGGACAGCTGTGCCAGCCCTAGCACTAGCCTGGAGTGAACTGGGCAGGGAGAGGGTTTAATTCCCCCCTCCCTGTCGCACTGGCACAGAAGTCTCCCGGGTGTTCCCTCCTCACTGCTGCAATGGCGGGGCTGGGGTGTGGCCAAATGCTGTCTGGCATGACCCCTGAGGCAGAGGAGGTAGGGAGAGGGGTTATTCCCCTCTACTCCCAGTGCCCCCGGGGTACCACAGCGGGGTTCTACCCACCTTGACCGCCACCACTGCCACTCGCTTCCTACATGGGGCAAGCGGTGAGATAAGCCCCTTCCTGCCTCTGCTGCCAGATGCTGGGAGGGGAGAATAACCCCCCTCCCTGCCCCCTTGCCCAAGGGGCTATGCCAGCCAGCCAGCCTCTGGCCAGGCCCCCAACTCTGCCACTGGAACAGTGAGGGAGTAGGGCAAAGATGGGGCATCAGACCTGTCCTCGTGTCCAAAGAGTGCAAGACACTTCCCAGAAGTGGGACCATGGGGGGCGGGGGGTTCAGAGCTGACACCAACTGTGTGGGGCACCAGTGGGACCAGGACTTGGATGGGCCATAGCCACCCAAGCTCTCCCCAGTGCTACTTGCCCCATGCAGTCTGCAGCAGGTCTGCCCACCCTGCAGCATGGCCCACCTGCCCACAGTGCAGCCCCCCCACCAGGAAAAGGCTTGCACTCTGGGACACTATGACAGGGGCTGCAGGCCAGTCTACGGCCCTGCCTCTGGAGTGGTGAGGGGGGAGTGACCCTGACAAGGGCTGCAGCCCAAGTCAAGGTGTCCTGGAGAGTGAGCCTCTTCCCAGCAGGGGTGGCACATTGTGGGTGGGGGGGGGCGTGCTGTGTGACAAGAAGAGCTGCCTCAAACTGTGCAGGGTTTGCAGAGGCAGGGCTGGGTGGGGGGCCTTGGAGGGCTATGGCCCCCTCTGAGGGCCGGTGACACCACTTGCCCTGTGTAGCCCACAGCAGCTTTGATCCTTTGCTTATGGCCCCTCCCACTGGGAAGAGGCTCATGCTACCCAGAACCAGGAAAAGGGCTGCTGCCCTGTCAGGTCCCTGCACCCTCATTGCTCCAGTGGCAAGGTTGGGGCCCTGGCCAGAGGCTGGCTGGCAGGGTGCCTTAGGTGAAGGGAGAGGGAGGGGGGGTTATTCCCTTTCCCTCTGATGGAGGGGGCAGGAGGGGTTTACCCTGCTACTCATCCCGTGCAGGAAGCAAATGGTGGAGGTCAGCATGGGCAAACCCCAGCTGTGGTCCCAGGGACAGTGGGGATTGACCCCCCTCCCTTCCCCCTCAGTCTCATGGGGCCATGGCAGCCAGCATTTGGCCATGCCCTGGCCCTGCCCCTGCAGCAGTGAGGGGAGCACCTGGCAGACCCTGGCTTGGGTTCATGCCCATGGGACAGGGAGGAGAGAATTAAAGCCCTTCCCTGGCCAGTTCACTCTAAGCTACAGGTTGTTGCTAGCGGGACAGGTGAGGGATGAGGGAGAACAAACCTCTTCCCTAATCCCTTCCTGGGGCCAGATTCTGACCAGGCCCCTCTCCCTGCCTGTCCTTGCTCCAGCTAGGGAGCAGAGCGGTGGGGCCAGCCCTGTTCTGCTGGAGCAGAGAGCACAGTCCAGCCTAGAGAGAATGTTGTGATGTTGGGGGACTCTAGTTTAACTTAAACCAGGAAGGGCTCTGGGACAGAAGTTGCATAAACCTGTTTGAGCTCAGTCAGTTAAGTCTGATACCACATTCAACCAGGTTTATCTCAAACCAATTTCAGACATTTTCAAAGTGATTTATGTGCACTGAACTTCTGTTCTGTTCCAGGTTTAAGCCAGTTTCTGATCACTTAAACTGGTTCATGTGTAACTTCTGTCCCTAGGCAGAAAGCCAGGCTCCCGTATCACAAAAAATAGTCTTTGCACCCAGATGCTTGAATTTGATCCCATTTCTTTCTCTCAATAAAAATCAAAACTCCAGTGAGTTTCAATAGGTGCTATACACACAAGGAAGAAAAAATGTTTAATTGTTCCTTCTTGTTAGATGTAGTATACCAGCCAGAGTGCCAGTGGAAAGTTTTTTGTGTCAAATTTATGGTAGTCAAAAGTAATCACACATGCAAAAAAACCTGCAAGCACACTGAGTTTGGAATCTTAATAAAAAAAGATATAAACTTGACAACAAAACTTAAAGTTCATTATATCTTTGTCTGTGAATTTACACTGTTGCAGGCTACAAATGAAAAGCTGGCATTTCAGCCTCTTAGGGGATATGCTGAAAAATAGTAATTTTATCTTCATAGTTAAATGCTCCCCGAAATGGCATCAACCTCCTTTTGCAACTGAACACCAAAGTAGGAAGAAAAAACCCCTCAACCTATTATTCTAGCTCTAGATGAATGTGAGCCCAGTAATTATACTGTTCCCTTTGACACCTAATAGAAAGGTATCTCTCTCTCCAAGTTTCAAGGGAGCAGATGTGTATTTTTTTCTAGTATGCAGATTATTATCTTAGCAATATTATTTGAAAAAAAGCTCTCTAGTATATCGGAAAACATATGGAAAAGTTAGAAAAGTTCTAATTCAGAGGTTCTGGGGCTCACCTTAGCATCTAGAAGAGTTTTATTTGTACCCTTGCCACTGCTCAGAACATTGTATTCATACAGTATCCACATATGCTGTGAAGAAAATCAGATGTGGTGACATTATTTGTAAGGTTGCACACTTTGATGGCATGTCATAAAATCACATTACAGTTCTCTTTTTTGGGGGGGAAATATTTTTATGTAGCCCTCTGTCTGGCAATTTATCCCTAACTTACCATGTTATTTATGTAGCACCAATAGTCAGCTAGATTTATTAGAAGCATGTAGGAAAGACATATGGCTGGCTTGAATCTCTCATCTCATTTATACCATAATAAATCAAGGATAAAGCTATTGAATCACTGGCTTAAAACTGGTGTAAAAATGTTCAGAATTAGGCCCAAGGCCACTGTCCCATTTATACTTAAATATGATGCTAGAAATCAGAACCTGCTTCAATGCTCCGCCCCGTCTTTTTATTCAGCCTCAGTAGCAAGTTAAGTCAAGCTTTTAAATAGCACTAACAAACGCATTTATACAACTGCTTTGTCATCTACACTGCCAACCTTCAAATCTCCCTTAAAGCTGTGCTGAATGTCCCTGGTGCAATGCCAAGCCATGTTTGTTGTGTCATTTTTAAATTTAGGGTTAATATTTTAAAATTCTGAAACGTTTATGGGACTTACACAATACTTTGTATAGCACTTCAGAGGTAGCCACATCTGTTCAGAATTTTAGATGCTCAAGGACATTTTGGAAATTGAAAAGCAGCCATTGTGAAAGTATGTGGGATCCTGTTGTAGATTTATAATGTACCACCATTCTATAGCTGCGCAGAGGGGCAGAGAACACACTCACTTTTCATAAAGATCAGTTCACAATAGGTTAATACAATAATATGTACCCATAAAAGTATTCAAAACACAGTGAATTCTGATTTAAACAGATTCATAATTTTCTTTTAAGCCATGTGGTCATCGTGATGTTTTGTGCTTCTTTGTTTTTATTCAGTGAGTGAATGTACTGCTTCCAAAAACAGAGGCTCAAAGCATTGGCACGTAACAAACATAATATAGGCAGGTGCTCTTCGTGCCTTCCCACTTAGCTCAGCTGTGCCAACTCATTCCTTACTTACATCACCATGGGCTGTTTTCTGCCATTTTTGCCCAACTGAAACCAGCTCAGAAGATGATTTTAGCAACTGAAACTAGAACAAAGAGAGAAAAACCTAAGTTCAACGGTGCTAGCACTCAGAAGGGACAGGAGCTGAGACTCAGTACTCGTTCCTAGGAAAGAGAAGTGCCCTTTGTTGAATTAGTTGAATAAAAATAAGCAGGAAGCTGAGAGTGAGAGTGGGCAGAGATAAACCGAGGATGTGATTGGACTTCTGCTACAGCATTTAAAGGAGTTCCTATTTTGCCTTCCCCTTGGAGTAACAATTTTGATTCAGTGCTAGGCTTTGTACAGTTTACTGTATAATATTAATCCCGGATGTTTGTAACATGGAAATATGCTTTACCCGCTGTATGACTCAGGGACAAAAACTAAACTCATGGGCATTCAGAGATATTTCTCATTTAGCACAGCTTTTACTCTGATCATTTCAGAGGGAGGCAGAAGACTAGAACAGAACAGAATAATTTGACCCAATTTCCTTGAGTCATTACTATGTATGTGGTGTTAATGGATGAAATTATATACACCTATCAGGAGTATATAGATTTCCTAATCAAGCAACTAGCTTTCTGCTACCCATGAAAAATGCCAGACTGCCTCAACATTCATTTAGGGGCCTGTGTTCTGGTAATGCAATGAGGCTTCGTGCATGAAACAGCAGAATATTTAATTGTGGGGGTAGACAGCTGTAACACTTAGAATGTTCCAAGTATACTTTAAACTCCAAAACTAGGTACAGGCATTAAAATTTTACTGGTATAAGTGATTAGAAACCAGTCTATACCTGTAATAGAACAGAAGTTTGGCATACATAGAGCCCTTTAAAAATGGCAGAACCCAGTCTAAGATTTGCCTCCTCCCTCAACCAAAGGGCAAATATGCATTCTGTTCACCACCTATCTAAACTATGCTACTTACAGAAACCCTGTAACTTAGATTGTTTCGCTTTAGGCTTTTTGAATGTCCATGTCTAGCCCAAGAGTATAGATGTACAAGCCACTTAAGACAGGCCATATCTCCCTGGAAGCAAAAAAAGAGCATATTAGGAAAATCAAGTATTATGTTGAGCATATCCTCTGTGCACTAGCTCAATGTTATCTGGGAACACAGAGCATTCTGAGCCTAGCATCAGGTAAGTCCACCATGTATCGCAGGCGGAATCACTCCTCTACCCCTGCAACATGTAAAGGACAAAGAGCTGCTTTGGAATGTAGTCAGGACTCTACAATCCAAACCCCTGCTCCCAGTTTCCCCCACTCCCTCTCCCACTCAGGGGGGGGAAGACCATGATGAGCAGAAATTGAGACACATCCCTTCCCTTCTCCTTCCTGCTTCGCTGCCTGCTGTGCCTACTGTCTTGGGGGTGAGGAGAGCTCCAGAACTACTTCTTCCTAGCTCCAGCTGGGCTGCATGGGTCCTGGGCTCAGCCTGAGACACTGGCAGTTGTGGGCAGGTTTCCCCTTCAAGGCTGGTAGGGAACACCACGGGGGAACATGCAGAAAGGGAAGACACTTCATTAATGATGTGGACGTTGGAGTCAGAAGCGGACTGGCCAAGTTTGCCAATGACACCAAACTTTGGGGAAAGCAGCCACACTAGAAGACAGGAGGGTGATCCAGGCTGACCTGGACAGGCTCAGCAATGGGCGGATGAGAACCTGATGGTGTTTAACATTGAAAAATGCAAGGTTCTCCACCTTGGGAGGAAAAACCTGCAGCACACTTACAGGCTCAGCAGTGCTATACTGGCTAGCACTATGGAAGAAAGAGACTTGGGGGTCATCATTGACCACAAGATGAACATGAGCCTGCAATGCAATGCTGCAGATAGTAAAACGACCAAAACGCTGGCTTGCATCCATAGATGCTTCTCAGGCAAATCCTGGGACATCATTCTCCCCTTGCACTTGGCCCTGGTGAAGCCACAGCTGGAGTACTACATCCAGTTTTAGGCTCCACAATTCAAAAAGGATGTGGAGAAGCTCAAGAAAGTCCAGAGAAGAGCCATGCGCATGACCAGAGGTCAGGAAAACAGACCTTATGATGACAGGCTGAGAGCTATGGGGCTCTTTAGCCTGGAAAAGCACAGGCTCAGGGGTGATCTGATGGCCACTATAAGTTTATCAGGAGTGATCACCAGTATCTGGGGGAACATTTGTTCACCAGAGCTCCCCAAGGGATGATGAGGTCAAATGGTCAAAAACTAGTACAAGACCGTTTCAGGCTGGACATAAGGAAGAATTTCTTTACTATCTGAGCCCCCAAGGTCTGGAACAGCCTGCCATCGGAGGTGGTTCAAGCACCTACATTGAACACCGTCAAGAGCAAATTAGATGCTTATCTTGCTGGGATCCTTTGACCCCAGCTGACTTCCTGCCCAAGAGTTTGGGTGGGGGGCTGGACTCGATGAACTTCCGAGGTCCCTTCCAGCCCTAATGTCTATGAATCTATGAATTTATGACTCACCTACCACTGTCCTGGACTAAGCTTGACCCTCATGCAATCTGGATGGAGCGAGCAGGAGCAGTTCTGGATGCCTCCTCACCAGGTCACAGTGGAGAAGGGAAGAGGGGAATTCTTAAAAGAGCCTACAGAAGCTCCTCCTGTATGTGTGAACACTTCTGTCCAAGGACAATAGTAAACCAGTTGACATTCTTGGAATGGCTCAAATGTTATATCTGCCCACAACTTTCATAAGATCAATAATAAAATAGTGTTCAGCCACATGTAGAGATACAGGCTTATATGCCAGCAGGTGTGAACCATAGTCAGCATCAGGCCCTATACCACTTCAGATCTCACAAAAGAGTTTCACCTTCATATGTTCCCATGGGGTAATTTCCTACCCCAGATGCATATTTTGTGCAGTATCTAAAAGTTAATTCATTCTAAAAAAAAAATCTTTTTAGGACATTTTGTCACTGGTACTGCAGTGCACAATATCCCCAAGGAACAGCCAGCTTACATGAATAGTTTGCTCTGTGGGGATGAAAAATTGCCCAGGGCATCATGTTACCCCAAGTGTGAATGGGTTTTTCCATATGGAGTAACAACTTACCCCAAGCCCATTTTAACGCATTGGGGTAACTTGTTACTCCAGTGCAATTTCTGCATAAATGACAGGCCTAGACCTGTTTGGCCACTTTGGGTGGATGCATCTGAATGGTTAGCATTCATTCACACCTCATTCATGTCCAATTCAGGTGTCCATGGTAACTAATGGATGGCCATCCCCCACTCTGCTTTTGCAGAAGATATGGGAATCCCTTTTGCTAACCACTTTGGCTGCAGGCTGCCAGGTCATCAAAACACCCTTTGCTAACTGCCCCCCCGCCCAAAAAAAACAACACTTTGTCACACCCAAATCTACCTCAGCTCTCTTTTCTCATGGCAAAACTCCACCTCACTTGCCCCTTCATAACATACAAGCTAATTTGCCCTGTCTTCGTTGGAAGTGAGGACAAGGAGCAAAGGAACAGTAGAGAAGAAATAGAACAACATCATAATGCAATACAGTGTACACTTTAGTGTTCCCTTCAATGATAAGGGCTTGTCACCCCCAAACCCCGTTCCCTGCTTTCAATAAGCCCCTGCATGTGTGGATTCCAAACAGCATCCACCCACATTTGGCTTGTCTGCAAAGGGTGGATGCTGGTCTCTGGCTTCTATGCCCAGGACAAGAGTGTTCTACCTGTGCTGTCATAGGGCAGGGCAGAATTGCTTCTGTGACAGCATAAGTGGACAGGCTTGAATTTGATTGTTATTTATATGCATTCAGCAGTAACCATTTTTTTTTCCTGTGGTCCAGAATGAGAAAGCAGCATATATTCAGTGCTGAAGCCTGTCTTGCACAAGTAACCGGGGATGACAGAGACACATCCACTGATGAAATCTTATCCCAAGGCAGTGAGGATGCTGACTTTGTCCCAGACATGGGAGATTGTTAAGAGCAAGAATACCATGAGTCTATGGAAGTTTCATCCAGCTCAGATGAGGAGGAGTTGGTGCCACAAGCAGAAGTGATGCCAAAAGTTCCAGTAGGAAAGGGAAGAGGACCAGCCTGATGCTGCCATGGAAGACTAAAGAGAGCTACAGCAAGACATGGAGCAGAACCACTGCCACCATCCCCAGAAAACTTTGTAGGTAATGACACTTTTAGAGGAAGGAATGGCAGATTGTGGGGGAAGAAGTCCACAGCTAATACATCATTGGAAAACAGTCAAGGACATAGTCCATGAAAGTGCTAAGCCAACAAGAGTAATAAAGACACAGTGGTGGAAACATTCCACCTGTTTCTCTCACAAGGTATCCTGACTGTTATCATAAGATAAACAAACAGAGAGGAAGAAAGATGATTTAGGGAGTGGAATGATAGCCATCCTGAAAATAGTAAGGGGTGGAAAAAGCTGGACAAAATGGAGCTGAAAGCCTACATTGGTCTCCTACTGCTGAGTGGTCTATACCATAGTGGTTATGAGGCACTGGAGGAGTTGTGGGAGCAACGCACCAGGCATCCTTGTTTCCATGCCACCATGAATTTAAAACAAGGCCATCAAATTACCAACTACCTGAGATTTGACGGCAAACATACACATGAGGAAAGGAGAGCTGTGAACAAGCTTGCTGCCTTCAGAGATATTTGGACACAATTTGTGAAGCAGCTCAGGAAATTGTATATTAAAGGAATACCTCTGATGATTGATGAGTAGTTCCTTGTGTCCAGGGGTCACTGTCTCCTCAGGGAGTATATACCCAGCATGTCTGCCAAATATGGCTTAAAAATATTGTGGTGCTGTGATGCAGCAATGTCATTCCGCCTGTCTGAAGACATCTATCTGGGCATGCAGCCAGAAGCTCCATGCCAAGGCAGTCTTGGTACGCAGGTAGTTGAAAAACTGGTTCATTCCTGGTACAAGATGGGAAGGAATATTGTGGTTGACAATTTCTTCACAAGTACCGACCTGGCAAAAAGACTGTTGCAGCAGGACTTGACTTCTGTGGGTACCATTTGGAAGAACAAGGCAGATATCCCAAACAAAATGCAAACAAATCAAAGAGGGGAAACTTTTCATTTTTCCTTTTGATGGGGAACTCAGCCTAGTTTCCCATGTTCCAAAGAAGTCCTAAGTTGTGCTGTTGCTGTCAAGCATGCACCATGAACTGTCAGTGAGTAAAGAGCAAAAAAAGCCAGACATCATCCATAACTACAATAAAAACAAGGGTGGGGTAGATAACTTTGACCACTTAGTCCACATGACCACCTGCAAATAAAAAATCAACAGGTGGCCAATGACACTATTTTTCAATATGCTGGATGTGGCTGCCATTGCCAATCTCATCATTTGGCTAGGCCACAATACAAACTGGAACTAAAGATCACATTTAAGAAGATCATACTACTTTTTGCAGGGGCTTGGAGAACAGTTGATTGATGGACAAATAAAATGAAGAATGATGGATACATGTAATCTAAGTGCGTCAAGTCTGGTATGATTTCCCTAAACTACAAATTGCTACAATGCACCCCAGCAGAACCTTCTGCAAGCATGAGTGGATGTTGTACTTTTTGTCCAAGGACAGATGACTGCAAAACCCGGAAACAATATAAGTTATTTGCTTGTGTGCACCACAGTACATCACTGCTGCTTCATGAGGAATGTACTGTTTAGTTAAAATAGTTAGGAAATGTTTTTGGAAGTAATTGTTAGTTTGAAAACAGTGTGAGCTGCAGACATAGTAAATTGTTCATTCACATTTTGAAACTCTAAAAAAAGTTTAAATTTTGTTCATAGTTCTATTTTTAAAATATTTTGGGTTCAAATCATCATAAATACACTTTCAAACAATCTGTATGTTTACTAAATAGTTTTTGGCACATTTATACTGTTGTCACTGGTTCCATTTTGTTCATGCGAGTGGGGTAATAAGTTACCCCATGAGACCAACAATGTTGAATTGTGAGGTAACAACTTACCCCATGAGAACAACAATGGGTATGGTTTCATGAGAATGGATGAGGGTTAAGGAAGACTTAAGTAATGCCTAGGACTTAATGCTTAATTTATAAACAGAGATGAAGGGATCAACTATAGTACTGAAGACAGATTTTAGAGTAAAGGTAAGCATTATATCCCCTTAAGCATATGGAGAATGAGCTCTGATAGAGATGGTATATTTGCCCCTCATGTGAGACCAATTGGTGAAGATAAGGCAAGAAAAATGGCCCTGCCCTTTCTACTCCATTTGGGATGTCTAAACCCAGCACTCATACTGTACTCCATTAGCCCATGCACCAGGTTTGGAGACCAGCAAGGATCACTGTTGTACAACATAACTGAAAAGGACTATATGTGTGAAAGCTTCTTGTACTTTTCCCCTTTTTTGTGCTTTTACATAAGGCTAGACACTGAACTCTTAAAAATCTGCAGGACAGGCCACTTATCCAACATAAATAGGTGGGATCACCTTCTATAACTGGATATAAGATACAATTAGTGGATACAGGATCTCCAAACATACTTGAGATTTCACTCTTATTTTATAGTTGGGTAAAACAAATTCTGATTGCTGTTAATTGTGATAATATTGTCACCATTAAAAAGATAATGTTTATCATCATCATCATCATTTTAGTATTAGTATTACTACTACTACAAATAATAATGATAATTATAATAATGATATCCTGCTGTATCCAGAAAGGTTCAGAGCAGCTTACAATAATAGAAAAACAACCCACTCTCATGCCTTCCCCTGTCTCCCCTTTTCTTTCTAAAAATGTTCCTCCTAAAGTTCACACCCACCTACAGAGGCTGGGGTTTCTCAGGCTCATTTAGTGAATCATTCCCTGCATATTTTAGTCTCTTTTAACTAGTGTTGACACTCTATCAGAAGAAGCAGCACATTACTTTGACCTGGTTTTGCAGCATCTGTATGGATGGAGTGCTTCAGTGGCGTTTTTAGGTTAGATATTAGGAAGAACTACTTCACTGTAAGGGTGGCCAGAGCCTGTAATAGGCTTCCCAGAGAGGTGGTGCTCTCACCTTCCCTGGGGATCTTCAAGAGGAGACTGGATGGGCACCTGGCTGGGGTCTTATGACCCCTGACACCCCCAGTGCTCCTTCCTGCCCATGGCAGGGGGTCAGACTCGATGATCTGTCTAGGTCCCTTCTGACATTGATTCTATGATTCTATGGTTTTTTGGTGCTTTTCACTAAAGCAGTTTCAATCAGCTATCAGATAAAAGTGACACACCCCTCCCCCCACCTAAAGCACCTGATCTATATAGGTATCAGGTGAGCTGGGTCCACCTAACACAGTGTCTTTTTTGGGCATGTGCTGGACTCAGCACAGGAACATGCTGAGTTTAATGTAAAGCACCATTTGTTTGTTTTTTTTATGTCTGCAAGCAGCCTCTAAGGCTAGAAAAGGATGTCAATAAAAGTGGATCAACTGTGCTGGGATATTGAAGGGCAATATGTAATGTGTTCTCTCAGGGCTTGAGGGGCTGAGTTCTGCACAAGTCAGGAATTCCCAAGATCAGGCTTCCCCAGGTTCCTCCATACTTATGGAGACATACTCCAGAGATAGCCCAGGGGCACATCTTGGTAAAGGGGAAAACCTGGCAAGTGCTCCCAGAGCATGCAGGACTGGGCCCTTCAAGCTGGTAGTGCTCACATGCTATAACATAAACAGCTGTTGACCACTAAATAACAGCACAAGTTGTTACCACCTTGTCAAGGCCACACACTTTAGGCATCTGTGGTATGACAAAGGGCATGGATGGCTGTTTTCTTGGCCTTTGTGCCACCATAAAAATTTGGTGGCACAACAGTGATGAAAGGTGACATTTGCTTACACCCTTTGCAGTCCATAGAAACTAATAGAAATCTCTAGAGTCTGGGCTCTTGTAATCTACTTGATACAATTTGATATGCAAAACTGATTCTTACTACTTCAGCTCCTAATGCATATGGAAGTACTTAGGCTTAGAAATTTTGATTTGCAAATTCCTCTTAAATTCCTAAGAGTTGTGCTAGCTTTTAGACAGGAATGTATGTGACCACCAAGTGAATCTTTTGTTTCAGTGGTAGTTAATGCCACAGTTCAACAAATCACTAAAACATTGGCATCACTTTATGCATAGAGTACTTGGCCATCGTCAAGGGCAAAATGTTAGAAAAGATTGATCACTGACCTGAATCAGTAAGGCAGTTTTTATATTCCAGAAAGTTCTGGAACCACATGTCCTATGTTAATTGAATTGGCTCTGAGAACAAAGATATCTAATACATGGAAGTCTCTGTTAGGATTAGAAAACCGTTCCTAGACAAAGGAACTATCAGTCATTGTCTACAGGACGGAATTATCCCTAAGAAAATCAAGCCAATCAGAAAAGGATGAATTGTAAGAGATTAACCCCCAAGAAACCTGAGTTATGTTTCCATTCAGTATAAAAGTAAAGAAAAGCCATATGCTCCCATGTGTCCCTGTACTCTTAGGCTTAATACACACATTCAAATGATCTGGGAGAATTCTCCCAGGTTTGTTTTCCTGGTAGAAAAAATTACCCTGATACGCCTGATCAGATATTTGAATGTTGAGTCCCTGGAGAAGAGAGAGGTTTCAGTGCTCATACTGTGTAGCCAGGGGGGACCCTATGCACACATCTCATCAGTCTCTGCACACTCCCTCCGTCTGCCTAGAGACAGATGGCAGCACTGCTCAGGGACAGTCTCTGCCTCCTTGCAGCACAATGTTCTGCTATGGGCTCAGCTGGAGCAGCAGAGTGGAGCAAGCAACTCACTGCCTCCCTGGGGGGGAGGGGGTGATAGGAATGAGCAAGGTACCCTGGGATCCTGGAAAACTGCTGTGGCTTCTTAGAAGAGAAAGTATACAAACATTTACTTTCACAGAAGAAATTCTCCTGGGAGTGATTTTACCCTGGTTATTCCCAAGTTATTTTTCTCCTGAAGCAGCCATTTTTGCTCTGTGAGAAAAATTCTGAACATCTTCTACATTCACAGTTTCTCCTGAGAAAGCAGTAATTATCCCATGAGATCTGAGCTTTAACTTGATTTAAATAAATGGGGAATACTGTTTGTTAATCAAAATAAAAAATGATTGTCTTATAAACTCTGACTTTAGAGTAAGAAAACAAGAAACATGACCTGGATTATAGTTTAATGGAAAGAGATGAATAAATTGAATATGTCCTTTTTCTTAGCCCAGTACAGAAAGTCTCATAATACTTGAGAACAGACCATGCACTCATTTAGGTGAAAACATATCAATTGTTCTGAACATTTGAATTAGTGAATGTATAAAGTATTCTGCTTACAGTCACTCTTTAAAGTCCTGGTCCTACAAGAGTGACCTCCATGACTATTCTTGTCTCTTAATGATCTCAGCGTAATGCACAGGTGGCACAGAAGTTTCAAAGCCAAGTGCTAAAATAATTTGATGCAAATTAGGGGGGAAAAAGTACTTTATGCATCAATATATCTAGTGATGGCTTCAGAGTGAACCAAGTAAATTGGACACACTGGTCTTGTGGGTGAACTTCAGAAAAGAGAGCTGAAAGCGTGTATGGACTTTCGCTGAGCCCCATCACACAAAGAATGGTGGGTATGTCCTATAGGGCACTGATTGTCCATTATTTTTAAAGTGTGTCTACACATTGCCCTCCGTCACTGAAACAATGCACTACATCACCGTATGGCATGCTACAGCAATGTAGCAGTCATGTGAGTATGCACATGATTGGCAGCTACTTTGCCATAGGGCATGCTCCCGAATTTTAGTGTGCCACTGTGGCAAAGTAGCAGCAAAAACTAAGTGCACTGCATGCACGGCACAGTACAAGTGGTTACTGCACCATGCTTTAGCATTTCAGAAAGTAAGTACTAAAGCAAGTCACCATACCAACAGCACCATCTGGCAAAATGTAGATGCACCCTTAGTGAAGTTAATGGGCTTAATTTAGATCTGCCTTTCATAAAATATTAGATATATACAATACAAGCGGACAGGATAATTTTCAGTGATCCCTTGGGCCAGCAAAGTGTATCTTCCTGTTTTAGAATACTAAATGAGTTTCTTAAGAAGCTCAGATGTTCACTTTCATGTTAGCTATATTTTATGTAAGCTGTGTCATCCAGTGGACAAGAGATACAAGAGATTTGAGTTTTATTTCTGGCTCTACCAAAGCCCTAGTGGGTAACCTTAAACAAGTCACTTCAACCCTCTGTGCCTTCCCTTGTTATTCTGCCTTTTTTCTCTCTTATGTGAGTACATTATAAACTGGTCAGGCAGCATCTGCTTTGTTCATTGTGTTTATAAAGTACTTAACACAAGGTGGCTCTAACAGTAATTGCAGGTTTTAAACTCTGTTGTGACAAATATTAATAATAAGCAGTAGAGTCTGGAATGCCGTATAATAGCATGCACGTCAAATACCCCTTCCTATATAGGGTACCAACAGCAGCAGAATATTGTAATAATATTTTTGTTATTATGATATATCCAAGTGCCTAGATATTTCCAAAACAATTCTATCAATGTTTTTATGCTTTTCATAATTTTGGATGGTTCAACAATAGATTATTCATGTATGAAACAGAATTAGGAACATGTATATAAAATAAGCCTTTAAAAATAAAAAAGTCAAACATACAATATTATATGCAGTTAAAGAAAAGGAAGTCTAATTTTATGACAAAAATATTTCAGATAATTAGTCATAAATTAATAAGGAGCAAGATCAAATTTGAGAAAATAAAAAGATTATTTGGTTGGGGGGTTGAGGGGGCATATTTTAGATTAGGAAGAAATAATTATAGAGTAAGATAATAAAAGGCTGCCAGTATCTGTGTTTTCACATTATTGGCCATGAGATCTGATGTTTGTTAATTAAAGACTGCATTGTTATTTTCACTAGATTACTGCTTATGAAGAACCATATTCTTAGCATAAAATTAATTAACCTTCAGAAGACAGGGTACGTCAATGACCATTCTGCTGACAAAACAAAACAAAAGCATATTACTGCATCTTTCACAAATCTTCTGAAGGCCTTCTTTGACATGGGTGGTGAAAAAATAGACAATATTTTTCCACTTTAGTCCACAGTGGGCGCTCTAGACAGTCGAGGTCTTATTACGTCTGAACAGCCTTATGGTCTTTTTAAACTTTCATAGAATCTCATGAAAGGGGAAATTTTAAAGCATTAATTTCAGGTGTTGAGGTGCCCTCTCAAACTCATATAACTATCATGGGATGGAATTATGGGATTCCTCAACAGTTTCTTATTTCAAGCTTGAGTACATCTGAAGCTTATTATTATTTACATTGCAGTAGCTCCTAGAATCCCCAAACTATGATTTGAGCTCCACTGCAGGTAAGCAAACAGAACCCTAGACTGGTCCTCACCGGACCTCTATGTTACTCCCCACGCTCCTATTTGCCCTTTGGACGACTTTGTGCAAGTTTAGTAACCTTTTTGTTTTTCAGTTTCCTTATCTGCAAAAGGTCACTAATAATATTAACCTGTGATATATCTTAATATCTGTCTATGAAAAAGTAGTTCATTTTATGATGCACAATGTTGTAAACTTATATACAGATTTAGATACATTTGCCCTCCCAAGACACTTACTATCTAAATAGAAATTCAGAGAAATGTAAACATTCAAAGACAGGTAAAGTAATTTTTTACTTCCTGGTTAGATACACTACATGTGCATTTGCTCTGGGGCAGGTTTACTGTAGAGTGGAAATTACTCTAGAGCAAACCCACCCTGGGCGGGTGTCTGCATGTACAGGGAAGTAGGAGCAGATTTGCAGCTTATGGTACCATGGAATAGAAGTTTAATAGAAGTAGGGTCGGAGGGAACCTGAGCAGATCATTTAGTCTGACCCCCTGCTCTGGGCAGGAATGAATATAGGGCTCCTATGATCCCTACTAAGTTTAAGCTCAAATGACCGCAGCTAGGTAGTTATCAAACCTCCTTTTAAAGACCCATAAGGTAGAAGCCAGCACCACTTCCATTGGAAGCTGGTTTCAGACCCTGGCTGCCCTGACTGTGAAGTAGTGCCTCCTGATGTCTAGCCTGAACCTACTCTCAATTAACTTATGGCCATTTTTCCTTGTTACTCTGTGAGATGCTCAGGAGAACAGGGTCTCAATGAATCCCCTCTGGTCCCCCCGGTAAGTTTATATACAGCCACTAGATCCCCTCTCAGCCTTGTCTTGTGAAGGCTGAACAGGTTCAGGGCCCTTAACCTCTCCTCATAGGGTCTGCCTTGCTGCCCCCTGATCATACAAGTGGCCCTCCTTTGGACACTCTTGATGCTGGCCTCATCCCTCCTGAAGTGCAGCGCCCAGAACTGGACACAGCACTGTAACTGTGGCGTGGCCAATGTCGCAAAGAGGGGAGGATCACCTCCTTGGACTCACTCATGATGCATCTGTGGATACATGACAAGGTGCGGTTAGCTTTGCTGACTGCGTCCTCACATTGGTAGACCATGTTTATTTTGGAATTGATAATGACTCCAAGATCTCTTTCTGCCACTGTGCTTTCAAGAAGGGAGTTCCCCAGCCTATAGGTATGCTGCTAGTTCTTCCTGCCCAAGTGCAGTATCCTGCACTTGTCAGTATTGAATCCCATCCTTTTCTCATTTGTCCACCCCTGTAATCTGTCCAGGTTCAGTTGTAACCTGTTCCTCCCTTCTAGCGTGCCCACCTCACCCCAAATCTTTGTGTCATTAGTGAATTTGAACATGGTGCTTTTCACCCCCTTGTCCAAATTGTTGATAAAGAAATTGAACAGTACAGGCCCAAGGACTGAGCCCTGGGGGACTCCACTGCCCACCTCCTTCCAGGTCAAATATGACCCATCCACCACCACTCTCTGGGTGCAGCCTCCTAGCCAACTTGCGACCCATCTGACTGTGTAGGCATCAATGCCTAGCTTTTTAATGAGAATGGGGTGGGAGACAGTGTCAAAGGCCTTCCTGAAGTCCAGAAAGACTACATACACCACCACACCTGCATCCAATGATTTTGTGACCTGATTGCAGAAGGCTATCAGGTTGGTCTGACAGGACCTGCCCTTAATGAACCTATGCTGGTTGCCCTTGAGCATCATTCCCCCTGCCGGTCCTTCCCATAGGTGCTCCTGGATAATTTTTTCAAAGAGCTTCCCCAGGACTGAAGTAAGACTAACAGGCCTGTAGTTGCCTGGGTTCTCCCTCCTCCCTTTTTTGAAAATGGGGACCACATTGGCCTTCTTCCAGTCTTCTAGCAGTTTGCTCCAACTCCCTGGGGTCTTGCACCAACCCTCTGCTGCCATCAGGGGAAGCTGGAGAGTCCAGTCACAGCTGCCCTCCATGCTGCTCCCAGGCCACCACAGCCTGCAGAGTGCCATTGCAGCACATGGCGTGGTGGCTCTGTAGCTGCAGCCTCCGCCCACCACGCCATGGCTGCTCCAGCTCCATGCCCTGGCAGTGACATCAACCACCCCAGGGTCCTTATGACTACCATGCTGGCCCTTCTGGCCCACCACAGGGACTGTGGCTGGCCCAAGGCAGTCTCATCCCTGCTGGCCCTGCTGCACTATGCAGCTGCCTGGCTTGGCTCCCCATGGCATCCCAGGCCCCCTGCTACCATACCACTGCCACCCTGGCTTCACACTGCCACCTCATCAGGGATGCCAACAATGCATGCTGCAGCCATCTATGCCCTCCTGGACCTCCAGTCCTGCTGCCTCTGGGCCTGCCCAGCCAACCAGGACTCGTAGTGGCACTTCACCCAGACCACCTGGGAAGATGAGTTGTGGCTTGAGTCATTCTGGGTCACCTTCCAGGAGCTCCTGAAGTAGCTCTGCCAGCACCTAGCTTCACCCAATGCATCAGGCTCCTGGGCACACCCCACAACCCTGTCACCTGCCCACCACTTGATGACCTCCCTACTACAGCTGGCATGGATTCCACTTCATCATGCTCCAGGCTATCCTTGACCACTGTGGGAGCCATCATGAACATAAGTGCTGCCCACCCTGCCATCTCTCATGACGTTCACGTCTTCTGCAACTCCATCCTGCCAGCCCTGGTGGAAAGTGGGTGTGTTGCGTTGGGGGGGCTAACATCCAGCTGGGTGTGGTGGTGATCCCACTCCTCCTCATTGGAGACCACTCTTCCCCTGGCTCATGTAGTCCTACACCAGCTAGCTGGACCCCACCAGGCATACTTCAACCAGTGCCTGGGCTGGGCCCTTGCCCTGGTATAGCGCGCCTTCAGCTGCCTCAAGGAACACTGGCACACCCTCAGTGCCTACCTTGATGTCATTGAAGCCTACATCCTCTGGGGACATCATCACAGCCTGCATGCTGCATAACATCTGTGAGTACTGGGAGGAACTGTTTCATGAGGCCTGGGCATTGGAAGTGCAGTAGGGGGTGCAGGCAGGCTGGCAGGTGGAACTAGGGCTTGGGCAAGGGCAGCATTGGCATAAAAGTGACTGCCAGGGCCAGATCCAGTGTTCAGTACCCAGCTGTCCTCCTCCATGGCCTCCACTGCCCTGACCAACAGGACAGCCTGCTGCTCCAGGGCCTCCATGTACCACTCCTCCAGGACCAGGAGGCACTTCCAGAACTCCTTGTCCCCCAGTCCCTCTGATAGCCCCTCTCCTCCTCACACTGGTCTCTGGCCTTCTTATGCGGGTCCCTGGCATCCTTGCAGGCTTGGTCCCCTCCCCACTAAGACCATGAGTGTGCCAGGTGCCCCAGCAGCCAGGTCTGGTCCTGCATTTGGTGCTGCTAGAACTAACACATCCACAGGGCCCCAGCTGAGGCTGCTGGTGACCCTGACAGAGCATTCTTGCTCCCAACTGGTGCCTCTCCCCCGAGTGGAGCTACAGGGCCTATAGAGCCAGGAGAAAGAGGTTGTTTGTGAGAGATTGCAACATTTCAGAGATAAGAAGTTCTGTACCGGGGGGTGTACACTGCTGGGTCTCAGACTGGGGGTCATGTGTGCATGGGTGCCCATGGACCATGGTAAGTCAGCCGGGCAGGCCTTGGCTCAGGTAGCTGCTGGCCAACCCCCCCCCCCAAACCCTTCTCTCTCCCTGGGGGAAGGCAGGCTGCTGAGTGTTGACAGCAGGAAGCCTACCTCCCCCTCCAAAACTGGCACAGGCCTAAGTCCTGGCAGCACCTGCTCCTATGGCTCCAGAACCACTCCCTGCCCTCCTCACTTCTCCTCCTGCAGGCCAGCATGTCTCCTGGGCACCAAGCCCACAGTGCACAAGCATGGTGAGTGAGAAGCTCTTGGACAACTGGGACACAGAGCTGCTGGCATGCCTGCCTTCCACCCCAGGGGCCCCTCCATGTAGGTGCCTTGAGTCCAGCTCTCCCCAGCACCAGCACTGTACTCCAAGCATTCCCCTGATGTAAGTGTCCTGGGCATGCTGTGAGGAGCTATTTGCATGGATTGAGGGGTGCCTAACACACTACACCCTGCTGCTTCTGATGGTCATAGTGCCCCACATGCCCCTGCAAATCTGGCACAGGACCCTGAGCTTCAACAGTGGAGAGGGCAAGCCCACCCTGCTCTGCAACCTCTGCCGCCCCCTGGAGGGCTACCTATGGTTGCAGTACACATCCCTGCCCCTTGCATCCAAGAAGTACATTGCTGCTGGCATTGACAAATTCTTGGCATGTGAGAGTCTTGTGCCAACCAAGCTGTGGGGGCACAGGATGCTTAATAAAGTTTTACATTGTCTCCTTCCTCCCTGTCTGTTGTAGTGGGGGGCCCCAGGGTCCTGTTACAGCATAGACAGGCTAGGTGGGGAGGATGGGCAGGAACTGGGACCAATGCCAGGGCTAGGGCCTGAGCTAGGGCTGGGACGAGGACTGGGGCCAGGGCAATGAGGGCTCTCCCCACAGTGTACGGCTTACCAGGTGGCCATGGCAGGCATGCCTGGTAGGCCAAGAGGCCTTCCCCAGTGTCACATCACTGCTGGTGCCAGGCCACAGTGGAGGCTTGGGCAGGTCATCCATGTTTGAGTAGACAGTACAGCTCAGGCCAGGGTCCTGGGGAGTGAGCATGCCATCCAGCTGCTACATAAAAGGCATGGAATTGTAGGGAACCCCTGACCTGTGGTTGTGTTTGGTGACAGTGACCTACAGTGCCTGCAAGGCCTTGACATTTATGTGGCACTGGTGCACCAACTGGTCATGCCCATGGTCCCTCATGTGGCCTGACAAGCCCTCACTCATAGATGTGCACATTGGAGTGCCTGTTGCACGCAAACTGGGTGACAACCTCAGCCTCACCCCACAGCATGAGGATTTCTGCTATCTCTTCCTGGGACCAGTTGTGGCCCCAAGAGGCAGGATTTGGCATCAGGGAGGATGCCAGCATGGCTCCCTTGATGGCTCACTGGGCCTCCATTTGGCAGTGCCTGCAGCACCCAGCTCAGGGGCACAGTGTGGGACAGAGAGGCATGCAGCAAGGGTGTACAAAAACTACTTCCTTCCAACTGCTTATCAAAGGAAATAAGTTGTCTTAAATGTTATTGAATAATCTTAACATTTGATAGTTTAAAAAAAGCCAGAAGAGTCATTTAGCTGTTCCTCCCTGACTACAATTTGTTCTTAATGAAAATTGTCTTGATAAAGCTAACCAATTTAAATTTAATTAATTTTATGATCAGGATGCCTGAAACATTTAAAACAATTTGGTTAAATTTAGAAAGAGGAGGTCACATAGTCCCTTTTTAAATATTATAAAGTAGGACATTGGAAATGATTAGTATAAAAATACCATTGATGCAAGCAGAGAAATACCATCCTGTTCACATACCATAGACAGAGATGAAATTCTGGAATAGTTTAAAATAAATATAATTAATAGTTTCACATCTATTCTCAATCATTTTGACACTCTGAAATTTCAATATGAAAGGCTGACTTTGTTGAAGGATAATGCCAGGCATTCTAAATCACCAATTAGGATGCAAGATTGAATGCTACCTATTTCTAAAATGAACTCCATTTGCATACAAAAAACAGAGTCAAACAGAAAACAGTGTTGTTTCTGGAATCTAAAATAACTGAGGTGAAAATCATTTTTAAATTAGAAGATGCCCCTTTCTTAAATAATAATAATAAAAAAAAGGTTGGATGGGGATTAGTACAGAAAAGTGGACAATATTACACAATAGAGGGCAATATTACACATTCTTTCGTCAAAGTATATATGGCTTTGGCAAAACAAACAACTCTACCATGTCAGCCCAGACACTCCCCCATCTCAAATAATATGTTAATTAGTATTCTTTGTTTCATTATACTAATCAATGAGGACTAGATCCAAGAAATGATTTAGGTACCTGAAATCAGGATAACATCAAATGTATTCACCAAAGCTCAACACTAAGATCTTGAAACCCTCATGCTAAGCTTCTGTTTAAAACTTGAGGTTTCTAAAATCCATGGATGCTTTTAGTTTGGTTGGGTTTTTTTGTTTAAGGTACCACAGTTCCACTTTAGTTTGCCCAAAAGCAACTTGGTCATGCCTTGGTGAAGCAACCAGACACCATTTTCATTCCTATGCCTGATCAGGATCCAGAAAGTAAGGGTGGGGAGGTTATTGTTTTTTTTTCCAGTCTCACGTATTGGGATCCATCTGGTAGGCCAAAGCAAAACTTTCCTCTAATTTAATGGCCTTAAACACTAGACGGAAGAGTTTCCTTTTTCCCTTTTTGGCATAATGAATCTTGGATGTTTTCCTGTTGTGGCGCAACATCAAAAGGAGCATCCTAGAAAGCATCCCCAGATGGAAGAGCCTATAATCTGCTTATAGAGAACTCCTCAGAGATTTGAAATTCTGGGCTGTGGCTCCCAAGTAGCTGAGGGGCTTTCCTCTGAAGATGCAGTCCTCAATGACATGGTCATATCTATTTTTCCCATGGATTTTTCCATGGGAGCCCTACAAATTATTTTAGCAATCTGTAATGATAAATTTGAAAAAGGAAATGGATGCTGTTAATGCATCATTCACAGATACCACCAGCAACAGGGGAAGTAAAAAACATATAGCATATGACACAAATGTTTACATTCTGATGGAATGATACCCACATTTCTTTCATAGCTGTGCTGTCTGCAAATATCTGTAAGCTGATGTATGTTCATAGTAGGGTTAGGACTCTTTGCTATGGCTCCAGAGGCAAAAGCTGCTTCTAGTTGACGCAATCATTAATGGGTATTTTCATTCAGGCCTCAGAGTCAAAGGCAGCTTGTATGATGCTAGCCACATATAGCTGCCTCGTATGCCTTAACCATGATGGTTTTTGCTAGGGAGATTTTCTGGATGTCTCTAGTCATACACTATAATAAAATAAGGCCACCTTACTTTCTTGCGCTCTTCCACCCTCTACTTGCAAAAAATCCTTACTTCTGTCAAGTACCCCCCCAAACCCAACATTTCTTGTTCCTAATAGGAGTTGCTACATAGCCTTCCAATGAAAAGAATTGTATACAAATACAATTGCATTGGTTATAATTTTCCAATTCCTCAAACTCAGCAACTTCAAAAATGATGGAAGAGTCCAGTTACCTTTTTCTTACTTTGGTCTTTTTTATATATAAAAAAACTATGAATAACAAAAATACTGTTTTTAAGAATAGACATAAAGGGAAACAAAAAAGTAGAAGATGAAAAGAAGTATTTAGATAAATGTGACAACAGAACAGAGTGACTCATGGCAGCAAAGGTGGCAAAGAATCCCAAAGGTCAAGTTGCTTTGTTTTAGTATAACAATAACTAGTTTAAGAGTCCTTCTTGTTAACATGCTAATAACAATACCTTATGTTGACAGTCACTTGGCTTAAAAGTTCATATACATCTATACAGCTATTCCCTGATAAACAGAAAACACCCTTGAATTCTCATCTATATAAGATTATTGTAATCCATGACATATAGTCCTTCAACTCTATTGCATTCCCTTATCTTACATGGCTTTTTTGCTGCTTATGTAAGGAAACAACTTCTACTGTCAGCAATTCTGTTTATCTTTCATAAGCATAATACTAAACACAAATATATTTAATGGTTAGTTTCATTATATTTTTGATTAGTTGTTGAATAATTTCATTAAGAGAGTTAGTTCACTGCCATGTTTCAAATCATCCTCTCCTGGTGAAAAACCTGTCCCAGAATGTTGTGCAAGTCAGCAAATAGAAAACCCAATCTCAACTACCTTCAGAATAGAAGGACAGTGAGAAAACAAAAGGGTAAGTAAGAAGTACAGAATTATGTAGACCTCTCATCTACAGGAAAGTTTGTTCCTTTAAACTTCCTTGTGGACAGACTGTCAATCCCCCGACTCTGTCTTTTAGGTCTTATCTTATCCAAATTCATTACAAATCATCATTTGCCATGTGTCTAACACTTTTAAAAGATTAATTAGTAGTTAATATTATCTTCTTATCTTATTATCTAACTTATATTGTCTTTTACACTAGAAACCATACCTTTTTTACAGTAGCTACACTCTTGTTCTGGCAGTGGTCAGTGCCCCCTAATATCCAGAATTATTCAACTTAGTTGTTTCCCCCCACATCCACAAGCCTCTGAAAGACATAACACTTAATTGGTTAATCACACCTAAAATATTGGCCCACCACACATTCCTTTAATTAATGAAGTGATAAAAGAAGGAATAAGCTACAACCTTATTGCACAAAATGGTTAAGTACAGACAGTCAATAAGCTCAAGGCTGAATCAATTTAGTCTTTGCAAGTTAGTATAAGATGCAAAGATTAAACTAAGAAACAACTGGAAATACATTTACCTTTGATTCAGGAAATGCAGCCACATGCCTGAAATGGCTCAAGCCAGAAACCAGGGGGTACTACAGCATGACTCTCTGGCACTTCCTTTTCCTGCTGCCCCCAAGGTCTCTGGGATTTGCAGTCCAACATCACATCAGCAGGACTCTGCAGAGATGCTCATCACTTCCTCTTCCTGCTTCCAGGTGTCTTTGGGATTTGCAGTCTACAGTCACAGTCAGCAGTAACTTTCAGTAAGTTTGGCAGGGCAGCTCTATAGTCAGGGGAAGGGGAGTTTAATCCCTACTCCCTGGTACCAGACCCCACCTGGGGTTTGCCTGGGCTGGGGACAATCCCTGCCTCTTCCCCCACCCCCTCTCTGCTGAAACAAATAGCACAGCCCATGCATGCTGGGATGCTAGGGGACTATGATTTAACTTGAATCAGGAAGGGGTCCAGGAGAGAAGTTTCATAAACTGGTTTGATTCAAATAGGTTAAGTTGGATAAACCTGGTTGAATGTAATATCTTAAGCTAGTTTCTGTGGTCGCTGAGAACCAGACTGGTCACGGTGGGCCGAGGGTATACGAACAGGTGGGATTAGCGGCGGTTGAGTCTGAGTGGCACACAAGCTTATGGTTCCAACCAAAGGGGTTTATTTAACTTACGCTTTGATGATGTAGGCAATTTCTTCAGTTACAGTGTAAACAACAAAGGGGTCCGTTGGCCCATGGGGTTCTTAGATGAGCCCTTGCTTTCTAACCCCGGAGGGCTAGGGGCGGCTGCTCAACCTAATAGTCCCAGGGCTGGTCAACGGCTCATAAACAGGACAGACAAACAACAGAACTGTAACAAAACAAAGTCCAACGTGG
Source organism: Gavialis gangeticus (assembly GCF_001723915.1). NCBI lineage: Eukaryota > Metazoa > Chordata > Crocodylia > Gavialidae > Gavialis > Gavialis gangeticus. The sequence goes on from NW_017729032.1 coordinate 229,058,681, forward strand.
ACAAAAGTGGGCTGCAAGCAATGCCAAAGTCGATGGAAAACAGTGCCGAAGTCGATGCTGGAACGATGGGACGGATGGATGGTCGAGGATGAGGGCCAAGGTCAGAAGCCATGGAATCAGCGTAAGTTTGGTTTGAGATCAGAAGTCGTAGTCGTAGCCAGTGCCAGGTAGATCGAACGCCAGAAAATCAATAGGAACAGATCGGAAAATCGCTATAGGAGGAGACCAATAGGCCGCAGAGCCTAACTGAAGGACAGTCTCTGAGAGCCAGCCTCTGTCCTCAGTTCAGCGGGTCTCCCCCCGAGGGAGGGGCTCCTTAACCTTTTATAAGAATTTAGTAGCCAATTGGAACGCTCCCCTCACAGAATTTTCTGGTCTGATTACGTCAGGCAGTCAGAGAACTGAGCATGTGTCTGACTGAACTTTGTATCTAACTGAGCATGCGCATGGTGGAAAAGTAGGTCACACTTGATTGACAGGCCCTCGGGTCACCCAGGGGGCACGTGCTGGGTGAGCCTTGGAATTTTCCACTCAAAGACTAAAGTGCGCATGCTAGCTTTGACTCTTCTGTGTTGTCAGCACCCATAACTTAAGATTTTTCCATGACAGTTTCAGCCATTTTTAAACTGGTTTATGTGCACTGAACTTCTGTTCTGTTACAGATTTAAACCAGTTTCTAATGACTCAAACTGCTTTATGTGCATCTTCTCTCCCTAGGCAATATATGTAATACCTTTATGGCTGGTTTCCATCATGACTTAAATTGAATGTGTGGCTAGTGTTCCCATGTGTGGCACAGCAGCGCATGATTGGCTGGACAGGCAGTGCATGACTGGCTGGATGCAAGGCCCATCAGCAACCCGCAGAGCAGCACATGCGGCTGGCCATAGGAAAGTGGTACACAGTGGTGGCATAGGGTAGTTGGTGGCAGAGGTGGTGAATGAAAGTGGTGGCTGCATGCAAGCCCCCCTGCTCCCCTACTCCACATCCAGCCGCTGCCACCAGAAGGGGTACAATTCTTTAAAAAGGTTGAAAACCCCTGCCCTATCTCATCAAGATGCTTGAAGATAATTGGAGACAGTGATTCAATTACAATATTTGGGTTCCTAGAGAGGAATCTCAGATAGACTTTGCAATCATTTGCTTCAATGTAATGCAAGGTATCACTGAATTACTTATTACTTATATTTGGAGAATAAATTACCTGTGTTTATTTATCAAACAAATGAAAGACAAATTTTAATCCCTGAAGATTTACTATTTATTTTTCAGACGTGAAAAAAGATGTAAAAAACAAATGCTGCATATGAAGATATTAAAATATAGCATTTGTGTATACTGGCTTTTATTTAGTTCATGTTTGGAAACAAAATTTAAATACAATGTTACACAATTAATTTAATATAGTTATACTGAAGACTGGGAAGTTCATTCAAAATATCTTCAAATATGGTGATATTATCAAAGTTTGATCTCATAAACATTCTATGGTATATTTCTAAAAATAGTAATCTAGACTTTTCTCCATAAAACATCTATTAGATACCCATTCTAAACTGTTTTTGTGATCGAGATTATTTTTGTGGGTGATACCTTTTATTGGATCAGCTTTATGGTTGGGAGGGATATAGACAAGCTTTTGAGTATGAAGTACCAATGTGTGTGGTTATCTCCATGTCATTTCTGTCAGTGTTGGAATATGAAATACAGTAATAATGCGTGGCATTTAATGGCTTCATGGACTCTGACGTTTTTATTATTCCACGCATGCTGCTCTATGTTCCTTATTCAGTTCCTTATTTATATTTATATTTTGATGTCCATAAATCTAACTATTTTTGCAGTGTCAGTATCATTACTTTGGTTCAGTAGTTATTCAAAAAGTTGTCTTTTTGTGGACAATGTAATTACAGACTTCCAGGACCACACTTGCCAAGAATTATCTATTGGCAGTGTTCAGTGCCAGAGTGAGATAAAAGATTCAGAATTCAATTTGATCAAAGGGCCTGAAACAACAATATACAGTAGTGAAACTTCATGAAATATTGAACAGTCTTTTCAAGTAGTTCTGAGTTCATCTAGTTAAAATCTTAAGGAGATTCACAGGTTTCTTTTCTTAATTGTCTAAAACTACTACATAAACCTTTTATGTTAATAAGTGTATGGATCCAATAATGTTTATAAATAATATAATTGTAGCACTTTTGGGTATTTTATTAATGAGTCATCCAATTTTATTCTTATACTGTAGAAAGGGATGTTTTAGGTTAATTGGATTATCATTTTGTTAAAAAAAAACTTTTTCTTTCTTCTGAGTAACATGGGAAGATGGGAAAAAAATCTGAGCTCCATTCAGATAAAATTATTTTTATTGCCAATTATAAAAAAAAAAAGTTTAACTTTAATATAGTATTTTATATATTCAAAACATTGTACCAAGTTTAACTAATTAATATTCCAACTAAATTAAGTGGGTCTAGAGATTTGAAGGCCCAGAAAAAAACAGGAAAAATTTGGGGAAAGAACTTTTTTTCCCATTTTTTCCAAGGACTTTTTTTAGTTTTTTTCCCCCCAAAATTGGTAAAATTGAAAATTTTTTGGAAAAATTAAAAAACCTCTTATGAAATATTTTCTTGTAGAATGATGAACAAAATGTTTAAGACAAGGTGTTCATATGTTGCTACCCTTTACTCCCCAAAAATGTTTTCTAATAACTATGTAATAGAAAACTTTTATATAAGACTATCTACAGTAGCAAACCATTACAATTCCTGTCCACCGAGGACAAGCAGTACAGTACAACTCTCAAATGCAAGAGTAAGATGTATTTCTGCTCCTAGGGTGCACTGCCATTTTTACAAGAGAAGGAAGAATGATTCAGTGCCTGTGGACTTCCTTTATTGTTGACTCTTGGCCTACAGGTTGGTGGATCTGCTCCTGTCCTCCTGACTAGGCCTCAAAGGACTGGAAGTGGACACTGGAAGCAGCATCCATTCATTCCTGTAGACACTAGGAACAAGCAGCTAATTGCCCTGCTTGCTCAAAAACTTCAGGAGAGGAGGCAGAGCAAGTCTAAAGGTTTTGGAGTTGGAAGGAACCTGCCTCCTCCTGGCCCTGTGGCCTTGAGATCCACAGAAGTACAGAAGCAACACAAAGGAGCTGAAAGAAAGTATACTTCTTTCTAGAAAGGTATGAGTTGAATTATCTGAATTCAGTATATTAAACTATATTTTTAGCTGCATTAGTATATTTTCATAACCAATGTAATTCATAATTGAATTCCTACTAATCTGATGTTTTGTGACAAATCACCTAACCTTAGCAGTGAGGTGAGGCCTGGAGGGCAGGAAAGTTGTTCACAGTTAACTCTGAGGAGGCCTCTCCTCTTCCATTACTAAATTTGTACATGTTGTAGCTTAGTGTTTATATATGCAAGCTAGCCACTAAATTACATGTTTCTTTTTTTCTCCCTCCAAAAAATGGTGCAACCAACTTCTAGCATATGGAAGCATTTCCATACTGCAAGTTATTCTGAAAAAAAAAGTGTGATTTGCAAATCCTGTCAAATGAAATATGCATTTCCAAATATTACTAGGATGACCAAACACATTCTTGTATGTAAGAAGTGTCCTGCAGACATTAAAAAATCCTTCATGGGTGTAAGTGAGGAGGTAGATCATGATGATGAAAGTGCAAGTAGCTCTTTCCAACAGTCTCAATCCAGCAGTCCTTCTACTGTTGCTGCTGCTTCTGCTTCTTCTTGTATAACATCAGCATCACAAATGGTTGCCCAATCAACATCCTCAAGTAACAAAATATTGCAACCAACTGTATACAAAAGACTCTCAATAGCTTCATTTGTAGACAAGATGACACCTGAAGATCAGGAAAAAATTGACCAAGCTCTTGCAAGAGCAATATATTCTTCTGGGATGCCATTGTCAATAACTGAAAATGCATACTGGAGGGAAGCTTTTAAATTACTAAGACCATCACACTGTTTGCCCAGCAGACATTCTTTAAACAAGCCTCTTTTAGAGTCAGAATATAAACATGTAATGTAATCTTTGCAAGGAAAAAACAACAAAACACTGTGTCTTGCAGTTCTTACAGATGGATGGACAAATGTGTGGGGAGAAGGAATCATAAACTTTGTGATGATAACACCTCAATCAGTTTTTTAAAGAAGCATTGAAACAGGAGAGAACAGGCATACTGCCGAGTATATCAGTAGTGAAATATGTGAAGTCCTACAGAAGACTGGGAGCGATAAAATATTTGCTTTGCTGACTGATAATGTAAGTAACATGAAAGCATCATGGGAGATCATAATGGATAAATATCCACATATTACTGCAATAGGATGTGTATCCCATGGGCTAAACTTGCTTCTAAACTTGCTTCTTAATGACACCACGAAATTGGACACTGCAAAAGATCTATAGAAGAGCAAAAGAAGCTATCAAGCATGTAAAAGCTACTCATATTGTAGCTGCAGTCCTTAAGAAGAAGCAGGAAGAAAAGAAGTCAGAGAATAAAATAATGACATTCAAATTCTGTTGTAAAACTAGATGGGTTGGAGTGGTGATTTCATTTGAAATTTTACTAAAAAACAAGGAAGCTCTTCAAGAAACAGTAATAAGTGAGGATCGTAAAGTACCCAGAAGTGTAAGGAACACTGTACTTGATGAGGATGTCTTCTGGGATCAGCTGCAGAACTCCCTGAAGATTCTAAAGGCAATTGCTTCAGCAGTCATTGCATATGAATCAGACAATGCACTTTTGTCAGACATTCCTTACCAAATGGCCCAGATACAATCACCTGTTTTTGAGAATCTAAGTGTACCTCCGCTTACAAGTACAGAAGAAAGAAAAGTGAAAGACTTTATTAACAGATGGGAAGAATTTTGTTGCCAATCAATTCATGTTGCTGCAAATCTCTTGGATCCAAGATTCAAAGGCAGAAATGTTAGTGATGATAACACTGCTACTGCATTTGATTGGATTACAAAACAAGCAGCATGCTTAGGACTTGATGTTGGAAAGGTACTTTCAAATGTTGCAGAATACAGAAAATCTTCAGTTAATTGGTCCAGGAATGCAGTCTGAGACTCTGCCAAGCATATCCCTTCTGCAACATAGTGGCAAGGTCTTTGCATGACACAGCCTCTGACTCCTCTTGCTTCTTGCCTGCTTTAGATTCCTCCATCTTCTGCAGCATGTGAAAGAAACTGGTCTATGTTTGGAAATATTCACACCAAATCGGGAAATAAACCAACATGTGAAAGGGTAGAGAAGCTTTTCTCAGTCTGGGCAAAACTTCAGTTTTCAGAAGTCCATGAAGATGATAAAAATGAAGGATAAGAAGAAGCAGAAACTGTGGATAGTGATAGCTCAGAAAATGAGACTGATTAAACGAAGTTTCATGTAGCAAAATTTGTATTCAATGCAATTTGGGTTTTTTTCCCTTTTTTTCAGCTCTTTTTCTGAAAACGAGTGCTTTCTACATCTGCTTGACACTGTGGAGGATACCAAGTCCAGAATATATAATAACGTTCTTTGTTTTACTATAATGTTTATGGTTTCTTCTATTTTCAACATTAATTTTTGCCTGCTTCTCATAAACTGGCAAAAACTAAGAGATGCTAGATTCTTTAGAGTTCAGCAGCTTGTAGCTCCATTTGTAATAAAAATTAAAAACATGTTAAAGTAAATTCAATTAGTAAATTTGTAATTATTGTCTGAATAAACTATACTTTTAAATTTTTAATAAATATACAAAACATGATAATTTTATGAGCAAACCAAGTTATACATAATACATTTTATGTAGCACAGGAAATTTAGATGTGAAAAGGGTGCTAAGAAAATATGCATTGCATAGATTTCAATTTTCCCCCCAAAACCCATTTTTTTACATTGCATCAAAATTTCTAGAAATTTTAGATCTCTAAGTGTGTCATTTTAACAGCCTCCATTGTATGATAGTGGCACCAAGATGAAGGAATAAAGTAATATGCTTGATGCTATGCAGAACAGCAAAGAAGAACAAGTGTTAGAATTCAGGACCTCCAGACTCTCAGTTCTGTAGCACTCCTGCTTACCACACTTCTTTGCCATTATTGGTTACTGCTCATATCAAATGAGATATTGCCACATCTCTCCACACCCAGGAACAGGCATAGAAGGAAAAGACCAGGTCTACATCCAAACTGAAACTTCTTGAGGACATTAAGATCCAAGACTTTATCACACACTGGATATGTCAACACATGCACTTTACTGAGCAGTAGCCTATTTTACTGCGCATTAAAGTATCATGTAAAAAACCTTGCAAATATGCCAATGCACAGTAAAATAGGCTACTGCACATTAAGCATCATTTAAAAAGCATACACTTTCAGTACTATGCATTAGGGCAGTAAAATGTACATTTATTTAGTACCTCACATTGGAGGTAATAAATTTAATGCATATCAAGAAAAATGCATTAATGCACGTGTAGACGTTCCCACTACTACTACATCTTTTACTCACATTTTAACTTCTTGTCCCCTCTCCTTTCATTTATACCAGTATTCACAACACCTGCATAAATTTGCTTCCAGTTTAATTACTTCTCAACTGGAAAACAATGCCTCCAGCTGAGGAAAAAAAACCTACTTGGCCAAACATTGTTTCTCATAGAGGCCAATGGCAACTTTGCTACAGACCTCACTGGGGCCAGAATTTAGCTGATTGGTTTCAATGAATTGTTTGTATCTTGATTTTTTTACCTTTGAGTTATCTTAGAGACCTTCTCTCAGAGATCCAGCCAGGGGTGATGTACACAGGGTCCTCATACTTACCCTGGAGCGTACAAGTTATAGGCTGAGTGTGGAAATAAATTTTAGATAGTTTATTAGTTGGTGTATCAATGTATTTATTATTGATTCCTTATTTATTGTGGGTGATTTCTATGTATTCCCCTGGTGTACGGTGTATCAGAAAAGCATTAACCCTTAAGCCACCATTACCAGGTTACGCTTGTATAACATTATTGATTTTATTGTATTCATTATATATTAACATGTAAATAATTAAATTCTGTGAATAGTTTTATAATGATCTGCAAGACAGTTTGATTTATAGGGGAGGCTGTCTGCTTGGGGACCCTGCAGCAGCTACCCAAGGAGCTGAGCAGGGCTACCAGGTACCCCAGGATCCCACTATTCAGGTGCAGGCATGGGTAGAGTTGTACCTAGGGTTACAGATATTACCCACAAGAATTCATACTTCTCATCCTTTCTCCACAAACATATGGGAAAATGACTGAGGAGTGGGAGGAACCCATGGAGGGATGCATGCAGTGAGATGAAGAGCTTATGAACTAATCTTCCAGCCCCATCAGTTGGATGAATGGTGCAGGATCGATCCACGGGCTAGATCTGGCATGAGGTCAGTGCCTGGGGCCAATGGATGGGCCTGATCCCACATGCCTGGATCCAGCTACAGAGCAACACCACATGCATTGGATCAGATTCCATGTGCACAGGATCTGCCCACTGATCAACCCTGTGCATGTCAAAACTGACCTTATGCATTGGCCTAGCCCTGTGTGCCAACATGTCCCAGGACTATGTCATCCAGCCTATGGGGATCCTCATGGGTTTGAAAATCAATGGCAGAGGAGCAGTGACAAAGTTACTTGCTGCAATTTCCAGAGCTAGATCTGGCCCCCATGCCAGCTGTTGAGCACACCTGATGTAGATTCTTCCTGTAAGCGCAGGTCAATCACAGAATGAGACCAGGAAGAAAAGATGTCTTGCAATCAAGCTGCTCTTGTATACATAGGATATTTAAATGTAAGGGTACCATATAGATGTGAGATGAGAATTTTCATTTAGCATCCCAGTGCTTAAAATTTACTGTGGGTGAAATGGGTGTAACAGTACTTGCTTACACAGGCAGACTTGACCTTCAAGGGATATGGGAGATTATATAAAGATATATAGATAGATATAGATAGATAGATAGATCTATCTATCTATCTATCTATATATAAAGAGATATATATAGATATAAAGATATATATAGATATCTTTATATCTATATATAGATAGATATAAAGATATATATATATAGATATCTATATATAGCTATAGACATAGAGGTAGATATATAGATGTAGATGTATATATAGATAGAGATATATAGATAGATATAAAGATATATAATATATAAAGATATATATATATAGTGTGTGTGTGTGTGTGTGTGTGTATAATGTATACCAATTTAGAAATCACCATCCTAAGATGTGTGATATATTGAAACCTATTTCTGACAGTAGCCAGCACAAAATGCTTGCCAGAACTTTGAAGAAGGTCTGGAGTAACAGTGCAGTAGATCAACTTGAGATAACCTGACTTCTATGAAAAAAAAAAAAAAATATATATATATATATATGGCTGGCTACTGTCAGAGACGGGACATAGGTTTTGACATATCACACATCTTACTCAGTATGGTGATTTCTAAATCTGTAATTGTTTGCATAGCACTTTGAAAATTCTTCGTATCCCATAGAAAGTTTACATCAGTTTACATTCACTGACTTCAATTCAGTTACCATTTACACTGATATACATCTCAGTTGTGCACCTTTTTTGGTTCCATTAACATTGTTTCACCCAAGAAACATGAAGATATTTTTTCTCTCAGATTCAGCAGTGCAAAAGCAGTAGGTTATAATCCGGCACCATTCTCACTGAAATAAGCCTAATATTCAAGTCCTTACATGGAACCATCCCATTTCAGTTACATTTTTCTAATGCCTTTGAGGCATCCTATTGAACATTGTTTCTTCAGACTCAGAAGATTACTAGCAGGATATTTAAATAGTACAAAATAACTAATTCTATAGAGAAACCCATTCTTGTACAACTATGCTCTAGATTAATTCATTTTATAATGAACATAAAAAATAATAATACTCAAAATGGAAGCTCCAGAATAGGTCATACAACACCATATTTCCCCCTATTCTTAGAATATTAGGAACTATCTGTAGCAAGTTCTTCATAATTAATAACACATGCAGACTCAGCATTACTAATACCATGAACTATGGACTATAGGAGAGAGGGCACAGACAACTTTCTCTCTTTTTCTACCAATTACAAAACCACGTGAAGACCAAACAAAGCAGCAGCGCTGTAACACCTGTTTCAAGGCACCAGAGAGATTGTTTCGTTTTAGGAGCCCACAAGATTCTTGTCTCTCCATAAGAGATGGAAAGGAGTAGGGCATTGATTCCATCAGAAAAAACAAATAATCAGCCTGATGAACTGGACAAAGGTTTGCTGCAGCACGTGGATTTCCTCTGCACCTCTGGAGGCAGGAGTAGGGTGTATAATTTAGAAGGTACAATAAGTCAGAGGTCATTATGGTTTCCCATCGCTCTTTACAAATGTTTATGTTCATCTGATCGTATAAACATAACAAGGTGTGTGTGCTGTCAAGAGGAATTAAGTGTGCATGCAAATGAATTAAGGTAGGGCTATACTTTAGGTCATGAGTGACTGGTGCCTCTTGAATCAGGGGAGGCACCTGCAGAAGCCACCGATGGTGGCAGCCCTGTCAGGGTGGGCACAAGCACTACCGACAGCATCAGTGTCAGCCGTCAGGAGGGGCACCAGCCCTGTTAGGGGGTGCATGTGCACCCCAGTGCACCCCCTACCAGTTGCCTATGCTTTAGGTCATAAATAACTGGAACATCATTGAACTTCGTTATATCAAGTTTAATGAAAGATCTGTGGGAGGTGACATGCATCAATGATAGAAGCCAAAAATACAGATAGTAAAAAATTAAAATGTTACAGTTAAATTTGAGAGAGAATTTGTATACTGAGCAAACGTATCAGGGTAAATTAAGAGCAAGAGGTTCCTAGAACAATGACACGCTTTTACTAGGTTTCTTTTATTTAACAAAGAACTTAACACTTAAGTAATATTTCATCCATCTTAATCATTACTCATAATTACTTGCATGGGGACATGATGCTTTATCAACCAAAGTTAAAAAGCAAAACTTTCATTGCGATAAAATAGATCAGGATTGGACCCAATCTCATCACAACTGAAGGAACAATTAAATTGTTATTTCAAAAGGTTTTCATTCATCTAATATTCAGGACATTTTCGTTTAAAAACCTCTGTATCGACAAACAGATGGTCTTATAAAAATCAAAGGAATACAAACTCTTATGAAAAATGATATCAAAACATAATTGCAGTATATTGTGAAATATGCAACATTTTATTTTTATCATTTCATATATTAATAAAACTTGCCTGGTATTCATATAAAATTATAACAACAGAATTTAACATGGTCACTATATTGAATAGTATGTGTTTATAATAAAGAAAGATCATCTACCTTTTATAGAATGCAACGTTTGGGCTAAAATGATGTTTGACAATGTTATCATCTAATTGCTAAGTCATATCACTAGAAATACATTATGAAGAAAATGTTTGATCTTTACACTTACTCTTTCAATACATGATACATAAGCTATTTAATGTACAATGGGTGTCATATTTATACCAGAAAATGCCAACGCTTACTGACAGGGTTCAATAGCACTGGTCAAAGTAGTAACTAGTGTTTCTAGGATTAAATTCTCATGGGACACCAGACATGCTATGATAATATGTTGTTTTGATACAGTTATAATTTGACTCAGAATGATACAGTTCTGGAAAAAATCATTTTTCCAACTGTGCATCCAGGCAAGGAACTAAAGGAATGTTTATTTCAACATCAAGTGCTACCTGGCACTGCACATGTGCTATTTACTCCCCCTTAAAGAGATGAGCCTCTGTCCTAACAGCATGCTAGCTACCACAACTGAGATGGAGGGTCAGAAATTTTATATGGGTAGGAGACGGCAACAGATAACCTGCTCACCTGAAGAAGAAATGTGCAATCAGGAAAGAAACTCAATCTCTGCAAGGCCTGTTCTTCTCTTAAGTAAGATCACTGATATATCACCTGTTATAAAAAAACACAATGCAAGAGAAATGTCTAACACTTTTTGTTCATCAAACTATGATCATCACTGTGCAGGCTCTATTTATGTTATGGCCACCATCTTGGCTAACACTGGGGAATGAACCAGGTATCTCAAGAGCTAAACATGTAAATAAATAAAAAAAATCTTAAGTCAAAGAGCCAAGCTCTCAAACTGAGAGCTGTTTACAGCCTCTTGTATTCTGTGATGTCCATGCAGAGGGCATCTCCTCTACAATGAGCTGAATGCCACCCCTAAATGTAGAGAATGCATCCTAAGTGTCCAAGCCCCACAACATTTCAGTCTTACGTTTTACTTCTCTTACGTACTGGGTGCACCACTACGGTGACATAGCTGCCATTTGTGTGTAAACTCACGTGATTGCTACATCATTGTATGGTGACTATATCACCATAGGGCGGCGTGTAGATGCTTTCAGTGTGTGATATCTTGGTACAGTGGGAACCTCTAGAACTGAATATATGATGTTTTATAACTTTACTACATTCTGTAGCTAGGGGATGAAACAAAATTCATTCTTTGTAGATCAGGCAGAAAGACGGATAACGAGACATGCACTGACCACTGGGTTAGCAAATCACATGCTAAGGATTTGTATCAGACTTTTCTTTTAATGCAAAATTCCTTAATGACTTAAATGAGAGTTGCAGTCATATAGCTATGGCAGTAAATGGCACATTGTGCATCTATAAATAGAGCCAAACAAACAGTTGCTGTGGGGTTTTTTAATTTTTTTTTTTAGTGATTTACCAGTCTCAGATTTAATGTTGTTTAGTGTCTTCATTGGATAATTGATAAATTAAAACACCCAAGCCTACAAACATTGACTGATTAGAGTATCCCTTATTCGCCTTAAGTTATCCTAATGATTACAGGATTTCAACATTCCAGGATTGTCCCACAAACTGTCTGCAGATTGATTTAGGTTCCAATTCTGTAAACTATATAAGCATTTCCAAAATCACTGGGACAGTTCATGTAGTTAAAATTATTCACTAGCTAAGTCTCTTGCTTGATTGGACTATACCCAGGTAATGAAAGTGCCAAATCAAATGTTATGGCACATGCTAACATAGCTCACCCATACCCAAACAGCACAATCTTTCAGTTTCTTCTAATTTAAATATCCATTTCCTTTGACAAGAATTTTGATATGAAGTGTATGATGAAGACTGAAAGATCAAGCACATTGTCATTGGGGTTATCACAACAGTTTGATTATACTCCAGGGTTTTTGGGGTGAATTCTGTGCCCAGGGAAGTCTGGGCAAAATTATTTTGAATGTAGCAGAGCCAGTACTTCACTCAAGAGACTATTAAAAAAAAAATTGCCCAAAGGCTGCAAATATCTTAGTTACAGAAAAATATCAAAGTTATATTCAAAGCCACCTTATACCTTTGGATGTCCAGCTTCCACTATAATTAATGGAAACTGAGCATTAAAACAATTATGTTGCATGGACATTTTATTTTTTTCTTTGGATTCATCCTCATTATACAAAATGACAAATAACTCCAAAAAAATATACTGTACTGCAAGGTTTAGCCACACTATTGATTCAAATATGGCCTGATAACAAACTCAAACTGAAAAGGAGAAGAGAGCATGACAATAAAGTACTATAACTCTTTTCTCTGTGGATTTTTAAATTCCTCTTTTTCCCCCTTGGGGAGGGATAGCAGCCAAAAAGGAACTGAAGGATAAGTAGTACAGCATGTCTTTGTCATAAATAATTTTCAGTATTGTGATACTCCCCAATTTTGTTTCTCCAGAGATACTGCCTATTTGAAACAATTTTATTTAGCCCTTTTTATTTTATGTTTCATACATGGTTTTTATGCTTCTATGATTTTTAGACAGATTAATTTGATTTAGCCTCCCACCTAAAAAGACTGATAAGACCTGCCTTATGGAACTACTGTAGGAAAGCAATTCTGCAGTGCTGGCTCTAATCCACTGTCCACAGTCAGCTTCTAGACATACCTGGTGAGAAATATTTTGATGATAGAGACATAGTACATTATGATTAGAGCTTTGCAGGCTGAGTATAAATTTCACTTAACAGGAGACCATTTTGTTTATTTCATATTCCATACAAGAGATTTGTAGTGTTATTCAATAAGAATGCATATTGCCTACAATCCTGCTTTCTTTTACCCATCTTTGTACCATTTATTTTAATTATATATATAACCTTAGTTTAGGATATCTTAAACCCTGATGATTATACCCAGAATTGGGCAAACACTTCAAAATATTTCTCAATTTTCCAGTTAAATAAGAACATTAGTATACTTTTTGCTCACCTCTTTGTTATGTTCATTTTTCATTAGGATTTTAGTGAACACGTTTCCTGCTGGGAACCATTTTCAACAGTGTCCCAGAGAGGGACGTACAAATAGCCCATGACAGGAGGCACAGAGCAGCAGGGGTGGAAGGAAGAGCCTGTGCGGCTCGTCAGCTGCTTGTTTATACAATTATGGCCAGCCAGTGATGTCAACTCTAGACACCAGCTGGCGAAAATAAAGATGGCGGCTGATGCCACAGGAGGAGAGGGAAGGAAGGAGACAGAGAGGACCCCAGCTGGACCCGGGAAGGGAAGAGACCCCCACCGCGGGTCCACTGAACCCAGTAGACCACTGGGAGCTGGAGGCCAGAAGATGCCAGGTGGCAGGGACCCTGGACCTGGACAAGGACTCAGGAACAGCACAATGGGCGGCCAGCAGGAACAGAGCAACTCCATGGAAGGGCCAAGGCCAACGGAGAACATTGTGCACAAGGTGGAGTGAGGCTGGGGTGTAGGGGTGGCAGAGTCCTGCGAAGGACCGTCAGACCAACAGCGGGACACTGAGCATATCTGACGGCCATCCCTGACCACTGAGTAACCAGCAAGTCATGGCAGGAGAAAGCGGGGAAAGCAAGTTGTGGAAGAGCCACCTGCTCAGCCAAAAGGGCAAGCCCAGAGAATGCCCAATGTCCATCACATGGGCAAGGGCTGTCCAAAAGCGGATGTTTGAAGCCTGACAGCCATAAACAGCAAATGATAGAATGTATTCAAGGAGGGTGGATTTTTACCTGAAATACATGCATATTTCCAGGTTAAATATATTTTAAAAGCTTTCAAATCAGGAAAACTTCCAAGAGTTGTCAGTGAACAATTAAAAAATTACTATGTGACCTATACCATGCGACTTCCATATCTGATGAAAACTAACATATCAGCTCCATACAGACATTTGGGAGGCTAGGGGGAGGTTAGATCATGTTAAAAACAGTCACCTGATCTAAAGTCAGTCAGGATGAGAGGCAGCTAGTGGGGAGGAGAAAGGGGGTGGGGCAAGCAGTGTCCAGGAGGAGTCAGGGCGTTCACCAGAGGATTGAGGGGGCTGGAGTCCTCAGTGGGGATTGGGGGGAATCAAGAGCACAGGCAGGGTACACATGGTGGTTGGTGGGGTCTGGGAGTGTTCGACGAGATGCAGGGTCGGAGGAATGGATTTGAAGGGATGGGAGGGCTCTATTCCCCCACTCCCTGGGACCATGGTTTATTTTTAGTCCCTTGTCCCCCTCCACCCCCAGAAAAAACAATCTACACCTACCACCTTGAAAATTGGCAGGCTTTGTGGCCTCATCAAGGGCTACCACCCTTGCAGTTTTGACCCTGCTGTGGCTTAACACATACATGTGACATGAGTTTTTCTTTCAAGA
>NW_017729032.1:229078466-229081717 GCF_001723915.1 Gavialis gangeticus
CAATCTACACCCACATACCCTTCTGTCCCACCCATGGCTCCCCCTCACCCTGACTTACTACCTCAGCTCTTGGCGTCAGCAAACACTAATAAAACAAGCCCCCGTAGTAGCCATTTTTAGACTGAGCTAACTATCCTGAATTTCTGTAAAGTTTGCACATAGATCTACCTAACAAGTGTAAGGTCCACTCCTGGACAAAGTAAGCTAGGTGGAGTGGGCATTTTTTACACTATCTAACCCTAACCTTCCCAAATGTCTGTATGCAGTGAATAATTTTGAAAACTTGTAGTCATTTTTACACACATGCACACTAGACCAAGAATTAATCATACACAACTTAGAGAAAATTATAGAGACCTTGTAGAGAACTCAAAAACAGAAAAAAAGATTAAATAATCAAATGCAATATTTGGTAAGAATTGTTCTTTTATACCTATTCATATCTAACATTTCCTGTGTCAAACAAAGACACTGGAAGAGGAAAGAAAGGTAATCTTTGACATTTCTGCCTTTGCTTTGTTGCAATAATGTTAAGGTTAGCATGATTATGAAGGCTGGCTTAATTAAGATCACCTTACAATTCAGTTATTTTAACTGATTTAAAAGAAACAAAGCTATAATATATGGGAAAGTCATATGTATAAGGCAATCAGGAATTCAAGAGTAGGGAGAGATGCAAATACTTGACTTTTGAGTTTGCTACCTGAACTGAAAAATAAAAACTTTAATTTTATATTTACCTGTAATGATAAAGCTAATCCTCACCCTAAACTGCATAACTTTAAGATGCTTAGTGGGTACTTAGCACAGTTTAACACCTTTTAATACATGGGTGCCCCCAATTTAAATGCCTTTAGAATGGTTTAAAGGTAATCTGTAATACCAGCCTAGGAAACTGACTCCAAATTAACTCCTAAATTAGATTAGTATCCTGATTCTGAGGAGGGGAAAGGCTGCAGGATCTTCAGAATCTGTAAACCCCTCAGCCTCTGAATGTTATCATGTAGAAAGCCGATATCTTGAACCTGGTCTTTTCTCTACAAAATAGGTGTGTGTCCTTTGCATGGGCTTCCCAAATTTTGGTCATCCTGTGGAGTGAAAGACAGCAGGATTTATCTCTTAAAGCAGAAAATGAGTTGCTAGTTCTATTCCTGGACTTCCTAACATCTTAATACATTTTTATTTGAAACACTGCATATGGTTTGGGTCATAATATTAGAAAAAGGACAGTGGACTGACAGAAAAAATGTACAACAGAAAACAACAAAAATTACTTGGGGATTTGGGGGATTTAAGTTGTGATAAAAGACCAGTCAGGCATGACATGCATAGCTTAGATACAGATATACAGGGATCTTATTGAAGTACATATAATAAGCTGAAAGGAAAGGGATATATTGATGCTAGCTGTCTGGTCGAAATAATAGCTACATATATACACAAAAAGTTCTGGACTGAAGTTAAGAAACAACAACAATATTTTAGTCATATAGAATTTTCTTTTATTTTAACTGAATCTCTGTAGCCTACCTGGCCTTAATCCCAAAACATATTAGAGTGGTGGTTGTCAGGTTAGCAATATAGACCTAATAGCTTGTTTTAGGAGTTAGCAATTTTGCTACCAAGCCCATTTCTACCATTCTTGTTTCTCAGCCTTTATGCTTGTGATCTATATGTTAAGCATCACTTTTTGGAGGGACTCAGTGACTGTAGTTTAGTAAATAACAACTGATCTACCTCAAACTGAAATTCAATTGGAAGAGAACTTTTCTTAGCTTTACCTAACTCCTATGTATATATTCTGGCTTTCCTCTTCCTTATATGTTTCTGTTAGGTGTGAAAACAGAAATAGCTAAGCAAAATGACTTTTCAATCTGGGCAAAAACTTGGCTTAATTCAAGTCACTGCAAACTTTTTTCAATTTCACCTTCAGTATTTATGGCCTGGCCTAATGAGGAATTTTCTATAATTTGGGGGAAAAATGTGAAAAACGGTTTATTTTAGACCCTGAAGATTCAAATAACATGGAGTAAATATTCGAAGTAGAAGATAAAATTCAAACAGAACTTGTTGTAAACATACCATAATAGAATATCTGCAGAACTATCTAAGGTAGCATACAAAAATTATTCTATGAAAATTTGAAAAAAATTAACATAGAAGAATCTTACCCTAATTCAATCTACTCTATTCTTTATGTGTAAAAACTAAGGAGTGAACAGGAGGTAGAAGACACAGAAAAAGATTTAAAAAAAATCATAGCTGGAAATGCTTCCTTAACTATTATAATTTCCCTGAAGTATTATGGAGTTATTCCAAAGCCCATTGGCTCTATAAATTATTAGACATACACAACATATCTGTTCATAGCAGAATGAATTAAGTATGAAGTAACAGCACTATATTTGATTCCTTTACCTATTGTTGCTTTAAATTTATTTCAGTACTGTATAATAGAGCTGTGTGAAGCTTTGGGTGGTGATTCAATTCGGAGGAGATTTGGCCTGATTCCGTGGCCAAATCTCTGAATCCATATTGAATCAGGGAACCAATTTAAAGGTCTGAGTCTATTCAAAGATCTCCAGATCTTCAGAAAAGATTAGGGAAGCTTTGATAATTTGGGCAGTTCCTGGTGGCTGCAGCAGAGAGCTGCAGCTGACTCCAAACAGTTAAGAACTAGGGGCAGGGAAGCAGGGGCTGGGGGAGGGGGCCATGGATGCCCCTGCCATCCCAGCTCCCAGTACTTGAAAAAAAAAGCCCTGGTGCTCACTGGGTGTTGCCGGACAGGGGGACAATTCCTGCTGCCCTCCACTGCCCCATGCTGTGTGGGGGGCTCTCCATGAACCTCTCAACCCCCCCTCACTCCCCCAGCCTCCCATGGGTGCTCCATCTGGGCCAGATCTGGCTGTTCAAGAAAAAAAAAAGCTGAGAAAAACCCTGGGAATCACCACTCCTGGGGCATCCTTTGGGCTTTGGGAGCTTGTGCAGAGCCCCCCATGTGGCACAGGGCAATGGGGGGCAGCGGGGATCACCCCTTGCTGGCAGGAGTGGTGAGTCTGGGAGTTTTGGGGGGGGCAGTTCTTAAAGGGCCAGAGCTAGTCCGGGAAAAGCACCTGTGGCAGGGGCTGGGGTAGTAAGAAGGAATTAGGGGGCTCATACAGACCCCTTGGGTAGTGGGAAGCAGTGGGGATCCCCACCAGCAACATCTGATGAGCACTGGGGCTTTTAACAAGTGCTGGGAGCTGGGGGGG
>NW_017729032.1:229081813-229110242 GCF_001723915.1 Gavialis gangeticus
AGGGCAACCATTGCCAGGCTGGGAGAGTGGCGGGGCATGGGCCTAGCTGATTCAGCCGAATCTCTAAATTATATTCAGGCAAATCAAATCAGGACAGTGATTTGAATCTCTGAATCGAATCATTGTCCCCCTAATCGGCTGAATCTGAATTGGAAGTAAATACTAGCTGCTTTGCAAAGGCCTACTGTATAAAGAGTGCTTGAGTAGAGTTGGATATTTTAAAGGTTATCTAATAACTCAGAGACATCTAATTCATGGCAATTTACATTTATCCAGACTCCCAAGTGGGAACAGGGCCTCCAGATTTCCTGCTGAGGGGCTGAGGGCCTAGATCCTGACAGCCCTAGTTATAGGAGGTATCTTAGGCATCCTGTTTCAAGCAGGTGGGGTGAAAAACTAACAGCTTGCCCCCTGTGCCCTGGTGTTGTAATTGGGAGTGGTGCCATGAAACATGTCTTACCCACTTGCTCTTACTCCATGTGTGCTAATTCCCAAAAATGAGGCAATGACACCACCCTTGGCTGAACTGGCAGGAAACAAAGTAGGTTTCTGATGATATCAACTTATTCTTTTTCAGAAGTTCTTTGAAACGAATATGCTTTTGTCAATATTGATGACTCTCACTTTCTGACAAAAATGTGATTCAGCAGAAAATTCACAATTGGCCTTAATAATAATACTGTCAACAAGATATCAATGCATGAAAACAAAGCAGATCTCACAAGTGAATTTAGCCTTTTGACAGTTCCTCACTTTTGGATACTTCACAAGAAACTGTCAATTTTCTCTTAGTGCAGGCTTTTGCATGGCATTTCTTAAGTTCTTTTGTTTTAATATGATTTTTCTTTTTTTAGATGAGGTCTGCTAGGACTAACCAAGGGTATTTGCAGGCTCCTTTTCCCAGCTTATCTTACATAGAAATTAGGCATTCTAGCATTTTATCATTTTTGTTAGAACTCATTTATAAAAGAAAATAGAGAGCCCAATCTGGAAAATTCCATCCCAAAGGTGAAAGAGTATTAAAGTCATGCTTGGCTTGAAATTAAGGCTTCTAAATATGAATACAGTAATTATACAGCCCCAATCCTATACTAACAGTGGTCTCTTCTTCTTCTTCTTCTTCTTCAATTAGGCAAAGACAAATTAGGTCTAAAAAGTACTTGAGAATGTCCCAGTCAACACAGAAGTAGAATTGCAATATTTTCTTCTAGCTAATGTCCTTTACCAGAGGCAAAGAATGATATAACATAAGCAGAATTTAGTTGCAACCTCTCTTCGTCTTATTCTTTGTCTTGTTTAGGCAACATATTTGTTGACTCTTGATAAGACATGAAAGAAAACAGTTTTTCAGCATTTCTTTGTATGGGAAAATAAAATAAAAAATAAAACCTTCCTTTCTATCTTTATTCCTTCTGCTTAATCGCAGAATCAGTACAAATATAAGAGACATGCTCCAATATTTACCACCAAACAGTATTTCACATTTCTGTTTACATGGTTTACTTTGTCATTTCAAATAGTGCAAACATCTTATTAAAGACTAAGGAAAAAGGTCTGCTTCTCTAAAATTAGCCTCCACCTAGATTTTCACTCCCTAATATAAGACAGGCTGAATTTCTGCAGCTATAAGGACAATTAATCTCCAAAGACAGCAGTTATAGAGCAAAGCAAAAGCCAAGCCTCCTAGTAGATATGATATTCTGTCCCTGCAGGGTAAGAATTTTATTTCCAGATCATTAGAACTTGACCATGGCATCTCCACCTGTTTGCTATACTTTTGAGCCATGTTACCTCTCCCAAGAAATTGTAAATCCATCTCAGACACCTAAAAAGAGCTCGCTGGCCATGTTCAGATGAGCCTAGACCCATCTGTGGTGCTACACACCACACATGCAGGCATTCCCCATGCTGCTACCTTGCAGAATGGGTTGGGGTTTTTTTGACCCCAAGAGATCCCAGGGAAAAAAAACTCACACCAAAAAAAAAAAGTGGGTTGGTGCATGTGGTGGCACCCAAAACCTCAGCCTGGATTGCCGGAGCCATGCTGAAGCTACCAGCCAGACTTTCTGCCATGGGCTATGCTCCCTGAGGCCCCCAGTACCATGGGTAAGGCTGCTGGGGCCAGCAACTGTGGCCCTCCCTTACCCCACCTGGTGTAACCTGCCTCGCACTGGAGCATGCATGACACAGACACTTCCCAGGGACAAGGAGCAGTGACACGTCTTGCCAGCTGCCCTGCCCCATGCAGATCTTGGGGAACAAGCTTCCTGTGCCCTCCTAGGGTGTGTGTAGCAGCAGGAACCACCCCTCCTGGATGAGCCATTCGTGGCTCAGTCCTGCACCCTGTCCTGGCTTTGCAGTGCCTGCCCCTCTCCTAGCCCCACCCCTGCAGTCTCCTTCACTGCTGCGCATTTGCCCTCCCCATCCCTGCTGCAGCTGCCAGAAGCCCACAATTGGGCTGCCTTGCAGCCCTACCACTGCTCCGTGTTTGTGGGGGGCTAAGCCCTGTTAGTCACCCCCTTCTGCCACCTATGATTTTTGAAGCAGTGTTTAGAAGCTTCAGAAATCGGGCCCCCCGCTGTGCATTGTATAACATATAGCAAACTTCATCCTGTGACCCAAAACCTTTATCATCTCTATATCTCTGCATCATCATCCCTAATGTAAGTTTCCACATTTAACCCAAGTTAGGGGTGAAATAACAGTGGAGGTATATATGTTCAATACCATATACAGATTCAGTTTACTCTCTTGTGTGTGGAAACTTACATTATTTTGTTTTGAAATTAAAGAGATTTGTTTGCCTAAATACTCTTTTATTTGAAAATCTAAACCTTTTACTGAAAACTTTTTAAAATCTGAAGTCATTAACAAAATTTTACATCAGGCCTGCAACGTGTACTCATGGGGCACATCCAGATGAACCCACATGTGCCCCTTGCTGCATCTCAAAGCAGTTTGAGAAGCAGCAAGAGGCACACTGGGAAGAAAAAAACATTCCCTGTGCTGCATATTTGCAGTGTGGGCTCAAAATTTGATACCTGGATATCCAGGTATCAAAATAAAACATGGGAGGGGGAGGGGGAAAGCAGGTTTCTGGCCAGAGTGTCTCTATCGTGCTCCTGCTGCCCCAGCATGTGAGGCATGAACCCTTAGCATGCTGGGGCAAGCAGAAGTTTAGCAGGTTTCAGGACCTGGGCACTCTTACGGGTAAGTAGAGATGTGGGGGTTTATAGGTGTGGGTGGGTGTGAGGAGTGGCAGAGGGATGAGGGTGTGTGAGGAGTGGTGGAGGGATGTTGGGGGGTGTGAGGAGTGGCAGGAGGATGTGCAGTCTGTGGGTGGGTTTGTGGAGGGGCTCAAGCAGGGGCTGCCACACACCTGCCTCCCCACCTGCCCCCTGGAGTGCTGGTGGCAGCAGCCAGTGTGGCTGTGGCCTGGATGCAGGGACAGTCAGAAGCAATGTAGTGCTGTGTGACCTGGGCTCTGTAAATACTGAATGGACCTGGCCCAGTCTGTCCCACTAGCACACGACTTTCCCAGTCCTGTCCAATGCTATGCACTAGCAGGCAGAGTCAGGTCCATTCAGCATGTACTGAGCCCAGGTCACAGCAGTCAGGCCACAGCTGCACTGGCTGCTGCCACCAGGGCTGCATGGGGCAGGTGGGGGGCAGGCATGTGGCACCCTCCACTTGAGCCCCTCAACAAAGTGTGCAGTGGGAGCCGACCTGGCCTGGTCAAGCATAGCCCGCTAGCATGCCTTTGCATAGCACCAGGAGGCACAGCTCTGGGACATGTCGCTCCCATGCAAAGGTGTGCTAGGTGCGCAGCCTGGGCCGGGATGGGTCAGGCGAATTTTCCATGAGGCTCAGGTGGTGATGCATGGCTGCAGTGCTGTGCCTATGATGGGCCTGAGCCTCAAGTAAGATGCACCTGGCTGGCCTAACCTAACTTGACCCAGCCCAGACCATGCAGGTAGCATGCCTCTGCCAGACAGGAGACCTGCTTGCAGGAGCTGTGGCTGCAGGGGCAGCTATCCCCACATCCTAGTTAGTGAAGAGGTCAAGGGGAGCTCTGGTTGTTCTATGATAAGAAAACTGAAAGCAAACATAAAAAAAAATAGATATTTAGAATTTTATTATGATAGACTCGTAGGCTTCTATATTGCTTTAGAATTGTAAATATATCAATAAAACATTGCTCAACTGATCAGTCTCGACAGATAGATAGATAGATAGATAGATAGATAGATAGATAGATCAATCTACAGTGGTCTTTTGTATTAATTGTAGAAGAACATGGATTTGGGCATATTTTAAAAAGTGAATTAGGGTTTTTTTTTTTATCAGCGATTTTGCAGTTTTTATTTTTCACCACCAGACTGAGATTTTGCACCACCAGAATTCCTGCTAGTGAGGCAAGTAGCAGGACCCAGGCAGAGATGCCTGCTCAGGGCTGGCACCTGGGACCCAGATGAAGGTGGCTGACTTGCTGACCACTGGGGGCCAGGAGGACATACTTTGACAGTTCAAAGCAGGCCACCACACTGAACATCTTCTAGGCCATAGCTGCCTAGATGGCAGGTCCAAATGCCTCTGCTACAGCCATGCAGTCCCCATCCAGGTCTGGTAGGCATGCAGCCTTGGGGCCACATGCTGTCACATGTGGCAGCAGGTCATAGCTAGGCAGCAGCCCCCACTGCTAGACTGCTGCAGTGGGTAGAGGGTGCAGAGAACTCTCAGTTAGGGCTGCTACAGCAGTCCATCTGGTACAAGGGGTAGTGTCACCTGATACCAGTTGGCTGGGCCCCAGAAACTGTCTATTTGTAACATTCAAATGTCATGGTCCCTAAGGCCCACCTGGCTAACTAGTAGCCCCTATTGTATGGGGATAAATGGGTAAATGCTACAAAAAAGTATTGGGACCACACAAGACAGAAGTGATGTGAGGGTCAAAGAGTCAAAACATGAAAATGAGTGATCCTGAGGGGCATAGCAAACAGAGCCCCCTAGGCCACATTCACCTGTCCTCCAAGACATCCAAGGAGCTGGTGGATGCTGCCCAATGGTTCACTGCTTGGAAGTGTGTTCAGACCAGTGAGAGGAAGGCAGCCCTGCAGTCCCCAGGCACCTTATCAGCCAGATCCTCTTTCCTGGTCATGTACAGGGCCCACTTGGCCAAAGCCAGGAGGAGGTTGACTTGGAGGTCCCAGGACTTGGTGGGGCCATGGATGGGATGTCCAAAAATAAAAGGGGGGAAGTTAATTCAGAACCCCAGGAGGAGGTTATGGAGGTGGAGATGGAGGATCTGCAGCCTGGTGCACTCGAGCACCATGTGTGCCAGGGTCTCCTTCTGCCTGCAGAAGGGGCAGGAGCCCAGAGTGTTGGTAAAGCTTGCCACATGCATGCCTGTGGTGATGGCTCCATGGAGGAGCCACCAGCTGAGGTCTCCAGTGGCTCATGGAATGAGGGTGGAGTACAGGCTCAGCCACCGGGATGCCCCAGTTATGGCCTCTTTAAGCAGGTCCCGCCACTTAGTGTCTGGGTGGGACGCAAGGCTGCCATGGTGGATCATGCAGCACATGAACATGTAGAGGTAGCAGCAATGTATGGTGGAGAAGCAGACCAGTTTGGTGCCCTCCAGCCAGCTCAGGTGGTGGAACAGGGAGTACCATGAGGCCAGGCGAGGTGCTGGCCCTATGACAAACTCTGGTGGGCTGAGGGACACAAGGAGGCGGGGACCACCATCACACAGTAACTGTTTGACAAAAGCAAGGGAGTCAGGAGGTAAGGCCGATTTCACCTCCTGGACTAGGTGGCAGGTCACACGCATCATAAGTAAACCTATGCATTAGGCCAGCACAGCAGGGTCTACCCATGCCTACCTATCATAATCCAGGAGGTCTCCAATATGGGTGACACCAGCCAGGGCCAGCCTCTGTCATAACTAGGGCACCTGTGCTGTCAGCACTTCCAGCTGAGGGTTCCAGAAGAGGGGATCAACAAGCAGGTTGGTGCCCTGGATAATCATTGCAGGGGACCTGGAGGCAGAGAGCAGCGGGGGTCCTGGTAAAACTCAGGCAGCCAACACAGGTTCCACAGGGAGAATCTCTGCAGGCCGAGGATCTATCAGTCATACTGGAGCCTTCGGAAGTATTGAAGGAAGGCATGCCCTAGGTAGCCCCATGCTGCATGGCTACCAACACAATATAGCAGCTGCTGCAGGGCCTGAAGGTGGAACACCAGGACCTGGCTGCACAGGCCCACCAGGTTCTGGCCACCCTCCAGCAAGGGGAGGTTCAGGACCTTCACTGTGAACTAGTGTTGTCCTGGCAAGAAAAACTCCAGTGCCCATCTCTGGAGCTTGGCCAGGCCTCAAGACCCCTACCATAGAGGAAGAGACACTGCAGCAGTCCTATCTATGCCTGAAGCTGCTCCACTATCCTTGTTTCCAGTTGGTGCCAGTTCTCTGGCAGGCAGGGGTCCATGGGGGACAGGTAGGCCCCCAGGTTACAGCAGCGAGCCCACACTCCAGGGATCCCTTGGAGAACAGGGGGAGTTAGCCCACCTGCCACTCGTCACCCACCGTCAGGCCAAACTTTTTACCCAGTTGACCCTGGCAGAGGAGGCCACCAAGTACAATGCCTGGCAGGCCTCCACCCATGCCAGGTTACCCAGGTCCTGGACCACAAGGAGCATACACCAACAGGACCAGTCACACTGCTGGCTCCCAGAACACCAACCCCACCACCTGCCTCTGCAGCAGGATGAGGAAGGGCTGCAGGGCCAAGACATATAGCTGGCCTGACAGCAGGCAGCCTTGACATACCCCTCGCCTGAATGGGATGGGCTCTGTCAGGGCCCAGCTGAGCTTGACCAAATACTCTGCAAAGGCATACAGCACCTGGAGAGCCCACAGGAAGTGGGGCCTGAATCCAAAAGCCCACAGTATTCCTGTGAGGTATCCATGATCCACCCTGTCGAAAGCCTTCTCCTGGTCCAGGGACATGAGGGTGAAAGACAGGCCCTCCCAGCATACTCACTTCAGGATGTCCCAAACCAAGTACAGGTTGTTGAAGATGGAATATCCAGACATGGTGTACATCTGGTTGGGATGGAGCAGGAGGGTCAGCACAGACCTCTGGTATGACAAGGGGAGCTCCCCACTTCCACTGGGTTCAGCCCAGACCAAGGCAAAGTCTGGGCTGAGGACATCCCAGAAGGCCCGGTAGACCTCTGTGGTTAACCCATCAATGCCCAGCACCTTGTTGCTAGGTGGAGGGCAGCTGAAAACTTGGTGAGGATGAGAGGATCCTCCAGCCAGTCTTGGTCACCCATGCTGACTTGTGAGAGTCCCTCCCACAGGGTCCGACAGGCTTCAATGTCAACCAGATCCAGAGAGAAGTTCGCTTCATAGAAGGTTCATGTACACTTGGGCATCTCACCTGGATCCATGAGAGGGGGGTGCAGTTACTTACCAAAAGGCAGGCAATGTACTTCTTGCCCCCTCTCCGCCTCTTCTCCACAGTGTAGAAGTGAGAGCCATGGTCCATCTCCCAAAGGAGTTGGATGTGCAAGTGGACTAACATACCATGGGCACGCTGGTCATTCAGAGCATGAAGCTCTTCCCACTTCTCCCAACACTCTGCACAGAAGGACAGGTTGGTTGGGTTGGCAGCCAGGTGCCACTCCAGCTCCAGCACTTCCTTCTGGAGCTTCTCCCAGACTGCTTCCTTCTGTTGGGTGTTCCCCTGAGTGTAGGTGTGGCAAAAAAGCTGGATGCACACCTTCCCCGCACCCCACCATCTCCAAGACGAAGGGAAAGCTGCCCGTTTCTCCAACCAGGCCAGCCAGAACTCCTAGAAGGCCTCCCTGAAGCCCATGTCTTCCAGCAGACTGGCATTAAAATGTGAGTAGACCATCCTCGGATGCCTGGGGCCCAGCATGACCTGGGTCTAGACAAGGTCGTGATTGCTGAAGGGGGTCAGCTGAATGTCGGAGGTGTAGGCCTGGGCAAAGTGTGGCAATGAGATATAAATTCATTGAGAGTGGCATGCCTCCTCCTCCCCCACCTTTATGTAGGTGAAAGTGGGGGGTCTGTCAGGCTAGCAGGTACGCCAGACATCCACCAGAAAGTATTCCATCAGAATCTCCCTGAGGATGCCCATGGCAACCTGGTTCCATTTCCTGCCTGACCAGTCCCGCATGTCTAGGGTCCCCACTAAGGACCAGGCACTCACAAGGGTTGAGGGTGGTGATGTAAGTGGCCGCCAGGCAGAAAAAGTCCACCAACTCTGGGTCCTTCACAAGGTTCACATTCAGAAGGTTCATTTGGACCAAAGGTTTTGTAGGTGGCCCTGCACCACCTCAATGTCCTGGAGAACCTCCGGCTGCAGGCCTGGGGAGAACAGGAAGTCCACCCTGCAAGAGGTGACTGAGAGGTGACTAGAAAGAACCCTGCCTCCCCACCCCAGCTGCCATTTAGACTCATTGGTCAGAATCATCAGGGTCTTCTGCAAGAATACCACTGCTCTTGACGGAAGGAGAGCATCTGGTATCTCCGGAGATGCTTTCTGAAGCTGTGGATGTTGAGGGTCATGATCTTAAATGACCTCATGGCTGGGAAGCTGGATGGTTTGGCAGGGGCCTCACATGCCTCAATGCTCCACAGAGGCTGCCAGTTCTCGGGCATCCTCCTCCTGGTCCTGGGGCTCAGTGCTTCTTAGGCACCATCAGAACCTGTCGGTCCAGCTGCAGAGCTCTCCCAATCCCACTCTGGTTATGATTGGGAGACCTCTGCAGCCCCTTGGGATGGGGGTAGGGGTGGGATTCCCTTACAAGATGGTAGGGCAGAGCTGGAACCCCGAGAGGTCTGCATGGGGTCCCAACAAGATCTAGCTGTCAGTCAGGGGACCCCATCTTAACCCCTTGTGGTGTGGGACCATAGGGTGGGTTGATAGCAAGGTTTTCCTGGGAAGGAGGGGAGGAGACCCATCAGGCACTGGGGTTTCTTAGGTGCCTTGGGATCCTTCAAGAGAGGACTTTCCCCCTCAAGACTCACTGGGGTGAGTCCCAGGGCCCTCCCCCAGATTGTTGGAGAAGGAGGGCTTCACTGCCAGACCTACCATTGGGTCAGCCAAGGCCTCAGTGCCCTTGGTCTCAGGGGCTAGGCCCTGGCCAGCGGAGCAAGGGTTTTCCTTCAGGGGATGATGCTTGGGACTGTCCAGCAGACCAGAAGCCTCCTCTACTGGGATTACCCATTTTATCTTTTCCGGGGGTGGAGTGTCAAGCCCAGCTGTGGAGGCCCCAGGTACCTGGGCCATTCTTTCCCCCCACATGGTGGTCCTGGAAGTAGGATTATTTTTTTTCTGTTTACCCTTCCAGAGTAGATGAGGTTTTATTAGCAGAAAAATGCTATTTTACTTTTTGATTTATTTTTCTTAAAGTAGGCATTTGTAATCTTTCATTATATAAGACAGAGAAGTACTGAATTTAAGTCTTGGCAGGTAAGCAATAGAAGACCGAATTTTATATTGAAAAATGCATTTTGACTTATGTATAAATAACATATGAATGATTCACAGTCTTAGCGAGACTCAATGCATACTTAATATATACCCACCAAAGTTTTCTTTTAGTTGAAGAAGTTTATGTATATCTCAATCTATATACCAAGAACTTTAAAAAATGCCATGAAATTTAATTTTCTCAGATAAAAGTTTAGATTCTGTAGAAAACAGTAAAAACTGAAGAAAGACCTTGAACTTTCCTGGAACTTGTATTATATTGTGTTATAATTTTCCAGTGCCACTTACTTCATTTTCCAACATAATGAATTTTTCTTCCAAATGCATGTTCAAGAAAGTTGTCCTTTGGCAAACAGATGTGAATCCTTAGAACAAGTGATACTTTTCAAGTTAAACATGGAGAGTCAGACTCACGCAATAGAGATATGTCAAAGATAATGTTAGTTCATAATGATATGTAAAAAAAAGTTAAATGTTTTGTTTAAAATATAAAATATATTCATTTTTTAAATGTTAAGAGACAGAGACTTTTTCCTCTGATCAGAACAATTTGACCCTATGCAAAACTTTTTGGTCAGCCCATATCCGCATTTGTAGTGCAAACAAAATTACTCTGCTATACAATTAGAATGCATTTTAAGTACATTCACTGATAAATGTGGCTGACATTCAAGGGTATATACTAATAGCTAATTAAAATGTCTGAATGGAAAGTACTACATTGTGTTCCCAAGCTGTGGTCAGCTGCCACCTTAATCATTTACACCATGCTACTTTTTCTGCTCTATATCTGTAGACTACATACAGGAAATATGCCTTCTTTTGCACTCTCAAGTATCTATTAACTTATAGGTTCAACTAAACAATAATACTCCTAGATGTAACTGGTAGGTGATCTCTGGTTTTACAGTTTTTTGCAAAAAAAGGAAAAATTGCATCCATTTAAATAGGAATGATCTAAATGTAGTCTCATTGAGTCTCATGTAGTCTAACTTTCTGGCCCTGGAAGCTCTTATGTAAACTCCTGCTATATTTAGATATTTCTTTCATCCATTTTATTTTTATAATATCCATCTGCAATGTTAATCTTTCCTTAAATCAGTCATTTTCAAATGGGGTGCTGTGGCATGCCAGGATGCTACAAAACCCTTTTAGGGGTGCTGCAACATGACCAGGAGGAGCTCTGGCATACGTGCCCACTCCTACCTGCATTAGAGTTCTCAGATAACTCTGATGATGAAGATGGAGGATCACTGGCAAATGATTAAGATGGTTTTCCAAGGAACTTTATAGTAAATCCACAGGTGACTCCATAGCCCAATTCTAGATCCACATGTCTTGTCGCAGTGAGGACAGGTGTTTCCTTCCTGTTCTGGTCTGTTGTGGCATCTCCCAGAAACACAGGCACAGAGGGGAAGGCAGATGGAACTGTCTTATGCACCTCTGTTTCCAGGAAGGTTGTGCCCAGCACATCCCTGTGCAGTACTGCATCCCTGTCCAGTAACTGCTGTTGGATGGACAGGGCAGCATGACTCCCAGACCTACTGCCCCCAAACATACCTACTTTGACAGGAGGCCTGGGATGAGCCAGTTTCATGGAGGAGTAGTCTGGCTCTTCCCTGTGGCTGTTCTCTAGGCTGGCTAGCTCTCAGCAGCAGAATGTGCAGGAGAGTAAGCAGCTGGAGGAGAGAGACAGGCCCTGGCAGGGGAAGCTGAAGTCCACTGATGATCTGCACTGGTAGGAGATAGGTTTAACCCTGAATGGTGCTGCCCTGGCCAGCACCAAGTGTAGGGAGGAGCAACCCTCCATAAGACAGCAAAAAAAGTTCCCAGGAGCAGGAGCTTGCTGAAAGCTTTCTCTTTCATCAATCAAAGCGCATGAATGGATTGAGGACTTTGAAGGGACAGGAGAGCATAGGCAGAAGGCAGTTCCAGAAAACCTCCCAATCCATCTGTTCCTACTGCCTGTTGCTTTGCGTTATCTAATTTCAAAAATTCAGCTGAAAATTTGGGCTGGGATATGCTGGAGAGAGAGAGAGAGAGAGAGAGAGAGAGAGAGAGAGAGAGCGCCTGTTGGGCAGGGAAGCACCTTGTCACCGGTGATTTAGAAACATCCTTACATGTAGGTAAGGGCCCTAGTCTTCAGAGAACAGAAGGAAAGTACTTCTCGAAAATCAGGTCCCTTTCAAGTGTCTCAGCTGAATATTACAAAAACTGGAGCATCCAGAACAGTGATTCTCAAGTGGAGGTCCCTGGCTTCATGCATCAAGGCAAATGTTGGGGGTCAGGGAGAAAACATCTCTCATTTCTTACAGAATAGGAGGGGGTCCGTTTGCTTGAAACTGCAAAGGATGCCACTAACTTTGGAAAAAAAATCAAGGTATGCCTTAAATCTAAATAGGTTGAGAACAGTCGCCTTAGACAGCTGTTCATGAGTCCTCCTTAATCCTTGCTGGTTCTTGGTTCCTCCCAAAAAACATGCTATTTATGAAGATCAGTGCTAACACTCAAGGTAGAGAGTACCTATTCTGAGAAACTCAGCATCTAAGGAATATTATTTTTCACTCTCAGTGAATTATCCTATATTTTCAATAACCAGTCTTTCAGTATCCTTTAGTCTTTCTAGCCAATGACTAGTCAATATCTTGCTTGCGGCTGTTCCTGAACTAGAAGCAACAGTTCTAGTAAGAACTATTGCTTCTATAGATATTATTTTCTTCTTGGTTGTAAAACATTCATTACTGGAAATTAAAATCCTTTTCTGTGTGGATTTTAAAGATTCTATACCACTTTTAATGGGAGGAAGAGTTTGCCAAAGTACTCTTAGACTCTTTCATTCACTTTCTGTAAACGTGTATACAAGCAAATCTATTTTTGCAGAAATGTTTCAAAGCAAAACTGTTGTCAATAAATGTTTGCACAAACATTTACATGAATACTCACCAAAACACTTGGAAAGCATATTGTGTCATACGATTAGGAAGAATGCTGAGTTTACAGATACCATCTCTGCTAAGGTTACACATTACCAGTGGGGTCCCCCAAGGCTCTGTCCTTGGACCTATTTTGTTCAACCTCTTCATTAATGATGTGGACATTGGTGTCAGAAGTGGACTGGCCAAGTTTGCTGATGATGCCAAAATTTGGGGTAAAGCATCCACACCTGAGGACAGGGGGGTAATACAGGCTGACCTTGACAGACTCAGGAAATGGGTGGACAAGAACCAAACACCAAAAAATGCAAGGTTCTCCACCTTGGGAGGAAATACCTGTAGCATGTCTATAGGCTTGGCAGTGCTTCGCTGACTAGCACTATGGACGAGAGGGACTTGGGGGTCAGGATTGACCACAAGATGAACATGAGCCTTCATTGTGATGCCACAGCTAGTAAAATGAGCAAAACCCTGGCTTGCATCCATAGATGCTTCTCAAGCAAATCCCAGGATGTCATTCTCCCATTGTACTTGGCCTTGGCCACAGCTGGAGTACTGTGTCCAGTTCTGGGCTCCACAATTCAAAAAGGATATGAAGAAGCTTGAGAGAGACCAGAGGAGAGCCACGTGCATGATCAGAGGTCAGGAAAACAGACCTTATGACGAGAGGCTGAGAGCCATGGGACTCTTCAGCCTGGAAAAGCACAGGCTCAGGGATGATCTGATGGCCACCTATAAGTTTATAAGGGATGCTCACCAGGATCTGGGGGAACGTTTGTTCACCAAAGCACCCAAGGGATAACAAGGTCAAATGGTTATAAATTTCTGCAAGACCGTTTCAGGCTGGACATAAGGAAGAATTTTTTTACTGTCCGAGCCCCCAGGGTCTGGAATAGCCTGCTGCCAGAGGTGGTTCAAGCACCTACATTGAACACCTTCAAGAGAAACCAGGATGGTTTTCTTGCTAGGGTCCTATGACCCCACCTGACTTCCTGCCCCTGGGGCAGAGGGTTGGATTTGATGATCTTCCAAGGTTCCTTCCAGCCCTGATGTCTATAAAATCTATGAAATTACAATTAGTTAATTTTAAAAGCAGTTTGAACCCTTGCAAGTTCAAACTCATTAACAAGTGCTAAGTGCCCTCTAAGCCATTTAAAGTTATACCATTGAGGTAAGGGTTTTCTTTGAGCTCTGTTAGGCAGCTCATTTTAGCTTGACTTCTAAATGTTCCATGGAGATAAAACAACCACCCAGATTTGTCTCTGTGGGTGCATGCTGAAAGAGTGTGCTGGTTGTGTGTGGGTGTATGCATTAGTGTACGTGTAAATGTGGGCTGGTCTTGGGGTGTACTGGGTGTGTGTGTGGGGGGGGGGCTGGGAGCCTCTATGCATGTGTTTTGCTTCTAGACAGCTGGCAAGCAGGAGAGGCACAGAAGCTGGTCAACTCCTAGCCACAGCCCTCTTTTCCAGCCCTCTAGTGACAGGTCAAAGCTGGTTGCATTACAAAGGGTTTTAACCCCAAATGTGGAACTGCTCCCAGCACATGCTAACTTTAACAACAACCTTTCCTTAAAGTTAGTACATGCTGCTTGTAACATATAACTACACCCTCAGTATTGTTTCTGTCTTATCATCAACTTGGAAACATTCCTAAAATTCATCTAGATCCAGCTTATATATTTTATTTGAGTATCAAGTTGGAGATAACACAAGATACTATTGGTTTTCATAGATGAATCTATCTGAATATAAGAAAACCAACACAATTTCAAATAAAAACTTAGTATCCACCAGAAGTGCTAAAATCTGCTGAAGTATTTAAACCCTTTATTAACAGGCCTAATACACCAAGGCACTAAGGGCTCCTATACACATGCAGGGAGGCTGCTCTGATGTGCTGTAATTACAGCGCACTGGAACAGATTTGATTCATTGCGTCTGCTGGAGAGTGGTAATTACTGCGCTCCAGCAAATTCCGGTGTCACATATATCAGTGTCCCCATGCTGAAAAATGGTGGTGGGATGCTTTAAACTAAAGCTCATTTGATGAGCTTTAGTTCAAAGTGCCCCACTGCCACTTTTCAGCCTGGGGATGCTGATTCACATGATGTTCTTCATGCTTTTAATTAGCACAGCTCTCAAAGCTTTACTAATTAAAGCACGTCTCTGCCTCCCAGAGCATGTCTATAAAAACCCTATAGTGTTGAGCATCTTAAATTCCCATGGATTTTATTGAATACATCACCCCACAAGATTAAGCTTGATCACTTGGCACCTGAGAGACTGAATAGAGAAAAATAAATATATTTTCAAATGCACATGAGTTAGTCTATCAGGCTTACATTGCTTGTCAGAGTTTGCTCTACTTTTCTCCACATGAAGTTTGATTTGTAGGCAATGGGCCATGCATGTCAATATTTGAACACGGAGCCCATGAGGTCTACCTCTGACAGTGAATTTGTTTTATTACCAATGTTCAAAGACTAATTCAGATGGCTTTTAGGTTAAACAAATGTAAGTCAAAACAAGAAAGACTGTACTAGTTAGGGATTTGTGTGCATTTTGGAATGGCACAGAAGCTATGTGAGTAGGGAATAATATAATTATTATTTTCTGATTATTTTGTGGTAGAGTCTAGTCTTGGGGCCATTGTCTTCAGTGTTGAACAAACAACAAAAAGACAGACCTTAGCACAAAGAGCTTACAGTTTAAGTAGCTGCATAACTAGATTGTTCTTCAGGTATGCTTAAAGTTCTGTTTTGACTACATTTAGAATATTTGTGTTATTTGACTTCATTTCATTGTTACTTATCGGTGTTAAAATAGTACCTAGAAATAAATTGTATTCTCCAAATACTTCTGTGTGTAAACACAACCATTCATGTGTGTAGGTTAATGCACATAGCAATGGTGCACATAAGTGGTATTTTTTGACATAGCTGAACATGTAGATGTTCCAAAATTGTTTAGTTTTACACAGAAAAAAATAGAAGGGTGCCCTGAAATTAGGACTGGAACAACATAGTGCAAGGTTCAGGGGACACAGGAAAACTCTTGTGCGCATGTGTGTGAGTTCTCTCATTGAAGATACTGGAGTTACTCACATGACTAAATTGATATACATAGGTTAGTAATTACAAAACAAGCCTGTATAACCTTTGACCAGCTTTTCTTCATGTTCTTGGTGATAGGGTTACCTGATGAGCGAGAGCAGGGACCAAGCTGGGTAGGGCAGAGTTTCTAATCTCTCCACTGAGGCAGAAAGAAAAGTATTTTTGTGAACACAAAAGCTGTTAGGATTTTTTTTAAATCAGTCATATTAAGTAAATATCTTATAATACTTACAGGAGATGAATTTACAATTGTATAAATGAGACTGTTCAGAGCAAAAGATTGATTATAAGGGGTTACTATGCATTAGGGCTGTGCGAAGCTTTGGTACCTGATTTCATTAGGAAGAGATTCGACCTGATTCAGCAGCTGAATCTCTGAATATGAAGTTAATCAGGAGACCAGTTAGAAGCTTCAAATTGAATTGGAAGCCTTCAAATTGATTCGGGAAACATTTGGCATCACTTCAGAGATTTGGCCATAGACTAAACAGGCAGCAGTCCTCATCATGCTGGATACAGCTGCCTCCAACTTGTAAGTTGTGCTCTGCTGTGGTGGGTGGAGGTGGGAGGGAAGGAGTATGGGGGAGGGAGGGATTGGGGCTGGGACAGCTGGGGCAGGGGGTGCAGGACTAGGGGAGGTGTGTGGGAGGGGTGTGGGGTGTAGAAGCGGCAGTTCTGGGAGATGGGGCTCTGCCCTGCTGCCTCTTGCCCAGCTAGGGTGTGGGATGCTAGTACTACTGCCACTTGCCTGGCTGGGGCGTGGGATGCAGGTACTGCCACTGCTTGCCCAGCTGAGGTGGGTGCTGCTGCCACTTGCCCAGCCAGGACACGGGGGGAATGGGATGGGGGCACTACTGCCACTTGACAAACTGGGGCAGGGGGGCAGAAGCTGCTGCCACTTGCCCAGCTGGGGTTGGGGGACACGGGATGTGCCCACTGCTTTCCCAGCTGGGGCAAAGGCATGTGGGATGCAGGGGGCTATGCTCTGCTGCTGCTTGCCTCCTTCCACCCAGAGTGAGCTGTGCCTGTATCATGCCCCTCCCCCCTGCCCCAGCTAGGCAGCTTGTCCCAGCCCCAATCCCTCCCTCGCTGTGGAGGCATTGATCTTCCCCCCACCACACACCCCTCCCCTTCCTCCTCTGCCCACCGCAACAGACTTACCAGGTGGAGGCTGCTACCGCCAGTGTGGTGAGGACTGCTGCTGAATCTTTGAATCCAATTCAGCCAAATTGAATCAGGACAGTGATTCAAATCTCCGAATTGAATCACTGTCACTCCAAATCAGCTGAGTCACTTGCCACTTCACACAGGCATACTATGTATCCACTCATGAATCAGAACAGTGCTTGATGTTTGAAGTACATATTCAGTCTACAGTAAAGAGTTTAAAACTATCTCTGAGTACTGAATGCTAGTAGAAACAAACTATTCCTGGGCAATCAGCAGATAAATATTCATTTGTTGAATGCATATAGTATCTAATATCAAGACACTGAGAAATTCATGACATGTTTATGGACAATTTAGAAACAGAAGAAAAAAAAGCAAAAGAATTTTTTTCTGCCCTTTGTAGTGGAGCATGTTAAAGCATTTTTCTATGGATAATTACATATTAAATGGCAGTGTTTTTCAGAAGTGACACCAATCCATCTATTGTATATATGTATTTTCACAAAACTGCCTCAGCATCTTTTACTTTATCATTCCCCATATGACATGAGGGAGGTCTCAGAAAATAACATTGGAGAAGCCCTATTACCATGCACTGATCCAAAACTGAAACAGCACCTTATTTTTCATCTTTAAAATATTCTTTTAAAACATTATAAACTTGTTTTTAAAAGAACCCTGTTCACACTTCCTTCACAGAATCCATACAGTTTACTCTAAGTCTGTCATAGCAGATCTTACAAATCAATATCCTGGCTGGTTTGTGTGCACATAAAAGGCCCCATGACACTTTTTTTTTCTTTTTTAAAGAATAGTACTGTATTATCAGACAAAATGTATTTTCTTCCACCCCTCCTGATAGAGCTGCTTGCTGCCTCTATGCCTGTGGCTCTCCCACCAGAGGAAGCTATAACATTCAGAGTCCTTTGGAATGAAAGGATTTTGATGTGCTGTTAGTGAGAATGGAGAGAGTGAATAAAAATAGACTGTGTGCCAGTGGGAATCAATAAGGACTTCTTAACAGTTTGATGTCTTTTGTTTTTGAAATTTGAATTGATAAACAATATTAATTGATGCTTAAAGTTTGGATTATGTAACTTGCCAGATGCATACAATTACAGGGAAACTGGTTATTCCAGAAATGCAATACATTAGATGAGGGATATCAAACTTACTCAGTCAGATAAAGGGGGGTGGGGAGAGGGAGGGGAGCTGGTCTACAGAGTGGATCAAGTCAACAGACCGGCCCTATGCACTGGAGCCAGTGCATGCCCCAGACCAGCCCCACATGCTGTTTGCAGTGAGCGCACTGTGTCCAGCCCTGTCCCACTATGCTCATGAAGCATGTGTGCTCCGGGTCACATGATGAACACAGCACTGACACGAGACCAATCCTATGCACTGGATCTGGTATAGGGGGCTAGTCTGTGCATTTGATCTGCACCAGCCCTAGGTTCAGTGTGCCGGGACAATCCAACATGGGTGCCACATGCAAGACTTGCCTTGGACTGGTCCTGTGCGTTGCCTGGAAACACAGCAGACCAGCCTTATGCACCACTTGCAGTGCATAAGGCCAGGGTTGGGACCAGCACTTGCTGCATGTGGGGTGGAGGACTGCTCTGGTACCCATAGGCAGCATCATGAACCAGATGATAGGGCTTGGTAGGCCAGATTTGGCCCGTGGACAATACCTATGACACCCTTGTATTTAGAACTATTGCTTAGTGCTAGATTGACTTCAGTCTTCAGCCCTGGACAAAAACATGAATATAGGCAGCAGCTAATGCCTATGTACCCAAAAACATACCACAGCTATTCCATAGAAAGACTACCTGTGAGCTTGAAAAAGCTAAGGCCACAAACAGACCTTAAATTTATCTTGGGAGAGTCACTAGTCTCCCAGGAGAGACCACAATTATACAGATATTCAGGATTTTTCTCTCAGGGGAAAATGACCTCTCCAGGGAACAACCAGGGATAAATTGTTCCCAGGATAGTTTCTCCTGGGGGACCAGATCTCTGTATCCACTCTTTTCTGTGAGGAGCCACAACACAGTCCTCCAACATCCCAGGGTGCTTTGCTCCTGTGCTCCCTTCCCCATCCCTGGGAGATTATGTGTTGATCAGGCTGGACTCTACTGCTCCAGCTAAACAGGGAACAGAACATGCCCCTTCACATTCCTCACACTGTGCTACAGGGAGACACAGGCTGATACAAAGTAGTCTGGGTCAGCCAATCAGGGGTCTCCTGTGCAATGCTGCCATCTGTCACCAGGCTGCCTGGGGAGCCTGCAGAGCATGCTGAGATGCATGTTCAGGGGCTCCCTGGCTGTGCAGTATCTGCACTACAAACTCTCTGTTCCCCAGAGGCTCAGCATCCAAATGTGTGTGCAGGCACCTCTAGGTAAGCTTTTCTACCAGGAAAACAAAACCAGGGGAAATCTCCCAGATCATTTGAATTTGTGCATGCAGCCTGTGTCTCCATGCCTATTCATTCTCTGACCTTGCTAACCTGCACTGGTTTAAAGCATTGTGATAGGTACTCTAATCTGCAACTTTCAAGAAAATAATGGCTGACAAGCAAGGATGCCATGGCCATGCTTCTTTTTGCCTTCAGCTATGGTTTGATAATGCAGGACTATAGTATACCTCTAGTGTGAATACTTATAAAGGTGCCAACTTATAAAGAGCCAACTCTGTAATTAGTGAAGCCATTTCCTATGCTAAAACCAGTCACGTGAGTAGAATTTTATACCTTATTTAGGTCTACTTTGCAGCAGTGTATTTTGAGTAAAGGGGCCACCTGGTAATATTGAATCACTACTTTTAATTCTGAATTGACTTGGTTATGTATCAAATTCCCACATGAGAAAAGTATCAACATTGCTAACAATTTAAGACCATATTCATCATAAATCTATACACGGTGTAATTGTAAAGGTTGCAACAGAATGGGTCTAAAATACTATCAGTCCAGAATGGTAGCATTTTATATGCCATTTTCAATAGTGTATAGGACTACACAAGAAATTTGCTGTGGCTTATAAGCTCTCTCTTACAGGGACACACCACCATCCTTTCCATTCAGGCTGTATTTCAGGCTCTGAGCTGCTTACATGTCTGTTTTTCAATAGTGGATTTTATTTTGAGTAAAAACATTAAAAGAATGTATTATTTTCTGAAATACTGCAAAAAGATGGTATGACCATGAAAAGGGAAAGTTAAAGTGTTTGTGAGTTTTCTCTCAGTAAAATGAAATTAAATGTTTTGACAAATATGTTTTACAAAAAGATGAAATATTGCTATTCTTTGACCATTTGTAATGGACATTATAATAAGGGCTGTGACCATCAGATTGTAAACATTGGGATAATAGTACTTTCTTACCTCTTAGATATGGTATGAAGTTAAATATATAAAAGAACAAGGCACTCGTATAGTTCAGTAAAACAGGATGCATTTTAGCAAACAGTAATATGTTGAAAAAGTATCAGGGGCTTGTTATAGCAAGAATCAAAGAAACTAAGAATATACCTACCCTGCAGTCAGAGACATAAATACAGCATACCCATATAGACCCCTACATACATACCCATGCTATCTCAGGTATGCGTGGTAATAAGAACTAACACTCCCTAGTTCATTAAAGCAAGCAGGTGTATAGTTCTACCTTTGACTGCAGTGCAGACACACCTAAAGTAACATGTCAAATGTTCCACACAACACATAAATGACACAGAAAATTGATCCCTCATCTTGCGAATCCTTAGACAAGCATCTAACTTCTAAACTCTCCCTTCTATCTTTTTTCTCTTTCTGCTCAATCCTGCTATTCAAAGCTAATGTTTTAAATTCTGAAATTGATGGCCCCTTTTTAGTCTTCCAAATTGATCTATCTTATATACTGTTGTTAAACACACCCCCTCAAAACAAACCCCAATTCAAAACCATTTGTCCCCTTCTCCAAATAATTCTCCTTTCCCACAACTCACTGCCACTCCTCTTCCCTCTACTTGCTGCACTTCCTTTCAAGCCTCTTTAACAGTTAGATATGTAGGTTAGACATCCTTTATGAGACAGGCTAATCTATTTAAACCACATGTTATGATCAACCCTCATGCAGAATTTCTTTCCCTCATTCATATGGCATTAACATGGGGATTTTTAGATTAAAAAACCAATATTAGAAACTCATATCTGAGAGACTCTATCTAACTTGTTCCGTAAGCAGAAAGAGTTTATTCCTGTTACTCCTAAATTGGGATTTCTGCCAAATAAAATCTAGCAAATAGTAACACATTCTAACAGCCAAGATTGGGAAATTAGATTTGGCAGTATTAAAAGGAAAAAGGTCTTGGGGCCAGGGAGAAAAATGATGTTAATAAAGCTTTCCTGCATGGGGATTTTTGGATTGAAAATAGGCTGCATTGTAGGGATCTGGGATTATATACAGGATGGCTGAGGTGACCCACTTAAAATGGACTAGTATTTTAAACGGATTTTGAAAAAATCAAAATGTCAATTATTTACAAACTGTGCAAGAATAACTTGTTTTTGCTGTTTCTTTAGAAGTTACATGGGCAAGGGAAAACATCTGGATGGCAGCTGCCATCCAACTGCCTCCAGATAAGTAGATACATACACTTCCTCAAGACATTACTTCTCCAGAGCTAAGTAAAGACATACAAAAAGCCCAAGCCTGAATCAATTCAATCTTTGAAGGTTAGTTTAATCTGTGTAGATTGAAAAGAGAAGTAAGTGGATAGACATTCACTTTTGATTCTGGAAATGCAGCCACATTGACTGCAGTGGCTCAGGCTAGAGCGAACTCTCCCTTCCCTTTGGCAGTGGCCAGAAACCTGAAGGGAAAATGAGCTGAGAGGGTTTTTCATAGATTTCATAGACATTAAGGCTGGAAGGGACCTTGAAGATCATAAAATCCAGCCCCCTACCCCAGGGGCAGGAAGTCATCTAGGGTCAAAGGATCCCAGCAAGATATGCATCCTAGTGTTTCTTGAATAAGACCAGAGTAGGTGCCTGCACCACTTCTGAAGGGTGTCTATTCCAGGTCTTGGGGGCTCGGACAGGAAAGACATTTTTTCTTATGTCCAACCTAAAATGGTCTTGGAGGAGTTTATGACCATTGGTCCTTTTCCCTGGGGTGCTCTGGTGAACAAACATTCTCCCAGGTCCTGATGTACACCCCTTATGTACTTATAAGCAGCAACCATGTGCTCCCTGAGCCTGCACTTTTCCAGGGTGAAGAGTTCCATGACTCTCAGCCTCTCTTTATAAGGTCTATTCTCCTGTTCTCTGATCATGCATGTGGGTCTCCTCTGTAAGCTTTCAAGCTTCTCGACATCTTTCTTGAATTGTGGAGCCCAGAACTGGATGCAGTACTCCAGTTGCGGCCTCACCAAGGCTGAGTACGGGGGAGGATGACATCCTGAGATTTACTTGAGAAGCATCTATGGATGCAAGCCAGAGTTTTGTTTGCTTTACCAGCTGCAACATCGCATTGGTGGCTCATGTTCATCTTGTGGTCAATCATGACCTCCAAGTCTCTTTCAGCAGTAGTGCTAGCAAATGTAGCACTGGCAAGTCTATAAGTATGCTGTGGCTTTTTTTCCCCTGAGGTGGAGTACCTTACATTTATCGGTATTGAACGTCATCAGGTTTGTATCTGCCCACTTACTAAGTATATCCAAGTCAGCCTGGATCACTAGCCTGTCCTCAGGTGAGGCCCCAAAGTTTAGTGTCATTAGTGAACTTAGCCAGTGTGCTTCTGACACCAATGTCCACATTGTTGATAAAGATGTTAAAGAGAACTGGCCCAAGGACAGAGGCTTGGGGGACGCTACTGGTCACAGAGCACCATAACGATTCACTACCATTGATCACTACTCTCTGGGTCCAACCTCGGAACCAATTTCCTGGCCATCAGAGTGTGGTGTAGCTGAGGTCACAGTTGGCCATTTTTTTAATGAAGAGGTCATGGGACACCAGATCAAAGGTTTTTTTAAAGTCCAGATATATCATGTCAATCTCTTCTCCCTTGTCCAGGTGATATGTCACCTGGTCATAGAAGGAGATGAGATTGGTCAGGCAAAACCTACCCACAACACACCTGTGCAAAGGGTGCATGGCCAAGCCCTGGAAAGAAGATTGGGGAGGGGTTTAAACCCCCACCCTGGCCTGTATGGTCCCCGGTCAGGGTGTGTCTGGAGGTGGCAGGGGAAAGCAGCCCCTTCCAGACATTTCCTACATCCCCTGCTTTCATTGCTCGAGTAGTGGGGAGCATGGCCAGCCCTGGTGGCAGCCTGCAGTGAACAGGGGGATGGGGGGAGACAGAGGGGAGGCAGCCTGGAAAGCAAGTCCATTAGCAATTCAAATGAATGCTTTCTGTAAACTAGTAGTTTTGTGGGAGGAAAAACTATGTTAAAAAATTTAAAATAAACCTCAAATATGAAGAATCTAGAAAAAGCTAAAGTTAACATTAAATACTTAAAAAAAATCCTGATTTTTCAAGGTTATTTTAAAAAAGGGTTAGGAGATTAGCCTGTAAAAAAAATAAAATTACATTCAGGCTATATAGGAGTGCAACCACAAG
This sequence comes from Gavialis gangeticus, assembly GCF_001723915.1. Taxonomy (NCBI): domain Eukaryota; kingdom Metazoa; phylum Chordata; order Crocodylia; family Gavialidae; genus Gavialis; species Gavialis gangeticus. The sequence continues at coordinate 229,105,163 of NW_017729032.1, forward strand.
TGTTTCTGCCTGCGGCTGGGGCTGGGGCTGGGGCTGGGGCTGGGGCTACTTGGAGTCTCCAATCAGTGTTGTGGCTTCCCTTCACCAAGGCAGTGAAGTGGGTTTCTCTCAAGGAGGCCTGTATAATAATTGAATTATCTTCCTTCCCTCCCCTGCTCCCACTGCATTCCCTCATCACACCATCAATCAGTCACCATGTCGCGAGCTGCTATTATTTATGGCAGCTCCAGGAACCACTCTTTTTATTGTGCATTTTTGAAGTCTCAGCTGTTTTTTTTTAACCACACCTGCTCTTCGCTTACCTTTGGCATATTTATTAAAATGGCATCGGAGGAAGAGACGAGTGGTATGTATGTGTGTATGCATGCATCTGTGTTTATAACAAGCTCTCTGTTCTCTCTTATGAACACTGAGAGCCATGCCCATCAGCACTGAGCATAGCTTGTGGTAGGGCTGGCGTGGGCAAAGGGGTCAGGAGCAATTCCTGCACTTGGACAAATGCAGCGGGCAAATTCCCAGCTTCAAGGAAAACAATGGCATTTTGTTGCCACCAGAACAGGCCCCTGGGGACCCTTTGAGGCTGCAGGCAGCCAACTGAGCCTTTCTCTAGGCAAACCATATCCCTTCCCAGAGTGCAGCCCACAGGCATCTCTTCAGAGGCCAAAGCCTTGCAGCAGCACTCAGCCAATGCCATGCCAGCCTGCCTAAAGTCAGTGGCAGATCTCCCTTGCCTGGAAAGGTGTGGACTTTGGATGTGCCCCTACAGCAGGGTGACATTAATTGCCAAATAAAGCAAACAGACTCTAATGAGCTGACTCATCTAGCAGCAGCTGGGGACCTTCCTACAGCCCTGCTCTGTCCTCCCCTTGGGTTTTGCATCTCCTCTGGCAGCAGTGAGATCAGTCTCTGCCACCTGCACACAGATGCCTCTGCTTTGGGTCGGGGGAAAGTGTGGCCTAGTGCAGGGCGGGCTGAGCCATGGGCTGCAGTCCCCAGCCTGCTCCAACATGCATGGCCTGGCTTGGTGACCCTATGTAGCAGTTCCATGCTTGTGAGAAAGTGGAGGGAGGGGGGAATTAAGCCCCCTCTCCCCATTTGCTTCAGGCTGCCACGGGGGCTGGTCATGCCTCCTGCTGCTTGAGCAGCAAGTTGGGGGGAGGAAGAAATGCCTTAGAAGGATTGCTCTGCCCCCACCAGGTAGACAGAGCTGTGTCCCCAGTTGGGTTTCCCACCCCCAACCCCTTGTCAAACAGCCCTCACTTCTCTATTCTGGCTAGAGAGCAGAGGGGCAGGGCCAACCCTGCTCTGCTCAACCAAAAGGCACAGCCCAGCCCAGAGCTGCAAAGCATGCTGGGATCCTGGGGGACTGTGATTTAACTTGAACTAAGAAGGGTTCTGGGACGGAAGTTGCACAAACCAGTTGGCTTAAATCAATTAAGTCTGATACTACATTCAACCAGGTGTATATTAAACCAGTTTTGGCCATTTTGAAACTGGGTTATGTGCACTAAACTTCTGTTCTATTACAGATTTAAACCAGTTTCTGATTACTTAAACCAGTTTATGTGTAACATTTGCATTAGCCTGGAGGAATAGAAAGGCAAGCAGACAGAGAAGACAGCCTGGTTCAAGAAAGAACAACAGAGAATCAAAAGAAACAGCAGGGAGTAAAAGCATTTCCTGCATTTTCAAAGCCAATTTTGTCTCTGGGCCAGAATCAAGTATTGTCTAGGTCCTGCTGAACTGTAGGATGTGGGTGAGAATTGGGATAGCAGTAGTACTGGGAAGAAGTCAAGTGTTTCAAGTCATGTTGTCACCTTATTACTCTCATTTTTAAATGTATTATGTAAGGCTCTGAGGGCACATCCCTACAAGCAGAAACTTGTGTTTCCCCAGGGACAACAAGCAGAGCCACTGATTTGTGCCACTGATAGTTGTCCCTGGGCACACCTATACATGTGCTCCGGTGTGTGGCAGATTGCCCCAGGTTGGGTATGGGAGTCTGATGTATTATAAGAGTTGGAGACTTTTACAATAAGGAAAATTATTAACTTGTGTAACAAGTCATGGAAGCTTCCTGGGCAACTCCCTTATGAACATGGCAAATGAAACATGATATTTACCAAAATATTCAAGTCAAGCATATTGAACAAGTTGGGTTTTTACAAAAATGATCCTGTGTCAGGAGCTCCATGAAAACATATTTCAGACAGATGTACAAGTATATCATGTTAAGCTGGTAGAATTATTTTCTGAAACTCCCTTCTAGAATAGGCTTTGCTTGTCTGCTATTATCTTTCTGAAGACTATTATCATAAGTCTCTGATCTTTAGATTAACAAGAAAATAAATAAAAATGCAATATATTTCAAATACATTCAGAATATTCCCAACTCTTCCTCATTCATTGCTATTATAAAATATCAGAAATCAGAGGAGGAAACTCTAGCTCAGGCTATGGTGCCCAGTTCTCTGCTAATAAAGGAAGCACCCCTGCATCATGCTACTATTATTATTATTAATAAACATGTTTTGTTACATGGTCTCAACCTTCAAGCTTACCCATTTCATTAAAAAAAGTATTTTGCTTCTGTTGTGTTACTTGGGGCTTACAGTTCTTATTACTTAAGGGTAAAAAAGACTGCAGTTGGGTGAGCTGGCCTAAGAAGGGCTAACAGCTAAAAGAACAAATCAACTGCCAACAGTGACAGCCAGACCCCAGGCACCAAATAGCGATCAGCTGTTAAAAGTCAGGTGGCAAGGAAATGTTGCTGCCTAGGCAATGAGCTGCCCAACAGGGTAAAGGGGACACAGTTGTTGCTGGCCCAGGGGAGTCATATGGCCAGAGGAGCACAGGACTCAGGAGCATATAAACCTAGGACCTGAGCCAGGGCAGTCAGTCTGACCTTGGAGGTTGCCAGAGAAACAACACTGCTGAGAGAATGGGTTGCTGGGTGACTAATGGAGATCCTGCTATGCTGGTACTATTACATAAGGACTAGGGGCTGGTGGAGAACTAAGACCCAGATGAGTAGGGTTTGGCATACAGTCAGTAGATTAAGAGTTTAGCTGTGGCCAGGGGGCTTATGGTTTGGTTTGAGTTTTGACTGGTGGACCAGATTTGGGACTGTAGGGAAGGTTTAGATGTTCTAGAGTGACGGTGTGGCACATAAGACTTGAACCTACAGGGAACAGGGCACAAGCTGCAGAATAGCTCTAGGGGTGGGGAATAGGAGTGAGAAAAGGGCCAGAGGCCCAGCAGCCCAGGAGAGGCAGTGATAGGCAGGGCCCCAGAACCTAGAGAAGGGCACTATCCAGGGCCAGGGGCCCAGAGTGAGAGATGCAAGGGCCAGCATCCCAGAGATACTGACAACTGATAGGTCTGGAGCCCAGAAGCTGGATCCAGTGTGGTGGGCCCAGGCTAGAGGAGGCCCAATGAGAGAAAGGGGACAGAAGACAGAAAAGCGGAAGTCTCAACAAGGGTGTGAGAGTCTGACCTTGTAGGGGGTGTGGTGCTCTTGGAATGATTAGCTGTTGACATGTGCATGGCATAGGCATGACTACAGGGGCCCCATGGATGGGCCAAGAAGGACTACCTAGTGTTTGAGGGGCAAGAAGGGCAAGGCTGAGACCAATAGGGTCTAGGAGGGACATGCTGGCTGACAGATAGATATAGACTCATCTGGGGACTATCAGGCAGCCTCCCTTTTTCCAAATTAACCAACTACATAAAGGCATGGCAGGAAGAGAAAAGGACAGGGTACCTGTAAAGCCAAAGTGGGGAAGGTGCTGTGTGGCACCTAGGGGGGTGTCATGGCCACCCCTGGGGCCTGGTGGATACTACCATTTGTAAACTGGCTCTTGTCCTATTTGACAAATTAATTATGTCCTACCTTGTGCCAGGGTCACTATGTAATCAGGTATTTCTTTCATTCTTTTCAATGATTACACCCATCCATTAAATTACAAAAAAAATCATAAAAATGAAGAGAAGTATTCAGAAGTACACCACTGATGAGTTGAGCTCGAACATGCTAATAGGTATCATTATATTAGATTATGATGTATTATCTCATGTTACTCATTAAGATTTCATTGCAAGTTTCTAATTATAATGATACTTCTTAATATTACTATAGGAAAGCCTCTCAACTTTTCAGCTATAAGCTTCTATGCAGGGGAGAGGAACTAGCAAAGGTATAAGAAGTTAGGATATGAACTTGCATTGAAATTTAGTAGGAGTTAACTGCCTTGTTTCTCTTTGTGCCATTGAAAGTATTAATTTTAAAGTTAAGCTGAAGTTTAAATGGCCTTCCTGGCCTCAGCTTAATTTAAATTAAGAATGTTATTTTTTTTCTCTTTGTTATAGATCTAGAATTTTGTGTACATTTTAAGCATGTAAATATATCTAATCTGTATGTCTGTCTCTGACTTTATAGTGTATGTATGTGCATTTACATGCATATACACACACACAACAGGGTAAATATATGCAAGGGAGCTTCCTTTATTTACGCAACAGATTCTGGCCAGCTTCTTCAACCCTGCAAATGCTTCTCCATTGCTTCACAGCACTGAGTAAGACAAAGTGTGAGGCATGACTAGAGAAAGGGAAACCTGATATACAGGGATAGGGAACTTACTGTGGGTATAGAGGAAGCCTAGAAAATGGATAAAAGTAAGAATAGGAAAGAGTAGGAGGGAAGATAAAGAATGATGGTGCTGGTGCCTGTGAAGGATTGAGGAGAGGCAAGGCGAGAAAGAGGTATAGTGCAGAGGTGTAGAGGGTAGTAGTCTTGGAAACAAGGACAAGGCTCATAAAATTGATTCACAAGGCCAGTAAAGAAACTTGAAGTTATCTAGTCTGGGCATTGGGCAAGAAAATATATTTTGGTGTCATGACTAAACCTTTAGATATGAATTTCCTACAAATCTTTGCTATTATCTTCTTTCCTAAAATCTGAATCTAGATCTGAATTCTGTGGTGAGAGTCTGCCTTTTCATAAGAACATAGCTTGCAGCTCAGCTCATATTCGGTTTTTTTTTTTTTTTTTTTTTTTTTTTTTTTTTTTTTTGGTTTA
>NW_017729032.1:229110279-229126198 GCF_001723915.1 Gavialis gangeticus
TTTTTTTTTTTTTTTTTTTTTTTTTTTTTGCTTCTTTGAGTCTAAGACAAGCCCTTAGTGTTATCTGATATTCTTGGGATGATTTATATCAAATTAAGAAAGCTGGATACTTCTATAGCAGGAAACCTAATATACAGTAATATAGGCTGCTGCTGGATTCCATCCTAAAGGCTTTTAAGAATAGTTAGAGAAAATATAAACCCCTCTACAAATAATAAGAAAAATATGAATTTAATCTTCTATATTTTAAAGAGAGATGTAATGGGTTCAATATTTCATTTTTTATGCTGTAATATTAAATCTTTTGCAATTACCTAAGGCTGCTTTTCAATTGCTCTTTCAGATAGAATGAGAGAATTCTTCTCACTTTGTATTATCTACCTCTCTTTGCCTAGAGGACATAATCACACTGGGAAAACATGGACACATTCATCAGTTTTGCAAAGCATGCATCCTTATCTTATCTCTTCTACAGCTTCACTAAGCAACAAAACTGAGGAAAAATAGAAATATTTGCCTGAAAATGCATTTATTTATAAGATCTGATGGATGGAATACTTATTAAAATATTAATAAAACACTATGCAAATTTTATCCACCATAATGTTTTAAGCAACAAACTTCTATTATGTGGTGTAACAGATATTTAGATTGACACGTTACCACAACTGTTATCATTTGATACTGGTATGAAATGATATTGGTATAATCTGGCTCAATATAACTTTCATGTTCCTATGACTGTAAAAGTGAAGTAAACCTGTTGTAATTTTAATCCTGTTTTGTTCAAGGTTATTGTTACAATGATTTAGTTTATTTATACAGCTATAGGGGCTTGTAGACATAATAGTTAAATTACAGAGCTGATGTACACTCCCAAGTGGCAACTCACACTACCCTTTTAAGGTGATTGAAAGTTACATCCATCCACAGCATGAGAAAATATCTTCAGCATATATCAATTCACTCATACTTCTCCCCTCTCCTCAAAAGTGCATACAGACAGAGCCTTTAAGTCATTTATACGCTAAAATCCATAGATTCGTCAGAAAGATGCATATGTTAGAGAAATAAATTCAGGATTATTGGTATCACAATAAAAATAGTTTACTGACATATCCATTTGTTTTCTTCAAATGTGTTGGTTCATTTTGATTTTTAATGTTCTTTGAAAAGGTTTATCATTACTTTGTTGCTTTCCTCTAAAGGAATTAGATGCTAGTGTTATATCATTTGATATGATAAAGCTGGGGTTTCCAGTGATAGTTTTAAAACAGACATTTATCTTTAAATGCCTGCTAGAAAAATAACAGATGTAACAGTAAACATTGGTACTATATAATGAAAAACACCCAAACCTGAACTATTGATTTTACTCCTACCTCACTTTGCTTGTAAATTTTACAGTGGGGAGAGATGGATGGTCTTTCAATCTCTCCATGGATAGAAGAGCCATTTATATGCAGAAGTCTTGAAAGACTGGGACGTCAGAGTGGAGCAAAATTGATGACTGTGAATGCAAGCCCCAGTAACAGGACAAATTTCATAATTCCAATATTAATAGTACAACAATGCAATGCTGGAAATACTAATGCATGGAAACTAGAAAAACAGGGGAAAAAACTCCCCCCCCCCCCGGTATTTTGGGGAAAATGCATGGCATTTTACTATCTCTAATTATCTTAATTATAGACGGGTAGATAGGCCTTTTGGACAGAGCATGGAGCAGAGACTGAGAAAGACTGCTCTGTTTCTGGTGCTGCCACTAACCTTCTGGATGACCTTAGGCAAGTCATTTCATTATGGTGTAACTCAGTTTCCTTCTTTTTTTAAAAAGCATGCTGCGTATAAAAGAAAATTAGTATTACTGTAATTCTTGGGACATACCTTCTAATGTGTTGATTCATTATGTTCCGTTGAAGATGCAGTGTCATTCAGACAATCCATGCAAAACCCTCTGTCAACACTAATCTGACTATAAATCCAATGAGGACACTTCCCAGAAGAACTCAAGTTCCATGCTTATAAAAGACTGTGGAATATTGTAGTCATTATTACAGCCCATAAGCTGAAGTAGAAGCTGTGGAGTGGATGATCTGTGTAACAGTCCTGCAGCATATATTCTCCTTTATTCCCCCTGCCGCTCCTTATCTACAAATGGTTTATACAGGATTTGTACATTTGCACCAGTCATCAGTGTGATGAGTCTAGCTATTCACACTAAGAATTAAGGAGCTGCATCCCAAAATGTGACTTATAATTTTTGGCTTCTAAAACAGTGTGTTAGACTAGTGGAAGGGAGAAGATGGTTTTAACACACCCTTCCACGAATAGACATGTACACAAATCAATTGACTACAAGCCATTATGGCCAAATGAGTTTTTCTGTCTAAACTCTGGAGCAATCATCGCTGCGACAATCTCCCAAATGACCTGGCAGAGTATGTGAGGCCTATCCATCTGAGATAGAGAGATGACTGCACCTCAAAGGCTTGTAATAAAGATAGTATTAAATGAATTGGTAACACCTGGAAGAGTGGAAGTTTTAAAAAAAAATTAGTTTTCCTAACAAAAAGGAAACTTTCCTTTTCCCACTGTTCTTTCATGTTTCCATTCACACTTATCCCCTCTTCCTCCAGGTTTCATCTCTCTCTCTCTCCATTCCTCCAAGCATCTTCCTGTCAATCCTTTTTTTTCCTTCTCCTTCTCCCTCCTGCCCACCCTTTAACAACCCTTCTCCTTGCCCTGTATCTTATTCCTTCTTGTACCTATTGATTTGTACCTAACCATTTACTTTTTCTTAAGTATTTTTGAATGGGTGAGGTATTTCCTGCTGCTCTAGTGGCAAGTGCATTTCAGAAAAAAATGCAATAAAGAATGTACCACCTAATATTTGGACACTATTCATATATTTATCATATTATTGTTTGCAGTCTCTGAGAGTTAAAATAAGACCCACTTGGGACTCAAGATCCTCTTGATTGTTTGAAAGAACACAAACCAGTCTTATAACTTAAAGGAAAATAGCAAATATTTTAATATTTCCTCATAATGCTATTAATAGAGCTATTCAAGCATCTTCTTTTTTCAGGTGAAAAATGCCTTTTTGGAAAAAAATGAAATATCTGAGAAAATGCTTTTCTTCTAAATGTTTCCAGCAGACATTACAATATATTTTCTTCAAGCCTCTAGCTATGATCTTTCTTGCATTATCAGATTTGGATGATATGTCATCTTGCTCCATGGCACATAACAGTAACACAGAACTTCAGGTCCTTGTTAAAATTCAAGGTCGGAATTTATGAATTTGAGCTTACAGTGAGAAGATCTAGTAAATATATCTAACATTAAGGAGACTGATTGACAGTATTATTAATTAAATGCAATGTTATACTGGGCACATCTACACATGCAGTTAATTCGAGTGAATAAATTCCAGTGCTGCAGTTTATTGCTTCTGGGTGCAACATTTACACATGCATCCAGAACTGCAGCATGTTGAGTCAGGTCAGAGAAGCCCCAGCTGGCAGATTGCCCAGCATTTCAGATGGCAGGCAGCCCACATGGAAGCACCCTCATGCCCCAGCCAGCCCCATCAGTGTCTAGATGCACTAAATAATACTTCTGCAGGATAGTACTTGTGTTTACAAGTACTATCCTATGATGGCATGTATTAGGTAACTGTAGACAAATAGGGCTGCAGGTGTAAGTACTGAGACTTTACTTCAGAGCTAATTAGGCTACTATAGTAAATATCTCATGCACCCATCTCATGCACCCACTGACTATCTCTGCCTTCAGGCTCAAATTTAGCCATAATGATTCCTGTGGGACTTGTGGATATGCATGCAACATGAGACTCCTGTCCTTTGCAGAAGAATTTTTTTACCTCAATATTTACATGGATTTAAACTTATTCTTTGTAAAGTACACTATTACTATACTTGCAGTTGGTTCTCCTTGGCTAATATTTGTTGCATAAGTGATGGATCATTAGGTTGAGATTATCAAAAACAGATGACTGAGGGGATCCTGCAAGCCTAGGTACCTTTAATAAATATAACTGGGGAAAAGAGAGAGATAAACAAGTTATAATTAACATGCTTCAGAACACCAAAACCTTATTCAAAGAGGAATATTTTAAAATAAAATTCAAGGTCAGCCTGAACTTGTAGAGGAACATGTAATAATTGTGTAGAAGCAACTCAAGTCCCAGAGTAGGTGTGCTGATTATACTAGTGCATAGGAACATACTGTATGCTAGCACCACAGATTCAGAAAGGGACATGAATGAAATACATACAACTATTATTTTCAAATTAATATTATGAAAGTGCTCAAGCATTGGGCAGGCTACCTAGAGAAATCATGGAATCTCCATCCTTGAAAGTTTTCAAGAGCATGATCTTATGATCCTATGAATACAGAAGAGACAAAAGTTAGGAAGAGAAAAAGAAGTACAGAGACAAAAGTGAATTGACTTGTTCAAGGTCACACTGAAGTTTCATAGCAAAGCCCATCTTAATGTATATTCAAAATATGAGAAACGTAACAAATGTGATTTTGATTATTTCTCACAAGAGAGATCAGTACCTTCTAATGGAAGACATAATGAAAAGAAAAACCTCAATAATAAAAAAATTTACAATCCAAGAGAAGTATCTAGATTAGAATAGTATGAGACTATAGAGTAAATGAAAATTAAATAAAACAAAATGTTGAATTGGATATTAGATTAATTCAAGAGATGGGTATACCATAGATCTGAATGATCCACATAAAACCATAGAAGGATGATGATATTGTACATTGAAGATAGTAGGTAGGGATTTTTTTTAGCTAAATTGATAAATAATACATCAATTTTTTAGCTAAATTGATTCCTACTAATTGGTAAATATCTGTGAAGCTGAGCAGAAAGCAGTTGTGATGTTAGTTTCCATGGTAATTCTGTAGTTTTAATTTTTTTCTCTGTTCTGTAAAAGGATAAAAAAATTATAATTTTTTTCCAAAAATATTTTAGTTAAATATAAAAAAAATAGGAAAAAAAATACAACCTAATGATTCATAGATTCATAGATGTTAGTCCGACCCCCTGCCCTGGGCAGGAAAAACCGCTGGAGTCAGACAACCCCAGCTAGGTTGAAGACCCTCCAAGTTAGGGAAGAGCATCACCTCCCTTGGAAGCCCATTCCAGATTCTGGCAACCCTAACTGTGAAGAAGTTCTTTCTAATGTCCAACCTAAATCTGCTCTCCATCAATTTGTGGCCATTGTTCCTAGTTACTCCAGGGGGTGCCCTAGTAAATAGAGCATCTCCTATTCCCTGCTGCCCTTCCCTGATTAATTTATAGGCAGCCACAAGATGTCTTGTGAAGGCTGAAGAGATCTAGGTCCCTTAGTCTCTCCTTGTAGGGCCTTGCCTGCCGGCCTCTGACCAAGTGGACCTCCTCTGGACCCTCTCAAGATTCTCTGCATCCCTCTTGAAGTTCAGTGCCCAAAACTGGACACAGTACTCCAGCTGCAGCCTGACCAGTGCCGCATAGAGGGGAAGCATCACCGCCCTGGACCTGTTCATCATGCATCTGCTAATGCATGATAATGTGCGTTTAGCCTTGTTTATCACTTTGTCACATTGATGACTTATGTTCAACTTAGAGTCAACTATGACTCCAAGATCCCTTTCCACTGCTGTGCTGCTGAGGAGCTCATCCCCAGTCTGTAAGTGCGTTGGTGGTTCTTTTTGCCCAGATGCATCACTTTGCATTTGTTTTTGTTGAACTGCACCCTATTTCATTCTGCCCATTTTTCCAACCTGTCCAGATCCAACTGGATCCATTCCCTACCTTCTGGTGTGTTAACTTTACCCCATAATTTGGTATCATCTGCAAACTTGGACAGGGTGCTCTCCAAGTCCAAGTCACTGATGAAGACATTGACTAGCACTGTCCAAGGACTGAGCCTTGTGGGACTCCACTGCTCACATCTTTCCAGGTTGATATTGACCTATCCACCACCACTCTCTGGGTGTGATCCCTAAGCCAATTTGCCACCCACCTGACTGTGTAATCATCTGCATCACAGCCTGGCAGTTTAATTACAAGAACAGAATGTGATACCATATCAAAGGCCTTCTTAAAGTCTAGGTAGCTGACATCTACCTTGACTCCTGCATCGAGGCATTTTGTGATCTGGTCATAAAAAGAAACAAGGTTAGTTAGGCAGGATTTACCTGCAATGAACCTGTGATGATTTCCTTTCAGCATTATTTCTCCTGCTGGGCTCCCACAAATGTGATCCTTAATGATTTTTTCAGCGTTTTCCCAAGGATAGAGGTGAAATTAACTGGTCTATAGTTTCCTGGTTCCTCCCCACTCTCCTTCTTGAAAATAGGGACCACACTGGCCCTTTTCCAGTCCTCTGGAACCTGACTAGAGCACCATAAGTGCTCGAACAGCCATGCTAGTAGCTCTGCTATGACACTGGTCAATTCCTTCAGTACCCTTGGATGAAGTTCATCCAGGCCCACTGATCTGAACACATCTAGCCCCTCCAAGTGCCCCTTCACTAAGTCTGCACTAACAGTTGTCTCTTGTGTCTATCTATGATACAATTGGGAGATTTATCTTGGTCTGTGTCTAGGAATACAGATGCAAAGAACTCATTGAAGAGCTCAGCTTTGTACCCTCTCTCTGTCACCAATTGCCATAGTTTGTTCTATAGGGGTCCTACACTGCCCTGCACCTTCCTTTTGCTCCCTATATACCTGAAGAAGGACTTTTTGTTCTCCTTAATTTTTGTTGGAAGCCTAAGTTCTAATCCTGCTTTGGCCTTCCTAACTGATTCCCTGCAAGTGTGAGCCAGGGAGGCATACTGCTTCTTAGTAGCTACCCACTGTTTCTACGTCTGTATATCTTTTTTATTGCCCTTAGGCTTTCCTGGACTTCCCTGTTCAGCCAAGAGGGCTTCTTGGCTCCTTTGCCAGCTTTTAAATGCAATGAGATTGTCTCCTGCACCTGTAGGATCACTCTCTTGAGGAACAGTCACCCTTCCTGGAGCCCCATTTCACCAATGCTCTTGAGCCTTAATGCCTCACTAACTAATCGCCTGAGCACACTGAAGTTAGCCTTTCTGAAGTCTGGCACTTCAGCCCTGCTAGTTAATTTACCCACCCTTCACCGGATAGTGAATTCAATCAATCAATCAATATCACTATCTGCTAGGTTACCTTGTATCTGGAAATTCCCCACTAGATCATCCTCTGTAGCTAACACCAAGTCCAGCAAGGCATTTCTCCTAGTGAGATTGTATACCTCCTGTATTAGGAGGAGGTTCTGTACACAGGTTAAGAACCTTTGTGAGCAGTTGGATTTGACTGTTCCTCCCAGCAGATGTCAGGGTAGTTTAGGTCACCCATGACAACCATATCTCTCAAACGTACAGCCTCTGAGAGCTGTCTGGAGAATTCCAGGTCTAGCTCATCCTCCTGGTGTGGCGGTCATAGTAGACCACCACTACCAAGTCCCTTCCCCCCCAACCCCCTTGTATACTGACCCACAGTACCTCAGTTTGGCCCTCCTTCAATCCCATGTTGTTTTACATATAAAAATATTTATAATATAAATTACATTTCAAAACAAAAATCATTTTGAAATGAAAACAAGTGTGTTATAAAAATTTCAAATCAGATTATTGTGATCTTAATTAAATGTTTTTACTTTTTTCTTGTGAAATATATGCAAAATCATAAATTTCATGAAATATTTATCTTTGACATACCAAAGAAAAATATTCCATATAATAATTTCCATTCATTTCTACACATAAGGCACACAAAACAGAAATATTTAGCCAATTGAATTTAATTAGTTCAGCACTTGAAAACCTACTTTTTATTGAGAGACAGATGGATAGACTTATGGATAGAGCACTGGCTTGGTAGTCAAGAATCCTGGAGTTAAATCTTGATCCCAATGCCAAAAGTCCATTGACTTCCTGGAGCCAGGATTTTATCTATAGTCATTAAGATGGGTTTGTTATGAAACTTCAGTGTGATCTTGAACAAGTCAATTCACTTTTGTCTCTGTATTTCTTTTTCTCTCCCCAATTTTTGTCTCTTCTGTGTTCTTAGGATCATAGGAACATGCTTTTGAAAATTTTCAAGGATGGAGATTCTGTTTCCCTAGGTAGCCTGTTCCAATGCTTGACCACTCTCATAGCCAGAGAGTTTCTCCTAATCTCCAATCTTAACTTCCCCTGCTGCAGCAGGATGCTAAATAACCCTAGCTTGTTCAGTTTTTCCGTATAAATCTTGCTTCCCAGGCCCCTAATCATTTTTGTCCCTCTTCTGGACTCTCCCTAAACTACCCACATCCTTCTTAAAGTGAAGGGCCCAAAATTCACTAAAGAAAATGAATTACTCCGTTGATTTGCATCCCTGTTGTCGTTTATTTTTTGGCTACAAGAGCACACTATTGTCTGATATTCACCTTATTGTCTGCATTTATGCATGCAGTTCCTCCATCTTGAATACAGGATTTTGCACTTAATTTTGCTGAATCTTATCTGATTGACTGCAGACCATTTCCCCAGGCTATCCAGTTCATTCTGAAGTCTAGGCTTACCCTCCAGAGTATCCACAACTCCACCCAACTTGGAGTTGTCTACAAGTTTTCTAAGTGTGCACTTGATTCCATCATCTGGTTCATTAATGAAGTTATTAAATATTACTGGACCCAGAGCAGACCCTTGGGGAACTTCACTTGATACCTCCTCCCAATTAGATATTGTACTATCAATGACTACTCATTGAGCACCATCAATAAGTTATGTATCCACCTTGCAGTACTTTAATCTGTATTTTCTTAGCTTGTTAATAATGAGAATGCTGTAAGAGACAGTTTCAAAAGCCTTTCTAATGTTAAGGTATATTGCATCTACTGCTTTCTCCTTATCCACAGAGCCTGACACCTTAGCAGGTATGACTTGGTCTTGGTTAATCATACGGGCTGTCCCTCATTAACTTGTTCTCCTCTAGGTGCTTCACAACGGATTTCTTGAGGACCTGCTCATGATCCTTCCAGGTATAGAGGATTGGCTGAATGTTCTTTGGTTTCCTAAATCCTTCTTCTTCCCTTTCTTGAAGATGGGAATTATGTTTGCCCTTTTCCAATCAACCAGGATGTCACCTGACCTTCTCAAGGAGGATAGACATTGTTTCCAAAATTACCTCAGTCAATTCATTCAGTACCCTTGTGTGCATCCTAGCTGTCCATGCCAAAATGAAATTATTTAACTTCCCTAAGTAATCCATAACCTGTTCTGCCATTACTGTAAGTTGTTTGTCTCTTTCCGTCTTTACTGTCAATTGCACTCATCATCTGGTAGCTGCCCTTATTTGTGAAAATTTAAGTTAAAAAAGGCATTACATTCTTCAGCCTTCGCTGAATCATTCATATCTAGAGTGCCTTCCACATTGAATAAAGGGTCTATGTTTTCCCTGGTCTTCCTCTTATTTTTTGACATACTACTAGAAAGAATCCTGTTTTTTTGTTTTTTTCTTTTCCTTTTCTGTCCCTTGACAGCTGCATCTCAAATTCTACCTTGGCCTTCCTAATTTTGTCCCAATACATATGTGTGATACTCTTATACTCATCCATAGTATTATGACCAAATATCCATTTATAGGATTCTTTTTTGAGTTTCAACTGATTAAAGAGATTTATTTTTAGCCACACTGGTCTCCTGTTGCATTTCCGACTCTTCTGTGTGTGTGTCTTCTAAAATATAGCCAGCTTTCCTGGACTCCTGTCCTTCCTGAGACTTGCCTCTGAAGGGATCCTGTCCACTAGATCTCTGAGTTTGTTAAAGCTTCCTTTTTTGAAGTGTAGTGTCCTTATTCTGTTGCTCTCCTATCTTTCTTCCCTTATGATCTTGAACTCTTTCTTTTCATGGTAACAAATCTATATCTTGTTACTAATAGGAAAAATATATTTTTAGTACTATAGTGACTTTTATTTTTTTCACTTTGTTATTTTAGCTCCAAAATGGAACTTGTCCCTGGATAAGAACAATTTTGTATCTAAACCCTTTACAGAGTACTGCTTTCAATTCAGTAGTACTTGAAGGCCTCTAGCAGAGGTCTACTAGGACATCCCCACTGCTCTGCCTGACCTTTACCAGAGGCTTTCAACAGGTGTAATTTCCACTTTGTACTGCACCTCTGAACATGTACTTCAGTGTTATATATTTATATATTTAGTATCACTACCTCCTCTTTTTCCTTGTGTATTCTTTCAGAACAAGCTGTACTCATCCATGGCACCACTCTATTCATGTGAACTATTCCACAAAGTCTCCATAATCTCAATTATATAATAATCATGTGCTTATACTAGGACTTCCAGTTCTTCCTGTTTGCTCTCTGTACTGCTTACATCAATGCATAAATATTTCAGGTATCTAACAGACTGTCCTATCTTCTCCCTCAGAACATTAGTAAGGCTTCTGTTGTTGCTTCCCTTTATTAAGTTTTTATCCTGGTCCCCGGGCTCTTTTCTTATGTCTAGGCTTTTGTCTCCATTCCCTGGTGATCCTAAATTAAAGCCCCCCTCACTAGGTTAGCAAGTCTGTATAACAAGACACTTTTCTCTCAATCACAACTGGTAAAATTATATATAACAATTTTAATATATAATTGGTCCATAAAAATATAACAACATAACAAAATGTACTCTAATACACACAAACTCATGGAGAACCCTTAGAAAGGCCTTACACATATTATACATGTAAATGCTCAGAGTAAATAGTAAGCTGTATTCTTAATCAGACAGAAGGAAACAAAGTTAGGCAAAAAAGCAATGTAAACACAAAAAGCCGCAAGAAATGTGTGGAGCAAAACTGAACCACAAGGAAAGAGAGGTACCTGATGTTGCACATATAAAACATACTTTTCCATTAAAGAGCCTAAAATTAAGTGATTATTTTCTAAAATGATGCCTATAAATTCAATAGAAACAGCCAAAGGTATAGTGAGAGGGAGAGAGAAAAGAGCATGCACAGAAGTGGGAAAAATTATTATATAGGAGCGTTGAAAAAACACATGAAAAGGTTCAGTACAAAGGTTTAAAGCTCACACTGAATAAAAAGAAGAGCAGCATTCAAAAGCTGTTTCTCTGGAAAGTTTAACTCTAACTTTTGAAGACATACACTGAAAAAGAAATGTTTACCATAATGCTCTTTTTTCAGATGCTACAAATTTCAGGTTAGATATAAAGAATAGGGTTCAAATTTGGCTTTCAGTACAGTAATGTAAATTCATAGTGACTCCACTTATTTCAGTTTTGGCCAAATTTACCCCAATCATCTCCAGGTTTGACTGAGAATAAAACCTAACATTCACAAATTTTGCCATGTATGCTTACTAGGCATAGAGATAAAATAAGAATAAACAGCATTTTTTTTCTTTTTGCTGCCAAATCCCAAACCTAATAGCTTTTCTTTCCAATAAATGGAAATTGTTAAATAAAATTCAAAGGAAATAGGATGTCAGAGGAAAAAATACAAAACATACATTTTATTTTGGCTAGGGATGAATCAACATAGACTGAAACCGTTTCCAAATATACTGTTTTTTGCATCTTACCCTAGAATGTACTGCCAAAAGACTCTCCGATCACTCACCCTACCTCAGACAGGCTATAGCAAAAAGTTGCTTCTGATTTATTTCAGCCTTGACAAGGATTACTATCTGAGTTGTGCTGGACATTTTGAAGAACTTTGAAAAATAATCAAGGTACAAGATACAAGAAATATCACAATACCTGACAACATGAAGCAAGGTTTTGCAAGATGTGAAATACTGAGAAAATGTGTATGAGATGACCTAAATATACCAGTGAAGAGTTGCACGATACTTTTTTAAGAAGAGATGATTTTATACATGATACACATTCAACAAAGCATAGTGGAATGATTGAGCCAGCAGTAAACTGTCACACCTCATTTG
Source organism: Gavialis gangeticus (assembly GCF_001723915.1). Lineage (NCBI taxonomy): Eukaryota > Metazoa > Chordata > Crocodylia > Gavialidae > Gavialis > Gavialis gangeticus. The sequence continues at coordinate 229,122,289 of NW_017729032.1, forward strand.
CAGAAAGAAAGCCATGACAATAAGGATCCGTACTTAGCTTTATTAAATGTGAGGGTGCTCTTATTAAAGGGATTGACTCTTCACTTCTTATGGGAAAAAGAACTAGAAGACTTCTCTCTACAAATACATATTTTCTCTACTGCTGCTACCTCTATTAAGTATGAACATAAAAAATAAAGGGGACACATTTCATCGGGAGGGTAGTAAAACTACCGAGGCTTTATCTGTCCTGAAGTAGCGAGATACCATCAGCAGGAGATGTGAAGATCACAGATCCTACTGCTTCTGCCAGCAAGGGTTACTCAGATATTCAGCTACTAGAGCATTTGACAGGGAGTAAGACTTGGATGGCAGATTAGATTTTTTTTTTCTCCCCCAAATAGCGTTTGTCTCAATTTATTCAGTCAGTTTCTGATGTGGAGACAGCGTGGGGGGGAGAGGGGGTTAAATACCACCTCCTTAGTGAGTCCTTATCACTCTTCCCTATTCCAGTTAAAGAGTCATCTAACATCCACATTGCCTAACTACTACTCAGTCTCCCTCCATAACATGCACAAGAATGGAACGGTTTTAAACATTTTCCTCCTTTAAAATAGACATTGTTTGTATGGCAGCAAAATAAGTGAGAGCATGTTCCTCTCCTACAGTGAACAGCAAGTACAGACTGACATGCTCACTTATGCAATCACACAGATGTTTGGATCATACAGGAAGCTGGTGTGATAAAAGGAGAAATTAATACATTGAATGATTTCCCCCTCCCTCATGGAATGTCCAAAAGATGATATTCCGACTGATCAATTGTGGTCTTTCTGCCCTTTTATTCATGTGTGAGACGTGAGCAATTTCTTCCAAGTGAATATTTGTTGGATAACATTAGGTGAAAAAGTAGGAAGTGTTAACTGGTTTTCTTTTTACCAATTTTTAAATGATTTTTTTTCCTTTTGAAATAAAATGTTATGTTGTGTTTCATGTTTTGATGCATCCAAAAGTATATTGTCAATATTTTTTCTTTTATTTGGCTGAAAACAAATGGAAACAAATAGGCAGAAGTACATTATTTCGGTGTTTCAGTTTGGCTGGCCACTGAACTGAAAATTTTATTGGTATAGCTGTAGTGGTAGTGTATGAAATGTATCAAATGAGGAGGTTGTTCGGGGCAGGGGGAATTAAATCATGGGGAAAATTAGCACACAGGTTCACTAGCAACAGTTACAAGTGAACCTGTGTGCTGGTTCCTATCCCACCATTGATAGAACATGTGGCCAGGTGTGCTCCATGGCTGGGAGTCCATTAGCTGATCTTCTAGCTGCCGGGGAGGACCATGGGCTGATCCCAGCTGATCCCAGCTGCAGGGGCTTCAAGCCATGGGAGTAATTCAGGTGATGCGCCCCTGTGGCTGGGAGCCCACATAATGATCTTGGGTTTCCTCTGCACCAGAAATATGGCAGGATGGAATCTGATGCTCAATTCTACAATCCTGCCTACTGCCCTGCACATGTGGTATGACCTGAAACATTACTGTGTGGATCATGCATCAGATCCCATTGAACCTTTACCTATCCATCTGGCAAAGGTCTGGGAGATGGAAAAGATGCACATATAAAGCAGAACTGACGTGATCCAAGGCCAAAATTTGAAGCAAATATTATTGAGGATTCAAGAAAAAGAAAAAATCCTTGTTTAGGAAAATGCTTAATTTTAAACTTTCACATACTGAAGTCAATACAATTTAAGCATTGTTATGTGTTTTACTGACTAAGCATGAACTAATCCTGTTCTTAGGGCTAGGTACAGGCATTTAAAAAGCCAGAAGCAGAATTGATATAAATTATGTGGTTTTCTGTAAGTGGCTTAGTCTAAATCAATAGCAAACAGAACACACATTCACCCTTTTGTGTGCGTATGTGTGGGGCGGGGGATACAAATCATAGACCGGGTTTTGCCATTTTTAGATCAGTCTGTGTGTGCTGAACTTCTGTTCTGTTACAGGTATAGATCAATTTTCGATCACTTATACTGATAAATGTGTACCTGGCCTAGGTGATCTTCTGTAATGGGACCACAGTGATAAAGGTTGTTTTTGAAGTATGTGTTATCCAGCCAAATCAGGAAATTCCACAAATTTCCTGAAAATTTGTAGGAGATCACAAAATTGATTTAGTAGCCCATGAAGAATGGATATGCATCTGAACTTTAGGTTGCTTTTCCATATTATGAAACTTATGATGCTCACATATCAGTAGTAATAACTATATTTTAATACAAATCACAGAAGAAATTTTATTATAATGACCTGATTGAATAGACTGTAATGCATCTTCTAATGGTTCTCAAGGAGTCATTATAAACTGTCATCTTAATGACCCACAAACCAAAGGCCTTGACAGAGCTATTATCATTAAACTGTCCTAATCTAAATCTTGTTATTAATAGGAACATTTGAAAAATACAGTCTCTAGTATTATAGTGAGTTTTCTTATTTTTTTTTCACTTTGTAATTTTACCTGCAGAACAGAACTTGACCCCAGATAAGAACAGTTTTGTATCTAAAACCTTTATGGAGTACAAGTATATTTTTTCTTGCTTTGGATTTAATAAAACTTTATAAATTTACAAACTGATGAAAATGTCTCTTAATAATAAAATATGTTTGATATACTCAGCCAAGGAAAGGAACTTGTTGAAAGAGTCATTGCATGTCCTCTCCCTATCAGTATAATCTTTCAAAATAAGGTTCAGACATTTTATTAACAAAATAAAGTAACTTGCTTCCAATGGCTTCAAACCAAACTGCTTCCCATGTCCTTTCAGGAAAACTTATTGATAGTAGTGGACTAACACCAAAGAACATTTTTGTGTATATTTAGCCTACTCTCAAAGGTATTAACTAAGTGCCCAGTTCTATTGCATATAGAAATATCTGAATGTTCTGTTATATTCATCTAAGGTTATGGATAGGTATTATATTTGTGCCTTTTCCCCAGCACAAAGAGTGGGTTTATGCCTGTTCAAGCAGTTTCTGGCAGCTAGCAATTCTATCACAAATTGCTAGGTCTTTGAACAACAACTGTGCTCCTAGCACCACATGTAATGCCCACTCAGTTAGTTATATGTGATGCAATGGTGGTCCCTAGGACCACCAGTATCCTACAGTCTTCTACTCTTGCTGTATCCCTCTAAAAGAGAGGGACATACGCTTGCTCCCTGATAGCCCTTCCAGTGGTAAGCTGTCAGGGAGACCTATGGAGACCCTGTTTCTGTAGCCACTTAGAGACACAGGGCTTTCCAGAACTGTTCAAGGGGTGGCAGGCATTCCCCCTGTCTCTTGAACAATTCCAGGAATATTTTTGACTGTTCAAAAGGCTTTCCTAATGTTCCCCATCCCTTAAACAATCCTGTGGCTTCCAAGGTTTCACTAAAACTGTTCAAAGGGTGCAGGGGAATGCTGGTGGGTGGCAGTGGCAAGGACAGCACTTCCCCTTGGCCCTGCCACTCCTGCAGGGTGGGGAACTCTCCTTGGAAGCTGCTGCTTTTCAGAGGATGCCAGCTGTTCATTGACAGCCTGCTGCCCTCCCCAGGAAGAGAGAGGGCAGGCCATCAATGATCAGGCCCTACAGTGGGATGTTGGAGACTCAAGAAGCAGCTCTCTATATTCTATAAACCCCGGGCTGGAGAACTTACTTTTAAGATGGTTGTGTAGCTCTCCAGCCAGGGGGACTAGAAGCCCAGCATGCCTCCCTTCTCCCTCTTTTCCTATCTCTTCTTCCTATCTTCCTGGAAATTCTTACTGCTGGAACAGAACAACTGTCCATACCCTAAGATACCAGGTCTAATACTTGCAAGGTATGCTATTCTCTCTGCATCAGACTACTTGTTATTAATTGGGTTTAGAAGCATGAACTGAGGG
>NW_017729032.1:229131198-229131529 GCF_001723915.1 Gavialis gangeticus
CTATTCTTTCTGCATCAGACTACTTGTTATTAATTGGGTTTAGAAGCATGAACTGAGGGAGATGATCTGGCAATCATAAAAGGCAACGGTCATTTTTTCTATAACATATGTTGCATGATATCAATTCATAATCAAATAAACACTGATAATTTACTTCAGATCTGAATTGTCTTGCTTTTTTTAGTTTAAATTGGCAAAACATGATCTAAACATTGTTTGATAGTGTGTTTCAAAACAGTCCTGAAAGGAAGGAGATATTGAATATATGCTGGTCTTTAACAGAATAACTGCATTTTGGCAAAAAGAAAAAAAAAAAAAAAAAAAAAAAACT
>NW_017729032.1:229131539-229134387 GCF_001723915.1 Gavialis gangeticus
AAAAAAAAAAAAAAAAAAAAAAAAAAGAAACGTTAGTTCATAAGGCACTTCCCTGCTGCACTCACTGGAATCAGAAATGACTTTTTGAAAGGCTGTATCAGTCCAGCTGAATACACACAAGGTTGGATAAACTCTACACGTACCCTTCCACCTTTCCTATATTTCTAACACTTTATGCTTTGCACAAGAAGAACTACTGCCAGATAAAATTATTCATCTTTTGAAAGCCATCATCTTTCTTTTCACAGACTCAGTTCTTTACATCCATGTTTGCAGACAACCACTGCAGCTTTCCCCTTCTTCTCCAGGTCACTTTTTGACCCACCACCTGCTGCATTGATTGGCACCTAACCTGGGACTCACATCATTACAATTCTTCCCTTAGGACCCCAATTGTAGCTGCTAAACATGATTGCAACCTAACCTACTAGTTCTGACCCAACCTCTTTCATTGTTGATTGTCACTCCCTTACTGCATTTCCAAAACAGCACTTTCAAAATTGCTGTTGCTTGGAGACAAATCTTACATGCCTTCTGGCTTGTATATCCACTGCTTTTTAGATAACTTCATAATAGTATCCAAAGAGAATTATAACTTAATCATACTTGGAGAGAACTTATTTTTCTAGACTTTATTTCTGTAGTCTAAAAAAGCCATAAAGAAATTGTGCTAGCTGTTAACTTATCTTCTAATTTTCAGTACTTATGACAATGGATTGAATAATGACCAGTACTTTCCAAAGTTTTAATGTTTTTTTTCTCTTTGTAAAGGATGGTTTTATATTTTAATTTAGAACTAATTAATATAATAATAAACAAGCAAACCACAGCCATTCTTTCTTTATTTTTTTTCAAAACGCATGTCAAAAAGGCACCATTGGAAAGCAATTTGTGAGTGCTATTCATTTACAACTAATTTCAACTGCCTGATTTCCCTTAAGTGAATTTAACCCTCTTGAAATTTATAAAATTTGTCATTTTAACTTTGTTTTGTAATTTCTGAGCCTATCCTGGTATCCTTAAATTCTTACTATCAAAGAGAATATTTAAAGTTTTTCAGTGCCTCGTGGTTTGCTTCTCCTATATAGTGTCAGGCTCAGGAGGAAATATACAAAGAAAGCAGAAAATTTCACAACATTATTTAGATGTTATAACAGGAATTGTATTTTGTTCCGATATATAAAACAATTTCCTCATTTTATTTGTTATAGAAATAGAATAAACATGCTACAAATTGCCTAGGGCAGGTGGTCGGACTCGATGACCTACTGAGGTCCCTTCCGACCCTAACATCTATGAATCAATGAATGGCTAACATTCTAGGACTGAAATGAGAAATGACTGGTTTAAAATAAATCCTCTTATGTGAACAGGAAGTGATACAAATTTAATCCTTGTAATACATTCTCATGATGTCTGTCAAGTGATCTTCTTGACCTTCTTGACCTTCTCTACCATTCATACTAATCACCTATGAAAAACATTCATAAAACACGTTCATAAGAAATACATAAATTAGTTCATTGGAAAAATGGAACTTCAGAAATACATCAGTTATGGGTAATTTTCACTAGTTTTATGAGATGAACACTGTTGTTATTATAAATAGGGGAAATAGCGAGGTATAAAACAATCTGTTGTAAGTTCATGCCCATCATTTTCTTTCCTTGGAGTTTAATTGGCATTGATATGAGCCCTAATAAATTGATCCTAGAAACGTTGGCTGCATACAGACATTTGGGGAGGTTAGGGGGAGGCTAGATCAAGTAAAAAATAGACACCTTATCTAATGTAAGTCAGGATAGCAGGGGATAGCGGGGGTTAGCGGGGGAGGGGGGATTAGGAAGGCAAGCAGGCTCTGCAGAACCAGGAGGTCCATGGGGGGAAAGGGGGGTAGATGGGGTCTGTGGGGGGGATCAGGAGGCAGGCAAAGTCAGGGTGGGGAGGATCAGGGAAAACAGGCAGGCTCCATGGTGGGTGATGTGGATCTGAGACAGTTTGGCAGGGGAGGGAAGGCTTCACAGAGGGCATTGGGGGGATGGAGGGAGGACTCTTTCCTGCACCCCCTGGGACCAGGAGCTACTTTTAGTCTCTCAAGCCCCCCACTCCCAGACACACAATCCCTGCCAGCAAATCTACCCCCATCCCTCCCACCACCCAAATTTACTTCCTCAGCTCCTGGCATCCATGAATGCTGATAAAACTGGCACTAGAAGCAGCTTTATGTGGGATTTGGTGGGCTAGGAAGGGTTGACTATTCCATCGGGGTTTAGAGGGAGGGGCTGGGGGGCTAAAAATAGTCCAGTGCCAGGGAGGGAGTAGGAAAAGTGCATCCCTGGGTTTGGGGCTAGCAGCTGTGCTTTCCTAGCTCTGGGGCAGCCCTGGGAACTGTACAGAAGTTCAGTTAGATCAGTGTCACTGGACCTGAGTTAAGTTAAACTACCTAGGAGGTTTACTTAACTTAGATCGGGTTGCCCATTTTTAGACTGATCTAACTGTTCTGCAAATCTCACTTCTGTACACCTTTCATGTACATTCACCTAACTAGTGTAAGGTCTACATCTGGGTGAGCTAAGTTAGATCAGGCGACGAGTTTTAATGCAATCTAACCTCCCTGAATCTCTGTATGCTGCATTTGTGTTACTCATCAGTAGTCCCACAGATTTTCACTCAAATTATGCCCTATATAACAACTTGTGGGATTAAGGCCCATAAACTCCAAATGTATAAAGTTACTTCAGTTAAATACTGTGATTTTTTTTAAGCAGTTCATGTTGCATTGCTTTATAGTAAGCTATCACAAACCTTCACTTGTAGCATTTAGGAGAGCAAAATACAAACTAACCCC
>NW_017729032.1:229134566-229143992 GCF_001723915.1 Gavialis gangeticus
AGTAAAAAATAGACACCTTATCTAATGTAAGTCAGGATAGCAGGGGATAGCGGGGGTTAGCGGGGGAGGGGGGATTAGGAAGGCAAGCAGGCTCTGCAGAACCAGGAGGTCCATGGGGGGAAAGGGGGGTAGATGGGGTCTGTGGGGGGGATCAGGAGGCAGGCAAAGTCAGGGTGGGGAGGATCAGGGAAAACAGGCAGGCTCCATGGTGGGTGATGTGGATCTGAGACAGTTTGGCAGGGGAGGGAAGGCTTCACAGAGGGCATTGGGGGGATGGAGGGAGGACTCTTTCCTGCACCCCCTGGGACCAGGAGCTACTTTTAGTCTCTCAAGCCCCCCACTCCCAGACACACAATCCCTGCCAGCAAATCTACCCCCATCCCTCCCACCACCCAAATTTACTTCCTCAGCTCCTGGCATCCATGAATGCTGATAAAACTGGCACTAGAAGCAGCTTTATGTGGGATTTGGTGGGCTAGGAAGGGTTGACTATTCCATCGGGGTTTAGAGGGAGGGGCTGGGGGGCTAAAAATAGTCCAGTGCCAGGGAGGGAGTAGGAAAAGTGCATCCCTGGGTTTGGGGCTAGCAGCTGTGCTTTCCTAGCTCTGGGGCAGCCCTGGGAACTGTACAGAAGTTCAGTTAGATCAGTGTCACTGGACCTGAGTTAAGTTAAACTACCTAGGAGGTTTACTTAACTTAGATCGGGTTGCCCATTTTTAGACTGATCTAACTGTTCTGCAAATCTCACTTCTGTACACCTTTCATGTACATTCACCTAACTAGTGTAAGGTCTACATCTGGGTGAGCTAAGTTAGATCAGGCGACGAGTTTTAATGCAATCTAACCTCCCTGAATCTCTGTATGCTGCATTTGTGTTACTCATCAGTAGTCCCACAGATTTTCACTCAAATTATGCCCTATATAACAACTTGTGGGATTAAGGCCCATAAACTCCAAATGTATAAAGTTACTTCAGTTAAATACTGTGATTTTTTTTAAGCAGTTCATGTTGCATTGCTTTATAGTAAGCTATCACAAACCTTCACTTGTAGCATTTAGGAGAGCAAAATACAAACTGACCCCTACTCATGGAAAGATAAATCAGCTGCCCTCCCATAACATGATGGCTAAGTCAATACAGCCTTCTGAGCAAGTATAGAGTGCCACCAAGAGATAAGCCAAGTTGCACCAAAGTCTGAAGCTTATTGGACCTCCAGACTTGTTGTGACTGGAAAACCTTGATAGTGCACTGAGATCCATGCTTGGGAATGTTCTGAGACACTAAGATACACTCCTGCTTAATTTGCAGACTCAGGCACATATGGTGCAGGTGCGAGTGCGGGCAAATTATCTCCTGGTGTCATTCTTGGACTTGCTCCAGAGGCTGAATTACCATGGACAAGTCACCTGGCATCAATGGTAATGTTTAAAAATTTTTACAGACCTTTCAAAATAGTGGATGACTCAGTTGAGGGAGGCCAAGTAGAAAGTATGCCTTTAAAACAAATCAATTGTATTTTGCCTGTTTATAAATAGTCAAAGCCAAATACTTATGAAAATTCAGCTAAGATAGAAAAGCGTATAGAAATGTATAGTTTTGCTGGAAAATTGTTCAGGCTTTTTTTGTCCTGACTTAGGACTGGTCCTTCCAGTTGTTGAAGAATTCTTGGATTCCTGAGCATCCTTACCCACTTCGACATTGCATCTTGCAGGTTCAGGTCCTTACTGTCCAAGCATGAAATCCAGGTGATTGCTCACAGTTCTGATCTTTAATCTCATATATAAGCATTTTCAGTTTGGGCCTGCAGATGATCACAAATGGGGAAAAAAGCCCTTAATTGGAATATGAAAGTTCAACAAGAAACATTCAAAGTAGTATTTTAAAATGCCTGCAAATATCTCCACATCTTTTTTACTTAAACAGCTGTATAATTCTTGGGGGCTTGTATTTTTAATGCTAATTGCAACAGGAAACACAGCTAGATTATAGCAATTTGGGCAGAATGATCAAAGCTTCAGGCAGGCAGACAAGTAATGGCAGGTATATTCATGAACTACCTGCACTCTATGGATGTCTCTGGGCTTCTGGCTCTGGGAAACTGCATAATTCAGAGCCACAAACAAAATTAAAGAAATAGAGAAGTCACCTTAAAAGAACCATGATAAAAATACTTGCTTCTCCCTGTTCATTTTAGTGCCTGGAGCACTGTTTTTCTTCCCCTGATAGAAGTTATCAAATTGACAATTTTGTGCAATTTCTCTTTTCTCTGCATCTGTTTCCTCCTATTAATTTGTCTCTTCTTTCAGTCCAGAAAGCACTTAAGAACATATTTAAGTTTAAATCTGAATCATCTCATGTAAACCATTATGGCTAAAAGTTATGTTGGATAATGGACAGATTTTTAGACTGGAGCCCAACTAGGTGTTCAGCCTTGCTTTACAAACCTCCACTAATGGTGATTCAACAGCCTCTCTCAGCAGAGGCAAGAACTTGCACTATTTCTGGAAATATTTTTCTTACAGAGAAGGAGAAGAATTTTGCAAAAAAAGAAAGGATAGACTGACATGTCATTCTCTCAGCTCCTTGTCCAGTGCCCTGTAAAAAATCTGTAAATAAACTGTGGCCATTTGTAGATGACACTTTTTAGCAGGTTTAAAGTCTGGTTAAATGCCTTTTGCACTGCTTTAATGGCATTCCTGTTTGCACATTCAGTGGCATATTGCGCATTAATTCCAGCCGCTGTAGCACTTTCGGTGGTGTAATGCACCTTAAATGACTTCGGGGTGCTGCAAAGTGAAACACCTCTGAGGAGCTTTAGTTTCCAAACCAGAGCCGTGGAGGGAAGCACCAGGCTTCATGAAGCTCAGGGGCTGTGCAGGCAGACCATGCAAGCTGCCCAGCAGCAGCCCAGGAAGGCAGGCTTCAAAGAAGAAAAAAAAAAAGCGGCAAGCCTCTTTTTTTTCCCCCTGGAGCCTGCATGCCTGCCTGAGCTGCACAAGGGTCCAGTGCTTTCCTCCATGGCTGCGGTGGCCCCTGGGACTGCTTGAGCCATGTGTCTGTGGGCAGGTGCCACCTGGGGATGGCTGCTGGTGCCACAGAGGGAAGCACCAGGCCCCCACCCCCTCCCTGCAGCTCTGGGTCCGCCACTCTGCCCACCAGCAGCTGGCTCTCCCCTCCCTGCACTGGAGAGGCAGGTAAGGATCAGGCTTCAACACAAGTGTATATGACACAGGGGTTTACTTTGCCCTAAATTAAATCAGTATTTTTTTAAAAACCACTGCTTCAATTTAGGGAAAATTAAACCCCTGTGTTGTCTACAAATGCCCTATGGTAGTAGTTCTGTAGCATTCCAGAACAAGTTTTCCATCTGAACTCATCCACATTCTTCAATGAATGTTAGTTACTAAAGGAATTCTTACATGTGCTTTGGCGGTAAGTGTGTGTGCTTTACTTAAAGTGGCTTTGAGAGCCTCTCTAATTAAGGCACTCAGAGTCTCACGTATCAGTGCCCCTGTGCTTCAAAATGGTGGCAAGAGCACTTTCATTTAATGAGCTTTAGTTAATGTGCCCCTGCCACCATTTTGAAGCACAGGGGCGCTGATGCATGTAATGCGGAGACTGCTGGAGGCACACTAATTAGCATGCTCCAGGAGACTTGATTCATTGAGTCTTCTCTGACGTGCTGTGATTACAGCACGTTGGATCAACCTCCACACACACCTACAGGCACCCTAAGATTCATCCCTGTTGAATGCTCCCTGAAAGGGAAATAGTAGAATAAGTAGTAAATCTCTCTAGGATGCTGGGATTTGGATGTACTTGTTTGTTCCTAGATTGCTTAAGCCCAGAAAAGCTACACAGCAGCATGGTCAGCCTTTGAGGAAAGGACGGCCCCATATAAATGGTATGTTGCCTCTCCAGCTCTTTCTAGTTTGACAACTTTAGGAGGGAGTCACAACTAGCCCCATCCCAGAAAAGAGGCAGCAGCAGGGGCACAGGCCTATTTTCATGGAACTTCTTTCAGGATGAGTGGTCTTGATTATATTAAGAAACTAGCCAGAAGATATGCAATATAGAGCACCAAAGAGAAAAAGATGCCTGGCTTCTTCTTGAAGAGACATAAAGAAACAAATAAATGAGACACTGCCTACCAGTTCTAAGAACAGTTTAAATTTAATCGCATGAAAAATCAGAAGGGGTGGTTGCTTTTTATCCTACGTTTATTTTTGTGAATTCGTATAGAACAAAAGAATTGAATGCTAAATGTCAGCAGCTTCTGAGGGAGGCAACTTCTGTTCCAAAATTCTCCAGAAGTTTACATCCGGCTACGGTGCTAGTTTGAGGGGAGCAGGGGGGTGTACATAGGTTCAAAACCTGCTCTTTCACAGATATCTGTGTATGATCTCAGGGCAGAGCCTGAGGGCTAGTAACAAGAAAAAACCTAAGCATCACCACACAAAGTATGGAGGAGGGCAAGGAATGCTGCCAGTGTTGCAGGACATACCACGACTGCTCCCCTAAACAAGAGTATTTAGTGCACCACTGTCACACATAAGCTCTGCATCTCAGAGAATTGAAGTGCATAGGTACTGTGTTGATAGGGGACATAAACATGCAAGATGGACTGCAAAACTGAAATAGAACATAATGCAAAATCCACCTATAGGGCATGGTAAAAGGTATCAGGAGTACTTTGAAGCTCATTCTATTTGAAGAAATGTATACAATGTTCCCAGCCAGTAACGATCCTTACCAAAAGTAGTACAGACTAGCCACACTGCCATTTTTTCCACCAGCAAATCCTCCTCCTGTAATTACTCGCTGTAGGGTAAATGTCACAGTTCAGGAAGATTATTACTGCTTATTTGCATACTATAAGTTTGACTAGTTCATAAAGCTTTTAAGTTAAATATGATGCAAAAATAATTCTGTACCTATTCCAGCTGCTAACATACCTCTTCTCTACACAGTGCATATCTATTAACATGTGAATCCTGCCAAGTAGGTATGGATAGATACTGTTTATCCTGATGATTGGGTTCCTGATCACATTTGTAATATGCTTCTATAATTTGCAATTCTGCAGGCTGCATAATGGTAGAGATGATATTATTCTTACTTCTTCAGAGACCAATTCTTTCTGAATGCAAAAAGTGTTCCTTTCCTTCAGTCCTCTTGCTTCCTTATAAGGTATTAGAATGTGTAATTATCTATGAAATACTGCTCTTGAAATGCTATAATGGAAGGAAAAATGGAAGGAGTTTTTCCTCCCCCTCAGTTTGTGTTTGTGCATGTGGTACACAAACAGATATATACACATGGACACACACCAAAACTGAAAAAAAAGTTTTCCTCCACTTTATAAAACATAGGACATATCTCTGGAAGTAATGTTGTCTAGCAAAACCCAGTTCATTTGTGACTCCTTTTATATTACTTGTTAAGTAGTGTAATAAAAGCAGCTGTATCAAAACAGTTTCCTGTGGTGAAGAAGTTGTCATCTAGTCAGCAGGAGCCAATGCTGGAGCATAATTCAATTGAAGGCATGCAGTATGTAGCAGTGTTTAAAAACACAGTTTTCATGTAGTTCTTACAGGTTCCTTGAAAAAAAAAAATCCTGTACAAGAAATAACTCATGTCAGAACTGGTATGTCATGTTTAGAATGAGCAGAGCTACAAGAACTGACATCTGCAGCATTACAACCAAAAAAGCCAGTGACCTTTCTTTAAACTGATTTTGAAAACTATTAATCTTCCAAAGCAGTGCTTTTTTCTTTACAGGTTTAGAGCTGAACCACTTGTTCCTGACTCATGCGAGTAATCCCACGGGTGTCAGTGGGTCTGGATACATACCTGGTTCTAAACAGCCTGATAAGAAATGGGTATCCTGAGATGCTAGTATCTCCCAGGAAGCACTAAGTGTCCTATTGAACCCCCCAAAATGATACTGGCTTCTGGTCTTATGTGTCATTACTATTTCTCTTTTTTAGTGTCATTTATTCTCTGCCTGGATTTTTTTTTCTGGCATCCATTAGTAAATTTTAGAGACTTCTACCAACACAGGCATAACACACAAGTCCTGCACCCTTAGCATACCCTGGGTGTCTACCCTTAATTATGTTTCTTTCTGACAACATGCTATTTTGAAAAAGTATAACCCTTTACAGATACCAGCCTCATTTTCTTATTATTACAACTAGTATAAGTGGATACAACTATATGCAGAAGTTGTACATACAGTTATATAATATATTCAAAATATATTGAATTACATATAGTTTTCATACAGTCCCTACCGTGGATGCAGCCATACTGTAGAAAAGTATTTTATGTCAATATGGCTATTTGTCCATGAGAAGGGGAAGAAGGTGTACTAGTAAATGGCACCTTTATAACTGTTTTCATACTGATAGGACACCATCAAACTATTTCTGATCAAACTTAAATAGTTAACTGATACAAAACCTGTGGGTTTATGTATACATTTTCTGGCTTCATTCTTCAGTGAGTTAATGATTGAGCCCCATATCTGAAAACACAAAAGTCTGAACCTTTAAAAGTGAAACATTTTTTTGTTGTGGGCAAAATTCTTGTTGTCAGTGACAGGGGAATGGTCCATACATACACCCTGCTGAAAATATACCCCAGAAATACAAGTGAATAGGGAAACTTTGTATTATACCCATAACAACTTAAATGACAACACTATTAGTAAACATCAAAACTGAAAAAAAAGGTTTCCTCCACCTTATAAATCAAAGGACATTGTTATAGAAGTTAGAAAAACTAATATGTATTAATAGGAAGAACAAGGTGGAATCATTCTTAAATCTAGTTCACCTTTTCAATATGTGTTAGAATTCAGAATTACTTTCTAAAAGACATATGGTGAAGCCCTGACTCCCCTGATGTCAAAGGGAAAAATGCCAATTGATTTCCATGGGACAACTATTTTACTTGAGCTGTTTCAGTAGACTAGCAACAATCAGGGGAATTTGGGCTACATGGACCCAATTAATATTGGTTATTAGATTATTAGTCAGACGCAGAAATTTGCTAGCCCCATATGGTTACCATATGGCTTTCCAGCAAGGCTTGAATAAATATTTTGCTTCTGATTTGTTTTCTCATATTTCCAGCAGATCGTTCTATAACGGTGACTAATTGTTTAGGACATATCAAAAACCAATTTAAAATGTCTATGGTACAAAGGCTCAAATATAGCCAGACAGCATGTGCAGTAACTATTATTCAGATGGACTTATACTTATTATCATTAAATGGCAATAACAATCAGTTTGTTGTTGACTGGAATAATTCTGGATATAGTTACGTTTTTATGAGGTGTTAAAAGACCTCAGAGTTTTGAATATCACAGGTATAAAAATTAGTAATAAATACATAACAACACCATAATACACCATAATACTGGTTGACATTCTGAAATTTCAAATTAAATGAATAATATTTCTCGTCCATGAATTAATTTGATATGCATTCTCAGTGGGAAAGTCATATACAATTCCATACAGAATTGTTATAAGAATGGGCTCATGAAAAGAAAGATCTTGATATCTCCTAATAGGATTTAATATCCTTTACAAAACTAGTTCTCATGAATTATAAGAAGTAGCAGCATAACTTGGGAGGTAGCAACCAGGACATCAATCCGAGGAACCCACTTGGGACAGGGGCACAAAAGCAGCTATTACAATTGTCCTGTACACTGTTGTTGCCCAGGGCACAGAGCTGTCCTGCTACGCCTGCGGTAAGAAGAAATCTGAAGTGACTATTTCTTTGGGGACACTTTGAAAGAAGTTGAGGTAGTTTATTTTGTAAATTTTCACTTAATACCATTAAGAAATCTAAAATAAAAATAAGCTAAAAAATGAGGAATCAAAACCACAAATATAAAATTTAAAGTCTCAAAAACAGGTAAAAGAAGGAAAGTAGCACACATTTTTCTACAGGTATCTTAACACACTTTACAGTGCAAGAAGGGTTAAGTTCACTGAAGCCAAGTGGAATTTTTTTTGATTAAGACTATAGGGGACCCTCTACAACGTTCTGGTAAAGGCACGATGGGAGATAATGTGCGATTAACACAACTGCACCTTCTGCCATGCCACACGTGGATGGCAGGAGGTATGATTGAGGGATTCAGCATCAGATCCTATCACATCTTATTGACGGTATAGTGGAAGCCCAGAACTGCCATCCCAGGCTCCCCCTACTCTGACAAATAGCAAGCTCCTGCAGCTGAGAGTGCAGTTGACTGGCTGGGCAGCAGCTCTGCAGAAAAGGACCTGGGGGTTACAATGGAAAATAATCTGACTGTGAGCCAACAGTGAGCTCTTGTTGCCAAGAAGGCTAATGGCATACTGGGCTGCATTGGTAGGAGTGTTGCCAGCAGGTCAAGGGAAGTGATTATTCCCCTGTGTTCAGCACCGGTCAGGACACATCTGGAGTACTGTGTTCAGTTTTGGCCCCTGCACTAAAGAAAGGATGTGGACAAATTGGAGAGAGTCCATCAGAGGGCAACACAATGATGAGGGGGCTGGGGCACATGACTTATGAGAAGAGGCTGAGGGAACTGGGCTTATTTAGTCTAGAGAAGAGGAGACTGAGAGGGGATTTCATAGCAGCTTTCAACTACCTGAAGTGGGGTTTGAAAGAGAATGGATCTAGGCTGTTCTCAGTGGGGGCAGATGACAGAACAAGGAGCAATAGTTTCAAGTTGCAGCAAGGGAAGTTTAGGTTAGATATTAGGAAGAATTTTCTCAGTAGGAGGGTAGTAAAACACTGGAACAGGTTACTTGGAACAGGTTACCCAGAGAGGTGGTGGAATTTCCATTTTTGGAGGTTTTTAAGACCTGGCTTGACAAAGCCTTGTCTGAGATAATTTAGTTGGGGATGGTCCTGCTTTGAGCAGTGGATTGGACTAGATGACCTCCTGAGGTCCCTTCCAACACTAATTTTCTATGATTCTAATGTCTCTCAATCCCAGCAGCTGTGGGGTGCCCCCACAGCTGAAAGATCCCTGTAGCTGCCATCTGTCAGCTGGGGAGCACAGGCTACATGTGCAAAAGAAGATGGATAAAAACCCTCTATAATATTATTGCACAGTTTTCAGCAATAACTTTATAGTGGTTGGACCTTATTAAGGTACCATAGTTAATTTGCATTTGTAGCTAGTCTAAATTAGTTATGCAGTTAGCCAGGTAACTGTATAATCAATGTAAACTGAAAGGGGGCCTAGCAGTCAGCGTTGTTTCACTGAAGTACTGAGACATAATCCAGGTCCAATCCTGACAGCCCTTCAGGCACATAACTCCTACTGAAGTCAAGAATAATATCCTAATTCCACTGAAATGAGTGGCAACAACTTCCATTGACTTCAACAGGACCATGGTTTCTGACAGTAG
>NW_017729032.1:229148992-229150220 GCF_001723915.1 Gavialis gangeticus
AATATCCTAGTTCCACTGAAATGAGTGGCAACAACTTCCATTGACTTCAACAGGACCATGGTTTCTGACAGTAGCAGCTATTCACATTGGCCATTCTCCTGTTCCCATGAGGTCAATGGGAAGACTTCATGGCAGTAAGATGAGACCAATCAAACTGACCGTTTCTCTTCCAAGTAATTCAGATTAGTTTCATAATTCTCGGTGAAGTTCCTCATTGCAACTAAGGTACCAATTTAAATCTTACAATTTTAGCATTATTTAGGATATTTTTTCATACCTCTAACTCCATGATTAAAGTCCCCAATTTGTCCTACTACTTTGAAATCTGTTTTTACTTATTACTTGTGACAATGCTGATAGTAACAAGTACTCCTAAACTTTCTTATCACATCATTATCATGAGGTGTAGTGATTTTTAACAAGAACAGTGGTAGATACGCTTCCTGTGGTAGTGAATCAAACCAATACACCCACTGCACCCAAGACAGTGCTATTATAGCAGTGCATGTCAGAAAGTGGAAAGAGTAAACTTGAAATGACAAACTTGTCTGCAAAATTTTTTATCATGTGGGAGTTAGTTCAGTTCCCCAGCAGCATACTTTTTGGATTATGAAAGCTGTTTTATATCTATTTTGCCATTCTGCTCTATTATGACAAATGTAATAAATAAATACAGAACCCTTTACCTATTCTGTAAGCAAGATAGACTGCAAGTTCATGTCACTTTCTGTTTTTCAGTCAGTTGGCAAAATATTCTTATTTTGTGAAGATTCAACCATTATAATGAAATATTTACTAACCACATACGTAGACATCTTCAAGGCCAATTGAAATGCAAACTACTCAGTGAGGACTCATCACTCATATTACACATTGGTATTTTCAGACTTACTATACTTGTTTTATATCCCAAGAATACCAAGAGTTCATCTATCACCTGCTTAATTGTCTGTAACAAACATGCAGGCAGAAAGAGAAGGGGAGAGGGGAAGTAGTACATTGTCAGCATATAGAATAATCAGGTTGTTTTGTGCATTATCTCTATCCATTATACTGGCACCTGTTTCAGCCCAAAAGTCCATTTCAGAATGACTAGAAGGGGACGATAGCTATCCCTAAAGATGAGGAAGATGTCATACACACCTACTTTTTGGTACATTCTAACAAGGGTGGATTTTATGGGTGTATTTTTTTACTTGTAACGTTTTTTCTCTGCTTAGTCTGTGCA
>NW_017729032.1:229155220-229156985 GCF_001723915.1 Gavialis gangeticus
GGGACAATAGCTATCCCTAAAGATGAGGAAGATGTCATACACACCTACTTTTTGGTACATTCTAACAAGGGTGGATTTTATGGGTGTATTTTTTTACTTGTAACGTTTTTTCTCTGCTTAGTCTGTGCAGAAGATTGAATATTCTGTTTAAATTTAAAATAATAGTACATGCAAGTACATCAAAGATATAAACAACATTTTCAATAGTCACTGAGGTAATTTCTCTGGAATAATCAAGAAGATGCAAATGAATGCAGGATTGTAATGAGAGTTGAATAACCTAGTTTAAAACATCTACAGCTAGCTGGTGACAATGGCTTGCAAAACATGCAAGTTTTAATTTTCATAGAAGACAGAAGAGAGGGAAATTTCTACATAGAGCTTCATTACCTCAGGGATACATACAAAGCTTCAGAGAATTTTCAATTAGCTTTCATCATTGTTGCATCTCAAAAGCACTATGTATATACATAATAAACTGGAAATAATCACTATTGGTTTGCATTCCTCTGTTCTTTTGTGATAAGAGTATTGATGCATTCAGCAGTGCAGGAGCCTCAGAGGTCAGTAAAAGACTTACCTTAGATATTGTGAAACAACTCTGCAAAATGCTTCTAAAACAAGGCAGACAGAGTTCTTTGGGTAAATCTGAGATCTTTACCCAAATCTGATATCCTTACCCAAAGAACGTTGTCTGCATGTGTCCATAGACCAACATGACTACAACCTACACCCTTCTCAAACAATAATTTTCAATAGATTTTTGACAGCTGTCATTATATTATTGAACAATTAAGATGAAAGAGAGAATTTCAAGTTAGTGCTATGAAGAAAATGATGGAGAAAGCGATGAACTGGAACACATACATTCCAGTCAAGCACATGCACTTGTAACCAAGATTTCAAGCCAACCTTGGTTTTCTCAGGTAAAGACACATTAAGATAGTAACCATGTCTAACACAATAATGATGGAATTTAGAGCTTAAGAGTTCAGAAGCATCTCAGGGATTAAATCTTCAGACCCACAGTGAAAATTTGGATGCCCAATTTTCATAATTTTATACTATACTACTCAAGTTGCCTATGTGATGTTTAAAATCTTGACCTAAAACCTAGATCTCCAACTCATCCTCTGAGCCTGATTCAGAATTATCTAAGCCAAAGAATATCTATTTAATTCAGTGAGTTTTGTATTAGGGCTTCTCTGTCCTCAAAACTGAGAACTGTACAAAACCATTATATATTCTGTGTCATATGTCCTTATGCTAGCTATGGTATATTGAAAGTAAGCTTTTTTGTTTGTCTGTTTGCTGTGGAGTGTAGCTCCAGACAAACCTTTTATTTCCTGGTATTAGGAGAAGATTGCAAAACAAGAATTCTACTGTTTTCATCCTATATGAATCAGAAACAAAACAGGACCACAAAGTTTTACTTTCTTTCATAAAATCAAATTTCAGACATTATTTTGGCCTTACATCTCAAGCCAGCCAACAGAAATAGAAGAAAAATTCACAGATTTAGTTACAGCATTGTCCCTTTTTCATTTTAAACAAAGAAATGTATTAATGCCCAAAACAATATATGATGGTAAGAGGTGGGGCAGGGTGTGAGATTTAGTTTCATAGTTTCATAGTTTCTAGGGTCGGAAGGGACCTGAGCAGATCATCTAGTCCGACCCCCTGCCATGGCAGGAAGAGCACTGGGGTCAAATGACCCCAGTAAGGTGGTCATCCAACCTCCTCTTAAAAACCCCCAGGGTGGGAG
>NW_017729032.1:229161985-229162408 GCF_001723915.1 Gavialis gangeticus
AAAAGATTGATGTCTTTTAAAAAAATTCAAAGACACATGCTATCTCTACTTCTCTAGCTTGAATAGGACAATGCAATCTGCATTTTGAATTCTCTACTAAAACATATAAATAGGCCATAGTTCCACTGGCAATCTTGAGTTCCTTAAGTTTGCTTTAAATTAGAAATAATATTTTGATGTACAGTTGAAACTCAGAAAGTACTTTACTTTTTCTCTCTTTCTCTTTTTTAAATTATCTTTCTCCCTTTCCTATACAAAAAGCACTGGAAGGCAGAAAAAACAACTGAAATTTTTAATCTATTACTGCAAATCCCATCATGTGTTCAATTGTGGCCTTGTAAGTTTTTAGGAGAAATAGGAAGAAAATGGGAATCTCCATTAATGGAAAATTTTAAACTTTGGAATAATGGCGGGGGGGGGGGG
>NW_017729032.1:229162659-229166751 GCF_001723915.1 Gavialis gangeticus
AAAAGGAAAAAAAGGGGACCCTCCATTAAGGGAATTTTTTAAATTTGGAAATAAGGGGGGGGGGGGGGCGGGGGAGGAGTTTGTCTTCTGTCTAACACTTCAGAGCCTGTCCTAGTTCTAAGGTGTATCTGCGTTACCTGTATAAAAAATAAGGGCTAAAATCAAATAAAATTATCATGTTTTCTTTTAAGGTTCTTAATTTTTGTTTCCTTTTATATTGTCATGTATATGATCTGTTTTAACTTCATATAAACCTGTAGAATGGATAATCTTACCTTATGTTTTTGGCAGAAATTATAAATTATATAAATGCTGTTATTTTATTATATGTAATTGTTAGGACTCATTTTATTGTATTGTTTTAGCAAACCCCCTCCCCCCCATAAATAAACTTCTGCTACTACTACGCCTGGAAAAATGTATGGTTAGTAAGTTAATTTGGATCAGCATAATTTGGTACTACTGGATTGTGCAGTGCTAGTTGTTTTCAGTAATAATTCTTGCAAAGAGCTGTTGTTTAAAACCTTGTTTTCCATGCAGCTGTGAAGCTAGGTTAAAACATTTTAAATGAATGTCAGGCCTCATTGAAGAAATATGTGTACATTTTTATCATTGATTTCATAGGGACCATATTTCACCCCATCTATCATTAAAAGATACCTCAATTTACACAAAGCAGTTGATTTCCTGTTTGATTATCCCTAACTGCACAGTTTAAATGATTGGAATAGAAAAAGTAGAGTAAATTGCCTAAGTAAGGCTGATTTAGAATGATTTGAACCTCAGAAGTGCTAGTCCTTATAAGTACAGAGCTTTCCTGTTCTGTACGCAAAGCTAAATTGGCCAATTTCTCTAGACTGTCCCAATGTTCTTTCTGGTATCACAATGCAAAATGGATGTGTGTTTTCATTTGTGTATGTGGACATATTCAGTAGTGAAATAATATGCTTTTATCACTCTGCCAGTTCTATTACCTTTTATTCTGGAAAAAGGATCCACCTCCCTGTAGTCAGTAAAGGGAAGAATTGACCTCCTTGTTATGTATACATTAATAGTTATGGTTAACAGTAACTTTGTCCTAAAAACCCATGTCTGCTGAACATCAACACTGTAAACACCCTTGCTTGACCAGTAGTGCACTCAGATAAACTTCCAGGTCTGTGTATAAACCTGTTCTTGCTCCTACCGTAGCCCACCTAGTTCTGAAGCATATTCAGAACGTATCTGCTGCCAACACAGGAAGTCTCCCAGTCATCCTAGATTTTCCTGGTCTAGCCTCCCACTCCTTCTGCTGCCTACTTCTTGTCTCCCTACTCCAGAGATAACCATAAAGGAGACACAAGAGTGACTTTTACAATGGGTTAATTTTGTATATGAGGAACCCAAAATGTATAGATTTTACATGAGCTATTGATATGATATAGAACTGAAAAGGGACTCAGGCAGACTGAGAGTAACCCTCAAATCAACCATAGGTATCCATTTAAACATATGCATTTCCCTATCCAGTGAATTTAGGGATTTGTATATAAATGCTCTACTGTGTATCATCTTTTCCAAAAAGCTTCAGCTTTTCAACCCTGCCCAAGCTGCCACAACTTTGTATTTTCTATGCATCTCATCTGGTCCCTGTACTCATAAATGATAATGGCTTTGTCCTGTCATAGTCTATATCTTTCTTGCAGAATAACACAATTTCGAATCCTTATGGACTCCTACCTGCCAGCTTGCCCAATCCTGTTCATGGAAAAGACTGACAGCGTGACAGAGACAGCTAAAGTAATGTATTCCATAATCCACAGGGAGTTATATATAATAATCCATTTGTGGCATATTTTTCCTTAATATTTGGTCATATTGCAGTGGTTCTCAACAGTTTTAGATTTGAGGCACCTCTGCATAATGTTTTGAAATTTCCTGGAACCCCATTTAAAGGCTAAGCCTTTTTTTACAGTTCTTACCTCTTTGCACCCTACAGCACATTAAAAGGATCTCACAGGGTGTTAGGGTGGGCTTGACACCCCTGAGAGCATGTTGAGGGTGGTGCGCAGTGCTCAGTGCTTGCAGAGACTCATCAGTGGGGTACACTAGGAAAACTGGGGATGGGTCATTAGACCCCTAAAAGAGACAGCTTTCTCTGCAGGAGGCAGAGACAAATAACAGTCATTCTTGGTGCAGAAGCTGGTGCCAGGTGAAGGCAGAAGGGGCAGAAACCTGCCATTCTCTGTTTTTCCTCTCTGTCTTCCACCTCTCCCACTTCTCCCACCATCTGTACCTGAAGCGGCCCTTGCCACTGCAACTGTTCCCCAGGGATTTGAATGCCAGTGCCAGAATCGCCATTCCCCTATACCCTCCCACAAGTGTTGGGGATAGCCTGACCACCTGTAGCGACTCTGCCAGTAGGAGCCCAAGAGCAGTCATTGCAGTGGCTGCCAGGGAAGGGGAGCAGGCTGTGCTTTCTAGCTCAGCCCATTCATCTGCTGCACCCATGCACTTAGAACTGGTGGGAGGGGCCGTGGGGAGTTCTGCTACAGCAGGTGAAGGTTTCCTGATGCACATGGAGGAGCAAGTACTTACCTCCTGTCATAGGGGCCAAGCCCTTTTAAGGAGCTATTGGCACTCCAGGCTGCTACAGCAATCTGGTAAAGAATCGCTGTCATTTTGTAGCTTTCAAGTAGTCCAAATCTTAGACAGTAATTTTTAAATATTTTAATAAAAATGCATATATTTAATAATAAAATCTGGTCAGCATTTTTAACAGTTTTTAAAGAACACAGTG
Source organism: Gavialis gangeticus (assembly GCF_001723915.1). Lineage (NCBI taxonomy): Eukaryota > Metazoa > Chordata > Crocodylia > Gavialidae > Gavialis > Gavialis gangeticus. The sequence goes on from NW_017729032.1 coordinate 229,165,439, forward strand.
TCAAGCTTGCTGAACAGTAAAATTAAATTTGTTAAAAATTTTTGCTGATAATATGAAATGTTTCTGAAGAGATGAGCTGTTTGAAGCCATACCTTTTTCCTACCAGCATCAGTTCGTCTCAATTCCATCCAACTGCTGAGCTTAGCTATGTAGGAAGACATTTTGCTATTACAATTTGATGTAAAGGAAATGAAGGGCCAGAGGGTCATTTTAGATTCCAGATTACAATGTTTCATGAGTTCTACTGATGGGTTCAAAAAGCTGTTGAATAATACTGAAGACAGTGCTGAATGCTGTGGGACTCAATGGAGGAGGTCTTTGGAGGATGGCCATTTGATTTCCATCCGAGTTCAGTCTCAGCATTTCAACATGTTTCCGGTGAGTCAAGACAGAAATATTTTTAGGAGACTAAGATTATACAGGGGTTTGGATTAAACAGAAATATTTTTTTGGAGACTATACAGGGGTTTCGACTAAATGGCCTGAGGTTTGTTACAACCCTATGATTCTATGATAGGTCATACCAATATGTTCCAGAGAGATCCAGCAAGATAAAAATGTAATTTGTTTCCATTTCTATAGCATGAAAAGACACCATCAGATCAATTATGTTTCCTCTGTGTCATGCCCTGGCATGAAGCCTGACAAAAATCCAGGATACTAGAATTTTACAGATGTTGATACTATTCTGAATGCTTAGCTTATCTAAGTAAGATAATCATTTCTTACTATTAGAGATACTGCACATTGGTTTTTTGCAGGGAAAGTCTAGATTTTGTAATTTTAAAAAATTGAATGAGGTCCTGGGCACCTGATACTTCTCCTTCCACTTCATTTCCCACTCTGGCCCAAGGGCTCTAGCTGTGGGTAGCAGCAGCCCACAAGACTGGGCAGGGCTGGGGACTATGGCATTAGTGGGTGACCTGGAAAAAAATTCTATGGGGTGTAATTTTGGCACTTCTGTAGCATAATAAAGATGGATTTTCTTTGCCTCTTTTACAGGAGTGATATGCAGTGGTAAGAAATTCTGTGTTTTTTCTGCTAGAAATGATTGAGTTTTCTTCCTCCCTGCTTTTAACATCATAAACCAGGGGTTTTCAACCTTTTTTAATATGTGTACTTCAGCAGCCAGACATGGAGTGTGTGTGGGGGGGTGATGTGGTGTGCGGCTGGATGTGGACTGGCAGCAGCGCAGGTTGGTGGATGGTGACGGTGGCCGCTGCCACGTCCAAGATCCACTCCCTGTGTCCAAATGGCTGGGCAGCACCTGTGCAATCCACACAGGGGTGCCACTGCCCTCACCCTGCCCAGCC
>NW_017729032.1:229171751-229172513 GCF_001723915.1 Gavialis gangeticus
GTGTGGGGGGGAGTTGTGGTGTGCGGCTGGATGTGGACTGGCAGCAGCGCAGGTTGGTGGATGGTGACGGTGGCCGCTGCCACGTCCAAGATCCACTCCCTGTGTCCAAATGGCTGGGCAGCACCTGTGCAATCCACACAGGGGTGCCACTGCCCTCACCCTGCCCAGCCCTGCTCCTGGGAGGCAATGGTGCAACATAATGGGTGGTGGCATTCTGTCCCCACCTGTGCATACCCCTAGGGCCTTCCCAAGTACCCCCAGGGGTACACATACCACCAGTTGACAGCCCCTGTCATAAACATTCAAGAACACTGACAATTCTTGTGGGTATGGATGGACCCAGGAATTTGAAGAGGAGGTAAGGAAAATGCCAGCGATGCCATGGGGGGAGGTTACACTCCCTGCTCTCTCCTGACCCCATGGTCATACTTTGCCACAGTAAAAACTGCTAGGGACTTTTTGGAGTCCCTAAAGCAGGTTAGACTTCCTCCATGGTTCTCGGCACCTTCTTCCCTCCTGTGCAGGCACCTTCCCTCCCCTTCCATTTTCCTCTCTCTCTTTCCAGTAGGGAGTGTCTAGGGGTTGCTTCTGGGTACAAAGGGGGACACCTGCCTTCTGCCACCACTGTTCACAGCTGGCCAGGGGTGGGGGAGGCCCAGGGCTGCTTCTGTCCCCACTTCCAGCTGGGGATGTTGGTAACCACTGCATGGGATGTTGGCTTTGCCAGAACAGTGGCGGGGGGAGTGGGGCGCCCCCTCCAGA
>NW_017729032.1:229177513-229197357 GCF_001723915.1 Gavialis gangeticus
GGGTGAGTGGGTCGCCCCTTCCAGAACCTGATCCCATACCACAAGGAACACCTAGGGGAACAGGAGAGCCTGGAAGCTAGCTGTTGCTGCTGTCTCCAGCCTCAAGGCTGTTTCTACCCAGCTCCAGATGGAGGCAGCAGAAAGTGGCTGCACAGGTTGCCAGGTCCTGCTCCCTCCTCCCCGCCCCCACTTCCCCCCCACTCCAACATGTTTCTTGCACTGCTCCAAGGGTTCTGGGAAGCAGTTGTGCAGAGCACAGAACTGGGGACAGTAGCATCAGTGAACAATCCTCCTCCTCCATTCCCTGGTGCCAGACTGAAGGAGAAACTCAAGCGAAAGATAAGGAGCAGCCCTTGACTGAAATCAGGCAGGGGTCAATGTGAAGCTTCCTCTACACCTGCATTTCGTTCTTCCAGGTGTCCAAATGGTTCTAGCAATGCCTTGGACAGTACTTGAGAGCCAAACATCTGGGACCCTAGGGAAATGGAGCTGCCGCCATATGACCATCACTGGGAAGGGGGATGCAACCATATCATTGTACTCTCTTCCCTATAAGCTCAATCTTCCCCTACTTGTGGGCAACAGGATTAGATATACTCTTTGGCTGCTTGCAAATGTTCAAAAAAAATCCCCCCAAAACCTGTGCTTTACTGGAATTAGCAACATGTTACTTTGACCCAGCTCTGCAGCATCTGTATAGATTGGGTGCTTCAGAGGGGCTTTTTGGTGCTTTTAGCTAAAGCAGATTCAATCAGCTATTAGATAACAACGTCAGAAAAGCCCCACTAAAGTGCCCAATCTATACAGACACTGGGTGAGCTGGGTGCAACTAAGGTGCTGCCTCTTCTGGGCATGCACTAGGCTCAGCATGGGAACACACCAAGGTAAAATAAACATCTGCAAGCTTTGGTAACTTTATTAATAGCACAATTAAGCTTGTGGCTGCAGTACCTCAATCAACATTGTACATACCAGGTTTTTAGGAACCTAGTCTTAAAAGCAAATTTTCTCCAATAGTTATGAAGCTTCGGAAATGTTAGTCAGATCTTTTTTTGTAAAGGTGGTGGTATACTCCTTCCTCCTGTCCTCCCCATTTTCTGTGAAAAAGAATTCTGATCCCTAGTTTCTGAGTTCTGGCTTTTTTCAAATTCCTGGCTTGGGCCTCTTTGCCTTCAAACAGGGGCCTAATCACTGAGCAAAGCTGTAAGTTCCCTGGGTTTACAACATTGTTCCAAGCTTTTCTTTTTACTTGAGACCTTTGCCCAGTGTCTAACCACAAAACATTTCTCCACCACTGATTTTTGCTTATCTGATAATGAAGATCCATACTGTCAGCCTCGTACCTCCTCTTTTGATTCTTGGGTTGCTGCTTGCTCTTGTCTAACAAACATTTTGAGGTTTTCTTTTAGTTGTACCCAGAATATTTAATCCCAGAGCATGAGATTCTGCTCAAAGTATCCCACATACCAGAAATCATGCAGATTTTAATCAGTGAATGAAATAACAGAATCCAGAATCTCTTTCTTTCACTTACCCTTGTTGAAACTGCTACATGAGAGATATCCATTCTCTTTTGTCACAGAGCTAGTCAGACTCACTGAAGGAGGTGGGAATAATGGCATCACTGATTTACAAACTACTATATTAGATAAACTGGTGACTGTCTGTTACTACTGAGATCACTGCAGTTATTAATTTATGAAAATGTACCTGTTGCAACTAACACCTTACCCAATTTGCTATCCAGCTATAAGTGTATTTACCTGTTGTATACTGATAAAATTCTAGGTTACAATTTCTCTAGGCCAAGGCCTGTTTTTCACTATTTGTATGTACAATTTTTAGTATTATGTGCTCCTAATCCCTGTTTAGGGATCGGAGGGATCCTGCTTATAATAAAAAGAATAATAGTTATAGTAATTATTGTCTTCTTGTTTCACAATAGGAACAAAAAACAGCATCATGTAAGAGCAATGTTGAAGTGATATTGTAACCCAATCTATCCCAGTCATGCAGCTGATCCTTCCCCCTCACATATTAGCTAAAAGTATTAATTTTGATACTTTTTTTTTCTTGAACATAAGGGGAATATTACCAGATTGTTAAAACATTAGTGTGTTAATAGAGAAATATTGGAATGTTTTTTAAAGACTTCCTGAAGAGTCATACACTAAAGAGTGAACCACATCCATTTAAATTGAAAGCTAACAAGTTGAACCTTCCCCACCCCCTAGAGTCAGGGGCAACTCATTTACACAGTTCAGCAATGTAAAAGGAATTTAAGGGAAATATAAATCAAGCACAATATATGTGGTAATTTCTGTTTTTACAGGTTCAACTCTTTTTAGAAAAAAGAAAAACATTTCGTTTTGATGAAGAATAATTTTGTGGTAATCAAAGCACTATGTCTGTTCTGATTGGAAATCATGTCTTGTATTGTGATATTTACTTACCCTTCCTGCAAGTGCTACTTCAAAAACAGTTTTGAAGTCAGTCTGAATAAATAATTATTTTAAAATGTTATCAATGAGCTATTCTGTGAAAAAATAAGGTCTTTCATCAATTTAGATTCTCCAGTCACATACTTAAGATTAAGGTAGGTCAACCAAAGTGATGATAAAATGCTGAACATAAGTCTATTCGGTTTACATAATGATCATTAGTTAAAATGAAGCCACCTACCTTTCTAAACCCTTTTCTAAATGCTCCATCTGCTTAATCCTATACTAGTACTAAATATTAAAGACTACATTGATGCAAATCAGACCCTTGTTTCTCATGGATCTGCACTTAAACATCTCTTATAGGTGTGCAGGAGGGAAAAAACCCAATCTTCTCCTGCAGTTTCAGTCCATATATCCATGAATTACAAATCAAAAATGAATACTTTAAACATGCTAAATATTCCACATCCCATATCCAATGTCTGCACTGATGTGTTTTATGGATTATAAAGTAACTCACCATTTTCACTAAAAATGAACTCAAAGATAAATTTATTATGGCCTCAAAACATCAAACCTCAATCCTAAGAAGAATTCCCCCCTCCCCTCGCACTTCTTTTTCTTCACACCTATGAAAAATGAACAGAAAGATGTGTTTATGCTATAGATATCAGCACTGAATGGCTCTCACATCTAAATACCACATTCCTCTTACATTATCCTTCTAGTCTCCCTCAGCCACAATTAATAGGGAGCATAGTTCATAGTTAATCACTCTAAAGACCTCAGATGATCTAAGGCTACATATAGTCATTACTAGGAGAATCACCACTCTCCTGGTAGAAAAGATAAGCATTCACATAATTTCATTCAGGGGAAACTTGCCCCTTCTGGGACAAGATTTTCTAGGTCTCAACCTGGACGATCTTCCTTGTGATAGAGTTTTTCTCACAAGAGTGAAAGATGGAACACTCCACTCCCAGTTTGGTCCAGGTCACAACTAGGCAGCCCCTGGTTTGGCAAAGAGGTAGAAGGGCTTTGCTGACTCCCTCTGGTTTCCTTTGGCCACCTGGCACTCAGCTGGGAGGCAGAAGTGGCATTTCCAAGCCCGTGGACTAGGATCTGGGGCTAGGGAAGCTATCCCTACCCCAGTTCCCAGGCCCTGGGCTTTAAGGCTAGGGACAGACCTTACACATAAACCAGGTTAAGTGATCGGAAACTGGTTTAAACTTGTAACAGAACAGATGTTCAGTGCACATAAACCAGTTAGAAATTGTCTGAAACCTGTTTGAGATAAACCTGGTTGAATGTAGTATCAGACTTAACTGATTTGGGTCAAACCAGTATATGCAAGGTCTGTCCCAGACCCCTTGCTGGTTTAAGTTAAACCAGACTCCCCCAGCATCCCGGCATGCTCTCTGGGCTGGCTGAGGCTCTCTGTCCCACAGCAGGGCTGGCCCCTCCCCTCTGCTCCCTGGCTAGAACTCGGCAGAGACTACAGGTGTCTGCCTGGCTTCTCCCTCCTCCCCTCTTCCCTCCCCATTCCCTGCTAAACAGGGATTCACCTGCCCCTCTGCCTTACACAGACACCTCTCAGCATTAGCTAGCACATGACATGCTGGCTATGGTCCATGCTGTGACAGATGGGACAAAGACAGAATCAACAGGTACCTGGTAATGTCTCTCTGCTGTTTTCTTAATCAGGTGGTACACACTGTGTTAGGGGTGATACACACTGTGTTATCAATTCACTGCTGGGCTGGTGAGAAGCGGGGAGAGGAAATCCCTCCCTAATCAGAGCGTTCTGCCAGGGCCTGGCTGTGCCCTCCTCAGCTCAGCACTGTGAAACAGAAGGGACAGCTGGTCTGGAGTCCCCACCTCTCCCTGCCCCCCGCCAGCTTCTAGCCTGAGCCACTGCAGGCATGTGCCTGCATTTCTGGGATGTCTGCACAGTTACAAACTGATTTAGCCTATCCAGGTTAAACTAACCTGCAAAGATTGAATCAATTCATTCTCTGGCTTTTTGAATGTCTTCCTCTACCCTAAATGACACCCCTACCATGCTGACTCCCTCTGCACCAGCAGAAGCCAAGAGAAGGAATATCCCCTGATGCTCCCCATCCACTCCCCATGTTTTCTGTCTCAGAGGCACTTCTAACAGTAGAAATATTCTACCACTAGAAAAGAATATTTATATGTGGCCTATGACAGTGGTTTTAAGACTCAAGGCACCCCTCATTAGACTCAAGGAGCCCCTCATGAAATGCCAGGTCTTAGTTTTTATTTGTTTTTTTTTCAAATGCAGAAAAAGTATAGAGTAATTCTTTTGTTGCAAAGAGCTAAAAAAACCCATGACTGATCAGAATGGCTTTAACACTATAGATTCCTACTTGAAATCTCTGGTTTTATCTTCTTATGGGGATTGTCCCACCATTTCCTCCTTTCTCCTGTTGTTTTAGGAGAAAAGTACCTGAACAATGGGGTTATAAAGGTCTTTACCTAAGCCACTATATTTCTTAATTAGGAAAAGGCTTCCTTGTCTCTTATAGAATGTATCTATTCAACTGTTCACCACTGTTTAACAAAAGAAGAGAGACCAGACTATTTTGCTAATCAGAGTGTGATTCTTTATCCCACAGAGGAAAAGTTTCTCAGGAGGACTTCAGCAGAAGAGGTAAGTTGTTCTAGCTAATCTGTTGCACTTCTAAACTGCAGGCTGCTTATGTCAGAAATCAATTTAAAATTTATCTGATCATTAAGTACAGGACATCCTTCCCCCATAGAATACATAGCATACTACCAGCTTTACAGCTTGAGAGTACATTGACATAAATGTGAAATGAATAACTGTTCACATTATTAAAGTCTAGCTGGTCTGCAGGGCAAAGATAACAAACTAGGACCCTGTGGATCCTTTAAAATCTTTGTTGTACAAAGACTGGTGTATGTCAGTGCTTTTTAAATAAGATTAATTGAATGTAATTGCTAGGAAGAAAAAAATTGAAGACCTCACGAAACTGTACTTACAATAGCAAAATGATTGAGTCAAACACATTCCTTTTCTGCAGCACTGTAAGCAATCACAAACAGTTTCCATATACCAATTGTTCATCTTTAAGTGAATTGCTGCATCTATGTGTACCTTTAAAGCTAATGTAACCTGGTTAGTAAGCAAATATCCTTTTCTGATATAAAGGATAGCTAAGGATTTGCCTCAGCTGTTCTATTTCAATAAATTGCATTTTAAAGTCAAATGAGTGTGTAATATTTTTTTTTCTGTATGCAAACCTGGAACATATTTTCCTAAAGGAAAAAAAAAAGTGTTTTGTGCTATATTTTTAAGTAAACCTTGAAGTTGACATGCCTAAAATGTGTAGGTACATGAAGAAGTATAAGCGAACAATATTCCTAAATATGTTTTAAAATATTTAACTGTCAGAAGTAATAATTTATACAGTAGGAATGTAGACATTTGCCTGATAGATCTGAGGGGCATGTTAATGGAGCACAATGAAGACAGATAGCTCCATTCTAATACCATTGAGCAGACGGCCGCCTCATGAAATGCATCTCTGCCAATGCACATCAATCTCGCCATGATGGCTGCTTAGATTAGACACAGAGAAAGCACTCCTGTGAATCCTTAAAAGGCTATTTCTGTCTTTTGTGAAGTTGTTTAACTTTGTTTTTATTTTATGGGGTTTGTCTGGGCTTTAATGCACACGGGAGTCAACATATCTCTCCTTATAAAACCCCCTGAAAATACTGGTTATTACACAAACATAAATTTCATGTGTACTGGTTTACCCAACTGAGTCCTGCTTCATGTTATGTAGTATTTTATGATTTTTATAACAGATGTGTAAATCTATTAATAAAAGAAGAGTGCCATTTATTGATCTGATAAATTTTAGATAGCAATGTTGAAAGCTAAACTTTACAAACCACAACATGATTGTTGAAAGGTTTGGAAATCTCATATTTATGTGCCCATGAGCAAACATAAAACTACTGTGATTGGCCAAGAGTTACAGACTTCCTTAAAGAAAATGTTCATGGGCTGCTTCTGGATTTGCCAATAGTGTGATTGTTTTATTTGTATGCTGAAAGTGAAACTTCCAAACATATTGCTGTCATTCTTCATTCATTATAATGCTCAGTGGCAATATAATACAAAATATAGCTGCTGCATTTTCTAAGAATGATTTGTTTTCAGGCTTGCTAAACCCGTAGTTACAAAAACTGAAAATAAACACTAGCAAGGTTCAAACCATACCCTTAGGTTTGTAAGTAAAAACCAACACAATTTATTATTAAAGACACCATCATCAAGATACAGGCCGTTGGAGGACTGTTTAGGTATCAAACAATGCTTTCTTTAGGAATAAGGAGCAAAAGCTGTCATAGTAAATTATTTTAAGATGATCATGTTGTTTTCATTGCTACAAAGAGTTTGTCATTTGGGAAACTTTTAAAAGTCACAGTTCCATTAAAGAAAAGAAGTGATTATCAAGTTTATTTTTTATATAAACTTTCCTTGAAGGGAATTCTCTCTTTTACTCCCCTAGTGAAAGTAACACAGCTGTTTTTATAGTCAGATTTTGACACCTTATTCTCAGGGAGCCTAACTGCACAAGGAACAGAATTTCCTGTGGGGGTAACATGAGGAAAGGTATCAGACTCCAACTCAAGAGGAGCAGTTTAGTGACAGTAGCACAGGGTAAGAGGTACAAAACCTGACAGTCCTGATTCAGATGCTTACAGGCAGATTTTTAAAACTACTTCAATGCCTAGTTCCCATTGATTTTATGTTACATTCATTTTAACAAGAGAGTTATACATCTGTTACTTTGATTTCGAAGTGAGTTAAACCCATAAATATCTTTAAAAGTCTAACTTTATTTCCTCATGTGGCTTTTAGTTAACTCTCAGTTCCACTTCTGTAAAATAAAGTAAATATTACTGCTAAACTAAAAATTGTTGCAAAGACTTGTGGGCTGAACTTTCCTCCAATCCAAGGGAAAAGTTAGTGGGATCTCTTGAACAAATCAGGTCATAAAGCATTTTATAAAGGATCTTATGACTATCTTTGAAAAATGCTTGCAGTAAGATCATTTATGTCCTTTACAAGAAGTAAATTACAGGTTTATTCCCCAAGAATTAACTACCTCTTAATTGTTTACTACTTTGTCTTATGAACTCTTAAAAATTAGGTCCACTGGATACAAGCCTTGAGAATGCCTTTTCACTGGGTGTGTCAACACGAGATGCTATGTCACCATAGCAACGTGCTAAGGTGTGACGTAGCATTGACAGGTGCAAGCCATGACACTGATGCTACATTGCCGTATGGACAAGCTATTTCATTATAACATGTCACTACACCAACATAGCTACTAACAATAACCGTGTGCCACAGTAACGGCTGTTACTTCACCATCATTTATTACTTCCTAAAGCAAGTACTAAATGACAACCCAGTAACAACTGTGTCATGGGGGGCATGTGTAGACATGCTCACAGTGCCAGAGTTATGTGAAATAATTCCTGTCTCCTTTTTGAATAGATAGTGGAGTTTTAAAACCATCAATAATTTAAAGGGAAGGTTGTACTGATTCCTTTGACAATTATGGAGTTTACCTTGAATAGAAAAAGTTCAAAGCTGTCCTTGACAGAAATGTTGCATCTGTAAGAACATAAGCAGCACCATGCTGGTTCAGAACACAGGTCCATCTAGCCCAGTATCCTATATCTTATAGTGGTAGAGAGTAGATTTCAGGGGGAAGAGCATATAAGCAAGATACTGAATACTTTGAGTATTCAGGGACCCATGGGCACTTCTACACAAGATGATACTGCACAGTGATTACTGCACATTCATTTAGTACTTGTATAATCAAGTCATGAACTACTTTGCAGTCAACATCACAAAAAAAGCCATTCCTTGGCTAGACTACACAGTGACTTCAGTTACTGCATAGTCATTTAGTATTTCTTTATAGTACATGTTCTAAATGACTGTGCAGAAATGACTGCAGAGTCAGCATCTCATGTAGATGCAGCCAGTGTCTCTCACAATACTAGAATTAGGGGGTATACAATTAAATTATAATGAAGCAAGTATAAACAAATGAAAGTAAGGTTTTTTTCTCTCAGTGTGTGATTAATTTATGGAACTCATTTTCCCAAGATGTTGTAGAGGTTGATCATTTAGCCAGGTTCAAAAGAGTCTTGGACAAATTCATGGCAGGTTAAGTCATTCCTTGTGTATTAAACATTATATTTTGGGGTGCAAACTGCAAATTAGGACTTTCTGGGTTCATCAACATAAGCCGCTAACTGCACAATAGCAGAATAATACTGTGTAGTAGCACCTCACATGACCAATAGTGCTAATATGTTACTGAGCAATATTATTAAGCTACTGCACAGTAGCATCATTTAAAAAGTGTTTGCCAGTGCTACTGCACAGTAACTATGGTTACTACACATTTATTTAGTACTTGATTATACAGTGATAGAAAAGCAAAGATACATCACATCAGCAAAACCAAGGCCCTAAGCTACTTGTGAGTGGCAAAGGCAGCTGATAAGCAGAATAAAAAGTTCAGATAATAATGAGGCTATACAGAACTAAAGCAACAATTAAATAAGCCTGAATATAAAAAAGTTAAACAATACTGTAATTCACTACTTTGTAAACAGGTGCAACTTTAAGCATAAAATATGACAAGCTACCCTAGCAAAATAACATAAATGCAAATTTGGCCACCTCACTATACACTCAACTTTACAAATTATTTTTGAATATGGCCCCAGCACAGATCCATGACTGACTTCTCTGCTTACTTCCATCCATTATGAGAACAGACTGTTTTTGTTTTCTGACCCATTTATACCTGCTTTAGCCAGTTGCTGACCCATTCCCTATAATGCTATGATAATCTAACTTCACTAAGAGCCATTCATTAATGATTTTATCAAAAGTTTTTTCAAAGCCCTGATAGCTGGATCATGCTAATACACATTCTTGTTGATGTCCTCAAAGAACTCTGGTAGAGTTAAAAAAGCCATGATGACTTTTCCTCAGCAAGTCCTGTTCATCCATGTGATAGATAGTTTGATTTGTTATGATGGTTTCCACCAATTTACCAAGCACAGAAGTTTCGCTCACTGGATTGTTGTTCCTTTGGCCCCCTTTTTAAAGCCGTGAGTTATGATAGCTTGTATATATTCAGTCCTACAGTAAAGAGGCTGTTTTCAGTGATTACATACATACTAAAATTAGTAGATTTGTAATTTCAAATTTAAGAACCTTCAGGACTCTTGAGTGTATTCCATTTGGTCTTCACGATTTGAAACTGTTTAGTTAATAAGTTCCTCTACAATCTCATGTAATAACACCTTAGACAGTTTTGCTGATTTGTCTTCTGGAAGGAGTGGCTCCAATATGGGAATCTCCCCATCATCTTTCATAATAAAGAACTCATTTAAAAGAAGTCATTTAGTTTCTCAGCAATAGCCGTATTCTCCCCAAGTGCTTGTTTTGTTCCTTGATTGTTCAGTGGCCCCCCACTATATCTCTGGCCTACTTCCTACTTTTGAAGTGTTTTAAAAGTATGTTGAACTTCTGTAGAAAGTGGCTCTTTAATCTCTTTGTTTAGTTTGCCTTATTATAATGGTACATTTAACTTGGCAAAGTTTATGTCTTCTTCTATTTTCCTGACTCAAACATTATTTCCATTTTTAAATAACAACTTTTTGCCTTTAATAACTTCCTTTGTTCTGACATTTAAATGTACTGGACATGTCTATATGTGCTATTAAGGTCATTGAATAAACTCTGGTATAGTTCACACTGGCATTTGTTGCTCCCAGGCACACTGTTTGAATGTATACCCATGACACAAGCATGTGGAGCCAGGGTGGAGCATCCGCTGCTAGCAGGGTGCCCTGGGAGTCAGCCTGCCAGACAAGGGCTGCTCTGATTTGGCTCAACATGCTATAGAGGGGCTGGCTGGCTGGGGCACAAGGATGCTTCAGTGCAGAGCTAGCTTCCAGGCAGCCCCCACACTGAAGCACTCTTGTGACCCAGCATCTACATGTGTGCTGAGGTGGAGTAAATAACTCTGCTCTAGGATAGTACTTATGTTTGGTAGCTTACCCTACAATGGAGTTAATTAGTTTACTAATAATAGCAACACAAGTGTAGATGGTAATGTTTTACTGCAGAAATAATTAGGTAACTCCACAGAAAAAGCCTGTGTAGATGCACCCACTAAATTTTTTTTTTTGGTCTACTTCCCTTTGTGTGTGTGTGTGTGTGTGTGTGTGTGTGTGTGTGTGTGTGTGTTTAATGAGATTAATTTCTACCTCTTTTATGCCATTAGTTTTCAAGCAGAACAGGAGATTCCTTGAAGATGAATGGGGAGCTGCAGGGAGGGGAAGGGCAGGAGATGAGCCTGGAATAGGAACTAGGGGGAAATGGTAAGCACGAAATGAAAGTAGAGGCAATAGGGGGAGTTGGTGGGGGAGTGATGAGGTTAACCTGGAATGGGAGATGAGCGGAAGGAGATGTAGGAAGGCAGTGGAATTCTTACCTTTTTGGACTTCCCTGGCTGCTGGCTGTCCTAATGCTCCAGAGGACAGAGCATCCACTGTAGATGTTAGAATACTGCTCCCACATCATACTGGCCCTATGTTGCAGTCTAATGTTACTGCAACGTGAGCTAAGAGAAGCAAGAGATAATCTTCCCCAAAGAGGACCATCTCTGAGATGCTCAGAGAGCAGTTAATCTCATCTCATAGCCTTAACATGTGGTCACTCCTGGTTTAACAGCTGTTCCAGGCAGGCAAAATACAGCTGGCCCACCAGGCAATTTCATTTGGCCCCTGGGTGGTGCCCACCAATTGACTGCATTTGTCCCCACCAGCGGCTGTCCCTGCTGTGCTCCACACAGGACCAAACCCTGCTTACTCCCACCCCCCTGCCAGGCCCGCCCACTCCTGTCTGGCTCCAAGCTCAAGTCAGCACACATATTCTGGATGGCCCCTGGGGAACTGCTCAGCTCCATCAGCCTCCAGTGGCTCCTCCTTGTGTTCCTGCTGCAGCACTGTGTGCAGCAAGTAGGGAAATGGAGTCAGGTGGGGGGAAGCTGCAATTGGGTGCAAGTATGGAGTGCAGGCAAGGGCTGGCTGGAGCATGGAGCCCAGGTTGGCCCCGTTTGATCACATGACACCCTGTAGCTCACATGCAGCTCCTGGGACTAGTGCATCACTGGATGAAAGCCCCACCCAATGGAGTTGGTTTCCTTCCTCGCTTTCTGCCACCACTTGCAGCTTCTGGGATTCCACAAAAATTGGCAGTGAGCCCCCATGCGATGAAGACAGGCTGGGTCAGCCCTGCTCCATCCTTCCCAGTGAAGTCCTGGGAGCTGCACGTGGCAGCAGAAAGCAGGGGTAGGCCACCGGCTCTGTCATGCAGGGCTCCTCCCCATGCAGCACATGGCTCTGGTTGAGTCCTGAGAACTGCACATGAGACTCAGGGAACCCAGCATGCTAGAGCCACCCTGAGGGCCTGCCACTCACTGCTAGTACTGCCCCTCCTGCTGCTGGCAGCAGGGACTGTGAGCCATGGGAAGCAAGTGGCGGCCCCCCACATGCACCCCCCCCACACTCACACCATCCCCCACAGCTGCCCACCATCCCACAAACCCCAACCCACCTTGCCCATACCCACATCCAAGCCCTCCCCAACACATACCCACACCCCCACTGACCCCACATGCCCACATACACATTAGCATCCTCCCAACACCCCCACACATACCCCACACCCTGTCACAAACACAATGTACAAGAGTAATAGTTTTGGGAACTATTATGCAATCACCCCTATATGCCCTACACAAACACATGTAAATCTGGAGAAAAACATTTTTTGAACTAAAATTAAATATGTTGTACTAGATGTTTCCTTTTTAGTATATGATTTGGTTTTCTTTCTGGTTGCATGATGGCAACCCCCCATGCCCACCCCCCGCTTCCAAAAGGAGTGCGCCCTATTATGGAGCATCTTCACAACAATTACGTCTAATTCCTGGAAACTACTTAGGACTAAATGTAGTATGATCCCTCATCTGGTGAATCCCAGAGCTAATTGTTCCTAAATGTAGTCATTTATGATATCTAGAAATGTGGTCTTTGCATCCAACCCTGAAGTCAAAATTATCCAATTTATATGGGGATAATTGAAGGAAGTCAGGGAGTATTATTGCATTTTCTGCTTCACTAATCTCACTTAGCATTTCTTGGTCATTGTCACCATACCAATCAGGCAGTCATTCACATAATCCCAAAAGTAAGCTCTTCCTGTTTAGACATTGGATTCACCCAGACATTGGAGGTCACCAAGAGATTCAATGGTCATTTCTATGCTATTTAATTCAATGCTGTCTTTGTAAAGAGATACTTTTCCAATGATACAACCTACACTAGAATTCCTATGTAGTACACACCCCATGTATTATTGCATCTACTATTTAAGTTTTTATCCACTAAATACACAAATGTTGTTGTCAAAAGAAAATACTTTTCCTCTAGAATGCATTTGCAAATAAGGGCAGGCTATAACAAAAGGTTTAAGTAGATGTTCAATTTTAACCATGTGGATCACCCTGTAGGACTATTCACATTAAGGTGACTATATTACAGTGCTTTGCTAAGATGAAGTCTACCTGGAAAAAGTTCCCTCATAGAATCATAGAAAATTAGGGTTGGCAGGGACCTCAGGAGGTCATCTAGCCCAAACCCTTGCCCAATTAGATAATTCCAGCCATGGCCTTGTTGAGCCAGGCCTCTCTAGGTAACCCATTCCAGTGCTTCACCACCCTCCAAGTGAGAATTTTTTTCCCTACTATCCAACCTAAACTTCCCTTGCTGCAATTTAAGACAATTGCTCCTTGCTCTGACAGCTGCAAGGGATCCTGGTTTTCTCTGATTTAAAAAAAAAATCCCCATTTTTCAGATTTAAAAAGTATCCCCAAATTCATTTTTTCCATAATTAAAATGAAACTCTATTAATATGTAGATATATGTATATATCTGTCACCACTGTGAACAGTCTAGCTCCATCCTCTTTGCAACCACCCTTCAGGTAGGCTGCTATCAAATCTCCCTTATTTTTCTCTTCTCCAAACTAAATAAGCCCAGTTCCCTCAGCCTCTCCTCATAAGTCATGTGCCCTAGCCCCTTAATCATTTTCATTGCCCTCCACTGGACTCTTTCCAACTTGTCCTCTTCCTTTGTAGTGGGGGACTCAAAACTGAATACAATGCTCCAAATGTGGCTTCACAAGTGCAGAATAGAGGGAAGAATGACTTCCCTTGATCTGCTGGTAATACTTCTACTAATGCAGCCCAGTTGGCTGTTAGCCTTCTTGGCAACAAGGGAACACTGTTGACTGATATCCAGCTTATTATCCACCATAACCCCCAGGTCCTTTACTGCTACTGCTTAGCCAGTTGGTCCCCAGCCTATAATGTTACATGGGGTTCTTCTATCATAAGTGCAGGACTTTGCACTTGTCCTTGTTGAACCTCATGATATTTCTTTTGGCCCAATCCTTCAATTTGTCTAAGTCACTCGGAATTGTAGCCCTACCCTTGACCATATCTACTACTCCCCCCAGCTTAGTGTCATCCATGAACTTGCTGAAGGTGCACTCCATCCCATCTTCCAGATCATTGATGAAGCTACTGAACCAAACCAGCCCTGGGACTATCCCTAGAACAATGCACTTGATACTGGCTGCCAACTAGACATTGAGCCATTGATCACTATGCATTAAGCCAGCCAGGTTTTTATTCACCTTACTCATTTATCTAACCTATACTTCCTTATCTTGCTTGCAAGAATGTTGTGGGAGACCATATCAAAAGCATTCCTAAAGTCAAGGTATATCACATCCACTGCTTTCCCCACATTCACAAAGCCAATCATCTCATCATAGAAGGCAATCAGGTTAGTCAGGCATGATACACGATACATACAGGCATGTCTTTATACCCTACCCTCTTCACTGTTCTTCCCACAATTTAAGTCATACAACCCCAATACTAGGCCATTTCACTAACATCCTTACTAGAACTGATTCTTATGGAACATTTAAAGGTTTGTTTCATTCCACGTTAGCAAGTATGGGGGTGGGAGGAGGGGACTCTTTAAAATGTCTTTTCTAAAAATTTAAGTGTGCCTCAATGTCCATTTTTGAGTGAAATAGAGTGTTTGGTTTGGGAAGGACATTTGGGTCTGGGTCTTTCTGTTCAATTTCTACAACTACATGGTTATTGCAAGAATCTGAAATGTTGAATACCAGGTTCAAATGACTCTTTAAGAATTATTTGGGATAAAAACTGCTCAAAGTAAGATAAAGCATGGGCTTGAGCCCAGGTCTCTCATGGTTCATGCTACTGCTTTTACCATAGTATTACTAAGTTTGAGGGACAGTCAGTCTTTCTTTGACCAGAAATGCCTTAGAACCAAAATCCCTCCATTAACAAAAAGCTTGAGTCTTGAGATCAAAATTAATATTTTGACAGTCACATTTTTTGAAAAAGTTTGAAAGTTTTGGGTTAAATTTTTTCATTGAACAAAAATAAATTTTGAAATCTCAAAAATCACCACAAACTTGATCAAACTTATGGTTTTAAATCAGTAAAGTGAAAACATGTCCAGCAAACACTTCAGATTTATGGCTTTAAAACAGCCAAGTGGAAACATTGGCTGTGGAAACATGTCCAGCAAAAGACACTCAATGTAAGTTGCTTTGGCAAGTGTTGTTTCTTGTTGTTTATGCATATGAGAGCAATTTTGGTTAAAGGAAAAATAAATGGATTTCCTCCATGAGCATATGTACTCCCAGAGCTTTAAAATTTGGCCTGAAAATTCTGAGGACGGAGTGCTTATCTCATATGGATACATTAGGATTCATCCTGTAGGGCAGGTAGAATGATAGATCTTTAGGACAGTTTATGGTCCACTGTATCTCTCTCCTGCATAAATAAATACATTACACTGGCTGAACTATCATTTTCAAACAGTGAATACGCTGGCTTCTTCTATTAACATTTCTGTAAATTGTTTGGTGCTGATCTTTACACACGTGTTCTTTTTCTAATCAGCACTTACAGTGTAGCAACATTTTTCACCTGTTGATCTTAGATCATTTTGCATAGGCAGTAGGAGTGTGTGAAACAGGCTGTATTCAATTCAGATTTGGATTCAGCCTGAATTGAGGACAGTGATTTGATTTGTTGATTCTGATAACTGTCCCTGATTCGATTCGGCTGAATCTGAATCTGACGATTCAATGCTGATTTGGAGAATCAGCAATTCAGCCACAGACACAGCTTTAAATATTTTTTCTACATACCTCGAGGTACCCAGGCATGGCTCAAAAACACTGCAATGCTGGGGTGGATGGAGCATCTCATGGGCGGGGGGGGGGAGGCTGCGTGCTCAGTGGTGAACCCAGAACTGGACCAAAAGTCCTTCTGGTCCACTTTGACCCAGGAGGCACCAGTTGCCAAGTTGGGGGCCACGGTCCCTGATGTGCTCCCCAGCGGACCCAGAAATATACCAGAAGTGCTTCTGGTCCACTTCCAGATCTGCTGCCAAGCACACTGGGGAGCCCCCCATGCTCCTGTGGGATGCTTCATCCACCCCAGCACTCCAGCGTTCACAAGCTGCCTGGTACCTTGAGGTATGTAGAAAAAATATTTAAAGCTGTGTCTACGACTGAATCACTGAATCTTTTCGAATCTCTCTGAATCAATTCAAAGGGTTCCAATTCGATTCAGAGAGATTAAAGTGTCTCCTGATTCAATTCAGATTCACAGATTCAGCTACTGAATCAAGCTGAATCTCTGCCTATTTGAATCAGGGACTGAAACTTTGCACAGCTCTAATAGGCAGATGCAAACATCATTGAACTGAGTTAGAGAGAAACAATGACTTTCCCAAAGTCAGATAAAAAGGCAATTTCAGTTCTGGCAAGAAACCACTGATGCTTCCCATCCTATACCTTGAATGTCTATCAGACATATCTATCTATCTGTCTATATTAGTAAACACACTAGAGCTATATGTTGCTTATGTGTTAAACTACTCACTTACTGGTATATAAAAATATTATGTATAAACATAAGACCATAAGACCATGTCATACTGGATCAGTTCAATGGCCCATCTTAATTATATCTGTGACTGTGGCAGTAAAAGGGATGGATTATAGACCATCATTAGTGTAGGGATGCCAAAGGATTCATCCCTGACTTTTCTACCAACCAGCTGTTAATGAACCTGTCTTCCATTAATTTGTTTAATACTTTTTGAACCTGGTTATGCTAGTTACTACTATAAACTTCTGTGGCAACAAGCTCTACAACTTAACTGCATGCTATGTAAAAAATATACTTCCTCTTGTTTGTTTTAAAATGATCTTTGGATAGTTTCAGTGGGTATGAAACAATAAAAGCTCCTCCCCAGAGATGTGTACATGGTCACAGAAATCAGTTGTTGGATTTGGCAAATACATATAAAAATAAGTGTTTCCACCACTTCAAGAGTGGGTATTTTTATGTAAGGGAGAGATTATTTATAGGGTCTGGCTGCTGCACTATATAACACCATATCCAGAAAACAAGTGTAGTTTTTTCTCCACAAAACAGTGTTGAAGAACTGCTGGCATATTTAAAACCATCTATTTGTGCCCACAGGGTCATGCTTTGGTGCAAAAGATCAATAAAGGACAGCATTGCTTCTTCTGGGCATTACCACAAAGAATAATGAAGATAATTTTATTATTTTGCATGTATATTATGCTAGCACCAGGAATCCAATAAGGTCTCACTGTGTCAGGTACAGCCCAAATATAAAGTGACCAACCCTACTGCAAAGAGTAAGATAAAGAAATGAGAGGAGCAAGTATATTGCCCTTGGTAAGAATCCCACATGCTGCCATGAATACATCTAAAAGGTGATGTAGGTTAAATGGAATACGACCTTTAAGCCAACTATGTCGGGCTTGTATTTCATGTGGGGTAGGGCAGAGAGTCCATGAACAGATCCAAAGAGAAGAATGAGCTAAGATGATTTTGGCAAAAACATTTAAAATGGAAGGAAGGGAGCGGCAGTATGCTTGGCAGAATAGAAAATTTTGAAAATGCCAGAACATGAACTGAAAAAGAACTGAAAATGATGCTTCTTATCTTGGAGAGGAATTATTTGATGTATTAAGGTATATGCAGCAAGGATTAGACACAGCCTGAACACATGAGCCTATAGAGAGGGCTGAATCAAAATGATAAAGGAGTAATTTATTGATTGGATATTAAATTCATAATAATCTAGAAGCATAGTTAAAATTGACACTGTTGATATATGACCTGTTTTGCAGGTTAGCACAATATTAAAATCTTACACTTATTTACTATTTGCTTGATAATATAAATGAGAAAAATATTCAGAAATAATTATGCAAGATGCAAATATCTTTTTTCTACTCTAGCTGAGCAAATAGAAATATTTTGTAGAAAAAATATTTTGGTTGAATAAATAATTTGACTAATATTCAATCATTTCTATTAGTGACTGTGTGAGGTATTGAAGTTATTTTCTACAGAATTCTTTAATTTTCCAAAACAATAACAATGACATTGAGAGAAAACAGGAAGTGTACAGGAAAAAGTATTAGCATGAGGAAGCTAGCATCAGCATTATAGCAATCAATTAAGATGTATTTTGCTAGCATTATGTGAATAGTAATAATAAAGTACATCTAAGAATTGAAGTTGAATATCCTTAGACTCCAGAAACAAATGGATAATCCAAAATACAATAACTAAGCAGTTAATTTTCCTATTTAAACAATGGATCCATATTTTATTTTTATGATATTTCAATAATTAATACATTAGGTCCATATGAAGGAGATGGAATAAACATAATTCCAAGACTACTCAAATCAAAGCTGGACTTTCCATTGACTTCAGCAGGACTCAGTTAAACCCTAATATTGCTGGCTGGAGAGCTACTGGATACACCACTTTCAATACACATTAGAACAAGTCTTAGCTTCCTGCTCAATCCAGTGGAAGAGGCAGATATAAGGTTTATAACATGATAAGTACAACAACTATCTTAGGTCTTCCTAGGTAAGAAAAATGACCATAGCAACTAAGGAGCAATTACAGATTGTTGGGCTGCCTTCCAAGAAAGTGTATTTCAAAATGAAAACTTCCTATTTAATGCAGTATATTTCATCTCCTTTTTAATATAGCAAAGCAAACTTTGGCACAGATGCTACCCATACAAAATTCACAATAATGGGAAGTGCCATTACAATAACCCAGTGATGGGACTTTGATCTAAAAGGGCTTAATTATCTTCTTTAAAAGGATTATCCAGCATTCAATAACTTTAGTTCAGAAATTGAATCAATAAACACACTTCATACAAAATGAAGTTTTCCCATTTTATCTGAAGTACTGAATCAAGTTTACACATACACCTAGTACCACAAAGTCTTTTGCTGACTTTCATGCTACTTTTGCTGAGCACAGACTTTGAGAATTGTCAAAGGGAGAATCTGAGAATGTGTGCCATTCAAAACTTGTCCCCTCACACAGAAGGGCTGGTCTGTAAATGGTGTGATTGAAATCTCTAACAGTCTGTTACACTTTTGAATAACTGCCTGACTTACCATGTACTAAAAAGATTTTCCTTTTTTTTTAAATAAAATTAATTGTTCTTTACAAAGCACACACCCTGAAATAAACCATGTTGGGCACATCCACACATGTAAGCACATGCGCTTGCAGCAGCTCAAATAGAAGCGGTGCAAATTTGTGCAGTGGCTTTCTGCTTCAGCGCACATGCTCGGACATGCACTTTGGTGTGGAGCAAATTGTGACACTTGGGGCAAAATAACCTGTCTGGCTTCTCCTGGATCTTCATCCAAGGGGAGCTAGAGCCCAGGGCCAGCACCTGTGCTGTCCCCAGCAGTATAAAAAGCTGCCCTGTCCTGGCCTCAGCAGTATAAAAAGCCACCCTGACAAGTAGCTCAGGGCTACTATTTCTCAGGAGCTTCTGCGGCCCAGCCAATTGGTACCTGGGGACACTACCCCTTGTGCCAGCTGGACTGCTGAAGCAGCCCTGAGATTTCCCTGCACCCTCTAAACATTGCAGCAGTCTGGCAGTGGGGGTTGCTGCCTGGCTGTGACCTGCTCTGAACCTGCCAGACCCGGATAGGGACTGCACAGCCAGTAGAGGCATCTGCCCCTCTAGGGCAGCTGCCAGTGGACTATGGTTGCAGGGTTGGCTTCTCTACTGCCATGTGTG
>NW_017729032.1:229202357-229203270 GCF_001723915.1 Gavialis gangeticus
AACTGAACAATCCCTGGAAAAAAAAAAAAACAAAGTCATTCTGTAAAATACCCCCTAATCCATGTTCCTCCACAAGTAAAACAAAAGAACACTGTAAAGAGAGAGAGAGAGTGAGACAGAGGCAGTGATCAGTTGGACAATGTTTTATTGATATATCTTACACTGTTAAAGAAAGTATCTTATCATAATAATAAAGTGAACTCTAAATACATGTCTCATGACTTCATGAATACATATTTTGCTGCCATCCCACAAGGCGATGGCCCCAAGGGGTTTGGCCCCCCAACAGAGGGTTCTGCCCCCACACAAAGGGTTTGGCCCCCCTACAGAGACTTTGGCCCCCACAAAATGAATTTGGCCCCCACAAAATGGATTCAGCCCCCCAACAGGGGATTCAGCCCCCCAAGTTGTTCAGTCCCCACACAAGGTCTACAGCCCCCCAACAGGGGGTTCAGCCCCCACACAAAGAGTCCAAACCCTCAACAGGGCAAAATGGCCCCCGCACGGGCTATCACCCCCCTGCAAGGTCCACATGGTCCACCCCAGCCCCCTGATTCTGCCCCACCTGGCCCCATCTGCTGTTGCAGCCCCCTAGTGGCTGCCCCACCCACTCTCACCCCCCAGCTTGCACCCCCAGGCCCCCAAGGCTACCCCCATAGCTCCAGGCACCATCACTTTAATAAAAACCTGAGAAAAAGAACAGAAAAAAATGTGGGGAAAAAAGCCTCTACTTACCTTGGGGGGCAGGGCTCCAGGGCCTCCTGGCAGAGCCTTCTGAGTAGCACAGTACAGCAGGAGGGCAGCAGAACCTGAGCTGGGGCCACTGGGGCTGTCATCCTGCCCTGCACTGTGTGGGTGGGGCCCCAGTCAGCCACACGGCAGGTGGTAAGTGCCAGGGCTTTTTTTTTTTTTT
>NW_017729032.1:229204040-229209324 GCF_001723915.1 Gavialis gangeticus
TCCATGGAGGACCCAGCCTGTGGTTGCTTCAGGGCACAGTCCGGGACTGTGCCCTGTTCCACTTTTTTAAACTTCAGTTTGTTTAGACCCCTGGATATCCAGGGGTCTAACTCTCTCCCTGTGCTGCAGGTTTGCAGTGTGGGGAACATTCTTTCATTTCCACACGTTCCTGTTGTCCCGTCTCAAAAGGGTTTGAGGCAGGGCAAGAGGCACGTGCGTGCTCATCCAGACACGCCCATTCTGTCCTCGTACTGTTCTAATTACATAAAATGGTCTTTTGTATGGGAGTCCTTACAATCTTTGAGCTTTTCAGTGAGAAACATTCTACATTTATTAATCTATGAATTGATAAAGTATTTGAAATCAACACATTTTCACATGCTACAATTTAGTAATTAAGCAATTGTATTATGAAAAACCTTTTACTAAATATTTTCTTTCTTCCCAAGAAGTGTCAGATCTAATTCAATCTATGTGTTTATGCGAAAATTGTCAATATTTATATTTAAAGTTATCTGAGAAATTGTAACCAATTCAGTGCTTTGGATAGTTTATCTTTTGAACACACACTTTGCTTTTCTTGGCTTCTCTTCTTTTCCTAGGCTTCCCGATTAATGATCCAGATTCAAGTTAACTCCCAGTCGTCCATCCCAGGATGCTTTGCACCTCCCCAGCAACACCCCCTCCATCACAGGGTGAGTGGGCTATCCTTGACCCAAGGAGTCTGCTTTAGCAGAGCAGAGAAGTATTCTCTAGCACTCTCCATCTTCTGGCCTGAACCACTACTGTTATGTGGCTGCATTTCCAGAATCAAAAGTGAATGTCTGTTCACTTGCTTATCACAGCTTAGACTAACCTTCAAAGATTGAATTGATTCAGCTTCTGTCTGCTAGTTATTAATCATTATTATTCATGAAACCCTATCACATTGCAACTTGCTTCTTAAAACCTATAATTACAAAATCCTATTAACCATTTATACATGTTGTCTTTAACATCTTTATATATTTATGTCTACTGAACAAACTTCAGTAATAAACCACAACTACTTAAACTTATGATCATGCAATATACACAAATAGAAATGCAACATACTCTGATTTAAGTTCTACCTAAGAAAAAGTATATGAAAGGAAAATAGAAATGTTATTGAATTGAACTGTATAGATTTAATATAGGAAACATACTTTTATGCTGGATGTAATCACTGAATGATTTTTCTCTTCTGCAAGTTTTGGCATTGCCTTTGTTCAACCTTTTGATTTGGGAACAGTTTGAACCGCACCTCAAGCTTCTCAAGACTTGAACAGTTGCTGGAAAGAACAGCAGGGCAGTGACTAAAACAGGGGAACATTTTCAGTAAAAAGTATTAATATTCTTCAAGAAGGCTTCCTCTGGAGTACAAAAAACACTTAAAAAAATAAGCCCGTGACCCCAAAAAGGAAAACTATATCATGGTGTATGGCTGCATTCTTCACGCTGTGCATGGCTTTAAATTGTTTCCAAGAGCACAGTGAGCTACTGTGGACTTGTTTTTTTTAATACAGAACAATTATTTTCTTGCATCAATAGTAGCTACAGCTTCAGGCTTTTTTTCTGATTTGGAGTCTTTATTTTTCTGCTCTTGTTTCCTGTGAAAACAGGCTGAAATGACTATATATACTTTTAAAAGCTGCCTTTTTATAAAGTTATATTAAACGCAAGATACTTTGACCTAATTACTCTTCAAAGGCTTTGAAGTTTTCAGAAGTTATTTCCTTACTGCTATATGTAATACTGCATGAAGTCAAAGAATGATCAAAATTGTGCTTCAAAGCAGCATGGAAACCACGCAGGATAGTGGGTGTTCAAAATGAACCATCTTGTAAAGAACTTTGATTCTGACTCAGTATCTCAGAAAAGTAGAATTGGAATCAACATTATGAGAAACATAATGAACATAGAGACAAATACTAAAAGAGATGAGACTCAGTCTAAAAGATGATTATTTTAATTATACTGTGCTTTGTCTCACTCCCCCAATACAAAACAGTCTTAAACCAATTTATTGGCTACTAGAAGATATTTCTAAATTGACTTCTGTAAAAGAGGTATTAAGCCAGTCACTTGTTATACTCTGAAACTGTAAAATAAGCGTGTAGGGTTACAGTAAATCTCTCTGAATAAAAAAGGGGAATAAAAACTTTCTTTCAGTTTTCTGGTGGTACCAGAAGTAGCAGTTAAACAAAACAGTGAAAATTAACTGTCATTTCTCTTTAAAAAAATCTTTTTAAAGGATTTCAGGATTTATTTTTCTTAAGCTTTTTTTTGACATTAAGTAGATTTAAGCAGTCCAAAATGAAGAGGTAAAAGGAACCAGTGATATTAAGAGGCTTGTGATAATAGCAGGAGTTCCTTCATATTAAAGTTAATTGCAGTTTTCCAGGGCTTGAAGATTCAGTGATATTAATGGGAGCTTGCTTTTTACATGAGTGAGATTAAGTGGGTTCAACAGCTGCATGATGTATTCCAGCACCATATTGCATTCAATAGTTCTAAACTTATCTTCTCAAAGCAGTCCATAAAATACATAGGGCTTTTTATGTACAATTAATTTAAACTCTTATTTATAAATGACAAGAAACTTAATTTTTCCATGTAGAAAGCTGAATGATGGATTATAATGAGAATTTTGAAAGAATGTGAATTTGACTGACAAAAGGGTACACATATCTGCTGCTGACATGATGATACATATCTTCATTCATTGTTCCACTGGTCTGAAAGTCTTGTTCAGAAAAGAATGAAGGATAGATTTATTTTTTAGAAGGTTTCCAACTTCATCTAAGTTGAATTTCATTCCAAGCAATGGAAATTTTAAATGAGATGGGAAATAAATATGAGGAGAGAAAAATAGCAACTATTTTAGCTGACAGCAGTCCAAGGGACTTGAGGCTGCACACATGGGATGAATCCTTGACTCTTAGAAAGTGGTCAGTTTTTCACTGTCCATACTCAGTCTAGGGCTGATTTTAAAGCTAATTAAGAAGCTTGCCCAACACTGAACTTCAGGATTGGGCTCTAAAAAATAATGAATATTTACGCAAGTTTGGCATCTGCCATCAACTCAGAACAAATCCTAAACAGTGCCTGGCAGTCATGGCCCACAACATCCGATACACACAGCTGGCCCAGTCCAGCTGCCTGTTTCATTTGCACCAAGGCAGGGACTCCCTGGGTCCAGCTGGCCTGGGCATTAATCCACCTATGTGGCCACATCAACATGAGATGCTGACTCTGCAGTTGTTACTGAGCAGTCACTTAGTGCCTGCATACACACGTACTAAATGACTGCTCAGTAACCAGTATTACTTCACAGTAGTGTCCTTGAGTGACGTTTTAGTGATGCTGACTGTGCAGTACCTCATTACTACTGTGTAGTAACCCACTACTACTGTGCAGTAGCATCACATCATGCTTGGTGCCACACAATGCTACTGCACAGTAGTAATGAGTTACTGCAGAGCAGTACTGAGCTACTGCACAGTCAGTGTCTCATGTACACATGTCCAGTAATGACAGCAAACTTCCATTTCCATGTAACACATATTATGGAAGTAGTCTCCAAGCTCTAATTTTCACTGAAGTTAATGGGAACTTTGCATGTGCACATACTAATAAACTGAATAGAAATCACACAGGAATTTGACTCTCTCCTTCTCATTCATCACCTCTTCCTCTCAACTTTTTCTTGTTCCTGCCTGATCTCCCTATCTCTGCTCAAAGAGCACCAAAATGTGAAAATACCCAAGTCCTCTTTCCTTTATAAGAGCTGCAAGGAACAGTGAGTCCTTGAGGGAAAATGAAGCTTACAAAATCACATTTAGTTGAAATTAATTTTCTAACAAACACACCACTGTGTTGCCACATTAAACTGACTTTTGGTACCTGTGTGCAACAAATTGACTTTTGATACTTGTGTGCAATGAAGTCATTAGTATTATTCAGTATTAATAAAACAAATAAATGATCAGAGGTGATAAAGCTATACAATATTTCATATTAAATAACTTTAATGAGCTACTTTCTAGTCCAATATAGCAACAAGGTATATTTATTAGGAATGTATCTTGCTAGGTATGCAAAGTCACTATAAAGAACCAAACACAACATTTCTTGTTTTAGACATCAAAGCATTACTCCTGGCTTGGGAAAAATATATATTTTTAAACAACTTAGTATGACCTGTGCAAACATAGAGTTGAAAGTATTATCACATTTGGTCCATATACATAGGTAAGAAGATAAGATTTCAATGAAATGATTGAAACATATAACTTGAAGTTTCACTCATTTAAAAAGAAAAACAAACAAAAAAGTAAAGTAACATCTTCCATGAAATAGCAAACATCTATTCATATTGTTCTGAGTGGCAAAAAAACCCAGATCCAACCACACGAACTTGGGGAAAAGTTCTGATCTTTGAGATCTGGGCTTGTAATCTCACAGTCACAGGAGATGTGTTTTAATATTATAATTTCCTTTGCTTAGGAAGCAAAAACACTATTCCAAAGAGCTCTAATTTCTATAAAATACAGCACAGAGTTTGACTTTTGATGATTTGCTTGGCCACAGATTTAATTATATTGTGATGTCTTGTTGGTGTTCATGAAAACGTATAAATTTCAAGAGTGTCAAGTATGGTAACTCAAAACTATGTTAGTTGTTTCCCTTAGTTCACTTAATGTCATTCTTAATTGTTTTAGTTGTCCAACTAGAGCAGGGTGTCAAACATACATCCCACAGGCCAGATCTGTCCTGCAAAGGCCAGTTATCTGGGCCACAGCCTTGATGTGGGGACCTTGCCATGGCTGTAGCTAAGTGCTCTGACAAAAACCAGGATACTGGATCCCCAGGAGCATCACAGGGAGTCTTGCAGTGCAATTTGTTCTCATGGGGGCAGCCAAGCATTTGGGAGCTGAAACCTTAACATCCCCCCTGAGGAAGAGGCCTATTGCAGAGTCTGCCTGAAGGGAGGAACCCAGGTGGGGTCCTACAGTAGGATTCTGGGGCCCATCATGTGGGACTGGAGCATATGAGAACATCACCCCATTCTCATTAGGAAGCTGGGGGACTGTGGCGTAGACACCCATACAGTCCAATGGGTCGCCAACTGGTTAGAGAGTCGCACCCAGAGGGTGGTAGTGGATGGGTCCTTCTCGACCTGGAAGGACGTGGGAAGTGGGGTCCCACAGGGCTCGGTCCTTGGGCCTGCACTGTTCAACATCTTCATCAGTGATTTGGA
>NW_017729032.1:229209928-229238819 GCF_001723915.1 Gavialis gangeticus
CTAGGGTCTGGAACCAGCTTCCAAGTGAGGTGGTGCAGGCTCCCACCCTGGGGGTTTTTAAGAGGATGTTGGATGACCACCTTACTGGGGTCGTTTGACCCCAGTGCTCTTCCTGCCATGGCAGGGGGTCGGACTAGATGATCTGCTCAGGTCTCTTCCGACCCTAGAAACTATGAAACTATGAAACTATCATGAGGTCATCTATGAGGCTTGGGCTGCTGTGTAGGGGAGGAATGGAGCCACAGATAGTGCCCCCTAGCATCAGGGCAGAAAACAGGCAGCCTCCCACTTAATTACATCTATTAATTAATTATTAAGATCAAGACGTGGTGGGCAAGAAGGCGGGTGGCTAGCTCAAGAACAGGTGGGCGGGTCGCGTGGATGTCGGGCCCAAGCAGGCCCACTGATACAGTATACAAAGTCATCATTCTCCTGACTTCCTCTGCCTGCAAAACCTGGACTGTCTATCAGCATCATGTCAATAAACTAAACCACTTCCACCTGTATTGCCTGTGAAAGATACTAAATATCAAGTGATGGGACAAGATTCCAGATACTGAGGTGCTCAGAAGATCAGCTTTTTCCAGTATTCACACTTTATTGAATCTGGTACAGCTAAGCTGGAATGGCCACCTTTTAAAAATGTCCAACACTCACCCGCTGAAGAAAATCTATGGTCAACTGTCAAATGGAGTACACTCTCACAGCGCACGAAAGAAGCGGTACAAGGACACCCTAAAGAGTTTTGGCATCAACCTGGACTTGTTGGGGGGGAAATCACTTATAACCATCTATCCTGGAGGTCATCAATCCAGAAAGGAGCAGTGTCCTTTGAACAGCAATGCATGGCAGAAAAAATGAGGAAATGTAAAACAAAAACTTCCCACACCCAGTGAGCCTTTCCTGCTCTTGCTGCTTGTTCAAGGCAAAGATTGGGCTGCTTGTTCAAGGCAAAGTCACCTTTGTACCCATACAACCTAGCCTCCATCCTCTTCCTCTATCTCTTTTATCCTTTTTCCTTTTGTTCTCCTTCTCTCTTTTGTCTCTTCCTGTTTTTTTCCCATTTCTTCTCTCTCTTCTGCCCCTCCTTCTCCCCCCAGATGTGGTCAACACTCAAACATATAAAGTTACATAGGCTGCATCTACATGAGCCGCAGACCACACAATTGTTACTGTGCAGTCATTTATTACTTGCATAGGCAAGTACTAAATGATTGCACAGTAATTGGTGTTAGTGCACAGTACCATCCCTGCATGGTCTTTTTTCTGATGCTACTGTGCAATATCAACAAGCTACTGCACAGTAGATCATTAATACTGTGCAGTAGCGTCACCTCACGGTTAGTGCCTGGGAACACTAGTGTAGAGTAACAACGAGCTACTGTACAGTAGCATTTCATGTAGATGCACCCATATATGCCTACATTTTTGTGGAGTGATGGTTGTATTTTCCTTTCCCCCTTCCAAGGTGTTCTGAAAACAATATTTGTGCATTTATTCAGTGCTATCATGTAGGAGTAAGTTTTTTGGGGGAAAGTAAAATATTTTAAAGCTGTAGAGTTGACTACACTAGGAAAAATTATCCATTGTAGATTTCACATATGAAAATCAAGGTCCCTGTGTCAGACAGGTTTTCATGTTTTTAATTATAAAGCATATTCAGAAGGTTACCAATGCATTCATATTTTGAAGCTCAGAATAATTTTTTAAGATACCAAACATTTTATAACACATCCATGATTAACTGAGTAATTTATTCACTTGTGCTTTAAATTTAATCAATTTACCTTTTATAAGCTCATTAGGTTTCTCTATTAATCATGATTACCATGTTGTATTTTTGTTTTGATTGCATAGATAACATTTTAAAACCATAGCTACAGTAATAATTAATTAACACTCGTACAATTCTTGGATGTGTAAATAAATTTGAAAGGTGATGGGTTCCTGTTAACTTGAAGTTTGTTTTTAAGCATGACTGATTGGAGTATTATTTTTTCCACTCTTAGGGCTGGGGATTCATAGTGGGGATTAAAGACACACAAGCTGTGAAACAGAAATTGAACTTAAATTTAAGGAGAGTGAACAACATGGAAGCTGAAAGCTATTCTGTAAAAAGCCATCTTTTTGAAGATTACCATAGTAATTTCTTAAGCAATAGCCATTCCTAGGGAAAACGTGGAAGCACATCTCCAGCATCTACTAAAATTGCTTTTGTTGGGGGAAAAATCATTGGGTAAAATGTGAAAAACTCCTCATTCTAAGGGATAGCTGTATAGTATTTGCCAGGCTGGTCGGAAGGCAGAAGATAGCACCAAAGATAAGACTGTAGACACCAGTGGATACTAGATTTACTCTCTCTTTCTCAGTCTTCCTTCACCTCTCCCCCCTCACCTGTCCCCTGCCTCCCTCCCAAACTATAACCTATGTTTAGTTCTTGCGGCATTTATGTTTAAAAGAAATAGCATACTTTTGCTAACTTTCTTTACTATATATGTACTCTGTGATGTCATCTTATTAAGTTGACTTAAATAAATCAGAGCTGAAATGAAGGATAAAAACAAGTAATACTTACAAAACTGAGAAATATGGACATCTGTTCTAACTGGCCACATTTCTTTCAGGTTTAGCTGAAGCTAGTGGAGTTGTGTGTGTGTGAATATGTGACTGATTATGGATTTTCTTGTAATATTTCTGTTCTAAATGTGTTCATGCTGTTTAATGCTGTGTGCTTCAGCTGGCCCATAAAGCTGGTATGCAGGAAAAGAATGAGTTGAAAGAATAGTGAAGTCAGAGTTGCTGGCCTACCCTACTTAATAGAAGACACATCCTTCCACAAACACTTGAATAGCTTTGTTGATACTTCAACAAAATGGGGATTGCAGATAATGCCCCAGGCTGGAGGGACACTAAAGGAGATAAACATAGCAAAGGAAGAGGAAAGGGAGTGAGGAAGGTGACTGGCTGGAGAAAAGATTCCAGAGATAAAAATGTTGGGGAATATTCTGAGCTGTGCGAGTTGAACTGGAGACAGAGGAACAGCTTAGCCCTTTGGAGGGAAGGCAGAGAAACTCTGGATGGGTGGCATTTGCCTTAATAAATGCCTTCATTGAAGTGGATCTCTCTGATTGCTTCTTTGAACTGTGGGTTGAATTTGTTCTTCTCCACACAAAGAGGTACTGGAAGCTAGCTCCTTGAGTCAGAGCCATGGAGAACCAGAAGGACCAAAAGGCCAGGATCTCTATAGTGGGAAGGAGCCAGTGGTCCCCCCATTCTCTAGAATCAATATCTGGACTGGCTTTGGGGAGCACTTGAAAGGTTGCTCTCTAAGACCAGATAAGGTCGTAGAGACCCAAAAAAGAACACCTGCAGGGGGGACTCTGTGACAATCACCATGAGACACTGCTTTTGGTAAGCACATCTTTTGGTAAGCACATTAGCTTGCCTTATCTACTTCTTGTGCATGGACATTTATAAGAAGCCATAAAAGAGAACAATTCAAAAGTAATGCTTAGCAACAAGGATTGCAAGTTGAGTACAACTGTTTTATATTTTAATAATTAACACTCCCCCCACCCTGAAAAACACAAAAGTTAATGCTTAGCTGCAAGGGCAGTAAAAAAACACATGGTTGAGCAACAGACACTAATGCCAAGCAATGCCTATCACCCTCTAAGCCCTAGCACCGCTCCCAGTTTTTCTAAGATCAGCTCAAGGCAGCTGTTACCAAGAATTTACAGGCCCCTTTTAGATTGTCCCCGACGGGCCTTCGTAGATCCCTACTAGTAGTTTAACTCCCTGTTCTGGTGACCACCCTCTTCACTGAGCATTGGTGTTACTGCGTTTGGTTTTATTCCCCGCTTTGCCAATCCCGCTTCTCGTCTGCCACGACTTTGCTGTTATCCCAGTGGGGCGGGGCTAGTTCACAGGTCCCTCGGTGTCCCGGGTTGGCCTCGTCGGTTACATACGGGGTTCCAGCCATCCCTACACCCCGGCCTCATGCCACCTGTGGTCTCCACTTCCCTGCACCGGCTCAGTGATGTGCCAACAGAATCCTTCCCCGCCTGCGTAGATGTCCCAGCCCTATTGCAAGGGATACTTCCCACCACCGATCTGTCACCCTGAACCCTCAGCTGCATGCTTCCTCACAGTGATCCCTCTATAAGGCGTACCTCCCAGACCTACCACCAGCACCCCTATGATATTGCCCAGGAGTGACGTCTCCTGGATGGATATATAGCGCTGTCCCCTTTATTCCTCAATCAACGCCTTCTATTCTAGGCAGCGATCCTGCTCCGAACTTTCTCTCCTGCCAGGTGCGTCTTCGGCCTCACACTCCTCTTCGGCACTTCCTGCACCCCCTGCCACGGCACTTACTTTATGCGGCTCGGGATCTCCCTGGGTGATCTTGATCCCCTGTTGTTCCCCAGCTCTGGCGTTGCAGGCTGTATCCGCTGGGGATCCAGCCGTCCTGCCTCTTCTCCCAGCCACTGGACTCTCCAGCTCTTTGGCTTGGCAGCTCCTGTCCCACTGGGCTAATGGTAGGGACGGCTTTGCCCGCCGTTTGTTCCCCTCTCCCTCTTCCGCCTCCGGAGTGGCGGCCGCCATTTTTAAATCTCCTGGCCAGCAGCTGACGTCACTGTCAGCTGCTGACTGCAGCTGTACATACACTTGGCTAACGAGCCGCGTGGGCTCTCCCTCCCTTGCGGTGTCCTGCTCTCCCGGTAAGTTTTCTTGGCTTCCGCGGGTCCCGGGACACAGATCCTAAAACATTCTAGCAGCTATATCGTAATAGGTAGCTGATATAGAGAAACTTTCCGAGAGACTCAGAATTTTAGAAAAGATGAAGAAAAATCTCACTGTAACAGGGGGCCTTCTTAGGGCTGATTCTTTCTATGCCTTGCCCACCTGTTATTGGGCCAACTGCCTGCCTTCCTTCCTGCCACACCTTGTTGTTAATTAATTGAAGATCTTGCTTAGGCAGGAGGCTGCCCATATTCTTGCCAGGGGGTGCTATCTGTGGCTCCGTACCTTCCCATCACCACAGCCCATGCCTTGCAGATGGCATATACTGATGTTACACTCACTGGCTCCACACTGGGCCCCAAAATCCTCCAATCAGGACCCCTCTAAGATCCTTCCATTCAGGCAGCCTACCCCACCTTCATTCATGGCTGCCTAGTTCCCTGAAACATTTCCCCTCTCAGGCGTGGTCCCCCCCCCGGACATTTGGCCACACAGGGTGTCCCTTGTGGTGGGCCCCTGGCCCTTTTGACTGGTCTGGTCCTGGCCACAGCATTGACCAGTCAAGGGTACTCTATGTCAGGCCTTTGGGCCTCTAGCCCCACTCTCTCCCTGGGATCTTCCTTCTGGACCCTAGTAGTGGGTGACTCACCCAGTTGTGGGAGCTGGGGTTAAGGAGCCCGAACCCACCTTTCACCGGGGTGGTAGCTGGCTTGGCATTTCCTGGGGGCTCCTGCACCACTGAGAGCCCTACCAGGCCACCCACACCAAGCAGAGTGCAGTTTTAGCTCATGCCCAGGACCAAGAACCTCCTAGCCATCCCCTACAGATCCTCCCTCACCTCTAGGGTATTCCAAGAAGCCTCACAGCCAGGCAATGTTGCTGCCTGGCCCACCAGCTGGCAACTGAACTATTTATATAGGCAGCCAAGATCAAAACGGCTGCTGCAAGCAAGCACCTGCTGGCTGCTTGGCCCTTGTTTTGAAGTGAACAGGCACAAACAGTGCCCTGCCACACTCACCCTATGGTTATTTTATCTCACTAAACACAATTTTATATAAACAATATGGGAGAAAGAAAGACTTACTTTTGTAGGGTGTGTATAGATGAAACAGGGGCCCTTAATTGAAGTTGTGGGTTTTTAAAGACACTGCTTCAGTTTACGGCCCTTTAAATGCCTGTGTCATTCACATACCTGAACTTACCTGCCTCTCCGGCAGTGGGGAGAGGAGGGTGAGCTGCTGGTGAGTGGAGCAGTCCCTGGGCTGCAGATGGGGCTGGTGCTTCCTTCTGCAGCAGCAGCGCCCCCCGGCACTAGGCAGCACCTGCCCCCAGGCACCAGGCTTGGGTGGTCCCAGTGGGCACTGCAGCCACAGAGGGAAGCACTGGGCCCCTGTGTAGCTCAGGCAGGCAGGCAGGCTCCAGAGGAAAAAAAGAAAAAAAAATCAGGCTCACTGCTTTTCTTGGGCAGAGCCTGTCTTCCTGGGTTGGTGCCAAGTTACCAGCACAGGCTTCCTGCAGAGCCCGTGAGCTGCACAGAGCCCAGTGCTTTGCTCCATGGCTGTAGGGCAGCAAACTAAAACTCCTTGGAGGAAGAGGAGTTTTACTTTGCTGCACCCCAAGTCATTTAAGGTTCATTATGCCACCAAATGTGCTACAGTGGCTGGAATTACTTTATAATACACCACTGACGTGTGCAAACACCAACACCATTAAAGTGGTGCAAAAGCATTTAACCCACTTAAAAATGTTGTGCACACATGCCCCTGGTTTTGTTTACACATGACCTGAGATGAGCAGCATCCATTCACACTTTCAGTAGGAGCTGTCCAAAGTATCCACTCTCCAGATGAGGCCCAAAGTAATTATTGTTATAAAAGAATGAGGTGTACAGGAATGTGAACAAAGCCACAGGAAGACTAAAAGAAAGAAGGAGCTCTTGTACACTCTATCTTATTCTAATGATAAATTAGATTAACTACCAAACTCTATTTTTACTAGGATTAACCTGCAAGTAAAGCATCGCTTTTGCTTTTCTGTTTTCCCCACAAACATCTTTGAAATTGTTATCAATGTTTCCTGTTTTTCTATAATGCCACCATGTTCAAACATAGCATAGCATACCCTTTACTATGCAAAAGGAAATGAGTACATTTGGATGCCCAATGTGAAAACAGATATGAAAATATTTAATTTTTATCATTTATCTTTCATGTGTTTTAGAAATTGGGCTGGAAATGTGTCTTCCATTGAATTTTTGATAGTAGTAAGAAATAGCTTGGTAATGGGAGGAAATCAACTATAGCATTTCTTATTTCCATTTCTGGCTAAAACCCAGGATTTTTTAAAGCACGTCACAAATAAGAAAATATCTTATAATTAACCAAGAATATAGAGTACAAAAAAGCTTTCACATTATCTAGATTTGATTCATATAATGATTGAGAGTCCTCCTCCTTCATCTGAACAAATTTATCTGGCACAAATATAAATTAACTTGAACTCTTAAATTGCTTGACATAGAAGATATGGGATCTTATGCACATGGAAAGGCTAATATTATACCGCAAAATTGTGACATTTGAGGTTCTTTAAATTAGAATATTAATAGGGAAAAACTTAAATAATTGTACATGCCCTTCACCAGCCCCCTGCAGCAGTCAGGGGTAGCTTTAGGATCCCCTTGGCTGTTAGCTCAGGGGCTGGCAGGGAGCATGAAGCCAGGAGGTAGCTGTCTTCTAGTGGGGACTGGGAGGTAACTCCCTGCCCCTCAGAGCTGCCTGCTGCTGAGGCGGGCTCCACCACCAGAGCCAAGGCAGGGACAATATCTCCCTGCCCCAGCACTAGGGAGGTCCCAGCCCTGGATCCCTGATTGAGGGCCAAGGGGATTGGAAAGAGCTGCAGGGAAGGGGCAAGTCCCAGCTCCCTACCCTGATCCACAAATGGGGAAGTTAGCAGTCCAAAAATGGGACAGTACTCAGATAGCTCCAGGCTGCATGTGCAGACCTCCCTGCACAGCCTGGGGTTGGGTGGGAGCTGGCCTGATCAGAGGCAGGTACCAACCCCCTCTAGGCTGGGTGGGGAACTCTCCCTATACAGGGAGTTCCCTGCCTCTACTCCGTGATCGTGATCACAATCAGAGATCGGGGGCTGGGAGATTGCTCCCACCTCCAGGATCATGGAACGGGGTCAGGGAGATAGCTCCCAGTCCCAGCTCTGTGATCATGGAGGGGGGCAGGGAGTTTCTTGCTACAGAAGCAAGGGAACATTGCCCCCACCCAGGTTCCAGTGGCGAAGCCTGCCCCAGCAGCAGGCAACTCCCAGGGGCAGGAAGCAATCTCCTGCTCCCTGATGGCTTGCTGACTCACAGCAAATTTACTTCTGGTCAGCTGCCTACATATGCCTTACTGCTCAGTAATTACTCCATAGTTAATTTGCTACTTGCATTTGCTACTTTCATTTGCAAGTAGCAAATTACTGCACCATAAGGGCTTGCACATGTAGATGGTGATGCTTACTATGAAGTAATTTGCTCTACTGTGCAGTAAAGCATCTCATGTAGATTCACCCCTTACGTAGGGGCCAGTGGAGAGGACAGTACTGGGAAATGACAAAATGGTTTGACATGAATAGGAAGCTTTTGGGACTATAATAAAGGAAAAAAGAATAACATACGTCTGCAAAATGGCCTTTTTATTATACTATAATATATGACAGTTTACAATAATGAGCAGCATACTTCTGTTTTAATCACCCATTTGTGGAATATAGTTATTATAATTTCAATAAATACATTGCAAACAACATGGTAAAGAGTGTCTTATCTAACTCAATACAAAATTGTGGAGTTCCCAAGAACTGTTTTTAATTCTTTGTCTTTCCACTTTTAGAAGCTTGTTGTTGGTCAGGCAGGGGGAGGAAAGGCAGGAGAGATAAGGAAGAGTTTCTGCTACTGTACCACTATGTCCACTGTCTTTGAATAGTTATTTCAGTTTCAGTTCCTATATGAGACAACTTTTAAAAGCCACTAGTTTAAAGAATAAATGACACAAATCCTTGTTAATTAAATAAGGCAGTAATTTTTGTGGCCTATTTTCCCACAAATTTAGCTGTGGACAGTTTAGAAACAGGAATAAATGGTAAGAGTCAGCTAAAAGTTGACTTACAATTTCAATCTCTTCTCAGAAACCCAGAGTATTAGCTTTTGATTTTTTAGATGTGTATGAACACAAATGAATAATTTTGTATAGGAGTAGTCCCCACTTGTGCTCAACTACTTATGTACATAATTGTCTGCAAAATATTTCTACAATAAAAGTACTGCAGGGGAAATCCTATAATACTCTGTCTTCAAAATGCTGTTGGATTTAATGTGTGATTTACTCTTGAATGTTTTACTGCATTTTCTCATTTTCATTGAGCTTATGAATTAGTTATTATTATAGGACTTTCTAGCCTTTATTTCGCCTTCTATCCATTTCATAAGTAATACTCATGTGGGAGGAATCAGTAATATAATCAGTTTTTACACTCCCAAGCCTTACCAGTGACTCATCATAATTCCACATGAGGATATGATTATATAACGAAGACTCTCCTACTCACTTTTACTTATCTGCATGTTTTCTAGGAGGTTTTTTTCCTGTTTTTCTCTTCATGGTTCACTTGGTTCTGTAATCAATCTACCCAAAGTTTAAAATGCATAACTGTCACAGATGTCTCTTCAATAGCAGATTCCATCGGTAACAAGAGACAGTTTAATAAGTTATGTTGTTGCTATATGCCCTTCTTTTACCTTAGGTTTCTAGTTATCTGTGAAAGAGTGAAAAGCTTGATCCCTCTTGCTTCTTCAGTTATTATTTGCACATAGATTTTATTCTTTTTCTGTCTTTCCTATAATGAAGGGTTAAATTCTGAATTTGGTCTGTGAAGTACTTACCACTGAGCTGTACAAAGAAAGGCATTATGACTGTGGAACTTAAAACCTCTGAGACTTCAGGACAGCTCAGTGTGCAGATTTAGCCATGCTTATTTCAAGCTAGGGCAATTGTCCTGATGGGATAATACATTAAGACTTGGAATTTAATGAACCAAGACTCCCTTCATGCCCTATCCAGGCACACTTCCTCTAGAGTTGGTGCTTCCTTAAGGAGTCAATTCTCAAGGAGTCAATTCTCATGGCTCCTTCTTTCTTAAGGAGTCAGTTCTCATGGCTCAAAAACAGACCAACCCCAGGCGGACAAAAAGAGCAAAAGGAGCCAATAGACCCACTTGGCTCAACAAGGATATTAGTGAGGTACTGAAAAAGAAAAAAGGAACATACAAGCAATGGAAGAATGGCTTGCCAATCAGACAATAATATACCAGTATTGCCAGGGCCTGCAGATACAAGACATTGAAAGCTAAGGCCAGAAGCTTGGGGAACATGGGGAAGACAACAGGCTACATGAAATCAGTCCTGAACAGGTGAAGGATCTCCTACAACACTTTGATATTTTTAAGTCTGCAGGGACTGACGACATGCACCCAAGAGTCCTGAAAGAATTGGCTAAGCTTATAGCAGTGTCACTGGCCAAAGAGTCAGTTTGAAGAGTCATGGAACTTGGGAGTGGTCCTGGATGACTGGAAGAGGGCCAGTGTGGTATCTATCTTTAAGAAAGGGAAGAGGGATGACCCTGCAAACTACAGACATCAGTTTTACCTCAATCCTGGGTAAAATCTTTAAAAAATGTATTAAGGAGGCCATCAGTTACAAGCTGGTAACTAACGGGGTGTTAAGAAGCAACCAGCATGGCTTTGTTCAGGGCAGATCATGCCTGACAAACTTCATGTCCTTCTATGATCAGGTAACTAGTTATCTGGATGAGGGGCATGAGGTTGACGTGATTTACTTAGACCTCAGTAAAGCCTTTGATTCTGTTTCCCATGGGATTCTTTCAAACAAACTGGAGGGTACTGGGCTGGACCAGTTTACACTGAGGTGAGTGGACAATTGGCTTAGAGGCCAGAGGGTGGTAATTGATGGGTTGGCATCATCCTGAAGGGCTGTCTCCAGAGGTGTCCCCCAGGGATCGATGCTTGGACCTGTACTCTTTAATATATTAATTAATGACTTGGATGAGGGGGTGGAGAGCTCAATGATTAAGTCTGTGGCTGATACCCAGCTGTGGGGAAACATGGGCACATTGGAGGATAGGGTCAGAATCCAGAATGACCTTGATCAATGGGCAGAACAAAATCAGATGAGGTTTAATAAAGATAAGTTCAAAGTCCTTCACCTGGATAGGAAGAACCCTCAGCACAACTACATGATAGGTGGTGGTCCACTGGCTGGCACAGCATCTGAATGAGACCGGGGAGATCACGATCGACCAGAAGATGAACATAAGCCAACAGTGTGATGAGGTTGCCAGAAGAGCAAATAGAACTCTGGTGTGCATCAGCTGATGTGTGATCAATAGATACAGGGAGGTGCTCCTTCCTTTCTATTCAGCACTGGTGAGGTCTCAACTGGAATACTGTGTCCAGTTCTGCGCACCACACTTCAAGAAGGACATGGATAAGCTTGAAAGGGTACAAAGAAGGGCCACCCATATGGTCAAGGCCATGGAAGGAACCCTGTGAGGAGAAACTCCAGGAACTGGGCCTGTTCAGTCTGAGTAAGAGAACTCTGAGAGGTGACTTGATAGCTGTCTACAAGTATGTCAGGGGTTAACAACAGGATCTAGGGGAGCAAATCTTTAGGAAGGCACCTCAAGGAAGGACAAGGACCAATGGGCATAAGCTAAAGAAAGTAAATTCAGGCTAGATATAAGAAAGAATTTTTTCTCTGTAAGGGTCACCTGAATCTGGAATACACTCCCAACAGACGTGGTGCAATCACCCTCCTTGGAGGTGTTAATGATGAGGCTGGACAGGCACCTTGTTGAGCTCATCTGGTAGGGGACCAGACTTGATGATCTTATAGGTCCCTTCTAGTTCTATGTTTCTAAGTTTTACATAATGTAAATGTAACCCTTCCACCAGACCCTGGACAAGGGCCAGGTTCAAACCATAGTAAAAACGTTTGGAGATTATTGGTAAAAAATAAAAATAAAATTCTTGAGTAGGTAATCCTACTTGACTGCAGCAATGGTTTTAACCAATGTACCCCTTCACCCCAAGGGCCAAGGGTCCTGTAATCATGCCCACTCCCTAGCAAATAAGGAAACCAATTTATTTTAGAAGCTTCATGCTCCTATGGAGCTGATTTTATGGAGCTAATTTTGGTTCCCAATTTACAAATAGTGCACTTTTTTACAGATTTTATAGACAAGTATTTTCAGCTTAGTTATCTACAGTGTCCAAAAGTTTATGGGCAGTTGGCAACTCTGCCTTCTTCCCACTCTCTTTCCGTGAACATAATGACTCCTCTACTCCTTATTAATCCCAACAACAGAAGGCCTGGAATGATAGAGAGGGGATCCTGTTGCTCTCGCCCCCCCCACCAACCTAGAAGCGAGGAATGAAGGCATTGCAGGAGGAACAGAAGTGAGAGAGAGAGACAGTTGTTCCAATTGCTTTAAGCGCTACTGTAACTCTACTGCTTTGATGGAATAAAGATTCCATTAGCAGAACAGTAGAGCTGCATAGGAGCCACAGTTTCTATGTTAAAATTTGGCTTCATTCTGAAACGGGGTAATACATCAAACTTTGAAATTTACCACTTCTTCAAAAAAAATATTTTAAGGTCAAGTAAATATTGGTATTTGTATTAGATAATATGGTTTATAAAAATAGAATAGATTTAGAAAAAAATATTTTGAAATGTCTTCTTTCAATAAGGGTAAAATGGAATATTGGAGGACCTGGGCATGACATTTCTTCCATCAACAATTCTTGGTGACACAGCTAGAAAACATTGACTAGACACACAATGCTCATATAAGAACTTCTCAGCTCTTAATAGGTTGCAAGATGGTTTCTTTCAGGAAGACACAAGACTACTGGCAGGTTAAGATGCATGGCATTAAATCACTACCCCAATCTTGCAGAATAATACCCGTGGTTTCAAATCTGCTTGTGTACAATGAAGTAGCTAAGAAGGAAACAATCTTCAGCCCTGTATGCAAGGAAATACTAGTCAGAAATTGGAAGACCATTCAGTAGCATACCCAGTTGTGGGGTTTTTGGGGTTTTTTTAAGGTGTATGACTTGAAGTTATTTATATAAGACAGCAACAAGAATGATATGAAGTCTTCAAAAC
The DNA here is from genome assembly GCF_001723915.1 of Gavialis gangeticus. Lineage (NCBI taxonomy): Eukaryota > Metazoa > Chordata > Crocodylia > Gavialidae > Gavialis > Gavialis gangeticus. The sequence continues at coordinate 229,222,917 of NW_017729032.1, forward strand.
TGGCCTAAACTTCTATATTAACCCACAGAAGGATAAATAATGACTTTAAGTACAGTCCACCAAGCACCTGCATGAAAAATTGTGTACATCTTTTTTTGTCCAAACAAAGTATACTTGCATAGTCATATCTATATCATCTATATGTATATCCGTATCTCTATCTTTATCTTCATAGTTATATTTACTTATAGCTCAAGTTTTCAGATATTTTAAAGTGATTTAATTAATAGATTTAAAAGTTTTCTTCAACTTTTGCCTGAAACAACATTTAATAAATAAATTTAAATCAAGACAATAACTCTAGTTTCTTTTCTTGTAACAAACAAATTAATTTCATCCTTCCATCTGCACCCTACCCCCCATCAAAAAAAAAGAAAATAGATACCTTGCATTTATTTGTTGTGATTTCCAAGCAAAGACCCCTGTTGTACCTCTGTCTAGGTTCAAAAAAGGACTAGACAAATTTATAGACGATAGATCCATTAATAGCAGTTGAACAGAACAATCGGAAATGTTTCCTCCGGAATCTCTAAACCAATAATAGTGGATATCAGGGAGAGTAATGATTTGGGATATATAATTTTTGATCATTTCTGAATTTTCTCTCTCTAAATCCATTCCTGCCAGTGTCAGATAGGATACTAGACTAGACAGACTCTTGGTTGCTGTATGTTGTTTCTTATACTCTTATAAAAAAGTAGCTTTGCATACAGTGGGAACACCTTTTAATAGCAAGATGACTTCTCAATTTAATATCAAATCAAAGGATAACAAAATCCACTGGCTAGAAGCTGTGCTTAGGCAAATTCAGATTAAGATTCAATTTTTGAATTATGGAAGAAATGGAACACTGGAACTACTTAAACAGGGATGGGGTGTGCCTTAAGACCCTTCATGAATATTGTATGCCCTTTTCAGAGATGTGCTTAATCAGAATTTACAGACTGTATGCAGGAATATTTTATGCAATTCAATGGGTCTGTTACATATAAGATCAGACTAGGTTATCATAATGAGTCCTTCTAGCCTTATCATCTGTTAATCTTTAAATAAATGCATGGACAGAATGGCTCTTATAACTTCCTCCCTTTACACCTATCCTTCATGAAACCGTGCACAAAGTCACTCAAAATCCTTTTAAAATACTCATATTTCACCATTAAGAAAACAACAGGTAGAACAAAGCTACATCGAACAGTCTCTCTCTTTGTTGTTAGGATGCTTTCTATCCATAGAAGGTGATTCGTCAGCATTCTGCATGAAGTCATAAAAATAATATTAAGGCTCCCTAGTTATGGGCCTATGAAATGGAAACTAAAATGTTGTGTCACTATATGACTAATGATGAAGTGCACAGATGTTTATATGTTATTTCTTTCTAACTGTGAGGATAATGGTGATAGAGGGCTTTTTGGGAGCGATACAAAAAATTATGCTAGTACTTTAACAGAACAGGAGTATTCAGTAGAAGCCTCAGGCAGCTGAAGTCCTATCATCTACAAAACTACGTTTCGACAGTAATCCTCTTTGTGTTGCATTTTGCACTAAATGTTAGTTTTATAAATATTACAGCCATCACTTTACCTCGAAGCTATGGAGCTTCTCAACAATAAAAGTAAATGAAAACACTATCACAGTTTTCAAGCTTTTCCCCTCCTGCCCCCCAACTATTATTGTGCTGATTCTAGAAAGTTTTGAGATGAAATCGCAGTTAAGTGAGCATGGTAAAACAGGTCTATTTACTGGCTAGTATGGTGCTAATAATACAATTTCTCCCACAAATATTGCTATTTCAGGAAAAAAAATACAATTTGAGGAAAGGTAAGAGTGCATTTTGTATATAAAATTTAAAAACCTGTAAATTACAGCCTCTTTGTTTAAGAGTCTTAAACAAATGGAAATCATATTTTAAAAATTAAAGCTGTTTATGGAAACCATAAAGAATGCTATCCAAGACAAAAGTAAAATCCCTAAAATTAGTGAACTGAGCAGAATTCAGAAAATGGTGGTGCTGGGTGAATGATAATTCTTTAGGGCCAAGTCCTGGGTCTATTATAAACAATGGAAAAGCTCCTGCAGTCTTTAAAGAGTTGAGGAGTTGTCCCTGTTAGTTTTGTTTCTGTTGGTGCTGTATGTTAAAAGTTGATTAAATGGAATATTTATTAGATGAAAGTCCAAGGCAAGTTGTTGTTCCTGTTCTTTATCCAGGATTTTTTTTCCTATTAATGCACTAAATAATTGGGCATGCTGCTGTGTGAGCAAGGAGGTGGGGTTTGCCTAAGTAAGAAGGCTAAGTAGGTCACAGTGGTATAGTACCAATGAACAGGCCAGCTAAAAGAGCTAGTCTAGGAGCTGAAGTGGGGAGTTCACTGGGAAGTTTGACCAGCCATTGTTTTTCTCTTGCTGAGTGTAAGCAGGTGAAAAAGAAGAAGGATTTTTTTTCCCCAGGACATAGCAGTAAGAGATGAAGAAAGCAATAGCAGGAAAATCAACAGGATTACTAGAAAATATTCCGATGCCAAAGCCTCTAGTTGGGAAGAGGTATCAAGAAAGGTTCCTCAGGAATCTGTACTGAATCCAGTAAGGTTCAATATCTTCCTTAATGATTAGGATAATGGAATCAACTGCATGCTTACTAAATATCACGATGACACCAAGTTAGGTGGAATTGTGGACACTCTGGAAGACAGGACTAGGATCCAGAATCACCTCCAGAATAGACTGGAAAAATGATCTGCAATCAATCAGGTAAGATTCAGCAAGAACAAATGCAAAATCCTTCACTTAGGATGAAATAACTGCATACAGAGATACAGACTGGGGAACGACTGGCTAGGTTGAAGGATAGTAGAGAAAGACCTAGAGGTTACAGTAGGCCCTAGGCTCAATATAAGCCAACTGTTTGTTCTTGTTGCAAAAAAATGCCAGCAACATCCTGAGGTGTATTCACAGAACTGTCACTTGCAAATCAAGATAAGCAATTCTTCTGCTCTTTTGAGTTTTGGGCCCCATACCTCAGTGGACATCATGGAAAGAGTCTATCACAGAACAACAAAAATGATCAAGGGCTTGGGAGACAAGACTTATGAGAAAAGGCTGAAAGAACTAGGGTTATAAAAGCTTAGAGAAGAGAGGACTGAAGGGGGATTTGATAACTGTCTTCAAATACTGGAAGGGTGATGATTGAGAGGATGGAGATGGGTTTTCTCTGTGGCTGTAGGGGACAGGACTAGAAGCAATGGCTTCACGCTGCATCAGGCAAAATTTAGGCTGGAGATTAGAAGGAACTTTCTGACTTTGAAGCTAATCAGGCATTGGAACAGGCTACTTAAAGAAGTTGTAGAATCTCCGTCCTTGGAAACTTTTAAAAGCAAGTTAGACACATGTTTGACTGGGATGGTTTTGTTGGGGATGATCCTGACTTGAGCAGAGGACTAGACTAGGTGACCTGATGAGGTCTTTTCCAACCCTACTTTCCTATGACCCCATGATCACAAACGAATATGTACCTGCAAATGCTGTTTCACATTTTAATTGAGCAACATTGGGAAAAATGTGACAAGCATGTTTAAAAAACAGTTTCCTTTCTGAACTTTTTGATGCTGTTCTTTTTAGTTGTGAAGACATAGTACTAATCTATCAAGAAAAGAAAAACTCACTAGAAAAGTGCTGAAAAGTATAGAGAAACTTAGTTTAAATGGGGGATGGAGTGATGTTTAAAATCAGGAATAGCAGCGATGTTTGGATGTTTATAAGGTATTGAAGAATCCTTGGAGTTAGGTACCTCTAAGACACATTTGCTTCTCAGGACTGCAATCAGGCTTTCAAAAACAACCACCTACATTCTGTATCTTGTGTGAATGCTAAATACTTGTCATCCAAATCCTTTGCATGGCACCCAAGTAAAAGTCTTTGAAAATTCCCCGGGCAACATTTCATTGGTGTTAATTAAGACTTTTAAGTTTTGATAAAAACTCAGAGCTTAAAGTGCAGCCAGATCATATTAACCATGAAAAAACAAAAAACACGAAGGCTGCATTCAGACAATTGTGGCCTTGTGGTATGTGGCACTTTAAACACGTCTGCAGTGTCACATACTGCATGTTCAGATGTTCTCCACACTGCAATGGAGCACTGCCCATATGTGCATTGCTCCACCATTTTTTCCGGTGGGGTTTTTTGACCCCTAGGTCGGGCCCTCCTTGTTTAAATGTTGCCCATGCCACATAGTTGGGCAACACAGTGATTTGAAAGACAAGGGGCCAGGACACAGGGTCAAGGAGTCTTTCCTGGCCTCAGTTTAAAACCCCCAAATGCAACCCTTCTGGGCTACACATTCAGCAATTTTAAATATGCAATTGCCTATATATAACAAATTTCCTATTATTCTCACATTACATGAAGTCTAGCTTATACTGGTGAAAAAGAGTTCTTTTGTTGGCATAGCGTATTCCCTCAGCAAAATAAACAATACCAGGAATGTCCACATGAAATACTGACTACGCAGGAGCCCAATACTACTGCACAGTAGAGTTGTATGGCAAAAACTATGATGCAATATTACTGCACAGTAATAGTACTGGGCTACTGTGCCGTAGCATCACAAAAAAGGCATTTGCCACCAATTGGGTTACTGTGCATTTTAAAACTTGCATTGTTCATTGTATAAAGTTGTACAAATGTATACAAGTTTCTACAAGTACTTAATAAATGCACAGTAATGACTACGTCATAGTGTCTCATGTAGACGTGGCCCCAGAAAAGCACATAAGAGCTTTAAGCCATACAGATATGTAGCCAAAAACAAACAAACAACTCTTCCCCCCTCCCACAATTGTATCAACATTGCTACATAGACAAAAATTTCTAGTTTACTTCATGCACACCTGGCCAGAGTTTTAATCCTTCAGTACTTAGTCTATTTAGTCCTGCTGATTCAAACAGTATGGCATACCTATTTTCTTTGGAAAATTATACCATTGAAATCTTTACCTGCAATGACATGTTTTGATTGATATACATACTAGTTTTACCTTTGGTTAACTTTGTTTAACTCTTTGATGTTTTAGGATAGTTACCTTATTCTTTTCTACATGGTCATTGTTTAGCCAAGATATACATTTGGAGGGCTTTTAATTTTTCTTCATAAGTCAATCCCACCAAGCCATTAATCATTTTTGTTGTTCTTTTCTGAATTCCCTCCAGTTTGTCAAGAGCTTTCTGGTATTGTGCACACCTGAAATCAAGGGGTTATTGCTGGCAATGTTCACTGAATCTTAACTAGAGCAGAATAACAGTAGGTATGACATTGTAATAAATCTTTTATAATCAGTATTTTCCCTATACAGTTAATTTCCCTTCCCAAAAGCTATAGAAAAGGGGAAGGTTAGATACAATAAATTATCTATCAAAAGAAGCATTTTTAATAGGACATAGACAACATATTCTTCAGATGAATTATCTCCTATTTATAAAAGGAGGGAAGTCCAACAATATTCATCTTATTGGATTTAACTATGGCATTAAACACAAATGTTCATTAAATACTGATTCTGCATTTAAAAGCCAAAACTACAAGCACAGGTGACTTATAATGACTCAGGTACCCTTTTTACATGGAGCCCAAGGAATCAAAAGGCCTCATCTAAGGGACCTACAAAATTGAGATTCCTCTCTTTTTTCACATTAAAAACTTTATTAAGAAAATGTTAAAATTATAGAGTGTTTACAGATGTTAAAAACAAAAATACTCTTTACTGGAAAGAAGCAGGCCATTAGTTCAACCTGACTCTGGAGCATCTGTATCGATCAGGTGCTTCAGCAGGACTTTTTGGTACTTTTATCTAACAACTGATTGAATCAGCTATTACATAAAAGTGTCAAAAAAAATTCCACTAAAGTGCCTAATCTAGACAAACATTAGGTGAGCTGGGTCCAACTAACAACATTCCTGTTCTGGGCATGTTCTGGGCTCAGCATGAGAGCGCCCTGAGTTTAAAATAAAGCACTGTTTTGGTTGTATTTCATGTCTGTAAGCAGGAATATTTACTACATGGTTTGGTAGAGTTGGAAGACAATACAGGACCCCATGTACTGATGCTATACAAGCACATCATTAGTATACATTGATGCCCTCTTAATCATGCATTTTATGTTATCCCAGAGAAATGTGGTTAGAAATTTTTAACATGACACAGCATAAATTAGAGAGAAAGAACCCAGCACAAGGAAAATGCAACTGTACAATACAAGCCTTGTAAGATTGTAAGGATTTCCAAGATTTAGCATAAGGTCTACAATCAGTACATTCAACCAGTAAGGGCCCCTCTACACTTGCAGGTAAAGGCACAATAGGATCTAATATGTGATTCCACACAATTGTGCCTCCTGCCAGGCCACACGTACATGGCTGGACATGTGATTCTCAGATCACAAATCAGATCCCATCATGCCTTATTTTTGATCCCAGGCTCCCTACCACCCCCTGCCTGCACTGACAAGAAGCAAGCTCCCATGGCTGAGAGCCTGTTCAGTCCCATGCACCTCCAAACTGTGAGACCAGCTGTTGCATCTCTCAGTTGCAGGGGTGTACCAAGCACCCCCACGGCTCTGAGAATGTAGCAGCTAGTCTCCCAGCTGCTTCTGTCCATGGGTCCACTTGGTGCTAGGTGCGCTTGGGCCCTGCCCCAGCTGGGAGCTCCAGTCAGCTGACAGGACTCCCAGCTTCATGTTTAATTAATGGTGTGATAGGAATCAGCTACAAAGTTATTCTACATACAGTAATGTTGTAGCTTATTCCTGTTTTTATCACATCATAATTGATTGAATGTGTGGCCAGGTGACCACTTTAGGCATGATAAAATGGTTAATCACACCTTAAGTGTAATGTGTAGATGGGGACTATAAATTAATAGGGAGAACACGGCCAGAAGCAACATGAGAATGCATAAGACAAGTAGCTCTCCATTCCACATAAATCAAAATAGGCAACACCATCCCCCCACTTTCCCAATGCTTACCTGCAAACATCACCTGGATGAAGGTCAGCTGGCAATAGAAGGCAATGCTCTTAGGAAGAACTAACAAATTCTGCTTCTTCTGAGTATCTGCATTGCAGCTAATTTACATTATTGTCCTGTGGTTCGACTATTCCCTTCTTTTTGAATAGCTACAGCAGTAGAAAAAACACTTCCCTTTTTCTCCAGATGGCTAGAAAATCATGTGTAAGAGGATGGGGTACAGAATTTTCCCAAGATGATCCCTAATCTTGAATCTTCATTTTTATTCTTATTTGTGACTTGCAAAAAATGCTTTGGACAGTCCAGCTGGTGAAAAAACACAGTAGCTCCTCTACTTAGCAAGACAAGTAGATGTGAGCACATCATAACAATGACCCTGCTCTCTGAATATTCAGCTCAGATCAAGGCCAATCCTGATATCTATAGCTCCATATGGCACTAATTCCTGACAGAGAAATATTGACTCTAGTTCTGAAATTTTGATTTCCTGCAATAGTCATATTCAGCCGGAATAATAAAGAGGAAAGACTTATTACCATAGTAAGTAAGACTGTCATAGGAGTAAATACTAGGGTTGGAACTTCTGACTCAGAGATGAACAGTAGGGCTGTGTGAAATTTTGCCAGCCATTTTGTTTTGACACTGTTTCAACTTATTTTGAGGTTGAAACAGCAAAATCAAAATGAAAAAAACAGGCTTTGAAACAGCCTCGAAACAAAACAAAGCTAGTCAAAACATTTTGAACATTGAAACTTTTTGACCATAGTGCTGGGGATGGAAGTCAGACCAGCTGGGCTGACTTCCCATCCCCGGTGGATTGAGCAAAACATCAAAACAGTCAAAACAGCCTAACTGTTTCGACGAAGCAAAATGGAACAGCTGTTTTGAACCAAAATGAAATTGAGTACAAAATGCTGTTGTGTCAAAACCTCGAAACTCAAGGTGAAATGGAACAGTGCCATGTCGCACAGCCCTAATGAACAGATATAACAGTTAGGACTGTATTCACAAGTCATTTTTTTAGGTTAGCTTACCACAGATATATTTTTTCCCACATAAATACTCTATAACCTAGTTAAGATATGTCTTCTACAGGCCAAGGAGACGTATCTTAACTAAGTTATAGTTAAACAATATTGTCTTAAACAATATTGTTTTTGGTTTTTTAAATTTGTAGATACATAAGAGTTCTTCTGGTACTATGCTGATGGGGGCAATTTAAGTATCTAGCCAGACAGAATGAAGTGCATTATTTGTTATTATCTACTGAACATTCATAATTCTACTGAAAAAAATCAGTCATCTATTAAAGGAAGAGAAATAATAACTGATAAATCACAATTCAAACAGACAAACAAACAACAGAGTGAGAAATTGTACAGAACACTTGACAGCATGTGAACTAGACAATTTGGAAAATATTTGTCTAGATCGTTATTGCATGCTTTTAAACATTTTCACACGTGTGCATGTCCACACATGAAAACACACACACAATAAATAGGTTGCAAACTATTCTGATGCTAAAAGGGGAAAGCTTACATTTATTACATGTTTCATTAGACAAGTATTTGGATCCACACAACTACTTTTTCTTTATGAACACATGAGCCAATTGTCTATGCACATCTTGTCAAGATCCTTTCCTTCATGGATTGTGACTCAATGTATTTCATTAATCCTGACCACCCTTTCTCCTCCTAAGCAGTGATCTTTTATTTTTCCCTTTCTGTCTTGGATGTTTTCTCATGAAAATTCTGTTTTCTTAACCTACATAGGACTTCAATGATAGATGCTCAATATGAAGAGTGCTTACAGAATCTGTCCCATCTGTCACATTATATTTTAACAAAGTAAAATTATGGATAAGAAGCAGGTGCTATTTGAAGAGTACTTTTACGACATTATGTGATTTCACAGGTTTACTAAATTATAGGACTAGAACAACAAATATCTTGTAGTACCACCTAAGGGCTTTGGAAAGAAGAGTGTACAGTGTATAGGCATGTCGTGTATTACAAGCTAAAGGTTGGACTGGCATGTGTTTGTAAAGGTAAATAAGCCTGCAGGCTTATATTTGATTTCTTATTTTTCACATTTATTTTTACATGGTTATTATGCCCACCCTTCAGAGATTCCTTGCTGATTTAATATATTTACAAACATTTTGGGTTATAATCAGAAAAGTTTTCAAGGAAAACTATAAAGAACTCTTCCTTCACCAATATGAAGTTTCTATTGCCTTCAGTTAGAATTAACTGTTTCACTATTAATGTTTTACCAATATTTACTTACATTTTAAATTCTTGAGGACAGAAATGATCTTTAAGCTCTTTTCACAGAATGCCCACTCTGGGGCTTCATGAGTGATTGCAACAGCAGTACAAATAAGAGTGCCTGAATGCCTCCAGTGCTTCCAATAGGATTTTGACTTTCAAATATATTTAAATATATATCATCATTGGATACATTTAAGACACATTTAGAGAGTTACTGAAGTGAGGAAGAGATTTGTTCAATATCACCAGACAGCCATCTTCATTTACTGTAGGAAAACTACTATAATAATAGATATCAGTGAAACACAGATGTAAAGGCAATGTCATGATATTACTAATCCACATAATGTATTTCTGTAAATAGTGAGAAGAGTGTGATTATTTATATTAATATTTTTGTTAATATTTTCACTTGGTCTGTGTGCAATTTGTCTTTATTAGTTATCTATATTTGAGTATATGCTGCTTTCCCTCTTCCCTTCATCATATTATTAAGTTATATATTTTAATATCCAAAAACCCCCAACAGTTTTATGCAATTTCATAAGTAATGCATTAAAAAAGTTTGCAAAATATTACCCTATTTTTATTCAGCAAACTTCATATCAAGGTCCCATATATAAAAGGCAAATGCATTATTAATTGATAGTTTATGAAGGTTTAATAAATAATTAATAGATGTTTAGGCATGCTACATATGTGAGCAATATGCTTTATAGATGTTTAAAAGCACATTATTCGAAAGTATTAAATAGTTGTAAGTAGACTATAAAACAATGTTGGACTGTATAATAATCTATTACAATTGATTAAGCTTTTCTCAAACTATTTATAAATGGTTTATTTACAAATTTATGAACTATTCATGTGAAATGTCAGCTTTATATTTACATACAAAATCAGTGGCTTCACCCTATCCAAATAAAATCTAAAGACTGCATAATAAGAATTTCTACATTGTAATGTTCTGTACAGGCTGTTATATAAGCTCTCTCTCATCTTTAAATAGTTCGAGATTCCTCCAAGATTTTCAGTACACTTTTGTATGATCTCTAACTAAATACATCTCTATTAAAAAACATTTTTTTTCTTGTTTGTTGGGGAAACCGTTGCCCAAGACAGGATACAGTACAGGAAATAGAGGAAGTCTAGGACTGGTGTTCTTCCATTACTGGTTCATTATAATGTCCATAGGAAATTAGCTTGTGCTCTGAGTGATATAGACATTTCCAATATTTTCTATAAATCCACCCTTAAGTCCACCCTATTAATCCATATGATTTCTGTACAGACAATTGATCCTTGACTGGAAATTTCCCATAATATCTAAACATAACCGGCAAAATTAAATTCCTCTAATACCAATAGTTATACCAACATTGAGTTTATTCCCCTGGTCTGTGATATAGTTTGAATTTCAGTTCTGACACTGACATCCAGTCCTGGTACCCTCATCTATTTTTGCTTTTGATGGGGAACTCACCCTAGTTTCCCATGTTCCAAAAGTCCGAAGTAGTGCTGTTGTTGTCAAGCATGCACCACAACCTGTCAGTGGGTGGAGAGCAAAGAAAGTCGCACATCATCCATGACTACAATAAAAACAAGGGTGGGGTAGATAACCTTGACCACTTAGTCCATATGACCACCTGAAGATGGAAAATCAACAGATGGCCAATGACACTATTTTTCAATCTGCTGGATGTGGCTGCCAATGCCAGCCTCGTCATTTGACTAGGCCACAATGCAAACTGGAAGCAAAGATCACATTTAAGAAGACAGTGCTTTTTTTTTTCTTTTCAGGAGCTTGGAGAACAGTTGGTTGACAGACAAGACAAAGAATGATGGATACACGTAATCTGTCTTAAGTCCTCCAAGTCTGGTATGACTGCCCTAAATTACAAATTGCCACAATGCATGCCAGTTGAACCTTCTGCAAGCATGAGTGGATGTTGTGCTTTTTGTCCAAGGACAGATGACCACAAAACCCAGAAATGATGCAAAGATTGTTAGCGATTTATTTGTGTGCACCACAGTATACAACTACTGCTTTGTGAGGAATGCAATATTTAGTTAAAACACTTAGGAAATATTTTTGGAAGTAACTTTAGTTTGAAAACAGTGTGAACTGCAGACTTAGCAAACTGTTCATTCACCTTTTGAAACTCTAAAAAAAGTTTAAATTTTGTTCATAGTTCTAGTTAAATAATGCTTTGGGGTCAAATCGTCATAAATACTCTTTCAAACAATCGGTATGTTTAATAAATAGTTTTTGGTGCACTTATACCATTGTCACTGGTTCCATTTTATTCATGCAGGTGGGGTAACAGGTTACCCCATGAGACCAAAAATGTCAAATTTCAGGTTAACAAGTGACCCCATGAGAACAACAAATGGTTATGGTTTCATGAGAATGGATGAGGGTTAATTATGGTCTTTCCTAATATTGGATATTTCATTTTGAAACTTTGATCTTCTTTAAATATAGCTATTTTCATTGTAATACTGGTCAGGGGTTTTAAAAATATATTTTCCCATCAAATGTACTGTTTCATCAACATGGATACTCCTCATAGAACAAACCAAGACATACACCCATCCTCTTGCTCTCTCCCCAAGTGGCCAATAGCTTATTGGGAAGTGCATTTATTTACCTAGAAAGAGACTGGTTGATATCACTACTCTATCCAACTGAAAACTGAAATTTGAAAGTGGATCTCGTACATTCCAGGTGAGAGCCGGAATGACTGGATTTTCATTTTAATTTTGATGGTGAGGCTTGTTCTCTCTGAGAAGATCTTCATTTCATTCAGGTGCAAAAAACAATATATATATATTTTTCCTGTCAGCAATAGTATTATGTAAGCAGTCGTGCTAATTTGAAATTGGTACTATAATAGCAATTTGATTACGCTCTAACAGGTAAAATACAGCAAGTCCAATAACAAAATATAGAACTAAAAATTGATACTTTACAAACAATTGTGAAGATAAATAAAAAAAAACCCTGGCCTATCTCAAGAAGTCAGCCATATATAAGGTTATATTTTGTTATTATGATGAGAAACACACTGGTGATTAGAAATTAATCTGTCTGCACCTTCTTTTGGTGTGTAAACTTTTAAAATAATTTTAGAGACTATGTTACTATTTGTATGGCTAAAGCAGGGAGTGAAAATGGCTTGCATTATAAACTTGTAACTGTTTTTGAGAGAGAATAAAGTTTTATCCCTGTTATCTCATCTGTGTTATTTTAGGAAAATACAATATTTTAAAGGACACTTCATTTTAACAGATAGCTGAGTACATAAAGCAGCACCCCATTTGAGAAGCATCTCCTTAACGGTAGAAAGATTAATGTACATTTAGATTAAAACCTGAAAGCAGCTACTGCTTGTTGACAGCACTTTAAAGCACAATCAGTTTCTCTCCTTTCTAACCAAGCTGTCTCCATCTCAGTGACTGCTTTATCTTTCCCATTTGATGGGAACATAGTAACCGCCTGTTTATGCAGTGTCAGAAAGACCAAGGATTTCTGTAAAATTTATAAGATAGAGTGTCATTGAATAGAACTGAAAAACTATTATTTTCTCATGTATATGATTGCTAGTACGAAAGTAATTACATAGACAAATAGTAGCATTTTCTACCACGTATAATTTTGCTTGATACTTTGAGACCTCTTATCAAGTACAATATGTCATTGTTTTGACTGGGACTTCTCTACACCATTGCAAGCATTATTTATTGGCGTTATAAACAAAGATGGTACTAGAAGCTTAAAAGCAATCTGGGTGGCAGTAAACTGGGTGCTCACCAGAAATAATTTCTTCTTTATTCTATTACTACACTCCAATAGCTGTGACATTTAAGAGACCTATTTAAAATTTGAGAAATGCTGGTGTATCTTTTCTCCTGTAGTGAATCTGATGCATCTTCCAATGCATAGGCAACGTATGGGGGGAGCATGGAGGGCACATGCCCCCCCCCTTGAGATTGGCCCTCACCGGCTGGGGAGTGAGGAGCACCAGTGGCACTTCCAGTTTTGCTCTTTCAATGATTGGCTGCTGGGGGACCGCCCCCCTGGTCGGCAATTGGCCACTGGTGCTCCCCCAGAATTAGGAGTCACCAGTCACCCATGTTTCAATCCAAATATGACTATAGCATAGGGTTTTAGAGAAATGCTTTTGCTTATGGATTTTAAATTTCAGCAGAGATGGAATATGTTCCCCCACTATACCTAGAATGCAAACTGTGTATGAAGAAGTCTGAGGACACCACGGATCCTATTTTGAACTAAATAGGAAAACCAATACTTCACAAGGCAAATTATGTTAGTTTAGGTAATTTTTTTTCCAACTAGAGGGTACCAAACATGGGAAGAAAAACCCCTCAAAAACATAGTGGGACAAATGAGATATTTTTGTGCTGATGTATGATCCTGTTGAATTTCAGCATTGTTGGACCAATATTTAAAGCTACATCAAACTCAGTGATTCCAATTGAAAGACACTTTAAGCGAGTATTTGATCATCCCATGTTAATGAATAGATATTACAAAGAAAATCTAAGAAAATCATGATCTGCTTTTTCCTTTGGCTCTTTGTGGCTCCATCAATCCATGGAGTATCTTTCTAACTCTTTGGAAATGGAGACTTCATATTTTTTTTATGTAGGTACTTTTGTAGAGATCCAGTCACTTCCGATTACTACTAATATAAGATCCATTTGAAACTTTTAGCTTTTAGTAACAGTTCTGTGTCGCTGTGCCTGCCTGCCTGTCTGAACATTAATGTTCCATATCCTAACTGAGCTACAAACTGCATAAAAAAAAGATAAGTTTATCTACCTATATATCTACTCCATGTGTATAAACACACACACAGTCAAGAGGTTATATGGCACAACATTTACAATATTCAAAAAGAGGGCTAAGAATCAAAAGCTTCTCACACAGAGAAGTTATATGAAGACAATTTATCTAGAACTGTTGATGTTTTTTAATGTATCCAGCACATGACTACTATTATCATACTAGTGGCTATATACAAAAACAAGGGCATGGAGCAGAGTATGTCCAAGACAAAAAATACATGCAAAAATTGTTAAGATTTTTATAGTAAACTAGAGGTAAGTCACTGGAATAGGGTTAACTGGCATACAGGCCTTATTCTGCATCCATTAATTCATAGATTCATGGAGGGAGCTGCACAGAAGGTGGCCCCTGCCGCTATGTGCACCTTGGGAGGGCATGGGGGGTATGCCCCCAGCTCCACAAGTGGGGTATGGGTGGACTGCCACTATAGGATGGGGCTATGGGCTCTTCCCAGAAGGGGGCTGGGCCAGGGTGTGCTTGGGGTGGGTGGCAGCAGCTCTTGGAGGGGGGTTGGGGGAGCTGCAGCCCCTTCCCATAGCTCTGCTCTCTTAGGCCCCCACAGTGAGGGAGGCAGTGGGTCTGGGGCTGAAGGAGGGGCAGGCACAGTCCAGCCAGGGTGAAGTGCACGATAGAGCCAAAAGTGGCTCATCTAGGGGACACAGGGAGTGGTGACTCCTGCTGCTACATGCACCCTATGAGAGCACAGGGGGTGTGTCTGCACATGGGGCACAGTTGGGCTGGGGTCAGGGCTGTATCAGGCTGTTCCCAGTGGGAGCTGGGCCAGGCTGTGCTTAGGATGGACAGTGGTGGCACTAGGAGGGGGCTACAGGAGGGGCTGCAGCCACCCTAAAATTCACCATAGCCCCCCCAATCTCCCCTCCCAGCACTTCTCAGCCCAACACTCCCATTGGGAACAGCCTGGTGCTGCCTCAGCCCCAGCCCACTGTGGCCTGCAGCCCACCATGCCCCACATGCAGATCCAGGGGCATGCTCCCTCCTGGGGTGCACACAGCAGTGGGAGTCACTAGCCCCCACAGCCCATGGATGAGCTATTCATGGCTCTCTCACATGCTCCCCTGCAGCTTGGCAGCACCTGCCCCTGCTCCAGTCCCATCCCCATCATGATCCCACTCCCTTCCTTACCATGGAGGTCCACAGGAGTGGGGCTACAGGGGCAGGGGGGCTGCAGCTACTCCAAAATTTACTGTAGCCCACCCAAATCCCCTCCCAGTGCTGCCCACTCTGAGTGCAGCCCAGCCTAGCCCCCCACTGGGAAGAACCCAGCGTGGCCCGAGCCCCACCTACAACCACCCCATGTGCAGAAATGGGGGCGCACGCTCTCCGTGGCCTCCTGGGGTCTGCATAGAGGCAGGAGCCACTCCCCCCATGCAGGTTAGTCCCACACCCCACCCCAGTTGGGCAGCCCTTGCCCCAGACCCACTCCCTCCCCCCACAACAAACTTACCAGCCAGACCCAGAGGTTCTTAAAGTGGCTGAGCTGCACTCCTGGCCACCTGTGTACTGTGCTGTGGCTGAGCACATGCACATGGAGTTCTGCGTACCCCCTACAACTCTTTTTAGTACCCCTAGAGGTACACATGCCCTGGTTAACAGCCACTGTTTTATACTAATATCATTTCCTTTTATTTTGTCCTTCATAAGAAGGTACCTAGTAATTAAAAAACTTGAAGCATCCAACTACCTGATAGCAAGCAAGAGACACAGAGGCATC
>NW_017729032.1:229243819-229250517 GCF_001723915.1 Gavialis gangeticus
AGCTACTCCAAAATGTACTGTAGCCCACCCAAATCCCCTCCCAGTGCTGCCCACTCTGAGTGCAGCCCAGCCTAGCCCCCCACTGGGAAGAACCCAGCGTGGCCCGAGCCCCACCTACAACCACCCCATGTGCAGAAATGGGGGCGCACGCTCTCCGTGGCCTCCTGGGGTCTGCATAGAGGCAGGAGCCACTCCCCCCATGCAGGTTAGTCCCACACCCCACCCCAGTTGGGCAGCCCTTGCCCCAGACCCACTCCCTCCCCCCACAACAAACTTACCAGCCAGACCCAGAGGTTCTTAAAGTGGCTGAGCTGCACTCCTGGCCACCTGTGTACTGTGCTGTGGCTGAGCACATGCACATGGAGTTCTGCGTACCCCCTACAACTCTTTTTAGTACCCCTAGAGGTACACATGCCCTGGTTAACAGCCACTGTTTTATACTAATATCATTTCCTTTTATTTTGTCCTTCATAAGAAGGTACCTAGTAATTAAAAAACTTGAAGCATCCAACTACCTGATAGCAAGCAAGAGACACAGAGGCATCACTTCACTTACCTGGGAAGTGTGGCAACACTTCACCATGTAAAAACTGTATTATGCAAATCAGAGTCCTAGTTCTGCAAACATCCACTCATGTAAGTTGTCCCACTGAGTTCATTGTAATTACACACATGAACTGCTGTTTGCATGATCAGGATCCTGTTTAGGAACAAACTATTCCTAATGAAACTACAGGGGAGACTTTAGTAGGCAGAATGTAATTACTTAAGTTAGAATTTAAACAGCACACTGGGATTGTTAACACTGTTATTCTTTTGCATAGCTTGATGAGGCTTTTAATGAATAAGTTATCAAATCTTTGCTTGTTTGTGACCATAATATGAACATGAAGTAAATACAGGAAAGCTACTTATGTAGGTAGTGTTTTAAGTTTTATCAAATGAAAAATAAAAGGAGAAGGTGAGGTCATACATAAAAAAGGAAGTGAGAGTCTTTTTTTCCTTATATGTCTAACATATTTCATGCATTCATATACTTTAAAGTCAATTCAATGGACCATTGGGTTAATCTGGTCTTATTCTTATGAAGTAGGCTATAAAAACTGGCCCAGCAGCTTGATGAAATTATTGCATAGTTGGATAGCTTTGATAAAGAAAATTAACTGGTTGAGGACCTATCACATATTATCAATGCTTGGTCCAACGGTTAATTATCTTTAGTGTTAACAATATGTGTGTTATTTTTTGTTTGAATTTGTCTGAAAACTTCAGTTTTCGCTCACTGGATGACATCAATATCTTTTTTTACAAGATTTAAAGATTGTCAGCCCTCAGAAATTGATACATTAAGTTATTTGTAAACCACAGTCAATCCCTTCTTAACTTTCTTTTGAATATGTAAGAACTGACTTCTTGGGCATGTCCAGATGAGCACAATTGTGTGGTATGTGGCACCACAAACACATTTCCAGCACCACATACTGCACAGTCAGGTATTCTCTGCACTGTAAGGGCACACTGCCCAGGGATGCACTGCTCCCTTTCTTTTTCTGCAGAAACCTCCCCTGGACTAGCATCTGCTCGGGCAGTGGAATGATCTAAATAATTTTAAGCTAATTATCGTGACAAATCCTGAGCAAAGCATGCATGGCATGGGCATTCCCTGGGCACATGTCGCTGTGGCATAAGGTGTGGTGCTGCTACTTGTCTCCAGGGAACCAAACATCTGTGTTCATCTGGACACACCCCTTTAGTCCTTCTGTCTGAGGGTCTTAGTTTCATAGTTTCTAGGGTCAGAAGGGACCTGAACAGATCATCAAGTCTGACCCCCCACCCTGGGCAGGAATGAGTGCTGGGATCATAATACCCCAGCCAGATATCTATCCAACCTCCTCTTGAAAACCCCCAAGATAAGGGAGAGCACCACCTCCCTTGGGAGCCCATTCCAGAGCCTAGCAGCCCTAACTGTAAAGTAATGCCTCCTGATATCAAGCCCTAGAGTCGTCTTGCATGTTACATGTAGGATGTGTTAACTGCACTTAAAATGCCAGTATCTATGCATTCCAGAAGTAAAACACATGCTAAGTGATTCTGGGCAAGTTTATACGAGACATGCACTGTGCAGTTAACCAATTTACTGTGCAGTTAACATCTCATAGCATCTACACATGCACCCCTATTCGGGCACAGGAAACTAATAAACTCTGCAGTAGAGTAGTACTTGTAAATAGTGAATATGAATATATATATTCACTTTGAATATAGGTTAATATAGTCACTATTCACATATATATGAATGCATGAAATATGTTACATGCATAAGGGAAAAAAAAGAGTCACTTCCTTTTGTCCTTTTAGCTTTATCTATTACTTCACCTTCTCCTTTCTTTATTTTTCATCTGATAAATACAAGTACTACCCTTCTACAGAGTTTTTTCATGAGCAGCAGTGCACATGTAGATGCTGATCTGGCTGGCTGGGGCATGAACGTGCTTAAGTGTGGTGGCTGCCTCCTGGCTAGGCCCACAATGAAGCACTCTCATGCCCCTGCCAACCCCTCTGCAGCAAATTGAACCTTGTTGGAGCAGCCCCAGGATAGTAGGGTGACCCTCTGGGCCCCTTGCCAGTCAGGGCTGCTGTGATCTGGTTCAATGTGCTGTGGTCCTAATGCACATATAAATGGCATGCCTGGGAGCTTCCTGGGAGCAATAAGTGTAGAGCAAGAAGCTCTGCAGTTTTTTGCTGTGCATTAATGGCGCTTATAGATGTGCCCACTGTATCATATCAAACAATACTTTTCACAGGAGGAATATCTCCAGGTAGGATTAAATAACACATGTGCATCGGTTTTGGGATTCTGCCACAGAAATAATAAATATAAGTGGCCATCACTGGTTTCAGTGCAGTGTGGGGGGCCAGCCCTCGCATTGCACTGGAGATGGTTCAAGACTGATATGGACTGTTCAGTCAACAAACAGCTGTTTGTTGGTCCTAACTCTATACCAGACCCAATTCAAGTGCTACTTAATCCCACTATGGGGACTTGGACTGACAAGCACCTGTTGATTGGCTATGCAGCCTACTCCCACCCTGTCTAGATGACTGTAAGAATTAAGGCGTGACTGCTCAAAACAAATTCTTCATAGTAAGGCTCACTGTAATCTGCAATTCTGGGATGCAGCACACCATTGTGTAAAGATGGCCCACATTTTTAATTACTTATATGACCTTGCAGTGTGATATATTATAATGCATGTGCAAAAAAATGCAATATAATTTGTATAAGTGCCCATGTCACTCCACCAGTATATCATGTCAAAATCTTATCAGCAGGTAAGGCCTTTAAAGAAAAATACTTCAGAAATCAGATGTGTTTTACATATGCAATAAAAAGTTAAGAGGGGATCTGACTGTGGTTTACAAATATAATGAGCATCTTTATCTTTTCTTTGAGAGCTAGAATCATGCTCAAACCTGTTGTAACTAATGGCACGTTGAGATTCTGCATGGGACCCTACTAGAAACACCCTTGCGGATGGATGATTTCCCAGTTACACTTAACCAGTCTTTAAATGAAGGCTAAAAGTGATTGAAAATTAGCACTGTACAAAATCAATGTCATGCAGTATCAAGTAAAATGCCTTTCAAAAGTCTAAATCTATTACGTCACCACAATAATCTCCTAAAAAATATCAGATTTGTCTGACAAGAACTAGTTTACATAAAACTGTTCTAACTGGCATTAATTGTTCTACTGTTTTTTAAATCCTCAATGATTGTTTCCCATCTCAACCTTCTCATGACTTTGCTCAGGATTTGTCAGGATAATTAGCTTAAAATTATCTAGATCATTCCACTTAGCCTTTTTGAGTAAAGCCCAATATCAGATTCCCCTCACCCCTGAACTTCCAAGTAATTTTTAACAAGCATGAAATAATAACAATGGCTCAGAGATCACCTAGACAAATTATTTTAACATTTGAGACCAAGTTATCTGTTTTTTTCTTATTTGAAAGATGATTACCTTTAATAGCTGCTCCTAATGGTATGCATTGTTATTACTACAAGTTATTCTTATGTTGAAGGATGTGTTCTACTTACCATTAAGTAATCCTTTGATACAGAGATCATCAGATCTCATTAAAGCTGCTGGCTGACAGACTGGGAAATACCATGATGTCCTTATATGTTATAATAGTTAGAGACAAGAGGAAATCACTAGCCAGGGAACCTGGCTTAATGGAAATGCTGACCATATACTAGATTATGTGGGGTATTGAGTTTCTCCAAGTCTGATTACGAACAACATGGCAAGGATTTTGATGGCCTATACTGCACTTGTCTATAACCAGAAAGCAACAGTAGCAATGGTTGGTGTACCTGTAGGATGAGGGTTAAGTTTAAATACTTGGATTTCTGAGCAAGAGGCCCTTCTAATATTTTAGTGTTGGTAGAGATTACCTTTATCACATGTTAAATGCTTTTCAGATGGGAGTGTCCATGTGTTAAGGAGGTGGAAAGGATATGTTAAGTACCCCCTGAGCAGTTCAAAGTTATGCTGGTGAGTGGGGAGCCACTGGACAGCCAGGCAGCCCCTAGCCATGCCCCTACTCACAAGGCCTCTAGCGGTAAGTCACAGCACATGCTAATTTGAATACAGCCTAACACTCCTGAAAGTTAGCAGGTGCAAACTGGTAATATGAACAGCACTCTTCTACTGTGTTCAAAGAATTCAGGACTATGCATTTTTTGCAATTAAACACATTGCACCAAGGAATATAGCAGTTTCATATACCAAATTTCTTCCCAGTCATGCCCCAACTATAGTTAACCGTTGAACTATGACATTCTTTTTTCTATATATAGTATAAATATGTGCGTGTGTGTATAGACTACTTCTGCCTTTTCTGTACCATGATTGACATGTTTCTCTAATATTAGTGCTAAAACACTGTCAGATTCTATTGTGTTGTTCACAACAGGGGAAAATGGTGTTTTAATGTCATACTGTTATTTTACAATACCCAGCTCATACGATACCCTGTTCATCTCAGAGAATAAGCTGACTTAGAACATATAGATGACATTTTTAGGGTTAATCACAACCAATGGATTTTCCCTATAGAATTAACTAAAGCTAGCTAAAACATTTAAAAAACATGACCGTCTTTTGTTCACAGCAAAGGCAAAATAGTTAAGCACAATGGTAAACACACTGTACCGTCTCCTTTAGAGAACTTCACTTTGGTAACTGGAGCTAGTTATAATTTTATTATATATACTTTTATTATATCCTTTAGCTAGTAAGGCAAAAGTACTCAGTCAGTTAAAACAGATGACTGGCACCCAGTGGTAGAACTTAGAACTTTAACTTTTAGAACAGATTGCAAATTGTAACAAAGAAAGGTTTTCTAATGTTTATGCAAAATGGAGCAATATTTCTCGGCTTTTAAGATGTAAACATTTTAGCTTCCTGTTACAGTTGCTAGCAAGTATAATAGGATTCCTTATTCAGACATCAAAATTGCCTTAACTTGGCTTTCTTTCTCTCTCTCTTCTTAAACTTTTTATTAGGCAACAAGTAATCTCTCCGAGTACTTTGCTCAAAAAACATGCATAAAAAGAAAATTGCATGTTATGTAACAGTCAAAGCAGAAAGGTATAAGCAGCTAAAGAAAGGTTTATAACTGACATTATCTGCAGCTTTTAAAACTTCACTGCTATGTTACAACTACAACTTCCAAGTTCCTCTGCTTGTCCTCCATGTGGAATTATAGAAGTTAGGATTTTGTCTCAGTTAACATTTTTGTCTTGGGAAAAATGTATTGTTGCATTAAAGTTCCACTCTGGGCACTCTCATTCTAAACTGGAAGGAACTGAGTAGGAAGCTGCACATACATCAATAAGCTCTGGGAAACAGCAGGGTCCTGAACCAGAAGTAGTGTAGCTGACAATGAATGTATCCTGGATCTCAATTTTCTCTTGGAGCTTCAATGTGAATTGTACAATATTCTTTGTTTTAGGAGTCCCTTGCTCCTCTCTTCTACAGGAAGTCCAAGACTGATGATAGTTATTTCCTCTACAGTAGCTAGAGAAATAGATAAAAGTTTCATGTTTAACTCAGATACAACCCACACAGAAAGAAGTGGCTTTTTCAGGGGCTAGTTGAAGCAGCAGTATCTTGCAATCACCCAGCCTGAGTCAGATTTAAAAGGGTCATTTTTTTCCAGCTGGGGCCATGGAAGTCTGCTATATGCAGGATTATTAATTATATGTAATAAATTAAATAAAAATAAACCTATATGCTATCACAGAGACTCCTACAGGGAGTCCCTGATAGGTCATGACCCTAATTGGGTTCACAAGCAAGTCATTGTCAAGTAGTCCCAAAGCACTAACTCAGTATCAGACCTTCTTTCCCTCAGGGAGACAATCAATGAACAGGAAACATTGAAGAAATACCTGCCTTCAGTGAGCCAGTGCTTCGCCTATGAACTAAAAAGCCTAATCTCTCCCTCCCCCACCAATTTGTGTTTTCCCTTTTAAACTCTTCTTTTCAAACCTGACAACTCTTACAGTTGTGACCAGTCAACTGTGAATGAATGCACTAGAGTTTATTAAGATTGTGCTGACCAGTGTGGGGTTTGCCTGTCCCTCTACATATATATATATATATATATATATATATATATATATAA
>NW_017729032.1:229250844-229263103 GCF_001723915.1 Gavialis gangeticus
ATTTAGTATTTTACGTCCAGCCAGTGTGATGTTCTAGTTCAAACAGAATAGCTACCAGCTTACAAATACTGAAAATCTGATAGAATCAATTTGTAATATATCAGTATTTTTAAAGCTAAACAGAAATCTATATATACTAAACAAGGGTCAGATCCCCAGCTGCTGAAAAAAAATCAGTAAACATCCCCTAAAATTGGGTCCAACATGTGCAGAAAAAATAACCACCTTCATTAGGCTCTGTTTTCCTCCTAGGTCTTAGCCTTTTAAAATTTATAAGCAGTGCAGGAGGATATATTACAGATAATGAAGAAAAGTTGACCATCTGCATTATAAAACAATCATTATGGTCAGGATAAAAAATGGTTATGAATTTCATCACTGAATACATTCTGACTCATGAACACTATGTGCAAAGTAAAATCAAACTCACTTGGGAGTACCAGCAGGAAGACTATGATAGGCAATGCTAGCGTAGGCTACTTATTAATGGATTTTACAGTTTTGTCACATTAGCAATAGCACACTGAACATTTATCATGCTGACAGTGACTTTGAGAATAAAAGAAACACTGCATAGGAATGTTGCATTTTCATTGAAAATCAAGCTGTTTTTCCAGCCTGGTGGTCCTGGAGAGGCAGCAGCACTTGCTTGCCTTGCAGTTTAACAGCTGGGAAGGGAGGTTACCTTGAGATTTCTTTGCTCTATTGGGTCCACATTCCCTCATGGGTGTAAGGAGAACAACTGTGGCTAGTTCAAATGACTTTGTCTTTCTTTCCTATCACAGAATCTTCCTTTAAGAGAAGTCTCTATTTAATTGAAAAGAAGGGATTAGAGAGAGGTGAGTTTTCATGTCTGAAATTTCTGTCTGTTTTTAGACACAAACATGTGCATGTGCAGGGGCATCTTTCCTGCAGGACAAATAGCAGTGGCACATAATTGTGCCACTGATGTTTGTCCCCAGGCACACTCCTGCACATGAGCTCTGGTGCATGGCAAATAGACCTGAGTGTGGCAAAGGAGGCTGGAGCCAGCACTTGTGCTGGCCCTAGCAGTCTTACCTGGAGTTCTGGGGGCCTCCCAGGGTAACAGCAGCACTGAGTTCTGGCTGGCCAGGTTGTTTCTGATGGTGCACACTGGATATTGTATGTACTGCACCACTTTTTTTTTGCAGCTTTTATTTTTTGACACCAGGATCTCCTGGTGTCAGAAAAACCTGCTGTGCTGCAAAATAGCAGTGCAGCAAATGGGTGCACATGTGCTGTGTGCAGTTAGCAGTGCCTCAAACCACAAGTGCATGTTCATTGGGATGTGCCCAGTGAGTGCATTTACATATGTACTTTTCTGCAGTTGATTAATTAGCTCCACAGTAAAGCATCATGTCTACATGTGGACTGGTATTAGGGCACAAAATTAATTAAATCTGTCAAAAGATAGTACTGTTGGGAACAGTACTATCTTACGGCAGAATCATTTACTGCAGAAAGCACAGAAAGCACATGTGGATAGTGACCGGGACCATAGCAGTTTGAGCCAAGGTGGAGCAGCCCCGAGCTGGTAGTAGAGTTTGAGGGTCAGCCACATGACTCTGCAATTTGGGCACTGTCATACCCCAGCCAATCCCTCCACCATCTGACGCTGCCACCCGGAGCCCAAGGCTGATGCTCTGAGCCTGCTGCCAGCCCAGGGTCACTCCACCCTGGCTCTAATTGCTACAGTTCCGGGTGCACATGAATATACTCATCTGGGAGCACTTGATGCTGGTGCAAACTGCACTGAAGTTTATTGAAGTACAATAATTGTATATGTAGATACACTCAATATTCTAGGAAGTCAGAAACATATTGGCTTAGATTCATGCTACAATCTTTACAACAGAAAACAGAAATGTATACAAATTATATTTCTAAATGAAAAGTTCATTCAAAATGTAACAAAAAAATGTGAAGAGACCTTAACAGTCCGTGATATGCATTTGTTTGGAAATCCCGCCTGTCCCCAGTAAGGCAGTTTCTGTGGATGACTTTGTTATTTCATTAAGACATTCTACTTCACCAGAATATCCCCAAACCAATCTATGAATAGCAGCATTTCCCTTGCCCCAAACCAAGGCTAACTGGAAGAATATGAAAGGGAATTGTAAAGAGAAAGAACTTCATTGCATGCTCTGAGTATGTCCATAAGTAATTTTTAAAGTAGTTAATACTTGCACTTAGCACAATTAAATAAAGGGCATTTTTACATGTGCTCCTGATGCAGTGCCAGGCATTTTTAGTTAGTGAGCCATGCTAATTAAAAGTGCCTGGCACTACGTTGGAAGCACATGCATCAGCTATGCAGTGCACCTCCGCTCTGAGAAAATGAATGTGGTGCACTTTGAGCTAAAGCACATTGAACGTGTTTTAGTTCAAAGTACACCATCACCACTTTCTCAGCCATGGAGGTATGCTGTGCTGCTGATACTTGTGATGTGCAAGGCTGCCAGAGCACATCAGTGTACATGCTGGATTTTCAGTGCATTGAAGCAGGCTCCTCATGTGTAAACGTGCCCAATGACACTAGTACTCATTAAGAATATCTCCTTTCCAAATCCAGTCATTTTTGTTGTACTATTTAAGGCAAAAACAAAATCCTTAAGGGAAAATATGTTTTCCTACTCCTGTTCTTACAAACTATCTAGGTATAAAGGGTGCAGGGATATGAAAATTTTGTGATATTATGAATTGTATTAAAACAAAGATGTATACTGGGAACTATTTCACAGACTTAACTCTAATTGGTACTTGTTCTGAAACCTTGGTGGTGGAGCAGATACCAGAGGTCTTAAAATTCATACTCCTCAGTATGTTTGATTTAACAGTATAGAAAACTTACTCCTCTATTTAAATGGAAACTCGTACTTTAAATTAACCATTGGCAAAAATACTATTCTTTTACTATGCTTTCAAAATGTATACTCATGAAATATTGATTTAGTGCAGATTTCAGTGGGAAATACAAATAAATTGGGGCCTTGCTACACATTCAAATTAAAGCAGTATAGAAACCAGCTGTAGGGTTGTTACACATTTTCAAGCACTAACTTTATAGGTGGTTGGCTTTTTTATAGCTGGATAGTCATTCTTATGGTGTGATAACTATTTTGTATGTGTGGCTTGTATAATTTATTGGACAATTAAATAGTTAATTGTGTAATATATGTAATGTGTATCACACTTATATTTTAGCCATTTTAGGCTTGCCTGAGTAATTTATTGGTTTCACTTTGCTTTTTTATTTGTTTAGATTTTACAGAGTGTTTATGTTGGTCTCCTGCTGTTGGTTGTTGATTGAAGATTTGCAAAAACCAAAAAAAATTTGATTTTTTTTTTAAAGTAAAAATTGGTGAAACTGTGGCTGAGTGAAAAATAATCTATAATAGGAATACATGAACAGGCTTCACCCAGATGTGGTTATCAGTATAGAGGACTTTTAACTGTAAGATAGACATGAGCTGAAATCTAAACTCAAGAAGAAGAAGCTCTTAAGCTGTAGAGAAAACATGAAGGCTTTATTTGAGAATCAAGGAATAGTCAGGGAATAGAATAGCAGATGACTGTTGCTGGGTACAAATGTTATACTTATACCAATAGAAGTAATTGGAAGCCAATCTGCACCCGTAACTGAGCAGACATTTAGTGCACATAGAGTGATTTAATGGTAAAACTGTGTTTAAGAAAGACCTGGATGGATATGGTTTCAGACTTAATTGATTTAGGTTAGACCTGTAAATTGAACTTCTGTACCAGATCTCTTCCTGACACAGGTTTTCCCCTCCTGACCATGCTGGCCCTGGTAGTCTTACCTGGAGTCCTGGGCTTCCCAGGGCAGCACCAGCTCTGAGCTGGCACTCAGGTCACTGTCTACTGGCATCCCAGGATGCTTTGCAACACCCTGCTAGCCCCCTTGCAGGAAGGTGCACTGGAATTTGGCCATGCTCAGCTGCTCTGAGCTCTCAGCCACAGGCAGGGAGGGGTGGGGGAATAGCTCAGTATTTTTCTATCTTCATACAATATCATTAATGCAGGGAGGGAGCACTCTGAAGAAGGAAGGACTGGGACTCTTGGAGGCCTGAGAAACAGCAGGGGGTGGCAGGACATTTCCAGAAGTTTCAGGTATCACAAATGCAATAATTTGCTGGGCACCTGCTGTCACTGCCTGCATTTTTCTGGAGCTCCAAGGGACCTGATCCTTTCTTTTATGGAGTGCGCCTTTCCCCAGATCATGGTTCAGGTCTGCAGGTGTGTGCTGCCAGACAAGGGGAAGTGAGGGTTGTTCCAGCTCTGCTCTCTTAGCCTATGCCATCTCACACAGGACCAATCATGGCCAAGCAGGATTGCATCTGATGTGTGCCAGCCAGGAGATGTCATGTTTGTGGCTGATGCTATGGCAGGAGGTGTAGGAGGGGTACTCAGATGTGAGGTATGACCTGGCCCAAGGAGCCCAGTTGGAGGTGTGTGGGAATGCCCCCACCCTGCTGGCCTCAGCTAGTGGAGGCAGCATGCAAACCCACCCCACCAAAGGGCAAGTATGTATTCTGACCTAACTTAAAATGCAAAACTTAGATCACTTCTGCTCTGGGCTTTTTGAATGTCTGTACTTAGCCTATGAATCAAAGGGTTATTAACTGTAAAGAAGAATTAGAATGATTTGTCTGTTTTCTCTTGGCAGGATACAATTTGATACAATGTGCTGCAGTGCATTGAGAGAGGATGTATGATCGAGAGAAAAAAAGAAAAAAGAAAAAAGAAAAGAAAAAGAGAATGAGCCATAATTAGTAGTTCATTGTTCTACTCTTTCTACTCAGTTGTAACATCTTTCAAATTAAGATAGTATTTAAAATATGCAAATTGCTAAATTCAAAGACATTTAGCTGGCCTAAACTGGGGTTCAGAAAACTGAAGAAAGTGTATTCAATTTCACAGATTTATCAAAGATCCCATTATGCTGTAAAAATTTAAGTAATACAGTTGTATTTAAAACAATATTTTAAACTAGAAGAATATTGGTTAGATGCAATTTTGATTTTTCCTTCTCTCTGTGGTAATTATCATGGAGGTAAGAGAAGGCACACAACAACTATTTCCTTTTGTTCAGTGTATAAAGTTAAAATGATTTTTAGGAAACTTCCCTGAAGCATTAAATATATTTGTAACAGAATGCTAAAAAATAGAGCATAAGCTAAGAAATAAGATTCTCATTTTAAAATAATTTAGAGCAGTGGCACTCAAACTTTTGGCCCCACAGGAGAGATTAGTTAGTGTGGGATTGGTCAGTGGGCCAGATCCACCTATGCACCTGACTTAGTCGGTATGGGACTGGGGCCTAATTTGGGCTGTGCTGGATCAGCTCTGAATTCAGTGCATCATATCTTGCATCCAGCTCCTCATCCATACAGCATTGGGCTTGGTGCCCCAGCCTATTGCCCGTGTCAGATCAGATGTCCTATTCAGCCCCAGTCCCATGCATACCACCAGCCCCAACCTGGCCCTGGCTTAGGCCCTGTACACACTGGATCAGGCCCACTGCCCAAGCTGCAGCTCTAGCCTTGGCTTCACATGTACCAGATCAAGTCCACTGCCCCAGCCTTGTTCCCAATCCTGACATTGCAAGTGCCAGATTGGGCCTGTCACCGCACTAACCAGACCCTGTTCACAGGAATATGTCATCTCGCCCATAGGGCTTGGATATATGGTGGTAGTTGTGTTATGTTATTTGCACCTGCTCCCCTGCCACTAAATTTCTGGATGCTTAGAGAGACCTGCCAGCTGGCTCACATAACTCCACAGGCTGGATCTGGGCTACAGGCTGGAGGTTGAGTCTCCTTACTAGAGCATTCTTATAAGAGCTATAAGCAGAAAAGACAACTAGTATATTTTTTATGAAAGGGAAAAAAATTAAACTCTGAAAAAAAGAAACAAGACCAGCTCCTGAGCTTGGGTCAGTTGACATTACAGTATTAACTGTAATTGAAGTGTCCCATTTGAAATCTGTTGGGAATCTGTACTACAATGGCATAGTAATTTATTTGTGATGGGCAACTGGTTCATACAATAATATAACTTGTCCCCCAAATACCAATTTTCTACTCTAGTTTCATTCAAATGTTGCAAGAGCCTTTGAAGGTTCCCCTAGAGCACTGATTTTCCCCAGTGTGACCCTATTTATGGCCACATTTTGTCAGCATGGCCCCTCACTTCCAGCTCATAGCTCCCATCCCCACGACCCCATATGCTGATATTTAGCCCCTATTTGAGGTTGTGACCCATAGCTTGGGAACCGCTGCCCTGAGGTAGAAAGAGATAAGCAGATTAAGTGCAAGTTCAGGCTCATCACTGCCTGGGTAACTTCTGCAAACAGGTAAACACTGGAATAAGTAAGTTTGCTTTTTGAAATGGGGCAGCACTCAATTCACAATAGTTATAGAGAAGTTCATTGAGTGTCACGAAGGGTGCCTTGAGTCTAGAAAGTTGAGAACCACTGGGATAAGGAATTAGGAATCCACAACTCTAACTGTTGTGGCTGGGCATTTGTGAATTACCTTATCATCACTTATAGGCTCTGGTAAGATTTCCTTTTCTAACAGGCATCTGATCAAAGACTGACTTGGTTACCCTATTTGAGGACTGGGTTCAAGATTTCATTAAAAATTAAAGACAAAATACACTGTTGATTGATGGCTTATTTTGATTATTGTGGACTAGACAGCACAGGAACTAGAGAGAAAAGGGAGAAGTCACTGCTACTGTGAGGAGCTCTAAAGATAAACAAAACTGAAAAGCTAGGAAAAAAATAACTTATGTTCAACAATGAAAATCCATTCAAGAAGTAGAATAGTTTCTTTTTTTCCCTTTTTTTGTGGCACAGCAGAGTACCATTGTCTGGAATCTTGATCTGAATACAAAGACACATTTTTGTAATTATTAAATAATTTTCTTTTAAAACAAAGGCTATAGCCCAACATAGCACATGCATTGATAAACAATGTATATTGATATATATTGTTATATAGTAGTTTGCACATTCATGCTCCTGCAGTTATATAACTGAAGCAAAATGGTTGCAACTTTGACTCATTCACAGTGAAGCTTGCAATTCAGTTAACTTGTATGACCACAGAAGCATACAGTTATGTTGTAACAGGAATACAGTATAGCTGTATAATATAGTTCTGTAACACAGCTGCTCTCCTGTAAAGAAGTTACAACCAGTTATAGCCATATGATCGTTTTTCCATTACATTATTTTAGGGAATAAAACTAATGAAATATAGTAATGAAATATATGTATATGTAAAATGCTTGTATGTTGAAGAAAAGGAATAGTTTACACACTACCATAGATAATTTTGCAAATATTTTAAAGTAAGAGAAAAACAATGACCTCACAAATAACCTGTCCTCATTGCCCATTTTAATTTGTAAAAGACATTTCAACTCAAGGCTGGCACCTTGTAATGCTTACAAATTCCTCATAAAATCAACAAGAATGTTGTCTGCCCTACGATTTAAAGTTTAGATCTATGAGAAAAACTTTCTGAGTGGAAAGAAACTTTTTTTAGTTAAAATGTGTTAACACTATTTAATGCGTTTGGCTTTTGATTTTTAAAAAGTTTTGGAGAGTTACTGTACTACTATTATCAATCTTTTAATGTCCTTTATAAAGATGAACACCAAAGTCTTATTTCTCCTTAGGAATGAATGGTAAATGTCCTATTAACTTCACTAGAAAAAGGTTGATGCCCTAATCCTATCTATGAATAAGATTTTCTCAAAAATATATATTTAATGTTAATACTAAATTCTACTGTCAATAGCTGCTATCAATCTTGTTAAAGATACAGTATATAGTTATTTTCTACAGACCTTTTATGTGTGTTAGGTCAGTATAGGCCCAACATATGCTGTATGCAATATGCCTACAGTAAATAAATTCCATATAAACAAGTATAAGAAAGCCTTAAAACTGGTGTGGTTGAACAAATATTTGGAAACCCTGAAACCAAAGATGATATATTCAGCATTCAAGTGCCACGAAGCAGCATCTGAAGCACAGAAATGGGAGGAGGACTAAAACAAACCTCTCAATCTTTTTTTTCAGAAAAAAAACCCATTTTGGAAAAACCAGGATTTGGGTTTTTTTCCCCCTAAATTAATCCTTCTGAATTCAACTTTCAATAATCTTGTTAAAGTACTTCATATTTTATTATATCAGCACTTCTCTGTGAAAAAGGCTTTCAACTTCACCTCATTAAAAATGTTTAAAAAAATGAAAACATTATAAGGATACATCCAACGTAGGAATTGCCTTCCTAGGGAACAGAAATGTTAACCTTTTACTTTACTTAGCTGTTATGGGCTTGATAGTCAGTGCTATAGTTTCCATTGACTTCAGTAGGGAAGGATTTGACACTAAGGCCCAGTGTTTTAAAGGTATTTAGGTGTGTTCCTCCCATTAATTTCAATAAATAATAAGTACTTAAATACCTTTAAAAATGTAGTCTTAAATCATTTTATCCTAACAGCTCATATCACTATGATGACTAACATGTGCAGTACATTGATACTAATCATATAGGCTCTATCTAAAGTGGCTATTAATGGAGAAATCATAACCCTGACAAATAACACATATCATAAGTATCTCCTCAGTTTGATAGTGCTTCATCAAATAAGCTCAGAAAAACACAGCAGAACAGCTAGACAATTTGGTCTCATTCTTTCCATGTAGATCCTCCCCAGGGATTGGTCTGGGTTAACAAAGGGAGATTTTGCTTTTGAATATTTCTCAAGCGGGAGCCCTGAATGATCTCTTTTGTGCTATGAATTGTTTCAAATTGCAAAAATAAACAAATACAGTAAATGCAAGAACAATTGGGTTTAGATCTGTCTTAATATTTATTTCAAGTTGTATTTCACTATTACATCTGTGTATACACTGCATTTCACAAGGAGTTTTTATATTTTGCTCTCCTGAACAAACACTGATCCTCATCATGTTGTTCTTGTAACACTCATTAAGACCAGAGGAATTGATCTGAATTGTGAATGAAGTCCCCACTCCATCCTTCAGACTATTGTTTTGAAAAAACACTATCACAATATCAGCACTTAAGGAAATGTATTTTAACTATTATACATTTGGACAAAGGCTTTTCACTGTAGTTCTGCTTAATAAGCATGATTTTTCTCTTTATTATTTTGCATCTGGTCCAACATCTGAATGTAGCAGTTTGGTGTTTAATGAAAGACTGTGCTAATTAGCAGGTCAAGTACCACAATATATTTTAAATGTGACAAATTAAAGGAGGCTAACAAGAATGACTACTCTATGAGACATGGTAATCAGTATATTAATCATTTTCACAAGGTAGCCTTCTTTGTTATTGCGGAAATACAGAGCCACTGGATGCAAATCTGGAGCCAATGATTATTTATAATTTAATTATTATTTTGAAGCATCAAAATTAATTAGATGCTTTCCAAGAATAAGTACAGACAACAATTTGTAAGATGGTTATACATTCTAAAAGACCACAGATCATAAATTGGATGAGCTTAAATAGCCAAAAATAAATTGCCTTTCTTGTGATGAGGGAAAAAGTTTCTATCAGTTTGTTTTAAGATTTAAAAAATATTTAGTGAAGCTTCATAGTGTTCAAGGCATTCTTGACATGATCCAACTGCTCAGACTTGCTAAAAGTGCTGTAGAGAAAAAATGCTCCAGTGTAATTAACTTTTGTTTATCTTCTATTTATGATTTTATATTGTATAGTGAGATATACCCAGTTCTCAGTAATGTGTAGAACTTACTTTTGGTATCAGATAAAGAAGAAATAAGTAAAAGGGAAGGGAAAAGGAGGAAGATGATGGTGAAGACAGTGTGTGCTGAGGCTGGATGGGCCTGAATATCAGTTTATGTGTGTAACTGGTTCGTGCAGATGCTTTTAAAAGAAAAAAAATCTTTTTTTAAAAAATGTATTTAGGTTTCCTGCTATCTGGAAGATATTCCTGATTCCTATAAACAGTATGCAACTATTTATTTTGTCAGATTTCTTTTCTGAATACAACAGCAGGCTGCAGGCACTTTTTCAATAGTTCTGATTAAAGAGCAGCTACTGAATGCCTCCTAATGCATGCTGGGCACAATTTCTTGCCAGCCCCCCAACCTGCAATCTGCAGCCTTCTTCCCTTCAATTTCTTAAATTATGAGCAATAAAGCACCACTATGTTCAGCAACCCTACTGCTTGCTGAGTTCTATCAAAATCTTAATTTTTGGCAGATGATGCCCTCATTTTGTTCGGAAGTATGCACTTATATATAGATAGGAAATGAGAAATAAGGTGATTATGTGTACAAGATAAACAAGAGCAAATCCATTTAACTGTAAGGTCTGGTGTTTTTATGGACTTTACCAAAGAAATAATTGAACTATTTTCTGTCACCTGATAGAGTTACAACCAGCAGAATATCTAAGTCATTACTGTAATGAAGAACAGAGATCACACTCCCTATATGCCCAGACTCTTGCGTCTGGGCATGAAGTTTAAGCTACAATCAAAAGACAACATTGAGAATATAATGGTGTATATAGTCATTTGCCACAGCCAGTCTACATGGCTTACATTAAGCCACTTCAGTGTAGAGTGGGAATAGCATGTGCAGGCATTCGCTGTTCCTGGGACCGGGGTTGGGAAACAGGAATAAGTAACATGGAGGGAGGGGAGGAGTGGGTGGGATCAGGGATATTAATCATGTCTTCACAGGGGGTGGGGGTTGGGGAACAGAGGGGTGCTGCTGAGTTCACATTTGGAGAGGGGTTTACCCAGTCAGGGTCTGGGGGTTGGGAATAGTGTAGTCCTGGGGATGGGGTTAATGGCCAGACTTTCCCAGCCCTGCAGCTAAGCTGAAACATGTACAGGTATTCACAAGATTGGGTTAACCCTTTCGTAGATCAGGTTAACCCAATCTTGATCTAAGTTTGTGCACCAGCTTAGGTGAACTAAATAGATTGGGAACTCCATTTTTGGGGTGATTTAACCTCTGTGCATGACTGTACAATTGGGCATTTAGCTCAACCTGACCCTGGTTAAGTTAATCAAAGGCTAATAACAGACGTTCAAAAAGCCTGAGCTGTAACTCATCTAAGTTTCATGCTTTACTGTAAGTGCCCTAGGTTAGGTCAAGAGTGAACAGAATAGATTTTCACCCTTTGGTTGTGTGTGGGGGGTAGGGGAAGGGGCATACATGGTACCTGCACTGGCCTAGGCCAGCATACTGGTGGTCCTCCAGTCCAATTCCCATCATGTGCTGTGACCTCCCTGGCCTGCTGGGGGATATAAAGCCACTGAAGCGAGTATCTCTTATTGTGAAAAAGAACCACGCCTCCGCATATCATTTAAACCTATTTCAAACACCTCATGATAAATCCCATTCTCTACTTGTAATCTTCTAGTTATTATAAGTATACAATGCCCTTCATTCTACTGCATGTAGACAGAACTAAAAGTACATTATGACACAATTATTGTTGAAAGAAGTTCTGGCTAAAAATTAAAACACTCTAATTCTTTTTGTATATAAAGTGAAAGCAGAAAGGTTAAATCAGGATGAAAAGACAGAAGGAAAGGACAGTAATCACCATATAACAAGAGAATTCAGTAACAGCATTAGATGCAAACCATCTATACTCACCATTCCTTTATCAATTTATCTTTCATTTACTATGTAACTTTCATCCCAAATGTGTCTATTCTTATGTGAATACAAAAGCATTGATCCAAAAAATCATTGACATTATTAGTGATTCATAGATTTCATAGATTTTATAGACATTAGGGCTGGAAGGGACCTCGGGAGATCGAGTCCAGCCCTCCGCCCAAAGGGCAGGAAGTCGGCTGGGGTCATAGGATCCCAGCAAGATAAGCATCCAATTTACTCTTGAAGGTGTTCAATGTAGGTGCTTGAACCACCTCCGATGGCAGGCTAACCCAGACCTTGGGGGCTCAGATAGTAAAGAAATTCTTCCTCATGTCCAGCCTGAAATGGTCTTGTAGGAATTTATGACTATTCAACCTCGTCATCCTTTGGGGCATTCTGGTGAACAAACGTTCCCCCAGATACTGGTGGTTACCCCTGATAAACTTATAGGTGGCCATCAGATCACCCCTGAGCCTGCGCTTTTCCAGGCTAAAGAGTCCCATGGCTCTCAGCCTGTCATCG
>NW_017729032.1:229268452-229270748 GCF_001723915.1 Gavialis gangeticus
TCCTTGATGCTCAAAGCTAGTTGGAGTTCAGTTGCAGCCTTGGCTTCCCTGGTTTGATCCCTGCAGTTCCAGACCAGTGTAGAATATTTCTCCTTGGAGGTGAATCCCATCCTCCATCCTTTGTAGGCCTTTCTTTTTAGCCTCAGGGGGTCTTCAGATGATCTAACATTCATCAGAAGATCTAACATTTAAAGTACTTTCATTAACAGTACGCTCTCAAATCTTGCACCGTTTATAGACTCTCCAAGAGCTGGTCTCCTTGGCTACATGTTAATGTTATTAAAAGTTTTGTATGGTATTAGGATATTTATAGAGAATGAGATGTTATGCCTGAAATTTCTAGGTTCATTTTTTTTTTACTTCTCTTGCTTTCTCTTTGGTTATTTATTGTTTCAATTTGTTCCAAAATATGTATTTTTGCTTAACAAGGTTTTGTCTAGGTTTCAGCAACACATATTTGCATGTCTGAAATAAAAATTGATTTATAATGTCTGTCATACATGTGTCACTTCCTTAGATTATTGAAAGTTGACATTTTGGGAATAATAAACATAAACTCATCTCTATTTGCATATCTTACCCAGTTTGTCCCCAAAACCCATTTTCTATTAACATTTTTTGAATTGTTAGCAACAATTGCTGTGGTGTGACATCTGTATATCCCACCTTGTTCACTTCCTCAGTCTTCTACTCAGAATGTGTGCAGAGGCAGCCAAAACAATGGAAGTATAAGAACACAGCTCTAAACAATACAACAGAACAGTCTCAGGAGCATTTATAGGATCATGTATAGGATCAGGTGTACTGGTCTTGATTAACTGTTCTGACATACACCAGTATTACGCCAAACACATTCTATTAATTTCCACAGTATGCTGTAAGCATAGACTGATGTTGTAAGCAAGGGCTGAGTGAGACCCAATGAAACAGTTTTAAACTATGTCAAATAATATTTTCCTTGTTTAAATATGTAGGGTTTTTCACTCTTCACAATACTTATTTGAAATTCTACCAAATTCTAGTCTTTTTCATTTAACTAATATTTGGTTTTCCCTCCTGTTTCTAGGACTTAAGCCAATATGGGCTCCTCTGGTTTCCTTTCTTCTCTGAGCATCAGCATTATCCCCACTACTAACTGCTGTTCTGGGAACACTATTTATCAGATAGCTGCTGATGTTGAGCCAGCAAAGAAAGCACAGAAGCATGCAGCATTTTTATATGTGGATCTTACATAAGGAGCGTTTATTTTTAGATTATAATAATTCTAAATGTTTTACTTTCTGAACTATTGTTACTGTTCTTTTAAAGAAGAATCTATTACATACTTTGCAGTCCTAGAGATTCCTTGGTCTTTACCAAATACAGGGTGTATCTACACATGTATTTACTCCACCCTAAGTTTACTCTGGTGTAAGCATTTTTTAGGCAGGCATCTACACATGAGGTGATTAGGAAGCAGATTTGCACCGTTTCCTGCAGCCCTACAATGGGCCCCTGCCAGCACCAGGGGGAGCTCCAGGCTGTGGCTGAAACTGCCTGCACCTGACAGCCATCTTTAAAAGCCAGTCCTACTCTCTGCTCTCTGGCCAGTCCCTTCCTTGCCCAGGAGTAGTGTGCCAAGTGCAGGGACAGCACACAGCAGCTTTCTCCTTGGCCACTATGGCTTATCCAGCCCCTGCCCCAGGCAGTGACAACCAGTGCCCTGATGTCCTGCTGGCTGCTGTGCTGACCCAGCTGACTTGTTCTGTTTACTGCCACCTGGTCCATGGTCATCTTGACCTCCCTGGCTCCCCCTGATGCAGCAACAGCCTACCTGGTGGCAGCACACCATCCCAAAACCACCACCGCCACCACCATCATGCAGTTTCCTCTAGCAGGGATGCCATTGAGTGGCTTCTGGATGCCACCACTGGAGCCACTGTCACCCT
Organism: Gavialis gangeticus; assembly: GCF_001723915.1. Lineage (NCBI taxonomy): Eukaryota > Metazoa > Chordata > Crocodylia > Gavialidae > Gavialis > Gavialis gangeticus. The sequence continues at coordinate 229,270,381 of NW_017729032.1, forward strand.
CCTGGGCCTCCACCCCCACCACCTCTGGGCCAGTCAGGACTGGAGGCTGCAGGTTATCCAGCATACCTGGGACAATGGCCAGTGGCTGGAGGCCTTCTGCATGACTTGGACCACTTTCTGGGACCTCCTCTAGCACCTTGTGGCCTGTTATAAACTAGTCAGGGGGGATCAGCAGGCATTGGGGGAGTCACTGGTCCCCCGAGCACCGCCAGGAGTGACCAGGAATAACAGTCACAAACTGGCAGAGGGTAGGTTTAGGTTGGACATCAGGAGGCGCTATTTCACGGTCAGGGTGGCTAGGGTCTGGAACCAACTTCCAAGAGAGGTGGTGCAGGCTCCTACCCTGGAGGTTTTTAAGAGGAGGTTAG
>NW_017729032.1:229275748-229293318 GCF_001723915.1 Gavialis gangeticus
TTGACCCCAGTACTCTTTTCTGCCATGGCAGGGGTTCAGACTAGATGATCTGCTCAGGTCCCTTCTGACCCTAGAAACTATGAAACTATGAAACTATGAAACCTCTGGCCACATTTGGAGCTGCAGGACACTGGCATGCACCCAGCCTACTCTGTGGACACCTGACTGGCCTTCACCCTTTCACCCTTCTCAAGCTGGCCACAGCTGCCAGACTCTTTTATGGGTGGGCAAGGCCACCACTGGGGAGGCTATCCTCCCCAGCACCCTCCAGGATGTGATGGAGGATGCTGTGCTCTGCATCCATGACCCTCTGGTGGTGGTGTCAGGGTTCTTTCTACTAGGATTCTCCCAGTTCTTTCTACTAGGATTCTCTCAGTATATTGGGGTCCTGCACAGGACCAATATCCTGGACACCTGCCCACCCCACAGAGACTGCCCTAAAACAGCTGCAGGGGATTTGACTCTGTGGTCCTGCAGGCTGTTTAAAGTACTGGCTGTTTAAAGTTCTGACCACAGGCTGTTGTGGACTACTGTAGACATTCACTCACATGAGCTCTGGCTGGGTGAGCACAGTGCAAGACACCCACATTTTAGAACTCCAGCCTGATGGGATTGGTGGAGAGTGGGTGCCTTGTGTTAGGTCTGTTGGACCTGCAGCTGGGCCATCATGGTCCCATCCCTGCTTATCAGGGACCCTGCCTACCCACTCCTGCCCTGGCTGATGAGGCAGGTAGAAACTATAGCTGGAGAGCTGAGTGGGGTGGTCCTCTGGCCAGCTGAGAGGCCCTCCTCCAATAACATGTCACCAGAGGTGCCAGGACTGGGCAGGGACTCAGGCATGCCACCCGTTCTGGTATGAACTACATGGCTGCAGCCTGGGTCCTAGACCATCAAAGTAGCCATCAGTTTCCACATAAGGGCACAGTCTTGTAGGCACTGCCACACCAATGATTGTGGCTGGTCATGATGACACACAGTGCCCAAAAGGCCTTGACTTTTATGTGGCACTGATGTGGCCATCCATTGTGCCCTCACTCCTGCACCTGGCTTGACAGTGCCTCATAAATATGCATGTTGTAGTGGCCACACCGCTCAAACTGGAACAGCACCTCTTCCTTGCTCCACATTGCCATGGGGTTGCCAGTCCCCTCTTTGCTCCATTTGAGGCCACAGGTGGAGGGCATGTACATGGGCACATCTGCAGACAAAGAGAAGGACATGGTGGTTCCTGCATCAGCTCTCTGGGGCCCTGCATGGCTGTCTCTGAGCTACCCAGCCTGGACAGCTGCTAGTAGTGTTCTGGGCAGCTGCAGAAGGGCTACAGCATGGGACAGTCAGCTGTTTGGCGAAGGCTATACCCTCCAGCAGCTGCAGGTGCAGGGCAGGCTGATGGGGGTGAGCTGCAAGAAGGTGGTGCTAGCCCTGCTCACCAGGAGCTGCCTGCAGCTGGCCATGTGTGATGATCAGCCTGCCCTGAGTCTGCAAAAGCCTGAAGCAACCTGTAGCACCCTGCTGGCTCAATGGCACTATCCTGGCAGCCAATGCGGCAGTGTGGTGTCAAGCAGTAGTGCAGCATTGCAGGCAGGCAAGCACAGGCAACCTGTGACCTGCCCAGGGGGGCACAACAGACCTGCAGTGCACTCAGGCTCCATGTCGTGTGTGCCCAGGGTACAAAATGTCTGCAGGTTTTTAAAACCCATAGGCAGAGGCTGCCATAGAGGCAGCCCAGCCCTGGAGCAGGAGAGGCTCCTAGCCTGTAGCCCTGGGGCTGGCCTGAAGCCAGCCACCTAGTGGCTGGCAGACCGGAAGCAAACTTCCTTCTGGGTGGCATCTACACATGTGCTACAGCACAGTGACTAAGCTCGTTTAAATCTGCAGATAGCAAATTTAAGCAGGATTAAGGGTTTTTACTATGCAGTTAGTATGCACACGGGTAGACACACCCGCTTACTGAGTGGCTGTACTAGTGCGCATTTAGACATCTTGTGTAGATGTACCCACAATGAAATACTGACAAAAGATTCTTGGTATAGTCAAAGTGCAAGGCACTTCATACAGTTAAACACAACCTTAGACACTTTATAAAATGTCAATGAACTTAGGCAAATAGAACTTTTTCTTTCTAATGGTTTATATGCATTGGAAGTCTCTTCACTTCATCCCATACTTTTGCTGGTAGAGTAGGATGTTGAATTCAAGGTTCCCAAGGGTAAAGTGGAGTATATACTAGTTTCTTCCAGGCAACCACAAGAGAAAGGAAGCTGTGCATCAGTTTTCAGAGTGTGGGTACTCAAACTTTACGCATCATTTTACCAAAATTAAGTTTTGATTCGCATATATATTGCAAACTTGAAGAAGACATAACATAACCATGGTGATGAGCACAGTATGCATGGATAGTTGGGGAAATTTTAGTCAGCCTTTGATGTCAGACAGCTATTTTGTGTGTCTATGCATACATATAACACACTCTTTCTCATATACACCCGTCTGGAGCTATGTATTTACACCTGTATGTACCTATGCATATATGCGTAAATGCCTACATGAGACTTATGGGATAAATAAGTTCTTGATATTTATGGTAGTTTGTAGCTAGTTGTAAATATCCATTATAGAGGAAGTACTCTAAGATAGGTCATAGCATTTTTAATAACAACAAAAAAAGAAGCAAACGTGTATGGATGAATAAATATGAGAAGATTTGAAAAGAAAATTATTATACCACTGTTTTGTGTATATTTAATGAGGGTTTGAGTGAACATGGTTAGAGACCTCAATGTAAGCCTTTCTACTCTATAGTAACCCAAATAAAATTTCCCTACATTAATATTAATTCTAGATATTCCGTAGTGTTTACATATTTTACCTCAAATATAAGGCTTTTTTTTTGTTTAATATGGTCTCAACCCAAAATATGTTATAATGGAAATATTCAGAGGTCTCTGATATTCACTGGCTTTGCACTGGTTCTATTGGAACCAGAGAGAACAGCATACATTACTTTTATTTTATTTGGGGGACCTTCCTTCTAGATCCACTCTCTCTCTCATTATTATTATCAAAAACCCTCCTACCAGTCCCCAAAAACTGCAGTGTTGCAAGGCACACTTTATTCAGGTTTTTGTACAGAGGGAGTGGCATTAGAGTGACATTAGACATCCCGCCCACCCCCTCTCCCAGGATAAATCTTTATGTTCAGAAAACTTGTAGTTTCTTCCTGTATTAAGGAATGTGAAACAATGCCAGGAATGAAATGCAGATACCAATGCATAGTAGCAGTATATCTGCCTAGATCTTTGGGCACTGGGCCAGCCTAGAGCTACCATCATTAAATCTGTACCCTTAAAATGATCTATATTTTGAAATAACTTTGTTGTTGCAAAACCAACATTTGTAAATGCTTTCCTTATAAGAGCTCATTACTGATTAGAGCTCTGTGGAATAAGCTGTACTCTGGAAGACATTTGCTATGCACAGTAGCAGTAACTGCTATTTGTCCTAAAAAACATACAGAAAGTGTCATATTCTTGAGCACCATCTGCTGGCATATACCTAGACATCTTTTTGAGCAGTCAGAACAATTACTTTATGAACTCACAATTCCATGCAAAGCTGTTAGTAGAAATCTGTATACATAACAACCAGGAGTGGTAGCACTAATACTCAGTGGGCACATCTACACGTGCACATTTACTGTGAAGTAACCAAAATTACTGTGCAGTAGCCAAAAATTACTGAGCAGTATGAGTGGCATCTACATGTGAATGCCCATATTGCACAGTAAACATGGAAACTTATGTCAACTTGAGGATATATTTGATACCTGTATCATGTAGGTATCAAATTTATGCCCAATTAATTACTGCACAATAATGCATGTGTAGACGCCTTATTGTGCAGTAACAACGTGTGTGTGGACTGACTTGGAACTAACTTTAGTCCCAAGTCAGTCCACACACAGTGTTACTGCATTTTAATGTCTGCTTGTGTAGACACTGGCCTAAACCTGCTTACTTCACACTAAATTACTGTGCAGTAAATTTACTGTGCAGTAAATGCATGTGTAGGTGCACCCAGGTATGTAATGTCATGCAGGGTATATAGCAGTATTTGGGAACACCACCATGAAAACACATCCTGTGCATTTGCCTCTTCACTGACATTTGCTAAATGCTTAAAAAATGTAATGCAGTTGCTCTTAAAACAATGCTAGGTATGTGCAGTGCCATCTAATTAGCCCATCAGAAACAGATAATTTAAGAGTGATGCAACATTAATTTATTTTGGTATGTGGTGCATACACAGTGGGAAGGAGAGGACTGGACATGTTGTCCTGGAAGTGCTCCCCAGAATAGATAGAAGAGGAATAGACATACCATAAAATATTCTACTAAAATCTGTTGTCAGGATGTTTGTTTCTGTCCTCTAAAAGGCACATCCAAACAGAACATATGCTTCCTCCTAAACAGAGGCCAGGGTGTGTCAAGGAACAGTGAAAGTGAAATAAACATTTTCACACTCCTTCAAATGATTTAAAATCTTCCTACTCCTCTGAGAACTAAAGATGTATGATGATACATATATGGCATAATCTTTAAGTAGTAATTAAGTGCAAAACATAAATTATGTCTTTAGCAAGATGGATCTTCAGGGAAACTGAACTGTTATTTTTTCTTGTAACTGACACTCTTTACAACTGCAGTTCAAAACTCACCAGGGATTTTAAACCATTAGTATTTAAAAACAATTATGTTAATTTTGGTATGCAAATCATAGTAATTATTACCATTTCCTATATGTCTCCGTATAATTATTCTATATGTATCTTCCTATTGTGGGCAGACCAGATTTTTTTTTTTCTTTTTAAAGGCAGGGAATTTCAAGATTCTTAGTATAGTGAATATATCAACCATAGTTTAATGAAAAATAGTTTCTTTAACAATAGCTCAACATACCGTAGCTTATTAACTTAAACATATGTAATTTTCACCAGTTTTGATATGGATTCATAACATAAATATTTTTTCCATGCTTCCTTCAAAGCTAAACTGATGGTAAATTTCATACACGATTAAGAATTCTGATATACTAAACCTAACTTTTCATTTTCTACAGTGTCTGACACTGTGGTACACTTACATAACATAGCTGTGACTCCAGTATGTTTTACTGTGTCATACAATAGTTATTTTCTGCACTCATCTGCATATGTAACATTTCTGTCGAACTTCAGATAAAATTTCTATTTAAACAAGCTGATTATCTGTAGCATTTGATGTATTTTAACACATTTTTCCTCCTGCAGATTTTTAAAGGGATCCTTTCAAATACTTCCTTCCTAACATTTTGACCTACTTTAATCACAGCATGACAGTGAAAAGATATAAGAAACTATAACAGTTAATATGACTTAATAGCTTCAAGAGTCATATAAATGTAGACTCACTACTTAAAAAATAATCCACTAAGTAATATACTAAAATTTTATTGTAGGCTGCCTGAAACTTCCTATTTTAAACCTGTTTTCAGTCACTCATAACTTTGCCATCATGTTCTGGTAATTGTTCAGACTGAAGTTTTCTGATGTGGTGGGTGTCTGCCTCCGGCAGTTTTCTTTATTTAAAAAAGATCTGCTAAAATTGTTCACATATTCCTGAGAACCAGATTAGAGATGTGGCCTTGTTTTGCAGAGTTTATATAATTCTTTCAGTTGTTCTGTTGAGGTCTCAGTTTTAGTAAAAGTTAACAGAGTGATTGCCTTGGATCAGACATGTCTTTTTCCTAGCCTTTGAACATTTTGGATTTTTAAAGTCCCCAAAGTTCATTGTTTGTATAGTCTGTGGAATGATGCGTTGGATTTTTGCAGTTCAATTGTACAAAGATTCATCTGCAGTGGGTATCTCAAAGCTGAAATGAGTGACTAAGACTTTATTTCCAATTAGTCTTCTTGACAGCTGCAAGAGACACAATAACTAAAAGTAGGAAGAGCATTTCTCTAGTACTATCAATGCTCCTTCTGTTGGGATCCTTTTGGTGACAGTAGAACGGAATAGGAAGAAGCCTGCTTTTCAGTAGGCTGAGAAAAGGAGGGTGGGGAATGAAAAGAGGGAATTAGTTGCATATGCCAAGTGGTGTGATGAACCAAAGGAGAAAGGAGAAGAAGAAACAGAGAATGGCTTGGAGGAGAGAGGCTAGGTAACAGGAGATACAAGTTGGTGGTGAGTGCATTATTTCATAGCTCAGATAAAAGCAGGAAGACCTCTTGCTCTCAAAAAGGCTTTATTGCAACAACTAACACACACCCAAAGATGGCTGACCACTTCCTGTTGGTGTCATCATGTTAGCCCTCAGGAAGGGAGTTAAACCTTCACACTATGGTGAACAAACAGGAGTATAATAAGGACAGAAGCTTTAGGTTGAGATTGGATTTAAGAAAAAGGGAAGGATGATGGAGAAGGACCTGGATAAAGGTATGTGCACCAGAGAGAGATTTGGGTCAAGATCCAGAGGGGAACAGAGATAAAGGGCTAAAAATATTCAGAATTGCTAGAATTAAAGTTGTCTCATGTTTTTAAGAACACAGGATAGCAGTTATTGATATCCTATGAATGCAGAATACCTCAGTCCCTTAAGAACATAGGGTTTCTTGGATCACTGAATCTAATCCTTTACTACCATAAGTAACCACACCTTACCTTCTCTTTCATAATATGATCAAGATCCATCTTAAAAGCAATTTAAGATGCTTTTATTTGCCTCCAGGGTATTCCAGGACCTCTCTTCTCAGATAGTTAGAAGCCCATCTTCAGTCACAGGCACAATTAAAACATGCTGGGGATTAGAAGCATGGCAGCATAAACCAGAAATCCAGACCCAAGGGTGACAGACTAGGAGTTCAAAGTCAAGAGGTAACACATTAAAAATCTAGAGCCAAGGTAGGAACAAAAGAGAGGAGGATGCAGGCTAAGAAAAAGTTCAGGTAGGAACAAGGCAGGGAAAACATCACAATAAGGTTCATGGAGCAGTGAGGCTAAATAAGGAGAACCTAGCTGGATACAAGCCCAAAGAGCACTGCAAGGGCTACTGTTTATACATGACAGCTGTGCCACTCCGTTTGCTATTGTACCAGCTATGTTCTACAGCTAAAATACTTTCTTCCCTTCCTGGTGCTTACTCTTCTGATGGATTTATGAAGAGTAATCATGCCCCTCTTAATGCCAGTTTCTTTAGTCTGAATAAGCTGAGCTCTTTCTTCTCTAGTAAATAGGTTTTCCATTCCTCAGATCAAGATCATCTCTGCAGCTGTTTCAGTTTTGTACTGTTCTTGAATATGGTGACCAGAAGTGTACACAAAATTCTAAATGTTCTAAAGATTTCATATTCAAAAGCTTGCCTATGTCTTATCCCAACCATACAGTTGATCCAATAAAAGATATTGCCCACAAAAACTCTTCTCTTGGTTATGAAATGATGTAATTGGAAACTGTTCCCAATGTGTCAGTCAAAGGAAGAAAGAATATTGTGAGTTTTAACTTTTATTTCTTAACTTTTGAGCTCTTCACTCTTCAAACTTTATATTGTTTAAATTATTCTTTTCTATTGTAATACTGCATACAGAAGTAGTGAACTCTTGATCTATATAGACTTATTTAGCTTTAAGTGGTAGTCACAGAGTTGCTATATTTATCTACCCAGAGTCTCACTCTTACACCTGATAATGAAGATCTGAAACAAACCTGTATTAGTTTATATTATGTAAACAACAGATAAAAAGTCACATGGAACAAAATAAAATAAGTAAAGGAAATTCATTTGTGTAAGGTTAAGGAAGTACAAGAACGGACACTGAGAAAACAAACAAACAAATAATATTCCTTTACTTATAACATCATGTCTACATTATGTTTTTCTATTTTTTTATGTTTCTCCCCCCGCCCACCCCTGCCACTCCCCATGTAGCACTAATACTTTTTGTAGAGATGTAATGGTAATAGAAGAGAGAAAAAAACACATTACTGACTAATTTTTAACTAATCCATCTTATTTGGGTTAATAGTATACATTTAAAATTTGATATATTTGTAAAGTTATTAACCTGACTGTTCAAGAAAGAAAAGTCCTATGTCTGGGTAACTGGTGCCATGATTTAAATTCTATTTTCAGCTGAAGTAAATGTTTATTTTATGGGTATTGGATACAATGCAACATGCTTAATCTGTCACTAAAAAAAAGCAAATGCTACAAAGTTAGCAGATTCAGCTTCAGCAACTATGGGTGTTTGGAAGTTCTGGGCGTTCTATCTGAACATTGTGAATGGTAGCTTTAGAATCTGAGTCATGCTTTTACCAGCATTCAGTGTGTTTAGTATATATTGACTATATCAATTTTTTTTGGTATTTTAAAACCTGCAATGTTTTATGTAGCAAGACAATTAATACAATGCCACTAAAAGCAAGATAGGAAATATCAGTTTTCCTCTTCAGAATCCTTGTGATTATGTGTAAAATTAAATAAATTGTCTCCACCTTCATAGTCTTTCTACTGAGAAATCTAATTTTAATAGATTCTGTCATTAAAAAGAACCTACATGTTATGTGGAAGGAAAAGCCCTTGTATAGAACTATAATATATAAATTGAAATACTTAGATCCAGAAAAAGACAGCCTCTTCCATGCAGATCTTACACTTTAAGACCTTATAGAATTACCTTACATTTAAACAAAAAAGAGATCACTATAATTTATGACTGGTCAAAAGTTTATTCTTTCCGTAATTCTGTCAAAACATTATATTGTAGAACTTAAAGTTTTCTGTCTGATTCTTTTCTCACAGGCTCCATTAACTTAATCAACTCATTGTAACTTATCCATGCAGATTTATCATTTATTCTGCCACCACCATTTATCTTCATGGCAGAGAGACCTTTTTAATGCACAAGGAGGGTTTTTGTTTTTCCTCTCTGTTTTTAAAACTCTTAAACAGAATAAAGGTCTGTATTTGAGATGGATGTAGTGTAAAAGGCATATAAGTGAAGATTTTGTTATAGATATACCAGCCAATCACCACCATTCTTTAGAATAGTACTTTAGATTTTTAGCCCAAACTGTATGTGAAAGGGTACAATTCAGGAGACTTAACTACAGACTCTTCTTCAATGAGGAGGGAAAGTAAATGAAGAAGATATCATACTCCGCTTTTATTTATGGTTATATATACTTCAAATAGATAGTTACAACTATAATTATTAAATGGGGTAACATAACTTTAATAAATGATACCTGTTATCTCTTTTAGAGCAGCTTTTATGGGTAGATATTTAAGCATTTTCTAGATAATCATAAAGATTGTTATTCTCATTTTACAGATTGGGAAATTAAGGTGGACAGGTGAGCAATCTGTCCAGGGGGTGAGGAGGAGGAAAGTGATCCATGTTTCCTTTTTTGTTTGTTTGTTTGTCTTTTTGGTCAAATATTCTCCCCATGTGTTTTACTTGCTATAATATATAGATGTTCTCTATCCATATTCAGGATTCACTCTTTGTGCAAGTTCCAACAGATGTTTATTTAACAGTTCAATCTTCATATATGGATACTTGACTCTTAATTTATGTGTTCTATTTATTAAAGAGACACCTAGTAGAGAGCTTCTACATCTAGGATCTTCTTTAATAATAGCCCTTTCAACATAAAAAGGAGGCTCTGAGGTTTTTAACCTGTTGATTTAATAAATTAAATTATATTAAACACGAAGCATCTTTCCCCATAAAGAATGAGGGTGCTTCTAATAAAGTGTTTTAGGGATGTTACTCAATGCCTTCATACATTATCCGAAAGTAGATACACAATTATTGCTGACATTTTTTCCACAAATACAAAGACCAGTGAGAGGGTAAGTAAAGAGAGGATAGGAAAGTAATATAGAATGATCTTCTTTGCTTGACAAGCTAGGTCTATTCAAACAAAATGTATTTTAATATAGGTAAGTGCATGATTATACATCTGAGAAGAAGGACTTCAGGCCAGCTCTATGAACCATATCCTGTGAACAGGATCTAGGAATCATAATAGACAAGGACTCCCACTCTGATGTGGTGATACAAAAAGTTAATATGATACTTCAGTGGATAAAATGACAACAGGGAGATGATTTTTACTGTATAAACACCAGTGCTGAGACATGTACTAGAACACTATAAATATGCCTCTGTGTGTATATATAGATCTATTCAAATACTTTTATTGCTTTTTTTGGATTGCTCTCCAGTATTTCAATGTCCTTGAAATACAAACACACGTGTGTGTGTGTGTGTGTGTGTGTGTGTGTGTGTGTGTGTGTGTATTTCAAGAATGTTGAAATACTGGGGAGAAATCTAAAAAAGCCATTAAAAATATTTGAAATATGTGTGTGTGTGTGTGTGTGTGTGTATATACACACACCAGGTGTGTGTGTGTGTGTACACACATTTGTTTGTTTTTTAAGGATGTTGAAATACTGGAGAGCAATCCAAAAAAGCCATAAAAAAATTTGAAGCCTGGAAAGAAATATATGAGACTTAAAGAGGTTAACTGGTTTAGTTTATCAAACAGAAAATTGAGATGTGACATGATTACAGAATATAAGAAAATCTGAACCGTGGCATTCCAAGTCCTCTCATTGCACTGCTATGCACTTCCAAGAGCAGAGGTGGGAAGTAGAAGGCAGAGAAGGGTAGAGAAGCTCAGTGAATACAGATGGCAGAACATGAGTAACAGTGGCAGAAGGGGTGGAGGCAGTTGTGGCCAGACAGGAGACCGTGGGATGCATGCTAACCCTTTGAGGGCTACATACAGCTTGCAAATCACCAGTTGAACAGCTCTGTTCTAAATAATAATAATAAAAAAATAAATAATGTTATGGCACTGAGATGCAGATTAGTTACACTGTATTATATTTACACATGTGTAGGCTCCATGGTGAATCTAGAAGTCATATGAGGCAACATGAGACAGGGATGTTACAAGAAAAACTCAGAAAGCTAGCTCCGGCAGGGAGACAAGCAGCAGCTGGGGAATGGACCTTGGGAAAAGAAGACTGATTCTGTCCAGACTGGCCTTTCCCAACTAGTGTAGACACGAGTCAGTATCTATTGGAATAACCACATGGGTTGATTTGCCTAAACACTTGGGTTTACAACATAGGAAATGACAATGTAGATTTCTAAGAAGGGGGAACTCCTCTCCTCCCCACCCCATAATATGAAGTTATTTTACTTTTAAAAGTACTGTGCACACAGACCACTCAGTTTTCAATAAACATTTCATAAAGATTTTAAACTCAGAGCTATTGTATGTTTGCCAAGAAGACAAATAAGGTTTAAGAGCCTCTGGGTATTTGTTGGTAGAATAGCTTGTAATAGGTTCAAAGGAGTCTTTATTGCCAGGTGAGCCAAAAACAACCCTTATTATTGATTTATAAAATTGTAAAAGCTCCAAAGGAGCAAATAAGGTGAGTTTGAAAAAGTTCTACATGGATTAATCTAATGATTCCAAAGTAATAAGTAAAGGACAATTTTATTTTGGCTTTTTTGGGAGTGCTGCTCCTTAGGGCTTTACATTATAGTTTTGACATTGGAATACACCTCTATAAGCATCCTCGTGGCAATGGGTGATCTTGTACTGGATACCATGGGGTCCTGATCCTGAAATGTTTATGCAGATGAAGTTGCCAGAGGCTTCACAAGGAATTTTGCTAGCTAGAAGAACAGAGTTTTGTGAAAGCAGAACTATCCACCACACAACTGGGCAGCCTAGAGGCTGCTGCAGTTTGAGAAACAGTAGCTGTAGCCACCCAGGCAGTGGTATTTTTCACTTCCTACCTAAGTTGGTACCTGGGGCTAGAGCAGAGCTCGGCAAAATATGGCCTGCAGCCTGAATCTGGCCCCCCAGATGATTTTACCTAGCCTGCAGCTCCTCCTTTGAAAGAGAATTGTATCTGGCCCGCAGCTGCCCTGGCTTTTTGTGTGCCTCACCCTTCTCCCTCACCCATGCCAACCAGCTGCTGCAGCAGCAGCAGCAGCAGCAGCAGCAGCAGCTAGCACTTTCCTCCCTCCCTGGCTGGCCCACCCTGTTCCACCCCCCAACCCCCAAGTGTTCACTCCAAGACAGGGGGCCTGAGCTCCTGGCCAGGCTTCTGCCCAGTGAGACTGGCTGGGCACCACTCTCACCCTGCGCCTGGTGAGTCAAAGCTCAGGTAGGATTCTCCCTGCTGTGGGGGGAAGGGGTGCAGGTAGAAGAGGTCCAGGAGCCACAGGTTATCCAGGTTTTGCTGGGCTAGGGCCTAGCAGGGGCATGGGCACTGGTGTCACATTGTGTTCCCATGCACCACTTCAGGCTGTGCCATCTGGGTGCAGCTGGAGCAGGTGGTGTGGCTATTGTCTGACCCTGAGTCCCCGGTACATGTCCAGGTTGGGCAAGAGCTGTGCCAGCGGCACCCATGTGGCCCAAAGCAGCATGTGGAAACATAGTGCAGTACCTGCCTAGCTGTGCGCTAGGGACTCAGGGTGGGCAAGGAGGTGCAGGGAGAAGAGGGGAATATAGCATGTCACTAGCCTGGCTAGGTCTGGATAACCTACAGCTCTCAGCCCCCTTCTCCCTGCACCCCCACCCAAAGTTCCTGGCATGTAGCTGGGTCAGGCAGGAGCTGCACCAGCTGCACCCATGTGGCCTGAGCCAGTGTGCAGGAATACATCATGGCACTGGCCCAGCTGAGTGCTGGGGACTCAGGGCAGGGGAAGAGGGCAAGGAGAAGTGGGGAACAAAGGTTATTTGGGCCAGAAGACCACTTAGTGACTTTTACTGATGTGTTGTGAGGGTGGAGGGGGATGCTGATCCAGCCCATGACAGCTCACCCAAACTCCCTAAGTAGCCCTCCAGCCCAAATAACTGCCCACCCTTTGGGCTAGAGCCTCAGCTGTACCTCCTCCCAACCATAGTTATTGCAGTTCTCACTAGCATAACTAAACACAAGAAAATGAGATAAATATGATTTTTCAACTTTTTAACTCTTTGGCCATCAAATATTTTTTTTCCTGACTTTCACTGTTTGGAACTCTGTTGACGTTTCATGGAAGACTGGACAAAACTTAGCCCGCTGTTTTAGGATGGTTGCTTGCATTGCAAATACAGGGCCTTCTCCCTCCTGCTCAGCATGGCTGATAGATAAGGTGCCAGAACAAACTAGAAATAAGAGGGAATGGGGCGGGTGGGGATGGAGTTGTCTTTTTCTTTTTTTAAAGGAACCAGAAAATTTACCTTGAATAGATTGACTTACAACTGTTAAATCACTAATAATTACTTTCACTAATGCTAAGAGTCTGGCTGAATTCAACAAAGGACAGGCAATTCAATTAAGCTGAAGCTATATGCTTACTATGCCTTATCTTGTTATCACTTCAAATTGCAAGTGCTATGATCCTTCATTAGGAATCAGGAAAATGCTGTGCTATGTCACGTACCTGTACCTAAAAAACAAGGGAATTGGAGCCTGACCTTTAAACGTTCCTCACCCTTGAGGATTTTAGTTTTATTCAGAATATTTTTATGCAATACTTTTATGGCTCAGGCTTTTCTGATGTAAATAATGGATGACCACAATACAATAAGAAAGGGAGAGACATGGGAACACATGGAAGACTTACTGTCATCCATAAACGAAATAGGTATGAAAATGAAAATATTAGCAGATCCTTAAACAGGATTATGGGTTCATATCACTGACCATGGACACTGAATTCTTGATTGTTTAGAAACACTGAATTCTGTTTATTCCCTTTCTCTAAAAGGAACATATCCCTATTATAAGCAGCCTCTGCATTTGGGCATTATGAGAATGCTATACCCTTTGTGCATCTGAGGTGAAATCCTGGCTCCACAGAAATCAATGGCAAAACTTCTATTGATTTTAATGGAGGCAGGGTTTCACCTTTGGTCTATAATGCTTAAGCAAAGCTATCTATACCAGAAGAATTCCAAGAATGAACAGACTTAAGGAGTAAAGGTCCACAGAATAAGGTGAGCCAATCTTTTCATGATAAAAGAATAACTAAAGAGATAAAACATGAAGCAGAACAGATAACCCTGTTTCAGGCTATTCAAAAGTAAGCAAAGCTTTTGTTTGTCTTTTCAGTTTGAGGAGGCAATAGAATATAAAGTACATATTACAGGTATTCATTTCTTAGTATGATCCTAAAACACTCAAGCAGCTTTGCATTTTATGGCACAAAGTCATAACTCTTAATCAATGTAAAATCAGCCTTTATTGTCTTTTGGAGTATCATGAGGACTCATGGAAGAGTCTGTAATGAGAATAGTTTAATTTTAGTATAATTTGCTAGTCCTGTATTATCCATTCTCTGAGAAAAGATTTCATTTTGTTGTTCTCTAGTCTTTTGTACTCCAGTCTTTGTCATGTTTATAACCTTTGTTGCAAGAAATAAGTGCCCAGAATTTTAATTTGAAATATACCAAAATTTGTATTAGAAATGACGTGAAGACACAGGTACTAAATGGGAATAGTCTTGCATTTGCTGATGATAAGGTATATTTAGGTCTCCCCAACAGTAATTAACTTCCAAGTAATAATAAAAATATCTTCAATATGCAGGCATCTCTGATTAAAAGCCCTTAGGCTTCTTTATAGTAAACAAATAAAAACAAAATTATAAACCAATACGGTAACCTACCCACATAAATAATCCTAAAGCTGAGCTAAGAAACCATCTTATCTTTCCTCAAATGTACAAAATTTATTTTAATCACTCAAGCATTATAATTAAAATAGCAACAAATGTATGAAAGAATGCCATAAATGTCTGGGCACAGTGTCCCTTTAGAACAAGAATATTCCAGAGTTACTGAAAAGAAGACTTTGCTTTTTCTTATTATATAGAATGCTGAAAGGCAAAGACAAGGAGTGTCAGCCCCAATAAAGTTTCTGCTGCATTCAGTTTGCAGTTCTCATTTCCAGAAACACTTCCCAGTAAGACCAGAGAGAGGAAAAATTATGAGAATTTAAAGAGAGGGGAAAATACATATTTCTAGAAATATACCACATTCAAGGAACATGTAGAGTCACAATGCTCAGTAAATTTTATTCAAAAGTCCTAGTGTTATCACATTTGAGGTATGATGAACTAAATATAATGTCTGGCATTAGCTTCAGTGCACAAAAGCTTGTGCTATAGCTGTCTATGTCTATCTAAATAGTCTATAAGGTGCAAAGCTACCATGAGTCTTATATTACCATGATGAGGATAATGTCAACAATTTTTGCACAGATAATTTACAATATGTGCCCACAGAGAAGCAAGTAGCCTTGCATACAGGTTATTTAATCAAAATAATATTAACATATTGAATGGTTTAATTCTAATCCATCATTCCAATGGGTTGACACTGGAAGCAAGAAACAACCTTGGAAGCTGCACAGAGGGAGAAATTTCAGTTCATCCTCTTTTAAAGGCTTATCTTTTGGTTAGGAAGGAGGGCTGGACTAGTCTGTCAAAGTACAAAGTACTTAAGAAGATTGGCTCTGTACCCAGATTGTATATTTTACTTTCGTCTACTACAATTGAAATTCCTTCCACTGTATTTGGCCTGAATTCTCCCTCTCAGAGCAGGGCAGTTCTTCATCTGTTTATCTCCATAGCCCTTTTATCTGAAGCATAAAGTGTTCTAAGTGATTCCAGCAGTCTGTTCTTTCCTCTATCCTATCATGTTTGTATTTCTTTAAAAAAACACCACAAAGTAGGGAAAAATTTAAACATTGCCTGGGTTTTATCAAGGGCGAAAGGTGCTCAACTTGCATTGTCCCCCATAAGCAAGTTAAACAATTCAAAAGTCTACGTTGTGGTTATGCAAAGCAGGGTGAGGTGAAAAGATGAACTTCACCATTAGGCAAGGAAAATTAGATTTTCAAAGGAAATTTTCCCTTGTAAGGAGTATTATGGGGGCTGAGGGTAAAGAAACAGAGAAGAGGGAAAACCCCAATAAATCAGAGATTAATTTTCTAAAGGATTTCACAAAAGTTGGTTTATCACTAGAGAATGCACAGGATCACCAAGCTGTGGTTTTACATGGTACATCATTAACAGAAGATGGTGAGGTGGAAGAAATGGAGGTTTCACAGATATTGTTTTGATATCTTATCATATGTGGAAAAGGCAAATTGGAATCTGGGCTCCACTGAAGCCATCTGGGTATTTTATCATTGACTTAAACTTAGGGCAAGACATCACCCATGGAAGAATGATGATATAATTAAGAACCTCAAAGAGTCACTCAATGCTTTTAAGTTTCCAGATTATATGTAAACTGATGAAGGGACCAAGAGAATTAAGAAAACCTTAGATAATTTAAAACAGAAAAGCAAAACTTGATTTAGATTTCAAGGGTGCATCCAGATGGGCATATACATGCATTTCTCAGAAGAAAAATATCAGCAGCACACAGTGGTATCGCTGCTACTTGTCCCCCAGCAATACCTATGCATGTGTACTCTGGCACATGACAAGCTGCCCAGGGTGGGCTAGGGGAGGCCAGGGCCAGCACCTGGGTTGACTCCAGCAGCCTTACCTGGGCTCCTGAGTGCCTCCCAGAGCTCCAGCAGTGGCTATCCAGGCACATGGAACTTGGCCGGCACCTGGAGTGTGGTTGCAGTCAGCCAGGCTCCAGTTTTGAGTGGTACATGCTGCAACCACATGTGCCACCCTGCATTTTTTTTGGCATGAGTGTTTTTGGCATTGGTTTCTCCCAGTGTCACAAAACCTGATGTGTTGCAAATTACCACCACGGTGAATGCTTGCATGTGTGGCGCATGTGACTTGCATGTGGTGCATGTGGCTTGTGGCACTGCAGATAGATCTCTAGTGCTGCAAACAGTATGTACACACTTGTTTGGATGGACCCCAAATGTCTTCTATTGAAGACAAACAACTGAGTCTCCTTGGGTTCATTACATTTTTACAAAATTTTCAAAAGTATCTTTTATGGTCATAAAGTATATTTCCAATGAATTTAGCAAGATAATCCATTCTCCTCAACATCTCTTTACCATTCCTTGTCTTGAACACATTTCCTTTTCCCAAATGCTCTGTTTCGCACTCACCTCCCCCCACCCCACCTCCCTCCCCATCCCCTGCAAGTCTGCTAATTTTTGTTTCCCCAGCTTGTTGTAGCTCTAAAATAAAGACTATAGTATGCAGTATAGTTGAATCATATTAAGTACTAAAGGGCCATCCTCTTGAAATTAAAGAACAAAGCAATGAAAATCATTAATGATACAATATGTACAAAAATAAAAAAAATGAGAAGAGCATGTAACTGCAAACTTGAGACAAATGTCAAAATGAAAAAAAATCATCTGTCTTAGTAAAGATATCAGAATTTACAGAAAGGAGATAAGGAAATAGCAATAATATTAAGCCATCCTTATCCATGTATTTATACAGATAAAAAGAGGAATATCTGCATAATTCAAGAACCAAATGTCTAGAGACAAAAAAAAAAAAAAAAAAAAAAAAAAGCTGGCAG
>NW_017729032.1:229298318-229304693 GCF_001723915.1 Gavialis gangeticus
TCCTTATCCATGTATTTATACAGATAAAAAGAGGAATATCTGCATAATTCAAGAACCAAATGTCTAGAGACAAAAAAAAAAAAAAAAAAAGAAAGAAAGCTGGCAGATAACTTCAAAATGATTGTTCAAAGATTAGGGTCTTGTAAAATACTGACAAAGCCATAAATCAAGATTTCATACAGCCTTTCCAAAGCATTAAAGAACAGTCATAAAAAGGAGAAATATCCTTAATACACAGTTTTATGAGTTTCCTCACACTCAGTGGTTAAAAATGTCACAGGGTCATACTGACCTCAGTTATACTAATGAATATCAGTGAAGTTACTAGAGTTTTATACTGAATAACTGAGGATAGAAATAGGGTATCCCATAGAGCTTTTTAGGAAAAGTACAGAAAGTCCCACAATTTGTCATCCTTAAGAGTACATTAATCCATCTAGAAACCCTAATCTGATTAATGGAATTACTTGTAGCATATGGCAATATTAATTGTTAAGAAAGGTGTCAAAATGTAATACATGTTTATACTAATGAAAGAAAACATAATTTCATTGTATAGCATTTGGGGTGTTGCAAAACATTAAAATCAAAGTTAATATAAGAACTTGGCCTGGTACTCAAATGAAAACCCATCTGTTCTTAAATTCAGGGTAAAAAGGAAATATCCCCCAAACAGAATTTGATTAAAAGCTGATTCATAAAATGGATGCTAGTTTTGCTCTACCTAGAAGGGCTTTTTATGATATTTTGAAGAGCACTGCATTGAAATCACTGGGTAGGAAAAAACAGGTATCATCAGCTATTCTAATAACTGTCTCTATACATCTCTTCTTCATAAATTCCCCAGTTGTTCCACATCTGTACTGAACAGAATGGGAGACAGTGATACCAGTCAAAGGATAATCTGCCACAGAATTTTGACCTGAGTGCTTGAAAAATAATGGCTGGTTTGTGTTTGTTTGTTTGTTTAGTTGATTGGTGGGTTGGTTAGCTGGTTTTGTTTTTAACCCCAAAGTATTGCATAGTTGTATTCTAAAAACAAAATTTG
Source organism: Gavialis gangeticus (assembly GCF_001723915.1). NCBI lineage: Eukaryota > Metazoa > Chordata > Crocodylia > Gavialidae > Gavialis > Gavialis gangeticus. Next base: position 229,299,367 of record NW_017729032.1, read on the forward strand.
CATTACAAAAATATGTCTCTACATAGGAACTGCCATATTGGGTCAGAACAAAGGTCTATCAAGCAAGCTATCTTGTGTCTTAGATTGGCAAAGGTGGAGCCTTTAGCAGAAGAGTATAACAATCAGGAAAGATATAAGGTAATCTACCATCTGCCCTACAGTCCCATTTACCATTGGTTATAATTTTAGAGATGTCTTGAGCATGAGGCTATACCCATGACCTTTGTGTGCCCCCTAGTTATCACATTATGAGAGGAGATAGTAATAAATCCCTATTCATGATTGTATACACCCTCATTACATTTCCCTTCAATCATTTCAGTAGTGTAGCTGGGAGTAGGTGAGAGAAATAGGGCAGTGCAAGGTTTCGGACAGAACTTCAGATCCAGAGAAGCTTCAGATGCTTCAGGGTCTGAAGCAGCACATCTGGGTGGAAGCACTGGCCTCGTTAGGCTTCCGGGAGTGGTTCAGAGCTTCCGACACACTTTGGAGCCACCTTGGAGATCTGGCCATAGGGTATAATGGGGAAACAATAAAATATCTATAACTTTGTTATTTTTTGTCCAATTTGGATGAAATTTTCAGGGATGGTATACCCTGCAGAGAGTATGAAGCCTGCCAAAGCTCAAGAGATCAGTGCAGGGATTTGGGACAAACTGCACCCCAAATTCTTGAAAGCAAAACCTCACATCTTGGTGTTACAATATAGGGGGGTGAAAACTGCTATGCTAAGGATGCAAAGCCTGCCAAGTTTCAAGAAGATTGGTGCAGGGGTATGGGGGGAACTGCCCCTCAAGCTGTGGACAAGCAGAACTTGTGCCATGGGTGACACTGCATGTGTTAAGGTGTAGCGGGGTGACAGCTAGTATTCAAGAGGTAAGTGCACTCTTAATTTAGATAATTGAATAGTAATATTTCTTGTTTTATTTCAATTCCTTTTCAAACGAGTCCTAATAATCTATTTACTTTTTTGACTTCTGATTCAGCTAATTTTGATGATGTTATTGGAGAACTTCAAAACTTTTCTGAGTAGTAACAACTAATTCAGGGTCCACAATTTTGTATACATAATTAAAGTTATTTTTCCCCATACTTATTACTTTGCACTGTAATTAATATTGAATTCAATCTGCCACTGTATTCATTGCCCACTCATTCAGTTTTATGAAACACTTCTATAACTCTTCACCAGATTTGGACTTATCTATAATTTTGGTTCATACGCAAACTTTGACTTTTCATTATTTACTCCCTTTTGTAGATCATAAATATGTTGTAGAACACAGGTCCCAGCACAAATCCCTGAAAGATCTACCTGTTTTCCCTCCATTGTGAAGAATGTCCATTTTGTCTTAATCTTGGCTTCCTCTCTTTTACCGAGTTTTTGATCCCTGAGAGGACCTTTCCTCTGACACCATGACAGTTTGGAATTACAGTTTACAGGCATAACTTTGAAAAATAAATAATTCTTTCTTTCCTTGCAGATGCTCTGAAGAATAATGTTAGGGGAAGCATGCATTACTGTAGTAATCTGAATAGAATGTTAAACATGAAGCCAAAGAATGAGTTTCTAACAACTGATTTTTGACTGCCTATCATATTAACAGAAATATGCAACCAATAGAATTGATGTTAGACAGATATATTACCTATAATAAGAGATATTACCAAGGATTAGGGGGGGCTGTTTGTTAAAGCTCTGAGGTTCTGAGATAAGGAATGAAAATTCAACCCATCTTGAGCCTACTCATACATTCCATTTTTATTCAGTAGGGTGTTCACTTGTTGTCTGGTGGAGGAAATTTCTTTTGCTGCTATCAACAGCAAAGGAGAATTTTCCCATCTGAAACCAGTCCTGCCAATGAACTGTAAATGTAAAAGCCGAAAGCTATGTCTACATTAACATTTTTATTAACTCAAGTTTGGAAAGGCATTTGTACAAGTTACTCTGACAACTCCATAAACAGTGGTTCTGGGCCAGAGAAATTTATGGAGTGTGCGCACTAGCATGTACAAATACATTAGCTGACTGACAGGAAACTGCCTACAGTTAAAAAAAACCCCAACAACCACAACAGAGCAGTTTACTTGAGATCATTAAATCCCAAAATTATAAACCAACATTTAATTAATTTATTTAAGAAACTAGAAAATTGTTTAAATGCAAACACACATTAAAAATACATAATCACAAAATATTTGAAAGTATAAGTTCACAAAAATATATTAATTTTTCAGTATTGCATGTACAGGAATGTCATTTTCCCTGTATTTGATTTTACAGGGAGAAAAATCTTGATGATTTTCAGTCATTTCAAATAAATGTTATTTCAGAAAACAGATTTTGACCTGTACTTAGTTAAATAATTATAATAACAACAATACTACTACTACTATTATAATTACTACTGCTGATTTTAGGAAAGCTGACTTCTACAAGCTTAGGAGATTGCTTGGTGATGCCCTGCAGGACCATGGTCTGATGGGGAAGGGAGTCCAAGAACAGTGGTCATTCCTCAAGGGTGTGATCCTTGGAGAACAAAGGAAGTCCATTCCTTTTCATAAGAAAGGTAGTAAAAGGGCTGGAAGACCCCCTTGACTCAATAGGGAAGCCACGGACTTCCTGAAATTGAAAAGAGAAGCTTATAATGGATGGAAGTCAGGAATTACCACCAAGGAGGAGTACACAGCAATAACCCACACTTGTAGGGAGTGGATTAGAAAAGCAAAGGCAGAAACCAAATTCAAATTGGCAACAAGAATCAAGAACAATAAAAAGTCCTTCTTTAGATATGTAGGGAGTCAGAGAAAAAATAAGTGAAACATAGGACCCCTGCTAAATGAAATGGGACAGCTGATAACTGACAGGAGAAAACTGAACTCCTAGATGAATACTTTGCATCAGTATTCCACAGTCCAAGAGTGTTAGCCTGCATGACAAGGATACAAGACGATCAAGGTGGGGGTCATCCCCCACCCATAGTTGGTGAAGATCTTGTGGGGGGACATCTAGAGAGGCTCGATAATCTACAAGTCAGCAGGACCAGATAAATTACACTTGAGAATGCTGAAAGAATTGGCCAATGTCATCAAACAACCAATGGCAAAGATATTTGAGAACTTGTGGTGCTCAGAAAAGCTTCCAGAAGACTGGAAGAAGGCCAATGTAGTGCCTATCTTCAAGAAAGGAAGGAAGGAAGGAAGACCCAGGGAATTATAAGCCATCAGTCTGACCTCAATTCCTGGAAAAAATTCTGGGAAAAAATATCAAAGAATCCATTAGTGATTGGCTAACTGAAGGCAGTATTCTAAAGGACAGCCAACATGGCTTCATTATGGGCACATCATGCCTGATGAACCTCATTTTCTTCTACAATCAGGTAACTTGCCACCTGTATAAGGGAGATGAGGTTGATGTCTTATACTTGGATTTCAAAAAGACCTTTGACTTAGTCTCCCAAAATGTCCTCATGGTAAAATTGGGAAATTGAGGCCTCAACAACTTTACAGTCCAGTAGCTAGAAAACTGGCTCTGAGGTAGGACCTGGAGAGTATGAATAGACTGAACTAAGATAGCATAAAGTAATCAGTGGTGTCCCTCAGGGTTCAGTACTTGGACTAGTGATTTTCAACATATTCATCAATGATTTGAATTCAGGTGTTAAATGCATATTGTTGGTCAGTAATACAGAAGTCTTACAGAATAGAGAAGAACTACCTAAACACAATCTGCTGGCTGGGGAACCGGGTCTGCGGTAGGATCCAGAGGGTGGTGGTTGACAGAAGCCAATCGTCTTGGTGCACGGTCACCACTGGGGTCCCTCAAGGCTCTATCCTAGGGCCTATACTATTTAACATCTTCATCAATGATGTGGACAATGGTGTCAGAAGGGGACTGGCCAAGTTTGCCGGTGACACCAAACGCTGGGGTAAAGCATTCACACCTGAGGACAGGAGGGTGATCCAGGCAGATCTTGACAGGCTCATGGAATGGGCGGATGAGAGAACCTGATGGTGTTCAACACCAAAAAATGCAAGGTTCTCCACCTTGGGAGAAAAAACCTGCAGCATCCTCATAGGCTTGGTAGTGCTACGCTACTTAGCACTACAGATGAAAGGAACTTGGGGGTCATCACAAGATGAACATCAGAGGTCAGGAAAACAGACCTTATGATGAGAGGCTGAGAGCCATGGGACTCTTCAGCCTGGAAAAATTCAGGCTCAGGAGTGATCTGGTGGCTATCTATAAGTTTATCAGGGGTGCTTATCAGGATCTGGGGGGATGTCTGTTCACCAGAGTGCCCCAAGGGATAACAAGATTGAATGGTCACAAACTCCACCATAACCGATTCAGGCTGGAAATAAGAAAGAACTTCTTTACTGTCTGAGCCACCAAGGTTTGGAATAGACTGCCTCTGGAGATGGTTCAAGCACCCACTTTGAACACCTTCAAGACATATTTGGATGCTTATCTTGCTGGAATCCTATGATCCCTGCTTATTTCCTGCCCCTGAGGCAGGGGACTGGATTTGATTCTCCAGGGTCCCTTCTAGCCCAAATGTCTATGAAATCTATGAAATCTACTGGTGAAGTTCATGGATGACACCAAATTCTGGGGGAGTACTGTCACGCTGAAGGACAGGCTGGGGATACAAGCTGACCTGGACAGGCTTGCAAGGTGGGTGGATCAAAACCTGATGATGTTTAACAAAGAGAAACGTAAAGTGCTCCATTTGGGAATAAATAATCCATAACACACTTACAGGCTCAGAGGTGCTACACTTGTCAGCACCACAACTGAAAGAGACCTGGGAGTCTTGATAGACCACAGAATGAACATGAGCAACCAATGCAATGCCATAGCTGGCAGAGCAAGTAAAACACTGGCATGCATCTACCGATGCATCTCAAGCAAGACTGAGGATTTCATCCTCCCACTTTACTCAGTTTGGTGAGGCCACACCTGGAGTACTACATCCAGTTCTGAGCATTGCACTTCTAGAAGAATGTGGAAAGGACTGAGAGAGTCCAAAGGAGGGCCTTGCATATGATTAGAGGTCTGGAGAGCAGGCCATATGGGAAGAGGCTGAAAGACATAGGACTGTTCAGCCTGGAGAAGGGAAGACTTAGAGGGGACTTGGTGGCAGCCTATAGGTATATGAGGAGCATACATAAGGGCATGAGGGAGCATCTGTTCACCAAGGCTCTCCAGGGGAAGGCAAGGAACAATGGATGCAAACTGCTAAAAAGTCACTGCACATTGGACCTCAGGGGGACCTTCACAAGATGCACATGTCTATCTGCTTGAGTTTAGTTGAGGCAATAAG
>NW_017729032.1:229309693-229315263 GCF_001723915.1 Gavialis gangeticus
TGGACGCAAACTGCTAAAAAGTCACTGCACATTGGACCTCAGGGGGACCTTCACAAGATGCACATGTCTATCTGCTTGAGTTTAGTTGAGGCAATAAGATCTAGGTGTATTCATCTAGGCATACATACATCCACAGAGAGAAATAATTTGATGTAAACAACATCTTCTGAAATCTTAAAGAAGGATAAAAAGATCTCTTGAAAAGGAGAGATTTGGTTAAGGAAAGAATAGTTATTGCGGTATTAAACAAAGACTATCATGCCTCATTAAACTATTGGAATCCTTTGAGGATATTTTACTATAGTCAGCAGATGATACATTATATATCAGATATTGTACATAGATTTTTTTCTGACAACATGTGATAAAGTTTCATATTTGAAGCTAAAATGTAAGATACAGAGTTATTGACTACTTTAAAAGGAAAGTTGGCCCTGGGGACTTGGGCTGAAGCTGCAGTGCAAGAAACAGCAAAGTTATTTAGATAACAAAGGGTGGGAAAAGAAAGAAAGAAATTAAGAAAGAAAGAAAGAAAGACTTTGACTTTTATAATTTTTTATTAGGGGGAAAGGGGGTAACAATACAATGAAGGGCAACCCACACAGGTGCCCATGTACAGAAGACATAGCCTGGCCCTGCAAGGTGTACCATCACAGTCTAAGACAACAACATACAGTACAACATCAACCTGCTAAGACCCTTGCCAGCATCCTGGGGAGGGAGGGGGGGGCAGTATCACAACTCGAGGACCGAACAACCACCATCAATGCTGCAGAGTACCTCCTGAATGGCCCTACATGCTTGGAAGGTGAGTATTGTCCACTGGAGGACTGCATATCTGATTCCAGAGACAGGTAAGTCCAGACCAAGAACTGAGCAAGTCACAGGGCATCATTAGAACCAGCCCCATTGATCCAATTCCTGTGGCTCTTGAGGGTGGCCACCTTGGCCTGACCAGGCAGAAAAGTGGTCAGGCAGATGACATCCCCTCAGCTGCCTGGTATGGAAAAGAAAACAAAGATGTAGTCTCTAAGTAGTCCAAGTCTAGTGCCTCAGACAAGGTACTGAGGGCAGCAAAGAGCAGCAGCAGCCGGGGGCACCCCAGGAAAGCATGAAGTAAAAACTCTTTTACCTCTCCTGGGAAAAAGGGACAGGGCACAGATGCAGCTGGATCTTGTGGTGGACGAGAATGCCAGTGGCCAGTTTCCTACGCAGTAACCGCCACTGGAGGTCTCCAGCCCATTTGACAATGGGTAGCTTATTAAGTGTGTGCCACACGGGGCAAACTGGCATGAGTGACGGTGCCACTAGGCACCAACAGCACGTCATGTCAGGATGAGTGGCAAGGACACAAGTGTGATGGACATGAACCACCCATGTGTACAGGGCATTCTGGGGGAGCGCATCAAAGCAAGCCCTGGCATCACTGTCAAGAGTCATGGGAAGAGTCAATAAAGTGCTAGGCCCACTGCCCAGGTCACTATCCACAGACTGTGATCCAAGAATCTGGACAGAATAATGCAGCTGCCACACAAGACTGGCAGGCAGAAATAGGTAGCTCCCAGCAGGCAGCTCCTGACCCCTGGTGGATGGATGACCAAGAGGAGATTTTCTGCCAGTCAGGCACCTACACAAGCACTACTGCACTATTACTAATCAAGAGTAATTTGCAGGTAGCAAATTTTCTCATGATTAGTGAGGTTTACTGGATAATAAACATGTGCATGTGTAGATGTTCATGCTTACTGTGCAGCAAACTACACAACTACACAGTTAAGTTTCTTGGGTAGATGCACCCACTGATCAGGGAAATAAATTTAATGTTGGATTCAAATACATGTGGTAACTGTAAAGAGCTGCAAGAAAATGACACAGTAGGTCATAACACTGTTCAATATGTTATTTATTTTTATTGGCTAACATTTTTAAAGCTTCTAAACACGGAAATGCACATGAGGCTGAAAGGGTTCTGAAGAAGGTTTAGTAAAGTATATTTTAAGACCTTATAAGCTATGTTTTTCAGAATGCTATGGAATTTTATATAAATACAGTTCTGACCCAGAGAGTTGTAAGGAGCCACTTGTAATGTACTGTGTAGCTTTAACTTCCATTGATTCCAGTAAGAATGAAGGGAGCTAAGAATCATATAGGAAACAGTATGGCACGGATTTTCAAAAATATTTAGTACCTAAAGATACAGATAGGTAGAGATTCCATAACCTGCTAAGCACCTAATTCTGATTCTGAATTAAGGTCTTGCTTGGTTGGAAACATTTCAAAATCCGTTGCATATCAGCTTTTTACGGTGCTTACGAACCTAAAGATGCAGATAAACATTTAGTGTAGGTCTAGCATTGCCTTGTGCTACACAGAAATTTTGTTTTCTGTATCTCATTGAAGAACAATGACTTCTACTTTTAAATGCATGTCAGTGCCTAAACAACCAGATGGGCAACTTGAACATGAGAAATGTCTATGAGTTAGGCTCAAGAAGAGACTCAAAACCATTTAAAAAGTAGCGTAGTGGGACATAGGCACCTATGTAACCTGAATTTTTTCAAGACATTGCCATCTTAATACTGAATGTCCTTGTGCATATTATTTATTGCCATTAGGAATACTTGAATCTAGTTGCTTAAAGTCCAGTTTATATGTGGGTATATCTATATTTATTTTACTATAGGACAAGCCTGAGGCATTCTTAAACTTTTCAATATGAGGTTTGGGGGCTATAAAAAGTGCTTCCCTTTGACTTGGAGATTCAATTAGCAACTTTTGAAAAAAATATTTTAAAAGCTTTTTATTTTGCCAGACATTGGCTAAAGAATGTTTTCTTCATTTAGGGTTTTCTACTGTTTTTAAAGGGAGTATTAATTTGGAGTGAAGCCACAAATCATGGAAAAATGGATGTCTATTTACAGACTGTTATACCTGGACAGTCACATGGAAGTCAATGGGATTTTGTACACACAGTTACAATGGGGATTCAGATGTAGGAAGATTTTATTTGAATTAATTTTTTTTATAATGAAAGTACAGTTAGTTTAATAGATGGAATATGTATACATATTATCATGTTTAGAGGCTTTAAATCTATGATATAGATTGATGTGGGCTTTAAATCTGTTCCATTAAAGCATTTATTTGTGTATTCCCATGAAACAAATGAACTTTAAAACAGCATTTTTCCACAGAATGGAAATAATATTCCAGACCACTGTGTGGATACAAGAGAAACATATAGAAATTGGATAACAGCACCTTTGACAACCTTTGAATCAGGGTGAATACAAAAACTTTAGCAGTGCAGTATGGAGGATCCAGATATTACAGAATTTAGAACTGCTGCAAAACTATTGGAAAGGAGAGACAGGAAGTTCACCGTATCTTCACTAGAAGATGGACACTTAGCTTGAAAGGAAAGATGGGACATGACAAGACTGGTTAGTTGATTGACACATCAAGATATTCTTAATGTGTCTCAGAGTGATGCATCAGAGATGTTATATTTCTGTGTACAAGAGTATTGCACACACACACACATGAATGCCTTGTTCAGTCCATTACTTTATTAGGTATCCTTTAGAATCTTATGACAACTCTACTTGTCATACATTTTTCAAAATATGTTTGATAAATGTTCAAAGGTTAATGTTTTAGAAGTTTAATATGTAGAAAACTGATACAGTGGATTGAACACAAGTTAGCAGGCAAGGAAAAAAGGGAGCTACAAATGGAAACTTTTTAATTTTGTCTACATGAAAAAATAATAATGCATTTCATGTTTAAAATAAGTAAATTCTTCCTTCATGATAAAACAAAAACTGAGGATGCTTTAGGGCATTTTTTCTCTTTTTAATTAAACATTAGAATGATCCAGGCTGCACATAATAAAATCCAAGTACAAAACAGGATTAAACACTCAAAAATGTTTAAAGAAAATTAGAGAGGTAGTTAGCTGTCATAGTCTGAAATCAGTCAAAAGGCAGGGTATATATGCACCTTTATACACTAACTAAAATATATTTACTAACTAAGACTATATAGCTATATATATAGATATTGATATATGTACCTCTATAGTCTTACTTAGCATTTATGTTTTAGTGTATAAAGATCCATATGTACCCTGCCTTTTGATATATATAGATATAGATATATAGATACATATATATATGACTGATACATAATAAGATATCTATCTATTTATCTATCTATGAGAGAGAGATAGCACAAGGTCTTGTGTGCTGTGAACACATATGCAGAAACATAGTATAAGGAAGAAAGAGAAATTAGGGCCTTTTTATACATTGTACTTTGAGCTGCTCAAATGTTGATTGGTGTTAGTGCTAGCTTGAGTTTGGATAGCCACACCTTAAGGCTAAAAACCTTCTCTGACTATCCCTGCACAGTGGGATATCCACTTGCCGCTAGAGGGCTGCCGAGCAGGGACCAAACTAAGAGCTATAGCTGTGAGTTGCCATTAGCTGGTGAGTCAGGACAGACTTCTATCCCTGGTCAAGGTATGGTGTAAGAGATGGTTGCATGGGGCAGAAACATGGACTTGGGAGACAGAGCCAATGGAATTGGCTGGGTAATGAAATGGAAGGTGGAAAGGAAATGGGAAAGTGGGGTAGGGGGTGTGAAATGAAACCAGCTAGCCACAGAAGGATAAAATAAAGGAAATGTATTTTAGGAAAAGAAAGGAAATGTATTAAAGGAAAGAAATAAAAAGAAAAAGAATTTTAAAAGAAATAGAGAGGAAGTAAAAATATGTCTTAATACACTGGGATTGACATGCGGAGGTTGATGGTCATGCTTTCTGTGGTGGCTAGGAGGTGCGAGCCATGAGGGAAAGTGCGAGCCATGAGGGAAAGTGATTGTAGGGGAGCTACTGTTCCTGTCTTTTCTGTGGACAGGTCTGTGGCTCAAGGATTGGACTCTTAAATCACCTGAAGACCCATCCATGAGCTGCCATAGAGATCATCCTTGAATAGAGGGATTGCCAATAATGACACAATGAGCAAGGTCTTCTTTCCCATGGAGGTCTTCTTAGCTTATGGGGATCTAATCTGGATCCTTACCTTCTTCCCCAGCCCCTCCAGATCCCACTCTCATACCCATCCATGCCCTGTGACTTGTCTAGATGGCACATACTCTTCAGGCTGTTTGCACAGGGTTGTAGCAATGGGAGTGAGAGGAAGAATTGACTTGGTGCCAGAAATTCCCCTTATGCAGTAGAGTTCAGGGTGTGGAAAGTTTTTCCACACAGAACAGGAGGGTGGGGGAGGGGACACTGCATCCTGGGATGCTGAAGGAATGCAACTTGGGCGGTTCACCTGTGGGTAGTGGCCACACCTTAATGGGACACAAACTGGATAACATGGATCAGAGATAAACCTACCCTGGAGTGATGTAACTTTAAGCTACCTCAAACGTTCTTAAAATTAGTTTCAGGTGTTAATGTATGGAAACCCCAAAGGTTAAAACTCCAGAAGCTGCCTAAGATTAATGTGTAACAAGGCCCTGCCAATACAAAAGAGAAGGTAGGAGAGGAAAGAGAGAGAAAG
>NW_017729032.1:229316376-229318411 GCF_001723915.1 Gavialis gangeticus
AGCCACAGAAGGATAAAATAAAGGAAATGTATTTTAGGAAAAGAAAGGAAATGTATTAAAGGAAAGAAATAAAAAGAAAAAGAATTTTAAAAGAAATAGAGAGGAAGTAAAAATATGTCTTAATACACTGGGATTGACATGCGGAGGTTGATGGTCATGCTTTCTGTGGTGGCTAGGAGGTGCGAGCCATGAGGGAAAGTGCGAGCCATGAGGGAAAGTGATTGTAGGGGAGCTACTGTTCCTGTCTTTTCTGTGGACAGGTCTGTGGCTCAAGGATTGGACTCTTAAATCACCTGAAGACCCATCCATGAGCTGCCATAGAGATCATCCTTGAATAGAGGGATTGCCAATAATGACACAATGAGCAAGGTCTTCTTTCCCATGGAGGTCTTCTTAGCTTATGGGGATCTAATCTGGATCCTTACCTTCTTCCCCAGCCCCTCCAGATCCCACTCTCATACCCATCCATGCCCTGTGACTTGTCTAGATGGCACATACTCTTCAGGCTGTTTGCACAGGGTTGTAGCAATGGGAGTGAGAGGAAGAATTGACTTGGTGCCAGAAATTCCCCTTATGCAGTAGAGTTCAGGGTGTGGAAAGTTTTTCCACACAGAACAGGAGGGTGGGGGAGGGGACACTGCATCCTGGGATGCTGAAGGAATGCAACTTGGGCGGTTCACCTGTGGGTAGTGGCCACACCTTAATGGGACACAAACTGGATAACATGGATCAGAGATAAACCTACCCTGGAGTGATGTAACTTTAAGCTACCTCAAACGTTCTTAAAATTAGTTTCAGGTGTTAATGTATGGAAACCCCAAAGGTTAAAACTCCAGAAGCTGCCTAAGATTAATGTGTAACAAGGCCCTGCCAATACAAAAGAGAAGGTAGGAGAGGAAAGAGAGAGAAAGTGAGGGAGAGGGGGAAGTGTGGGAGGGGGGGAAGAGAGGGATGAGGCAGGAGAGAGGGAAGGGGCAGAGCTAGGAGAGACAAATAAACAAACTGTAAACCCATAGGAACAATGGGTGCATCCACACATGGACGCACATGTGCTTGCAGCAGCTCAAATAGAAACTGTGCAAATTTGATCCGGGGCTTTTTACTTCAGTGCACGTGCTCAAATGTACACTCTGGCGTGGAGCAAATTGTGCCACTTGGGGCAAAATAACCCTGCCTGCCTGGCTCCTCCCTGATCTGCAGCTGGGGGAGCTAGAGCCCAGGGCCAGCACCTGTGCTGTCCCCAGCAGTATGAAAAGCTGTCCTGTCCTGGCCTCAGCAGTATAAAAAGCCACTTTGGCAAGTAGCTCAGGGCTACTAGCTCTCAGGAGCTTCTGGGGCCCAGCCAATTGTTACCTGTGGACACTACCCCTTCTGCCAGCTGGACGGCTGAAGCTATCACCCAGAAGATGTTCTGGGTGTGGTGGCCTGCTTTGAACTGTCAAATCATGTCTTCCTGGCCCCATTTGGCCAGGAGGTCAGCCACAGCCAGATGGGTCCAAGGTGCCAGCTCTGAGCAGGCAGGGTCCTGCCACTGGCCTCCCTAGCAGGAATTCTGGTGTTCCCTATTGGCAAATTGAAAAATCCCTGATAAAAAAAATCTGAAAGTCAGTCTGTAAAATACCCTCAAATCCATGTTCCTCCACAAGTAAAACAAAAGACCACTATCGAGAGAGAGAGAGTGAGAAGAGACAGTGATCAGTTGTGCAATGTTTTAATGATATATCTTAGTGTTAAAGCAAGTCTCTTATAATAATAAAGTGAACTCTAAATACAGGTTTCATGAATTCATGAATACATATTTGCTGTCCTCCCACAGGGCGATGGCCCCCACAGAAGGGGTCTGGTCCCCTAACAGAGGATTCAGCCCCTACACAAGGGGTTGGGCCCCCACACAAGATGTTTGCCCCCCCAACAGGGGGTTCAAACCCCACACAAAGGGTGCATCCCCCCAACAGGGGATTTGGCTCCCACACAAGGGCTATGGCCCCCCAACAGGGGGTCCAGCCCCCACACAAGGGATTTGGCCCCTACACAA
>NW_017729032.1:229323411-229326991 GCF_001723915.1 Gavialis gangeticus
TGCATCCCCCCAACAGGGGATTTGGCCCCCACACAAGGGCTATGGCCCCCCAGCAGGGGGTCCAGCCCCCACACAAGGGATTTGGCCCCTACACAAGGGGTTTGGCCCCCCAACAGGGTGATCGTCCTCCACACAAGGGGTATGGTCTCCCAACAGGGGCCAAATGGCCCCTGCAGGGGCTACTTCCCTGCCCTGCAAGGCCCACATGCCATACCCCAGCCTCCTGATTGCTGCACCACCTGGCCCCACCCCCACCAGCTGCTACAGCCCCCCAATGGCTGCCCCACCCAGCATCACCCCCCCCATCTTGCATCCCAAGGCTACCCCCACAGCTCCAGGAATCATCACTTAAAAAACAAACAAACAGAAAAAGAACAGAAAAAAAAGGGAAAAATCCCTCTGCTTACCTTAGAAACAGGTGTAGTGGGGCTCCAGGGCTTCCTGGCAGAGTCCCCCAGGCAGCACAGGGCAGCACAGGGGCAGCAGGGTATGGTCTGGGGCCACTGGGGCTGTCAGCCTGCCCTGCACTGTGCAAGTGGGGACCAAGTCAGCCAGATGGCAGCCAGACTGCTGGTAAGTTCTGGGAGGAGCCAGCCAGGGCAGGGGTTGGGGGGTTGAGGGAGTGTCCTGGGCCATTGGGGGTCCCTCCTATTGTTCTCCCCTGACCCCTTACTCACCAGGACCAGAGCCCTGGTGCTGAAACACTCATCCTGGCTGGCTGTGTGTTTCAGCACCAGGGCAAGGGGCCAACCATAGAGACACTCTGGCAGCCAGAGCATCTCCATGGAGGACCCAGCCTCTGGTTGCCTCAGGGCACAGTCCAGGACCGTGCCCTGCTCTGCTTTTTTAAATTTTGATCTTTTTAGACCCCTGGATATCCAGGGGTCTAATTTTCTCTCTGCGCTGCAAGTTTGCAGGGTGGCGAACATTTTTTTGTTCCTGCACGTGCCTGTTGCCCTTTCTCAAAGAGGTTTGAAGTGGGGCAAAAGGCACGTGTGCGCTTGTCTGGACACGCCCAATGGGTTCACAAAAGCTAATCCAGGTAATGAGATAAGAATCCATAGTCCTTGTTTAAACTGTGATTGACACTGTTCCATCTGTGAATGATTTCTTGTTTTGTTTGATTCTGCTCAAATGATTTTTTTTAATATTTTTCTTTCTGAGAAAAGCAATCCTGAGGTCAGGATGGTGTGTTCAGGGAAGTTGATCTGTTCTGCCACAGGCTTTTGTGCATTTCTGCAGCTGATGTTGGATTGGTGTTCATTCATTTTTACACACAGAGCTCACCCTGTCTGTCTGAAGTAGATAGCAGAGGCGTATTGAAAGCAGATGGTGGTATGTATAATGGTAGAGTTAGCATGGTGTGCCCCTGCAGCTGTGAACCCCATCAGCTGATCAGGCTCCCAACCCAAGAAGCTTACTGTTTGCTGGTGCAGGGGGACCCCAGCATAAGAATCAGGATCCTGGGCTGCACCTGCACTAGCAATATGGCATGATGCTGAGTTCCACAATTATACCATCTACCGTGTATGTGTAGCATGGCAGGAAGTGTGATTGTGGAAATAATGCATTACATCCTATCATGCCTTTAAATACATGTCTTCCATGGATCTGGAATGCATGGTCACATCACAATGAAGGGTCTTAGACCTCTAGTCATCACCCTTTTTTTTTTTGGAACAGGATCTGAAATTGTATCCTTCCAAACCAGGGTTTTAGCGCTATGGGCTCCCAGCAGGTCTGAATTTAGTTATTCACCTTCAAATCTGTTCTCTTTCAGGAACAGTAGTAGACCTAACAAGTGACCAATTAGCTTTCAAAAACACAGAACTATTTATTTAGGAGGAAAAAAAAAAACATTAGCAATGAAATCACACAAAAAACTAAACAGTGTGCATGCACGCTAAACTTACCAAATATCATCTGTCTTCCACATCCTGCTAAGTACATTATATCAGTCTGACAATTCTCTGTCTCTACACTAATATAATAGTGATTCTAGGTTCCATGGTTTCACAGCAAACATACCAATTGGTCTATGAAAATAAGGATAAAATAACATTTATTAATATAATAGTCAGTGAACATTCCATTAGCCCATAGCATGTGTGACATTTCAGTATAAAAATCTTTGAAAACTCTATACTTCTATGCTATGATGATTCCTTTTATACAATCTTATGGTTCAAGCACTGAACTGGGACTCCAAGGATCAGGATTTAATCACTGAGCTATCCCAACAGGTATCTTTGGTAACTCACTTAATATCTCTGTACCTCAGTTATGACATCTTTAAGATGAATAAAATACTACTTCCTCTTATTCTGATCCTGTCTTCCCTAGCTACACTTTCCAGACACAGTGTATGAGTATGCATAAATACTTAGTGTTGTTACCATTTATAATTCAAATGGCAGGTGCATGATAAATACCAATAAATTATTTTATGAATAAATGCCAATAATATATTCTACTACATAATGAAATTTGATTATGTAAATGTCTATTTCTTCATATAATTTTATTTTATTCAATCAGTATCTAGTAAAAGGGAGCCCAACCATGATTAGTGCCTTAGGTGGTAAAGTAATCTAAATTATAAGTAATAGTCATAATAGTGGATTTTGCTTTTCTGGACTGTCTAGGAGCAACCTTCTTCTGTAATTAAATACTATATGATTTATGTTATCACACGTGTATATTGGG
Organism: Gavialis gangeticus; assembly: GCF_001723915.1. Taxonomy (NCBI): domain Eukaryota; kingdom Metazoa; phylum Chordata; order Crocodylia; family Gavialidae; genus Gavialis; species Gavialis gangeticus. Next base: position 229,326,118 of record NW_017729032.1, read on the forward strand.
TTATAACTGTATTTTTAAAAGCTGCACAACAACCAATGAAAAACATGAAAAAGTTACATTTTTGCATAGTGACATCTACCTATTTAGATATATGGTACATATATGTGCATTTATCTGTAGTTATAATACTTGTTGAATTTTTTCTACATATCTGTGTGCGTGGATGCATGCACACATGCATGTATGTCTGTTTAAGTTTGTATTTGTGTGTGTATAAACACACACTCAGACATGAGCTCGGTATAAATAAATGATGCAGTCATGTACTATAGAAACCAATCTAAGCTATTTTTATAATTTTAATACAAAATAATGTTGTATGCCTTATATTTCTATAAACTCATGTCCTATATATTGCATGGTTTATTTATTACCTAATGTCTGAAGTTCTCCAAAAATCTACCAAAATATTGCTACAGTGAGTGTACCTGTATATCTTATGCTCTCTGTATATTAGATGGTCACAATCCAAATGAAAACAAACAAAATAAATCAAATCATAGTAAATGTTCCTGTTTCCTAATAGGTGTATTCTGTAACTGACAGTTACCCTAGTGGGGTAACTGAAGTGCGTGTGTGTGTGCGTCTCACGTGCACATGTGTCTGCATACTTTAAATCTTGTTATCTAAGGGAGCTTCTCCATACAGTGATTGCATAGCTGAGCTCTGTAAGGTGATTATTTTGCAATTTTGTGATGAGAGGGGTCACCACAAGATGCGTCTATGAGTGACATATCATGTGTGTCTGTAAAGCTTTGAACTCAGCATAGACTGGGAAGGTGTTTTTTGTTGTATTTTGCTGATAACAGAACATGCCATTACAAATGTGCAGTTATAGATGTAATTCACACTGTAACAAAATGAACTGAAAAAA
>NW_017729032.1:229331991-229332618 GCF_001723915.1 Gavialis gangeticus
AAGCTTTGAACTCAGCATAGACTGGGAAGGTGTTTTTTGTTGTATTTTGCTGATAACAGAACATGCCATTACAAATGTGCAGTTATAGATGTAATTCACACTGTAACAAAATGAACTGAAAAAATCCAACTGGCCTATCTTGCAAATGCAGATGGTAATACTTGGCTTTCCAGGAAAATTGTCCCCCTCAGGGGCAATTAACTACTACAAAAAAATCCCAGAATCTGAATGTGCACCAAAATGTATTTGTTATTAGGGAACTTGACCTTTATTCAAAAACATTACCAGATTTGTCAAATACCAATATTTTGGTTTAAATCTCACTCCAAGTGTGTACATTTTTTCATGTCAGAAATGCTTATGGTGCCAAAAGTTACTTTGTTAAGTTCACACAGGTAAGACCTTCTAAAAATACTCAAAAGAACATTTCTGGTATATAAAACAAATATTATTCAGGGATGAAGACTTCAAAATGGCCACATAGGAAAATAAAACAAGACAGAACAGAACAGAATAGAACCATATACTCCTATAGAGGTCCAGTGCCAACCTTTGCGTAATTAACATTAATTTGGTTTCCAACAGCATCTAATATTTAAAATTAAATGTGTTTTGAAATTGAATGCA
>NW_017729032.1:229332950-229334875 GCF_001723915.1 Gavialis gangeticus
ATGTTCTATTAATGGGGTGATAGGAAGCAGCTACAAAGTCATTAAACATATTTTGTGGAATAACTTTGCAGCATATTTTCTCTTTTTATCACACCACTGGGCAACCACTCCTTAAATGTAATGTGTAGATGGGGCCTAGAAGGCACAATCTGAAAATGTGTGTAAAGCATGCGAAAGTCAGATGCAAAGAACAGGAGAAGCAGCTGTCCCACCAGGGAATCATAGAATCGAGTGGTTGTGGTGAAAATAGTTTTTCTCTCTTTCTAAAAGGAGAAAATCTATCCCTATGCCATTGGATGCCAGGAACTACTATTTACCTAACCAACCTCAGAATCTTTTTCTTTGTTCTTAACCCTGCATACACCTACATTTCCATTTCATTTATGAATTCATAAAAAATAAACCTCACTTATATGATATCCCCTTCAGAGTCTTAGGAAGCCACTTTTATCCATCATATATGTATGTATGTAACAGTGTAAACAATCCTTACAAAAGCTGTCAGAGCTTATGGATGGAGCTGACTGCTAAAAGTAAATGCCTTAATCATTTATGAACATCTGTTTCATATCTATATGTAGGGAGATATTCTGTATGTACACACAAACAGTAATGCATACACATCTAAAGAGAGAGAGGCGCTTTGAATTTAAAAACAACAAGAGCGATTGCTTTTTGTTTATTTCTTTTCATTACTACATGTGTTAAAGGACTCTCCCCTGTAATGGCAGTTATTGAGCAGGAACAATTTCCTTTTCTTTTGCAAAGTCTCCCTAGAGAACTAGATTCTCAGTAAAAATGCTGATGCAACTTACTGTTGTATCAGCATTTACCTGTTGTATCAGGTTACCAAATACTGTTAGAATATTTTGCTACATTGCTTTGAGAATTTTAATACTGATACTCAATACTATCAAACATCTCAGTTTGAACCCATATATCCTTTTAATTAGCTCCTCTATCCTCCAACAAAAGACGACAACAACCTACTGAGATAAGCATTACAGAAATCAAAACTACTTTAGAAAATTTCTGTTAGCACAGCAATCATATGACACTCCTAACAGAACACTGCTTCTTAGTAGAATATTGAATATAGTTGTGTGACAGTGTCAATTGTTGCTTCATATGCATTTATAGGGAAAAAGAGGGCTCATGATTTTCTATCAGAATTCACATATCTGATGGGGTGAGATGTCATGAATGCTGACACTTATGTTACTGTTATCAATGAAAAGGAGTGGATGTGTCACACAAAAATGGACAAGTATAATTGTGAATTTCTAAAGTTGTAAGACGACAAAATGTCATCCTTTCACCCACACTCTGTCTTTCACTTCCCAAGCAATATTGTCAAATTTAATCTAGAAAAAAATATGTTCTATTATCTCTTCTTCTGATGAAATCTTGGACTGGAATCAATGTGCATCATCCCTGATTTGCCTTGGAAAGTGAGAGAGAAAGACACGCCAAAATAAATGCCTTAACAGGTACTGTCTAATGATGTGTCCAACTTGCTGGACAAGGCCTGTGCCTGAAGGCAATAGATTGCATGGGTATTCAAATCTAAATAGGTATTGACTGGTGGGCAATCAAAGCCTAAGACTTCATAAGGAATTTCCCTGAAAATCCTGCAAAGGCTGAAAGTTTTATATTTCTTTTCTTTTCTTTTCCTTCAGTATCTCAAAACAGAAAAAATGGTAGAATGCCATAAAGTCATAGAATCATACATAATTAGGGATTGAAGGGACCTCAAGAGGTCATCTAGTCCAAACCCCAGCTCAAAGCAAGACTACCCACAACTAGATCATCCCAGTCAAATCTGTGTCTTGAAAACCTCCGAAGACAGAGATTACACCATCTTTCTGGGTAATGTGTTCCAGTGTTTTACTACCCTTCTAGTGAGAAAGTTCTTCCTAATATCT
>NW_017729032.1:229334886-229338988 GCF_001723915.1 Gavialis gangeticus
GGGAATAATCACTTCCCTTGACCTTCTAGCAACACACCTACCAATCCAGCCCAGTATATGCTGTTAGCCTTCTTGGTGTGGCTCATATTCAACTTATTGTCCACTGTACCACCCAGGTACTTTCCTGCAGAGCTGCTGTCCAGGCAGTGAGCCCCCAGCTTGTAGTGGTGCATGGGATTGTTCCTTCCTAAGAGCAGGACTTTGCACTTCTCCTTGTTGAACCTTATGTGATTTCTGTTGGCCCAATTTGTCTAGGTCACTCTGAATCCCAGCCCTACCTTCCCATCTATCTACTATTCCCCCCAGTGTGGTGTTCTCTGAAAAGTTGCTGAGTGTATATTCTATGACATCTTCCAGGTTGTTGATGAAGATTTTGAACAAAACCAACTCCAGAACTGACCCCTGGGGCACTCTACATTATACTGCCTGCTGACTAGACATCAAGCCATTGATTACTACCCTCTGAGCTTGATGCTCCAGCCAGTTTTCTAACCACCTTACAGTCCGTTCCTCCAGCCCATACTGCCTTAGCTTGCCTGCAAGAATGTTATGGGAGACCATATCAAAAGCCTTGCTAAAATCAAGGTACATCACATCCACTGGTGTCCCCCTGTCCGCTGAGCCCATCACTTAATCATAGAAGGCAATCAGGTTGGTCAGGCATGACTTGCCTGTGGTGAATCCATGGTGACTGTTCCTAATCACCTTCTTCTCCTCCAAGTGCTTTGTGGGGTGCCCCAAAGGGCAATGAAGGAAAGCCTGGGCAAATACCAACCTGCTGCAGAAATACTTAGTAAATCTACAATCCTCCAGCTTAGATCTGACCTACTTAAAAAGATTTGGTCCTCTCTGAATCACATCCAGACACTTCATGGAAAATGTGGACACTTACTCTATAATTAGTGAATCAAAGAGAGTACGGGTTGTGACTGTGGTGTGATTTTTCAGGCGGTGCAACACATTGTGATCGATTGGCAATTAGATCATTTAATGGCAATCTAAAATCATTCCATGCAGCTACCCCTGAAACAGTCAAATGGTTATCACATTTAGATATTAAACTATAAATGTTGTAATCCTAAAATGTTATACAAAAGAAGTTCTTAGAAATGGATTCCTTGAGGATCTGCTTCATCATTTTTCCAGGGACTGAGGTGAGGCTGACTGGTCTGTAGTTCCCTGGATCCTCCTTTCCCCCTTTCTTAAATATGGGCACTATTTATGTTTACCTTTTACAATCATCCGGGACCTCTCCTGATTGCCATGGGTTTTCAAAGATGATGGTCAGCTGTGCTGCCTGGTGCAGTAGTCTGGGAGCTGAGCTTGCTTGTGAACACAGAGGTGAAAAAGGCACTAAGCACTTCAGCCTTTTCTGCATCCTCTGTCACTAGGTTGCCTTCCCCATTCAGTATGGGAGCCGACACTTTCCCTGATCCTCCTCTTGCTACTGACATACTTGTAGAAACCCTTCACGTCTCTTGCTAGGTGCAATTCCAATTGTTCTTTGGCCTTCCTAACTTCATTCGTGTATGCCCAAACAATAATACTACTATACTCTTTCCTAATGGTACAGGGGTGTAGGTTGTAGCTGTGTTGGTCTATCAGATTCACCCAAAGAACCTTGTTTACCTTTCCTAATGTTTGCACACATTTCTTCTTCTTATAAGCTTCCTTTTTATGATTTAGTTTACTGAAGAGTTCCCTTGTAAGCCAAGCTGGTCCTCTGCCATACTTGCTAGTTTCCTGTGCATTGGGATGGTTTGTTCCTGCACTCTCACTAAGGTTTCTTTAAAGTACAGCCAGCTCTCCTGGATTTCTCTCCCCCTCACACTGGTTTCTCATGGGATCCTGCTCATAAGTTCCCACAATGAGTTGAAGTCATCTTTTCTGAAGTCCAGGGTCCTTACTCTGCTGTTCTCCATCCTTCATTTCCTCAGGATCCTAAACTCAATCATCTCATTGTCATTGCTGCCCAAGTTACCAACTACTAGTACATTCCCCACCAATTCATCCCTGTTTGTGAGCAGCAGATCAAGAAGAGCATGGTCCCTAGTGGGTCGCTTCAGCACTTGCACCAGGAAGTTGTCCCTAACACTCTCCAAAAACTTTTTGGATTGCCTGTGCACTGGTGTATTGCCTTCCCAGCAGATGTAAGGGTGACTGAAGTCTCCTATGAGAACCAAGGCTTGTGACTGGGAAATTTCAACTAGCTGTGTGAAAAATGCCTCATCTACCACATCAACCTGGTCTGGTGTTCCATAGCAGACATGCACAACAAGATCATCCTTCTTGCTCTCCTCTGACCCTAACCCAGAGACTTTCAACATGCCTATCTCCAGTTTCATACTGGAGTCCTGAGCAATCATATAGCTTTTTTACATAAAGTACAACTCCTTCTTCTCTTTTCCCCTGCCTGTCCTTCCTAAACAGTTTGTATCCATCCATAAGAGTGCTTCAGTCATGCGAGCTATTACCAAGTCTCTGTTATTCCAATCATGTCACAGTCCCTGGACTGTGCAAGGACTTCCAGTTCTTCCTGCTTGTTTCCCAGGGTTTGTGCATTTGTGTTCAGGCACATGAAATAACTAGCGGATTGTCCTGATTTCTCAGGAAGTATGAAAATACCTCCCCTGTTGACCACCTCCCACCCCTTGTTCTTCCTCCAGATCACCCACTTCTTCACTTATCTCAGGGTTTTGGTTTCCATGTCCTGGTGAACCTAGTTTAAAGCCCTCCTCACTAGGTTAGCGAGTCTGTCTGCAAAGATGCTCTTCCCTCTGTTCATCAGGTAGATCCCATCTCTTTCCAGCAATCCTTCTTCTTGGAACATCATCCCATGGTCAAAGTAGCCAAATCTGCTGGCAACACCACCTGCACAACCAGGCATTGATCTGTAGGATATATCCATTCCTGCCCAGGCCCTTTTCCTTGATTAGAAGGATCAAAGAGAATATGGGGTGCTCTGTGTCATTCTGTCAGGGTATGCTACATAATTCAGTATTTATGCTGGGCAAGACAAAATACTCCAAAACATTTTTCTTTAACCCCAAGCTGACTGGAAAAATGGGAAAGTATCATTGTTTATCATTCAATCTTAATATGCATTTACAAAAATAAAAATGTAATTCCATTAACAGTATAGTGACATCACTTATCCTCAATGTGGCATAACTTTCTACATAACTTAAAAAAAAATCAAGCAAATCACAGCAGCACAGTTGTATTCCAATTAATCGTGTTAACTATCTACATGAAAATGCAAGACCTATTTATATGTATACACTGCTGCTTTGTTAGCTTCTTGGCACTGCTGTAATAAAAACTAGGAGGCCTAATAGCAAAGATGCTCACAGACTATTTGAAAATGATTACCCAGTTGCTATACATTGCTTCTATGGAATAGTATCAAACAAAAAATTGAGATATGCGATCATTCCAAATTATCATGCTAGGAAAACAACTAATGCATGCTAGGAAAACAGTTTTTTATTATTTTTATAATGGTGAAGTATATGTGACAAAATTGCATGACATCAAGCAGACAGAGAACATAATGAGCATTTCCTGTTTCTAAGCAACATTATTGGATTTACAGCTTTACATAAATTCCACCCCTCAAAACCAACATAAATTCCACCCCTCAAAAACAGACATGTGTAGCACTATTTAAAACGCACAATTTAATAAATAATGAAAAATGTAAAAGAACCTTGGGTTGAACAAAGGAAGTCAAGAATTCCAAGCTGTCCCTCAAGCAAAAAGTGAAGGAGGCAGCTTTTTCAGACCATCAGAGAAAGCAAATCTTACTGTCTGTTGTTCTGTGTACCAGCCTCCCAAACACAAATATAAGGAATTACTGGTGGCAAATATGTCTCAAGGGAACTGACAAGATACAGCCCAAAGAGCAAATCAGTCTCAGATGGATGGGCAGCAAAAAAGGTGTATACAATGCTATGGTTTTAAAAAAAATATTTGTAAATTAAGTTATCAGGTGGTATGTAATATCAACAGTGGCATTCCATAGATCTCTGGCACTTGGGGGCCAATGCTTCCATTTGCACACCCTCCCATCTGTGGCCAATCGTTGAGCACGGGGGGGGGG
>NW_017729032.1:229339268-229340313 GCF_001723915.1 Gavialis gangeticus
GGGGGGAGGGTCCCTCCAGTGCCAATCACTGAGCCTAGAAACTCCAGTGGAGAAACTGGAAGTGCCACTGGGGGACAGAGTACACCTGGAAGGCCCAGCAGACACCCCCCCAGGCTGGTACTCGAGGGCATGGCTCCCCTCTCCACCCCTCCCGACACCCCGTTGCTACACTACTGAATATCAATTAGTCAATCTTAGTTAAATTGCTAGCAGGTAGGTCCCCAAAAGAAATTCACAAATTATGGAACTAACCTCCCCTTATCTGAGGCTACTGAATGGCATAAGAAGTACCATTTACTGGGTCAGACCATAGGCCCCCTTAGTCCAGCCCCCTGCATTCATCAGGGGGCACGAGCACTTCCTCTGGCTGCTGAGTGAGGGAGCTGCAGAAGGAGCTCCTTCTGGAAGCCTGTTGCCCTGCCTGCTTCCCTGCTGCAGGAGGCTTTTGCTAGCTCCACCTTACCTGTTTCCACCTGGGCTACCCCCAACACTGACACCACCACCACTGCTGCTGCTGCCCCTAGTACAACTCTGAGGGAGACCCTGTTCAGACCTCCCTATGTCCTGCCCTGCCACCCCCTAAGTCCACCCCACTCCCACCCCAAGTGGCTGCACTACTCCCTCTACTGATTTTGGGGGAAGTAGCCAACTTGGTGGTTCACATAGTGCTCTACTGGGCTTACACCCCCACTGAAGGAACCCTCCCCCCACAACCCCAGCATCAAAAAGCCTGCCAAATCACAGGGCCAGGAAGAGGATGAGTCTATAAGCTCCATGAGGCTATGAAAAACTTGGCCCTGGTGGCTGTCTTGGAAAAATCCTAAGTATATGCTGCCAACACAAAAGTTCTGTACCTGACATGAGCGGTTGAAGTCTGTAAGTGGAAAGTTCCGAGGCTCACCCAGCTCGTGCCCCCTGGGTGACCTGTGGACTTGTCAGTCACATTTGACCTACTTTCCCCACAGACGCATGCTGAGTGACAGCTAAAGCATGAGGTAATTTGACTAGAAATGTCTTCCCTGTGAGTGTTCTGATTGGCCACTAA
>NW_017729032.1:229341156-229347261 GCF_001723915.1 Gavialis gangeticus
GTCCATATCCAATTTGCCACCACCCGGCTGCACCACCATGACCAACACTGTGAGCTTGGCTTGCCAGCTCCATGTGGCTTGACAGTGGCCCCCAGGGAAGAGCTGCTTCAGTTTCTGTAGAGTAGGCTGAGCTCTGGGAACAAGGTGCAGCTTGCCCTGGACTGCTGAGGCACTTTCATCTTGCCCTCAACACTTTGAGTGCACTGGTGAGGGAAGGAAAGGGGCTGAAGTGGTGCAATGCCAGCAATTACCAGTAGGCCCACAGCTTCCACAATGTCCTCTACATGTATGGGAGGGCAGTGGGGTTGGTGTGGGGCTCCGTGCCTGGCATTGCTACCTGCAAGACTCCTGCTAAGCTGAACAATTCCCCACCCCCCCAGCAATGAAGTTGCTTACCATCATGACCCACAACATATACAGCTGCAGGATGGGTCTTCCCAGGTGTCAGGTAATTTCCTTTCTTCTTGAGAGGGTGTATTCTGTGCTTTTCATTCAGGAGAACATGTGACTCTGGCCTCCAAAGCCAACTTGTGGTTGGTGTGTGGGGACATGGTGCACTTCAGCCATCTTATGGAAACATTGTGTAGTTTGGCCTGCAGCCAGACATCCTCCAGGCCATTGATGTGGTGCCAGGCTACCTGCTCCATTTCTGGGTTCAGACATAGGAGCTTGATCTGAACCTGTTGAACATCTACACTTCTGTGCACTACTTGGAGATGGCCTAGTTCTACGAGCAGGCGGATGTGTATCTCAGTACCCTCAATCCTCATGAGTGCCTGGTCTTTAGTGGAGACTTCAACATCACCCTTAAGGTGCAAGACTATATGGGTAGGGAATGGCCCCAGGAGGTCCTTCCCAACCACTTTCTGGTGGACACTTGGTACCCTGCTACCCTGATGCCATCACTTTCACCTTCATCAGGGTGGAGAAAGAGCAGGGATGCCACTCAGTTGGACTACATTTACATCTCCATCTTAAACATGATCCAAACCCATGCCTCCAGGATAGCCCCATTCAGTGACCAGCACTTGATCTACACTTGGGTGATGATGCAGACTATCTGAAGTGCCATGGGGGTGGGGTGTGGCAAGGGACCCACACTTTAACAACATCCTGCTTTTGTTATGCACATGGACTTCAAGGCAGCCTTCCAGGAGTTATGGCTGGCTTGGTCTGAGCAGCACCCAGGCTTCCCCTAGGCTCAGAGATAGTGGAACATAGGGAAGGTGCTTGTCTAGCTCACACCTGGCAGAGGAAGGCAGCCAGGGAGCACCTCAAGAGGGAGGTGCTGGAGTTGGAGAGGTACCTGGCCACTGACCAGGACAACCCATCCCTCTGCAGAGAGTGTTGGGTGAGGCAGGGAGAGTTCTGAGCTGTGGATGCCCACTGTGCTTATAGCACATTTGTCTGCTAGCAGATCCAGCTCCTCTTAGACCATGGGGCAGGGGAAATAGACCATGGGGCAGAGGCAGAGGCAGAAGCAAGGTCCCTCTCTGCAGTGAAGGGTTTAGCAGATGGGTATGGCAGGGGTTCCTGGTGGCCTGAGTCAGTCCATGCTGGTGGTGAGGATGTGCGGCTCCTGGCAGTGTCCTGGGGTGCAGGGGCATGGCATCCAGCTGCTCCGGTAGGGGCATACTCCCAGGAGGAACTGAAGACACTGGCAGATGGAAGTTTCCTGGCTGGCCTGGCCTCCTAGGTGGTGCTGCGCTTCCAGAACTGGTGGGGCAGGCACTGGATCAGGATCCTGAAGCTGCTGGTGGAGGCCAGGGATGGAGAGCATGGCAGGATGTGCCCCTGGCAGGATGAGGAGCCCTTTTCCAGTGATGCACTGCCATGGGTGCCAGGTCTGCTCTGGGGTGGGGACTAAGGCAGAATGTGATCGAAGTAGGGAGGCTGTGGGCAGGTGTATGGGAGCACAGGTCCACGAGTGCGTATATTGTAATGAGTTTAAGGGTTTGTTTTTCTGAGTTAAGAAAAGTTGTTAGAAGGGTGTGTGTGTGTGTGTGTGTGTGTAACTTATTTATATAGATTTTTTTTCCAAAAATAATGTAGTGCTTCTTGGCCTTTTGGCTCAGAACAAATGTCTTGACTTCTTGTGGGCTAAGATCAAGTGGGGGCACCCGAATCCCAAGACCTCTGTGCTTGGGCCTGCTTGTAGGATGCCTCTCAATGGATCTGAGAGTGGTTGAAGTCCCAGGATGAGAGGCTGGGATGGAAGATGCTCGCTGGTTGTAGCTCCATACATAGTGTTTAGAACGATTGAGTTCTGCCTGCTCGATCAATATGGTTTTTGGAATGAATGAGTTCTGCTCAATTGATATGATTTGGAACTGATCTGGCGGATTTGACCTGGAACACAAAATATATTATTTAAAAAAAAAACCCCACAAGTTTCCTATCAGTACATTTCCCAATATGGGCCATGGGTTTTATACTTATGCTTACTGTTAGCTGTACTTAATCAGCTTCATTATTGGCTTCTCTTACTAAGCACATGCCACTTTTGGTAGTAGTTTAATGATACACAATGTATTCAATGAGGCTTTCTTGTATACAAATGTAAGATGAAAGACTTTTTACCCCCACATTGATGGGGTGGCGGGGGTGGGGGAAACAAACATGTCTTGTATTTGAGTAAATATAGTAAGTACAGAAAGTCCTTATTGAATTTATTTTTATTAATATGCATTGATGTCAGTGAAATAACCATTAAAAAAAAAATCTCTCAATCTGCTTTGGGGGAAAAAACCCAAAAAAATAAATTTCAGAAAATAAAAAGGTGGAATTAACATAGACAATTATGTCCTCCAGATTGTCAAACTAGGCTTCAGGCATTGGGTCAACTCAGAAAGTGTGGTTATATTTTTGCCTTAATGAAATCAACTCTATTATGACCAATCTGTTTATATTCTTCCTTGAAAATCACAGAGATCTATTTGCCTTTCATTAAAGGTTTTCCAAAATGTTTTTTGTTACTAACATACAATCATGTATGTAAATCAGATGTAAGCAAAACAATTATTTCAAGGAAAAATATTATTTTCTTAGAAGTTGACCTATCTTTCCAAAACTAATAATAAAAGTATTTCTATTCTTTTATTAAGAATCTATTAACACAATGTATTAATTAAGCATAGACATATTTCAAAATATTTTCTTTCTTCAACATTTATATTTTGGGGCCATTTTTTGTCAGGTCAGTTATTTCAAAAGATCACTTGTCACATATGGAAATATATTCCAAATTATAGTGTTCCAAAAAGGACTTTAATAATTGCTCCTATACAAATGCAAATGTTTTATTTAATAATGTTTGTAGACATATTTCTCCTTTCAATAAAGGGACAACTTGGCAAAAGGAAACATTTTATTCACACATTTATAAGAAAGCAGTTAATGTGTACTGCAGATGGTGAATTTTTAAGATGTACTGGTGCCTTGCAACTGTCCTTGACATCAATGTGAGATCTATTTGCTTCCTCTGTGATTCAAGCACAGTGTTTATAGTGTCTGTGCCCAAGTCATATTTCACTTTATTCAACCAAATGAAGTTTTCCACATGTATAAGTGTCAGTAGACTACACACTGTGAAGGAAACTATGTTGTAGATGGGGATAATAATACCCAGCCTTTGTCTTAGTAATGTAAATACTGTGCTTGTTAGATGAAGATTAAAAGCTCATCTCCTGTGAAGGGGAAGCCTACAACCCTGGGCACTCATTTCCTAGGCAAATACCATAACAACTCAGCTATTGGAACAAAAATGGAGGAGAACCCACCTCCTGTCTTTTTTTCAGAACTTAAGCTCAGATACTCTCATATGTAGCTTCATTCATTCCTGGGCAGTGCACATCCTACTATTCATGCTTCCTAGCAGTCTGAATGCTTAGATAAGAGAATCACAATTTGCGCATAAGTGCCAACCTTCCACTTATGCATCTGGCACATGTATAGGTGCTAATGTTTACTTACATATGGCACAATAATCAGTTTCTCAGTCCTGTATACCAGTAAAAAAGCATGGAACTAAGACCTAGAAAAGACCTATCTAAATAATCTGGAGCCAGATATGTGAATGCATTTTAGGAACTTTTAGATATTTGCCCCTATTGAGAATTACAAAAGTGTTTAAGCAAATTAAATGCCTACATTTCTTTCAAGCTCATTAGTATTTAGGTACCTGTTTTTGTAATTAGGGAATTCACATTAGACACCTGCCTGCCTAAATATACCAGTAAGCCTAGTCTAGTCCTATACAGAATGTCTTTCAATTGAAATATTTTTCCCATAAACTATATTTTGAGCACCTTATAAAATAGTGACAGATGTTACATTTATATTATATTAAACTTATCATATCATATTTGTAAACAGTAACAACCCAGAATAAGCTGTAAGAAGTTTTACTGTGTAAACATTAAAAACCATAACCAATTCATGATATTACAGTGTATAAGAAGCAATACTTAAAGTTTGGTAAATTAGTAATTATGAAGTCCATAGAGCTATGCTAATCTATACCAAATGAGAACATGCCTTTGTATGTATAAAAAATGGGATTGCTACAGTGTAATCGTATCATAACTTCAGTCTAAAGTCATAGAATCAATGGACTAGAAGGGACCTGGAAGATCATCAGACTGGCTGGCCTGCTCCATCGGACCTTAAACTAAGCCCTCCAGGGGATGGGGGACTACCGCCACAGCTGGTCTGCTGAGCAACCATTGCAAAGCCAGCAGGCCAAGGCACTTAAGGGAGTCCACCCCTGCCCCAGTCCTGGTACAATCTGTAGGCAAGGCAAGAGCCCCCAAGGGGACACTTGCCTGCCTGTACACAAATGCCAGGAACTTGGGGAATAAGCAGGAGGAACTTGTCCTTCTGCTTAATGCAAATAATTGTGACGTCATAGGGATAATGGAGACCTGGCGGGACTCCACCCATGACTGGACCACAGGTATAGATGGCTATACCTTATACAGGAGGGATTGAGTAGATAAAAGGGGCGGGGGTGTAGCTCTCTATGTTAAGGAAAGCTACACGTCCCTGCAAGCTGATGTTGGCGACCAGAGTGGATGACTGGAGACCCTCTGGGTTAAAATCCATGGGGAACATGGCACAGGAGACACAACAGTGGGAGTCTACTACAGACCTCCCACCCAAAGTCAAGAGCTTGACAAGGAATTTGCCCGGGAACTGCCTGAGGCCACATGCTCCACCACCATGGTTGTCATGGGTGACTTCAATTACCTGGACATCTCATGGGAGGATCACTCAGCAAAATCCGAGCATTCGCAAACTTCCTATCGTGCATGGATGACCTGTACCTGACACAAGAAGTCTACGGGCCAATGAGAGGTAAAGTACTGCTCAACCTGGTACTGGCTACTGGGGATGACCTAATCAGTGACCTAGTGATCGATGGGAAGCTTGGTGACAGCGACCACAAGCTGATCACCTTCACCATCTGCCATAAAGCTGGCAAGTCACTCAGCAATACAGAAGTCCTTGACTTTGACAAGCTCAGGAGGCTTGTCAGTGAGGCCTTAAGGGACCACGACCCCAGGGGGAAGGGAGATCAAGAAGCGTGGTTGCTCCTCAAGGGAGCAATCCTCAATGCACAAGCTAAGTCTATTGCATCTTGGAGGAAAGGCAGCAAGAGGGCACAGCAGCCCCCTGGCTCTCCATGGATCTAGCAGACCTCCCGAGGCTAAAAAAAAAGGCCTACAAAGGATGGAGGATGAGATTCACTTCCAAGGAGGAATATGCTGCACTGGTCCAGTCCTGCAGGGAGCAAACCAGGAAAGCCAAGGCTGCAACTGAACTCCAACTAACTTCAAGCATCAAGGACAATAAAAAGTCCTTTTTCAGGTATGTGGGGAGCCGGAGGAAAAGCAAGGGCAACATTGGACCCCTGCTGAACCAGATGGGACAACTGACAACTGATGCCCAGGAAAAAGCTAACCTATTAAATTGGTACTTTACGTCAGTCTTTCATCAGTCCCATGGGACACCCACGCCCACTATGGGACAGGGAGGTCTGGGTAAGGGAGATTCCCTGCCCTCCATCAATGCTGACCTTGTGAAGGAACACCTTGAGAGGCTGGA
>NW_017729032.1:229347346-229354949 GCF_001723915.1 Gavialis gangeticus
ATCTACACCCCAGGGTACTCAAGGAGCTGGCGAGCATCATAGCCCAACCTCTGGCACAGATCTTTGAAAAATTCTGGTGCTGTAGTGTAGTGGCCAAAGACTGGAAGAAGGCCAATGTGGTGCCGATCTTCAAGAAAGGGAGGAAAGTGGATCTGGCTAACTATAGGCCCATCAGCCTGACTGCTATCCTGGGGGAGGTCTTAGACAAGTTTATTAAACAGGCCATCCTTAATGAAGTGGCAGATGCCAACATCCTGAGGGATAGCCAGCACGGGTTTGTTGCAGCTTGGTCAAGCAAAACATATCTCATTTCCTTCTGTGACCAGGTGACCTATAATCTGGACAAGGGAGAAGAGATTGATGTCATATAACTTGACTTTCAAAAAGCGTTTCATCTGGTATCCCATGATCACCTCTTGGTGAAACTAGCCAATTGTGGCCTTGGGTCCACCACAATCTGCTGGCTGGGAAATTGGCTCCTTGGTCGGACCCAGAGGGTAGTAATTGATGGAAGTCACTCATCATGGTGCCCTGTGACCAGCGGGGTCCCCCAAGGCTCTGTCCTTGGACCCATATTGTTCAACATCTTCATTAATGATGTGGACATTAGAGTCAGAAGTGGACTGGCCAAGTTTGCCGATGGCACCAAACTTTGGGGCAAAGCATCCACACCAGAAGACAGGAGGGTGACCCAGGCTGACCTGGACAGGCTCAGCAAATGGGCAGAAGAGAATCTGATGGTGTTTAACACTGGAAAATGCAAGGTTCTCCACCTTGGGAGGAAAAACCTGCAGCACCCTTACAGTTTCAGCAGTGCTACACTGGCTAGCACTATGGAAGAAAGAGACTTGGGGGTCATCATTGACCACAAGATGAACATCAGCCTGCAATGCAATGCTGCGGCTAGTAAAGCGATCAGAATGCTGGCTTGCATCCATAGATGCTTCTCAAGCAAATACCGGGACATCATTCTCCCCTTGTACTTGGTCTTGGTGAGGCTGCAGCTGGATTACTGTGTCTAGTTTTGGGCTCCACAATTCAAAAACAATGTGGAAAAGCTTGAGAGAGTCCATAGAAGAGACATGCACATGATCAGAGGTCAGAAAAACAGACCTTACAACAACAGGCTGAGCGCCATGGGGCTTTTTAGCCTGGAAAAGCACAGGCTCAGGGGCAATCTGATGACCACCTATAAGTTTATCAGGGGTGACCACCAGTACCTGGGGGAACGTTTGTTCACCAGAGAGCCCCAGGTGATGATGAGGTCTAATGGTCATAAACTACTGCAAAACCGTTTCAGGCTGGGCATAAGGAAGAATTTGTTTAATGTCCGAGCCCTCAAGGTCTGGAACAGTCTGCCATTGGAGGTGGTTCAAACACCTACACTGAACACCTTCAAGAGCAAATTGGATGCTTATCTTGCTGGGATCTTATGACCCCAGCTGACTTCCTGCCCTTTGGGCAGGGGGCTGGACTCGATGATCTTCCGAGGTCCCTTCCAGCCCTAATGTCTGTGTGTGTGAAATCTGTGTGGTTCCCTGCCATAGGCAGGAGGTTAATGAGATCAAACTAGCTTAAAAAGGTGCTTATCTTCTTGAAAACCTCCAACGATGGTGACCGCATTACCTCTGCCAGGATTGTGTTCCAAGTTCTAGTTACCCTTGCAGAGAAGATGTTCTTCCTTATGTCCAATCCATAGGCGATGTGTAAAGAGGCATGGGAGGGCATGTGGCCCCCCTGAGTTTGGCCCTTGCTGGCTTGGGAATGGGGGCACCAAAAGAAGCTCCAGATAGTTCCCCCCTGAGATTGGATCCGGTTGCGCAGCTGCCTGATGTGATGGCCTAAGTAAGAACTGTGGGGGGGGTGATGTTCCTCAGCTCCAATCTGCCTAGTGCCCACCCACTGAGGGCCCCACATACCTCCTGGCTCATGGTGGGGGTCAGACTGGGAGTCTGCTGGGGGTCTGAGCTCACACCCATGCATCTAACTCTGAAGGTGAGCCCCAACTGTGTTTTTTTTTATCGTTGGTGATCCCTTTTTAAATCCCACTCATGCGCAGTATGCTACCAGAGCTGTGCTGCTTTCGGGGACAGGGATCGCCTGACCTCCTAGAGATGGGGGCAGGTCCCCTCTTCTCCTACTGCCATGCTGACTTGCAAGCTGAGCTCAGAGCATGCCAGCTGGCACGCTCTGTTTATGTGGCTCTGATTACGTGGATCCCTAAGTGGCTGGCCTAAGTAGGAGCCATGGTGGGTATGACTCAACTGCCCCCACTGCCTAGTGCCCGCCCACTGTGGGCCCCACTTACCTCACAGATCGTGCTGGGGGTCAGGCTGGGAATCCACCAGGGGTTCGAGCTCATTGGGGCATGATGAGCTTACACCCACACGTCTCACTCTGGAGCTGGGCCCCAACTGTTTAGACATTATTCTATAAAGGACAACATATTGATGGGTGTGTAGTGGTGATTCTTTTGAGTGTTTATCCTTTATTGAAGACCTGTTTTTAATAGCAACCTTCAAATACTTGAAGGGTGGTTCCAAAAAGGATGGAGTTAGACTGTTCTTTGTGGTGATAGATAACAGAACAAGGAGCAATGGTCTCAAGTTTCAGCAAGGGAAGTTTAGGTTAAACATAAGAAAGCACTGGAAGAGGTTACTCACAGAGGTGGTGGAATCTCTGTTTTGGAGGCTTTTAAGCCCCAGCTAGACAATGCTTTGGTTGGGATGATATAGTTGGGGATGGTCCTGCCTTGAGCTGTAGATTGGATTAGAAGACCTCCTGAGATCCCTCCAACTGTAATTTTCTTTGATTAATAACTGTATTGTTAAGAGACATCTTAGACAAATTTGGGGCACAAGGTACCCTTCATTAGGTACCATAACTGGGTTCTGTCTTACCTGAGGAAAAGTACCTTGTATCTGAAAGCTTGTCTAAGATCTCTTCTAACAATATAGTTGATCCAGTAAAAGATAAAGACCCAAAAGAAACCTCGATTGTCACATATTTTCTGGACCATCATTCCAACACTACTAGAAAGTATTTACATAAAAAGTATGTTGCTGATTGATTTAGTGCTGCTACACTTCTAGTCTTGATTATCTTTGATTATTTGAGGTCATAGTCTGGAAGCAAGCATATGCATATGCCATTACACAGAAAAGTTTGCTAGATTCTACATAACTTAATATTCAGGGATTTTGCATTTGTACCAAGACTTATATTTGTACCAAGGCTGATAGTTCTAAGATCCTTTGCAAATACCCAATTGTATTGATTATAAAAATTAAAGAAAGTATTTATTTACTGAATAGGCTTCCAGTACTTTCTGAGTCAGTTCAGATTTCTTCATACTTCCAACTTACACTGACTGTGCTCAGAGACCCCACATGATTGCTGTCTTTGTAATAAAAAACAATCTCTGTCACTACCTAGCTGTCCTCTACCAAAGACTGCTCTTATCTGAGATAGTACTTTGTCAGCTTTTCCCACCCACACGCACACACACACACACTAGGGAAGCTGACTGAAATAAGAAGACTAAGCACACCCTTCCTCTGAATAATATCCAAACTGTATCCCACCCCCTGCCCCTCTGATCTAGTAGTTTTGGTATGAAAGATGAAGGATCTAAGTCTTTACATGATTCTAGCTAAAAGACAGTTCTCAGTCAAGCTGAGTCCCTGACAATTTGAGGAGTGAGAACATTTTGCTGGTGGATAAAGCTTGTATTTTTATTTATTACAGCTAACATGATTATAGCTATGGTATGACTAAAATAGGAAGTCAGTCTAAAGAACCCATAGTAGCTGCTGCTGGGAGAGACAAGTCAAAGAACCCAAACTATTGTGGTGAAAGTTTGCTTCAATTTGAGCAAACCAGCTGAAAGTAAAATTATATTTACAACTAAAATGAGTTGCTTTTTAAACAGATGTGCATGATCCTGCACTTGTATGAGAAAACCAACTTCAGTTCTTTCTCTATTTTTCTCATGAAGAATATAGGAATGCATTACTATGTCCTCTTATAGATACTCTTGAACAAAATAAAGGTAAAATAGATGTCACCAAATGAAGGAGATAGGCTATGCTGGTATGTGTCCTGGCACAGCAGATCTGCTTCACTGGGTGAAACAGATGTCACCTGTTGTCTCAGATGATTGGACCCCTGTTCCTCCTGAGAGTAGGGTTTTCTGGGTTTTCTCTGTTTGCAAAGATGTGCGCATGGGCAATCTGATTTGGGATGTATCTCTGCAAATGGGGAAATCCTGGGTTTCCCCATTTGCAGAAGTGTGCTCCCAGTCAGGGAGTAGCAATGCACTATGACATCAGGAAATCTACTGCTGGCCAGTTCCTGGGGTGAATCTTGGGAAATGAGGGAATCTAGCCAGGCACTCCTGGGGCTTTGGGGGCTTGATTCAGCATCCCCTGGGAATGGGAACTCCTGGGGCATGTAGAATCAGGTACTTCATGACCCAGGAGTATCTTTCTGGGGTGAGTGCAGGAAGCTTTGCCCTGCCTGCACTATACCCCTTTGAAGCAAATAGATGTTCCCCACAAAAAAATAGTGAAAATTTTAATTAATGACTACATATTTTGGGCATTTGTGGTGTGACAAAGGGCATACACATCTGTTTGCTTGGTCTGTGTGCCACCAGAAAAAAAACATAATGGCAGAAGGGTAACATCTGTTTCTGGCCCAAGTCTCTGAAGCATTATGGGTGTAGACAGAAGTGCAACTCCCTCCTGTAACTGAGAATGTTTTGCAGGCAGTGTTTTAAGTTACAACAATCTCCTGGAATGAACAGAAGTTCATCATTGGTTCCAGAGGGGAGGGGAACATAGCTGCTGGCTGAAGCCTATCAATAGCCCCTCCTTCCTGCAAAGCTACAAAGTTTTTAGAATGGGAGGGGGAAAGTAAGTAGATCCCCGCCCATTCTGAAATGGGAGTGGATCCCCCCCGTCCACTAGGAAGCTCATTCTAGATGTTCGCCAGCCAGTTCCGGAGGGTGGGGTGCATATATTGGAGCCTCCCCACCTCCAATTCATCCACCCCCTCCCTCCAGCTGGGGCTCAAATCCCCCAGACTGAATGTCCTCTGTTCCCTTTCCCCCCTCCCATTATGAAAACAGCTTAAGGATGGCAGGCTGTGAAGACAGAAATTACAAAAGATGCTCTGTTTTGAAGCATCTTTATCTGATCGCCTACCCGACTAGCCATTTTTAAGCTGTCTGCAGCCATGCACTTGTGGTTCGACACAGCTATAAACTGTGTTCTGTGGCCAGATCAGGTGAAAATTGTTACTTCTGTCTGTGCTCTATGATCCAATTCCATTTAAGTCAGTAGAAGAACTCCCACTGCTCTGAAATTACATTCTAAAACATTATACTTCATCTACAGAAGGAGCAAGAAAAGGGGAAGTATTGATTGATTTTTCTATAATTTTGCAAAAAAAAGTTATTTAATTCATTAGATTATTAAATGTTGTGGCATTTCTTTTAAAAGTTAAAACAATGAGATCGTTTTCCACCACGACAAATCTATTTTAATGTAGTTGTCTCTCACATATGTCAATGATCTTGCGATCTACGTTATGATGAATATTCCAAATATTTGGGGTAATCATCCAACCCTTTGTAAACTAGAACATCATGAAATATGCACAGCATTCTATCTACTTGAGTAAGTGAAGGATACATGCTTAAAGAAAACAGAATGGAATTTAGTCCCTTTCTTACTATAGCCAAATGCTCCGTAATGTTTTATGTTTTCACTCAATATGTCTTAGATTCTAGAAATGTTTTCTCCTGAAACCCTGCATTGTTTTTTGATTTTGTCTTTAGACTCTGAGCGTCTTTTTTTTTCAAAAGTAAAATAAAAAGCTTAGAATTCTTTCAGTTAAAATGTACTATCACATGTAATTTCAGATATAAAAATAAATTTTACAATTGTATACTTTGAGACAGATTTAAGAGAGAAAATGTGTCTTCAGAAGGGGACAGAAAAAGGATCGGGTTTATCATGGTTCTCAGAGTATGAAAAGATTATGGCTGAAGGTGATGTTTAAGAAGACATTATAAAGACTATAAACAATACAAAAAAAAAATGTTACTACAGAGAATGCTGGAAAAATGCCACCGGTTCAGTAATAACAGCTAGTGCTGATTTACAGAATAAAAAAAAAAACCTAGCATGTCAAAATGATAAACAAAACTAGGCATAAACAAGAATAAAAATAGAGCAGAACATATTTCATGAAAGAAGTAGGGAAGAAAGGAAGCATAATTGTTCAAGGCAAAATAGTAATGGTAGAATTAGAAAATTAGAACAAAGTCAGGATAAATTAAAATAAACATAAAGAAAGATAGATAGTCAAGGGACTAGATTAGGATAAAACCCTGTTGAATATCAGAAAGATGCAATTAAAACCAAACCATTTAAGAACATTACCCCAGCTTGCTCAAACACTAAACATTTCATATTATTATTTCATGGGAGGTTAGTATTCTCTTCAGCCCTGATTTTATGAAGATTTATGCATGTAAATATTTTTATGGACATTGTCATTTCGTTTATCCACAGTGCATAAAATTAAGTCTGAATATTATTCTTTGTAGGATTATGAAAGAGATGGAAACACACTCCCATTCATTGTTTCTACATTATTGAGACAGAATGACATAAATTACTGCTTAAAAGTGTTTCACCTTCCAAAGTACCCTACCTCTAGCAATGGATTATACTAGATGCTTCACACAAACTCTCCAGTGGGCAATAATGGGATAAACTGAGGAAAGGAGCCCTGCTGAATTGTTGGAGAGGATGCTGAAGAATGAGAGTTTCTATTCCTTCCAATGTTCCTATTAAATTTATATTACACACACACACATTTACCCAACAATTCTTGATCTTGCTATTAATACACACATGCAACATTCATTAAAAACACTGGAGAAAGTGATGTCAGCAAGAGAAATTAAATTTTTTTCTTGGGCATCTAAATGTGAAGCTTAGACAGAACCCAGACATATAAGTTCAAGAGTGATTTAAATTATGCCTGCACCAGTAGCTAGAAATCTCTTTAGGTATTATAATTAATTAGGGCCTTCCATGCTGCACTGCTGCTAGTCCATAGCCGCCAATTTCTAAATGCCTACAATAGGATTTTGGTGCATACTCCAGGGTGTTTCAGGTAGTGCTTTCCAGTATACCAGAGTACCTATCTAAGTTAAGCTCAGTAGTGATTCAAAACATTGCTCGGAAGCACCTAAACTTATCCCTCCCACTAATATATTCTGTATTAATAGACAGTTTCATATTGGATTTTGAACAGATAGGACAAACACCTTCAAAAGGAGATTGTTCATGACATCACCACTAACAATGGTTATCAGTTTCTATATTATCATAGAATCATAGAATCATAGAATTAGGGTCAGAAGGGACCTTGTTAGATCTTCAAGTCCGACCCCCTGTCTGGGCAGGAGAAAAAACTGGGCTCATATGATCCCAGCTAGGTAGGCATCAAGCCTCCTCTTAAAGACCCCCAGGGTAGAAGCCAGCACCACTTCCCTTGGAAGTTGGTTCCAGATCCTAGCCGCCCT
>NW_017729032.1:229355068-229355414 GCF_001723915.1 Gavialis gangeticus
ACTCTCCAACAACTTATGGCCGTTATTCCTTGTTATGCCAGGGGGTGCTAGGGGAAACAAAGTCTCTCCCAAACCCTTCTGGTTCCCCTTAGTGAGTTTATAGACTGTCACCAGGTCCCCCCTCAGCCTATGCTTGTGAAGGCTGAACAGGTTCAGGTCCACAGTCTCTCATTGTAGGGTCTGCCCTTCTGTCCCCAGATCGTGTGGGTGGTCCTTCTCTGGACCTTCTCAATGTTGTCCACATCACTCCTGAAGTGGGACACACAGAACTGGACACAGTACTCCAGCTGTGGCCTGACCATTGCTACGTAGAGGGGGAGAATCACCTCCTTGGCCCTACTCGAGA
>NW_017729032.1:229360414-229366070 GCF_001723915.1 Gavialis gangeticus
GCTTAGGTTATATTTATGTCCAAAACAGGCTTTCACATTCTAAAGCTGGCTCTGTACTTCCCAGAAAAGGTTGTTAGAGTAAACAAATTGAACGATAATTGAATAAATATTCTGAGTCTTCTGAGATTGTGTATACCCATCTAGAACTCTAAAAAGTACCACCCTCAGGAAGACTATGATTCTGTTATTAATGGGGTTGATGATGCCCCCCTTAAAGTTTTGTTTTGCCAAGACATCTGCTCCAACATATGTGAACAAAGAAATAGAAGATCTTCAGGCCAACAGTGATCAAGCAAAAAACCCCAAACCTGTTAAGTAACTAATACAGTGTAAAATACACAGATAATTTAATGTCTGAATGATTATTAAACAAAAACTTATAAGTGCCAAAAATGCCATTGTTTATCAAACCAAGGAAGAATTAGAACAGCTTCAAAATAACATAAAATGTGAAGGACATGAACCCAATACTTAAAGTCCGGATTAGAATAAAACATTACAAAAATTTAGCATGAATGGAGAAAAAAGGTGATGGTTCAGTATTCAGAAACTTCAAGAACAATGAAGGCAGTACAATACTTTTAAGCCTCACTTAATGATACCAGTGAACAGGACACTATAGATGAAATCTTTCTTGCTTTTTAACCAGTCCTCCCATCTCATTCACAGTGGATGAATTCAAGCATGCTGTAGGACATAAAGCCTTATTGCTAAAGACCATGGTACAGCTAATTTATCAAGCTCTCTCTTAATATGTGCAATGAAACTATGGTCCAAAATTGTTTTGTTTGGTTCTTTTCCTTCTGGTTTGATGGATTGACAGGGCTTGCTCTGTGAGGGGATGGTTCAGTTAACTGAGGTGTGGGGTGGGCTTAGTAAGCTTATAAAAGGCAGCTCCTTGCAAAACAAGACAGCAGGAAACAGAAGGAAGCAAACCGAGAAAAAGTTTGCCTAGGGAGGCAGCTAGAAGGAGGAGAGAGGGAGAGAGTGTGTCTGTGTGTGTTTGTGCATACGTGTATGCACAGGTGCACCAAAGTGTGTTTTTGGTGTGTGGGTTTTGTAGGGTTTGTTTGTTTGTTTGCTTACAGACTAGATGTTGTCCTGAGATCAAAGGAGGCACAAATGGAGGCAGGTTCAGAAGCTGTGACCTGTGTCAAATGCACCGTGTTTGTGTTTCTCCAAGAGGGTCAAATCCATTTCATCTGCAACAAATACAAACTGGTGTCTGACTTGTAAGACACAATTTAAAGATTGGAAGCTCTGATAGCTATACTGTGTTTTATTAAGTTACATGAAGATGACTTGGATAGGAGTTATGAGAGGATGGCACTAGAGAGGCCAAAGAGAAAGAAGTGGCAGCATGTGACTACCAGAAGAAGGCGGGTCCCCAAAATTAAGGTGGAACAGATTGAAGTCAGCAACATATTTCAAGTACACTCTGGTGGAAGAGCAGAGGTAAAGGCAGAGGTGAGGATATCAGAAAGTAAGACTCAAAGAACTCAGCAGTGTAGAGAGTGTGGAGCACAGGGTCCGAGGTATGGGGTTTCTGAGACCACAGCACCAAAAAGGAAAAGAAATGTGGTGGTTGGGGATTCCATTCTGTGGGGAATGGAAGCATCAATTTGCCATCCTCATTTTGGGTCCCAGAATGCGTCCCTGGAGCAGAACTCAGGATGTCACAGAAGACTGCCAGAGCTTGTTCATCCCACTATCCTTTCCTGTCTGTCCATGTAGGCACCAACAGTACTGACAGGAATGACACCAGAAAGATCAGAAGAGAAATACAAGGCTCTTGACAGAAAGGGTAAAGGGTTTGGAACATATGGGGTGTTCTCATCAGTACTCCCTGTGAAAGGCAAGACTCCAGAAAGAGATCATTTTATCATGGAAATAAATGTATGACTGAGAAAGTGGTGTCACCAGGAAGGCTTTGGGTTCTTTGACAATGGACAAATGTTCTGCGGAGGAGGACTGCTATCAGGAGATGGGCTCCATCTGCCCAAAACTGAAAAGAGCATATTTGGATATTGTCCGACCAATTTAGGAGGGATTAAAAACTAGGTTCTTATTTTGGTCTTCCGCCTGCAGAAGTAGCATATCTGCAGGGCCCTGGGCATGGGCAGTGGTGATACTGAGCCCGCATCCCAGGTGCCAATGGCATACTCTCCCCCACATGCAGATGTAAGGCCTGCAGAGCCATGAGAAAGAAGCTGTTTGTGAGAGTTTGGAACAGTCCTGAGATAAGATGCTCTGTACCAGGTACCCTTGCACTGCCTAGCCTCAGGTCAGGGGTTGGGCATGCACAGATGCCCAAGATCCATGGTAAGGTGGGCAGGCAAGCCTGGGCCCAGGCAGCTGCCAGCTGAGCCCCACATCCCTGCTTACTTCCCTGGGCCAGCGGGCCACTGGGTGTTGGCCATGGGCAGCCTGCCAACCACATCCTGCTCCCAGGCCAGGACAGGCCAGGCTCCTGGCAGCACTTGCTGTTGTGGCTCCAGACACTGGGGTCCCCACTTCTCCTGAAGGGCAGCCACTTTCCTGTGCTGCTGCCAAGCCCATGGCACCTGGGCTTGGGGGCCACAGGGCTCCTGGATGACTGGGACAAGGTTCTATTCACGCCCCCACCCTCTCCACAGGGGGCATCTCCAGAGAGGTATCCCAGGGCCAACCCTGCACCCCTGTGCTGTCATTGCATCCTGAACATGCCCCTGCTGCACGTATCCCAAGGGAATCATGGCATTGGAGGCCACCCAGGACCCAATTCTGATTTTTCTCCTCACTGAAGGGACTCCCATGCCAGGGCTGCGACCAATTATTAGTTGATTGTCTGTCTCAGCCCTTGAACCACGCTGGGGCTGGTTCAAGACTGGTGCAGTGCTGGAGATGGGGCCAACAATTAGAGGGTTGTGCATGTTAGAGAACATAGTAAACATTACCATGTGACTGCTAGGAACATCCTAACTTTAATACTAGATAAATGTAATGTGCACTAACTGTCTCATGCAACAAGGCCCTTAAAGATTCATGGTAGGAATTCCAAAAGCCACTAAAAAAAATCCCCTAAAAACAATAGATTTATGCTTCTAACACATTTAGACACTTTTGAATCTCATAGCCATAGTCAATTTGAAGTTGTCAATTTCAAAAAAATAAGTTAAAAGTAGATTCTGGCATGATTCCATTTAGCAATTACTGTAATTTTATGTACTTATTATCTTACTTTTTAGAATGCATTTCTGTCCCCTCTATCTTTTTTTATCTGTCTATATGAAAAACGCTATAAACACCAAAAAGGAAACTGACTCTTCAGTAAAACAGTGAAACTGACTCTATATAAAGTATTATCAAATGTTCAAACTACAACAAGAAAGAGGAAAGTATTCTCTTATCTCTTTTAAGCATAGTATGTAAGGGTTGCAACATTTTTAGGATAGAAAGCTCAGAGCAAGAAATTATACTTTGAATTTGAAACAGATTTTGAATTGTACTTTGAAATGCACTTTGAATTATGCAGTGTACAGGTGTTGAGCCATAGAGTTAGTTTATAATTGTTTATATCATTCGTTCATTTTGTTTTGTTGGTGTGTTATAAATAGGTTACAAGCCACAAAAATGGTTCTGGATTTGTAAACCTCCTAAACTGAGGTTTATTTGAATCTAAAGGGTACATGTGATGGGGGTTTAGTCCTTATGATTGTGTTCTATGCCCTCTAAATTGAAATAGTGGGTTTTTAATTGAAACCCACCATTTCAACTCAGGGGTTTTATTTTTCCATCACCTACTGAGAGGGGCCTGATCCTTTTTTATTTATTTTTTTGGTGGAGCCTGCTGGTGGGCTGAGTAACCCCTGAGCTGCAGGGGACCGCATTCCTTTCCTCCACAGTGGCAGTGCCCCCTGGGCCCACCTGCCTGGGCTGCTAGTGCTGCCCCAGCTCAGAGGCAACACCTGACTTGATCCAACTCTTCCCCAACCCCAAGCTGGGGCAGCACCAGGCCTGCTAGCAGCCCACCTGGGCAGCCTCACAGGACACCACCATAACAGAGGGAAGGACCTGTGGTGACAGGGTGAGCTGACTAATAGCTGCAACACATCGTTGCAAACTAAACTCCATTGGGATGCAGTTTAGTTTGCAACAATGCAAAATCATTTAAAAGCCCCAAAACTCTTGCACCTGTACAGTGTGATGCCATTAAGCCACACAAACTGATTTTTTTGTCACATGCACATGGTAATGGCATCACATGTACAAATGCCCAAAGAGTAATTTAAAGTAATCTCAGGTAATTAAGAATATTTAAAGGGCTGTGTCTTCTTTCATAGCAAAGCAGAAAGACTTACACTGTGTAAAAAGCAAACGCTAATGAGGAAGCCATTATAAAAGTATATACATATGTGCAGGTAAAGGACAGTGGGATCTAATGTATGATCCACACAATAACATCTCCTGCCATGCCAGACATGCAGGGCAGGAGGTGTGATTGTGGGATCATGCATTAGTTCCCATAGTGCCTTCTTGCTGGTACAGGAGGCACCTGATTCCAGGATCCCCCTAGATCAGCAAGAAGGAAGCTCTCATGGCTTGGAGTCCCACAGTTGAGGGGCTTCCAGCCACAGGGGTACCCCATGGAACCTCATAGCTGGAAAATGCAGTTTCTGTGATCTCTCAGTCCCCAGGCATGTGAAACCCCTGAGGCTGGGAGATCACAGCTTGACAGCCATGTCAAGCCATGTCAAGATCACAGCTTGACAGCCACATACCCCCAAGGATGGGAGATCACAGGTACACCTCATGGCTGCTGAAACCAAGTTGGGTTTTAGCACCAGGAGGCATGTGGTGCCGTCAAGACCCAGAATTACTAGTTGCTGGGGCTGAGAGTCTCCTCACTTGTGGAGCTCCTAGCCCTGACAGGCTCCCAGCTGCAGGGGAAACCCTGCTACACATGTAAATTAAAGCTTGATAGCAATCAGCTATAAAGTTATTACACATTTTTTAAGTCTAATTTGATAGGTGACTGGAGCTTTTTATGGTGTGGTAGGTACTTTTCATGTGTTGCTGGTTTCAGTTAATTGCACAATTAACTAGCTAATTGCACAATACCTGTGATGTGTAGAGGGGGCCCAAAAGAGATCAATAGCTATAGTTACTAGACAGGGACTGATCTCTTATTACAGCCTGGCATCTTTTTCAAATTCTCCAAAGGATTCTCCCTCTTGTTGTGACCTTATGTATAATTCAGCTCTTTCCAAAGGTTCATTCCTTTTTTTTTCTTTTTGTGGAATGCAGTACTCTCTAAATTTTGAGCAATGTTTCATAATCAGTCTGTTCTGCTTGATCCGTTGCAGACTTTTATATATACCCAATGCCTCAGAATCTGCTATATTCAGCAAAAATAGCTACCTTCTGGTCACTTGACTTCTTAGTGGCTGTACTCACCTTCATATCCAGGTTGAATTGTTGCTCAAACTCTTGGCACTGGCTTTATGAACCAGTTCCAATGTTTTGATGCAGGCAGGCACAACCTTTCTCAGTGAGACTTAGCATGGCACCTCCATTTGATAAGAGGAGAATTTTATTGATACACAATGATAGCAAATAAGACTTGCGTGAGCAAAGTGAGTAAAATGACTACACAGTCCTACATATTTACCAGTCC
>NW_017729032.1:229371070-229371548 GCF_001723915.1 Gavialis gangeticus
ATGATAGCAAATAAGACTTGCGTGAGCAAAGTGAGTAAAATGACTACACAGTCCTACATATTTACCAGTCCTAGAGTTTTGCAAGGAGAAGGTACATCTGGCCAGTACATGAATGCCACCTCTTGAGTCTTGCTTGAATCAATCTCTTGGATTTCCCAACAAGGATGTCTGCAGCATTGGAGGTAGGGGGTGATGCTGCATCATTGCCTGATGATCCCTCCTTTTGCATACTTTTTCTCCTGCTGACTTTTCATTTCCAGGTACCATTGATTGGTTTTCCTGATTATCATGCTGTTCATATCCTGCCCTGCCAGCATAATCCTCTGTTTTTCAAAAACATCAGGTACACACATCTTCATTTGGTCATTTGCCAGTACCTTTATTTGGTCAATTCCTGTCTCCTATTTTGGTCATTCCCCGAAGACTGGATTCCCAGGGGCATTTTCATAGTTTCATAGTTTCTAGGGTCGGAAGGGAC
>NW_017729032.1:229371559-229391661 GCF_001723915.1 Gavialis gangeticus
CAGTATCAAAAGCCTTCCTGAAGTCTAGGAAAACTATAACTGGGTTACAGCTAGTCATTGTGACATGATGCTTATTTTGCACATCCCTATTTTGTTTTGGGTCTTAAGGGAACATGTGGCTGTTTTACTATTGCGCATTTCCAATTTCCAAGAATATATATGCATGTCCGTATGCTAATATTGGACCCTTGGATGCTAAAATGCTGAGAATGTGAATCTCCTTGTTGTTTCCCCCAAACTGTTGCCATAAAAGGACATTAGAAACCAGTTAATCCTTGCCATTTTCCTGGACCATTGTCCCAATGCAGTATTTCCTGTTCCTACCAGCCAATTTCTAAAAACAAATTTCTAAATATCATTTTCTAGCCATCACAAATCTCCTTCAGTTTTCTGCCTTGTGGCTGAAAAGTTTCAATTCTGCCAGAGCCCATAGTTGAGAGCCCACAGTTGCTCCCTTTTTTTATTCCCCCGTTTTTCTTTTTTTATGTTCATTCCATGCAATGCAGTCACTTGTTTTCAACCACTTCTAGTGCCATGTTGTTTTGTGGGTTCAATTCGGTGGGTCAGCAGCCTTTTTTACAAAAAAAGGTTCTTATTGCTAACACCAGACATACCTAACCCCCAGACTCTCTCTCCCAGCTCTGTCCAAGCCTACTTAGCTCTTAAAAGTATGCAATCCTCACAGCTGCCTTGCTATCCTTTCACAATGTTAGGTGCTTCATAATGTTTTATGATGTACTATACAATGTTAGGTATGATTCACAAGGTAAACACAGAGATTTAAATTATAAATCCAGAATGTCAACAACATTCTGACCTGTTGTGATCCTTCTGAGTTGTCTGCAAAAAAAGAATTGCTCTTTTATTTTCTGGTAGTCAAAAACATACACTAAAATTAAGAGAGAACATTTCCTGAGAGGTGCCTTCAGTCTAATGAGGAGTGCCTTGAGTCTAATGAGGTTGAGGAACCATTAGTGTAGGATGTGTAGATTCCTTCAATGCATGCTGCACTATCTTAGTAAAAATTCTTCCGTTGTTTCATTAGTGAGTTCCTAAAGTAATTTACTATAGAAAATTATTTGTGAGCCTAGTTATTCTTTCTGATATGGCAAAGTATATGCTTATATAATATATAGAATATCCATAGGTACCAGACTAAGAATGTACATAGATTTTTTGTAGAACTGAGGCCCAGTGATTAACATGAAATATTATAAAAATAAAATAATTATCTGAATGCCATAGCATTTTGAGGAAAATAATATTTATATTGAAAATAATATTTCATTTTCAAAACCAAAATTTTTTTAAACCATTATTTTTTTTAATTTGAAAAGTCTTACTGTAAGAATAAGTTGACTGAATAAAATTGGCAATAAGAGGAAGTGGAAGGAAGAAAACTATATATATATTGCAGAACTCTCATCAATTTTTTTCATTTTTTTTTGTTAAATAGAAACAACACACATTAGTATGGCAATTGCTAAGGGGAAGAATCTTTTTCCAAGTAGAATAATACCTAAATCAATCACAAGATAAGTCCTTGATTTGGATTCAGTGGATGCACTATCTACATCTGTCAACGGCAAACTTTCTAAGCCACGAACGTTTTTGGCAGCCATATGATAACTGACCATCTAGTAGTATTCCTTGTTCAACATATTTTATAACTCATTAGTTTTGCATCCTTCCACCCTTACAACAGGTTATGCCTTGGAGTGGCCAAGTCACTTCCTAGCATCTGCCTGGATTCTGCCTTGCTTGCCCCCTTGGACAAGCAAAGGTCCCACCCTGTTGTCTTAAAAGGCCATGCCATGATGTTATAATTCAAGGGTTCCCAAACTTTTTATGCTGAGGACTGGCAAACCATGGACTGGAAGTGACTGTGGACCGGCAAACTGTGGACAAGCAGTGACTGGCATACTGAGAGCAAGCAGCCAACACTTCTTTTATACTCAGTATAAAAAAGGGTTGGCTGCTGGTCCACAGTATGCTGATCACTTCCAGGCTGCACTTCGCCCATCTGCGGTCACTACCTGTCTGGCAGCCAACTCTCCTGCGGAGCAGCAGCCAATCCTTTGCAGCCCAGCATACCCGGGGGTTGGGAACCCCTGTTATAATTGGACTGAGAGGCTGACTCTCTAGATGTCAGGTATTAAACATTTATCTTTTCCTTCCTTGTCTAAAAACACCAGGAATATAAATGCTATTTATATTTCAACATTTTTCAGAGCCCACATTTCATGCCATGCAAGTATTACATAGTTCTGAGGATCTATTACTTTGCATATAGACTAATTTCATGTTTTTAGAGAGGTAAACTGGAGAATACAAGTGGGGGATACCACTTAATATAATTCCATATCTTTTAAATCTTCTTGAAGTTTTAAAAGCTAAAGTTTTAAAAGCTAAACATATATTCTTTTCTGACCTAAAGACCTATATATTCCCTTCTGACCTAAAGCTTTAAAAGCTAAACAAATATTCCTTTCTGACCTACCCTCCTTTATTTCCAACATTCCCCAGTTGTAATCAGAGGTCAGACGATAGTAATAGGTATCAGAGACATGGATTTCAGGAAAATACTGCTGGAGGATCCTGATCTCAAGCTAGAAGAAGCAATCAGCATGTGCAAAGCAGCAGAGATCACCTAGACTAGAATGAAGTCTTTAGAATGAAAGACAGATGCTTAAATTGTTTATGGAATAACAAAGCTTCTCCAAAAAGAACAGACAGAAAACAGAAATTGAAAGGGGATGCCTGAAAAATACAACCAGGGAGATCTTAAGAAAGGTAGCATAAAGAGCTGTGCATGCTGTAGTACCAAATATAGACCACAGCAATATCCTGTTTTTGGACAATGCTGCAACAAGTACAAAAGACTGAATTCTTGCTAGAGTGTTCAGAGGAGAGGAGTGTAAGCACAGAAAGAAACTTAGTGTGCAAACACTGCACAATGAGGTGAATACCAAAGTTGCAAGCAGCAATGAAAAGAAGTTGTATGTAGAAATGGTACAAGACACAATATCATCAGAAGACTGGAATATCATGCTGAAAGCAAATGGAACTCTTGTGACTTTTAAACTGGACACTGGTGCACAAGCTAGTGTTATATGAGTCTACGTT
Organism: Gavialis gangeticus; assembly: GCF_001723915.1. Lineage (NCBI taxonomy): Eukaryota > Metazoa > Chordata > Crocodylia > Gavialidae > Gavialis > Gavialis gangeticus. The sequence continues at coordinate 229,374,686 of NW_017729032.1, forward strand.
GTAAAGGTCTTGAAAAAGAAAGTAAGTATTCACAGCAAGCAGATGAGGCTCTGAGCTTACAGCAGGGAGCTGATTCCTACTGTTGGTACATGAGAGCTGGAGCTAAAAGGCAAAAATGATAATTAAAAAGGGAAGGGACTTCAGGAGGTCATCTACTCCAACCCCCTGCTCACAGCAGGACCATCCCCAACTAGATCATCCCAGCCAAAGCTTTGCCTAGCCCAGTCTTAATAACTTCCAAGAATGTAGCTTCCACCACACCTCTCTGGGTAACCTGTTCCAGTCTATTACTACCCTCCTGGTGAGAAAATTATTCCTAGTATCTAATCTAAACTTACTTTGCTGCAACTTGAGATCATTGTTTCATGTTCTGTCATCTGCCACCACTGAGAACAATCTAGTTCCATCCTCTTTTGAACCCCACTTCAGGTAGGTGAAGGCTGCTATTAAATCCCCTCTCAGTTTTCTCTTCTCCAGGCTAAATAAGCCCAGTTCCCTCAGCCTCTACTCACAAGTCTTGTGCCCCAGCCCACTCACCATTTTTGTTGCCCTCCACTGGACCCTCTCCAATTTGTCCACATCGTTTCTGTAGTGGGGAAGGAGGGGGGGTAGCAAAACTGAACACAGTACTCCAGGTGTGGCCTTACCAACGCTGAATAGAGGGAAATAATCACTTTCCTTGACCTACTGGCAATACTCCTACTGAGGCACCCCAGTATGCTGCTAGCTTTCTCTGCAACAAGGGCACACTGTTGGCTCATATTCAGTTTATTGCCCACTGCAACCTCCAGGTCCTTTTATGCAGAGCTGCTGCCCAGCCAGTCAGCCCCCAGGCTGTACTGATGCATGGGATTCTTCCATCCTGAGTGCAGGACTTTGCACTTGTCCTTGTTAAACCTCATGAGATTTATTTTGGCTCAATCCTCTAATTTGTCTCAGTCACTCTCAATCCTACCCATACCCTCCAGTGTATCTACTACTCTCCCAGGTGGTGTTATCTGCAAACTTGCTGAGGGTGCACTCCATGCCATCTTCTAGGTTGTTGATGAAGACATTGAACAAAACCTGCCCCAGGACCAAGCCATGGGGCACTCCACTTGATACTAGCTGCCAAAGAGACATCGATTCCAATGCTCAAGCCAGTTTTCTATCCACCTTAAAGTCCATTCATTCAGCCCATACTTCTTTAACTTGCCTGTGAGAATGCTGCAGGAGACTATAACAAAAGCCTTGCTAAAATCAATGTATATCACATCCACCCTTCTCCCCACATCCACAGATCCATTCACTTTGTCATAGAAGGCAATCAGGTTGGTCAGTCATGACTTCTTCTTAGTGAATCCGTGCCGACTGTCCCTAATCAACTTCTTCTCTTCCAAGTGGGTTAACTTGATCTCAGCAGTATTACTGCCCAGAGCACAGGGGTTGGACCCAATGAACTTGTGAGGTCCCTTCCAGCCCTTAATTTCAACATTTCTATGATTTCTATGAAGTACTTAAAAATTGATTCCTTGAGAATCTGCTTCATGATTTTTCCAGAGACTGGGGTGAGGCTAACTGGTCTGTAGTTCCCTGGATCCTCATTTTTTCCTTTCTTAAATATGGCCACTATGTTTGCCCTTTTCCAATCATCTGGGACTTCTCCTGATCACCACAAATTTTCAAAGATGATTGCCAAGGGCCAACTCCCCCAGCACCTTTGGGTGCATCCTGTCCAGCCCCCTGGACTTGTATATGTCCAACTTCTCTAAATAGTCCCTAACCTGTTCTTTCACCATTGTTGGCTGCTGACCTCCTCCCCAAACTGTGCTGCCTGGTGCAGTAGTCTGGGATATGACCTTGCCTGTGAACAACTGAGGTGAAGAAGGCATTGAGCACTTCAGCCTTTCTGCATCCTCTGTCACAGGGTTGCCTCCCCCATTCAGTGAGTGCCCAACACTTTCCCTGATCCTCCTCTTGCTACTGACATACTTCTAGAAACCCTTCTTGTTATGTTTAACATCCTTTGCTAGCTGCAACTCCAATTGCATTTTGGCTTTCCTGATTTCATCCCTACATGCCCCAGCAATGATATTATACTCAGCCCTATTTATTTGTCCAAGTTTCCATTTGGAAAAATAAGGTTCTTGTTTGTGACATATTTACTGAAGAGCTCCTTGTTAAGCCAAGCTGGTTTAGTCTTCCTGCACAACGGGATGGTTTGTTCATGCACTCTCAGTAAGGACTCTTTAATGTATAAACAACTGTCCTGGACTCTTCTCATACTCAGACTGACTTCCCAGGGGATCCTGCTTATGAGTTCCCTGAGAAAGCTGAAGTTTGCTTGTCTGAAGCCCAGGTCCTTACTCAGCTGGTCTCCATCCTTCCTTTCCTCAGGATTCTGAACTCAATCATCTTGTGGTCACTGCTACCCAAGTTGCCATCCACTGCTACATTCCTCACCAATTCTTCCTATTTGTGAACAGCAGGTCAAGAATAGCTTTGTTCCTAGTTGGCAGCTCCAGCACTTGCACCAGGAAGTTATCCCCAATACTTTCCAAAAACTTCCTGGATTGCCCTCGCAGCAGATGTCAGGGTGACTGGAATCCCCTATGAGAACTGGGATTTGTGATTGAGAAACTTCCACTAGCTGTTTGTAGAAAGCCTCATCCACCACTTTCTCCTGGTCTGGTGGTCTATAGCAGACACCCACCATTACATCCTCTTTGTTGCTCTCCCCTCTAACCTTAACCCAGAGACTTTCAACAAGCCTATCTCCAGTTTCATACTGGAGCTCTGAGCAATCATATGTCTGTTTTATATAAAGTGCAACCCCTCTTCTTTTTCTTCCTTACCTGTCCTTCCTGAACAGTTTGTACGCATCCAGGACAATGCTTCAGTCATGTGAGCTATCCCACCAAGTCTCTGTTATTCCAATCACTCCTACAATACATGCTGACATAAAAATACCATTAGCTCTAAGACAAAGCATGAATGCTGAACTAGAGAAACCAGTTGCTCAGGAATCTATTGCAAAAGTAGAGGAATCAGCAGAGTGGGTTCATTCTTTAGTAATAGTGCAGAAAAATCATGGAAGATGTTAGTGAGGTTCCATCCTCGCATCCACTTCTTTCTAGTTACAAGTCAGTGGAACTGACCCAAATAGAGGTTTCAGTAGATGAGGTCACAGGGGAGATTGATACACTAAACAGTAGCAAATCACCAGGACCTGATGGCATTCATCATAGGGTCCTGAAGGAGCCCAGATCAGACTGGAGGATTGCAAATGTGACTCCCATATTTTAAAAGGCTCTAAAGAGGATGCAGGAAACTACAGGTTGGTGACTCTAACTTCTGTTCCTAGAAAATCAGTAGAAACAATGATACAAAAAAAATTGTTCAGCATATGGATAAATATAACTTGTTGGGGAGAAATCATCATGGTTCTGTCAAAAGCAAATCATTCCTTACCAAACTACTAGTGTTCTTTGAGGGTGTTAATAAACAGGTGGACCAGGGTGATCCAGTTGAAACAGTATATTTGGATTGCCAAAAAAACTTTGACAAGGTCCCCCATCAGAGGCGCTTAAGTTACATAGTCATGGGATTACAGGAAAGGCCCATTCATGGATTAGAAACTGCCTTAAAGATAGATAATAAAGAATAAGTATAAATGGTTAGTTTGGGGATGGAAATAAGTAAAGAGTGGGGTCACCCAAGGATCTGTATTGGGACTGGTACTTTTTAACATATTCATAAATAATCTGAAGAAAGGGGTGAGTAATGAGGTGGCCAAATTTGTGCTAAGTGGTAAAGGCCAAAGTAGACTGCATGGAACTACAGAAGGATCTGGCAATACTGAGTGAATGGACAACTAAATAGCAGAGGAAAGATAATATAGCAAAGTAGATAAGGGTAAAGTGAGGCACATTGGCAAAAATAACCCAAATGAGACCTATACTATGATGCATTCTACATTAACTGTTACCATGCAGAAAAGAGATCTGGAAGTCATTGGGGACAGTTTACTAAAAATTGCAGAAAATGGTGGCAAAATAATAAAAAGACTGCTAAATGAAACAGAGGGGTTTCACACAGATCCTTATCTGGAATTAGTAAATTAAAGAACATCTTCTTTGAAACATGAGCTTTTGCCAGCTGAGTCTGTATCTGACAGGAAAGTTAGAGACAAAAATGTTTATTATGACTGGAAGCAATGAGAACTAGAACCTTTACTACCTCGAGACAGGATACATGTGCACTATGGTAAAAGACAGATACAGGAGGCAGTTGTCTCTATTGAGGTAGGTCTTAGATCTTATGAAGTGGAGATAAATGAAGGAAACATCTATGGCACATGTCTCTAAGTTTAGTAGAGACATTAGAAAACATCTGCAGCACATCCAGGAAGGATAGGAGAAGGAACAAACAGTGTCCAAACTGGAGAAGTACTTGGAGGAGACTAGAGTACAGACCAAGCAAGACAATACAGATTATAGCACAGACTGATCAAGACAATAAAGAAAGTAATGTGATATCATTCAGATCTGAAAGCCTGCAAAAGTCACCAAAAAAGACTGATTGTAAATCAATACTTAATTAAAATTTGAAGTAGTTTGTGTGTGTGATTGTTGTGTGCTGTTATTTGTTAAAAAGTGTCGTGTTTTTTGCTTAGAAAGGGAAGATTTGAGGATTTATGAACCAGGCAAGGTGGAACAGACCTGGGAGAAAGAGTCAAAGAGTTGTGTGTGCTGTTAGCAGTAATAAATCTTTTTTGTAAAAGTGGCTCCTGCTTCAGTGGCACCCTGTTGCGAATCACTGCTCTACACCTTCTCCTATATTATGAACAAATATGTGCAATTCCACAAGCAAAGAAGAAGGCTTATAGTTTAATCAATTACTATAAAGTCATTACTAATAAAGTTTATTTTCTCTGAGTTGGTGATTACTCAGTCCCCCCCCCCCCAAAAGCTTAGTTTATCTAGTATTCACTAAATGCTAGTGCACATTTTTAATTGCTTTATTTATAGATGCACAGAATAGCTATGGCTTGGGTCCTGGCTGTAAATAAATCTACATGATACATTTAGTGTTTGGTTTGGGTATTCACAATCCTGTATTCTCTTTCATTATTCCAGTTCTCAATTCTATTTACAGACAATTAATTCTGATTTTTCTGTGCCAAGGTACAGAAAACCTTGGGGAACACTGAAGGATTTGCAGCAATATTTTGTCTGAATGGTGCATCTTTCACTGGTATTTTTCTATTTTTCTATTTGACATACACATCAATACAAAATTTTATTTCATTGAGGTAGCACAATGAGATGAACTAATTGCAACAAATACCAAACAAAGAAACAAAAGGTACCATCTATTTTTGGAATAGATTCACCGTTCAAAACAAGATGTCTGAATAACCCATTGTGATTCATTATAGTTACATTTTTATGGTCTATCTGTAGCCACCACTCCACAAAAATATTACTTTCTTTGAATCTAGTCATTAGTAATACTTTAAATAAAATGGACATTAACCAATATTAGTGACGGTGGAACTCCCTTAGATTTATAGATTTATAATACAGCTAGTCACAATAACTTAAGAGTTCAGTGTGATTTCCTGTATTACAGCAAATACCTTGAAAATTGATAATGATTTGTTTCCCACTTTTTAAGCATTGGCTGATCATGATTATGTAAATTCAACAACAACAGCAACAAAAATCCCATAAGCTGTTTAGGGATTTTTTTAAGCTGTGCTTCAATCCAGTTTTAAAACAATATGTCAGTTAGACAAAAAGCACCATCTAATATAATGGGGAAGTTTCCCATAGGTTAGCTGCAGGAGCTTATGAGCATCTCTTAGAAAAATACATTTAATCAATGAGAAAACTTACAGAGTATCTACTCTTTGTCTTCAAAAATGTTTCACTGCCTCACAATTTTCTCCATTCCTTGAGAACTTTTCAAAAGCATAGGCAGGGAACACCTGTGGACTCAGAGAAACTGTCCACAGATACAGACTAGGCAAAGCAGGGTCTTAACTTAGGTCTCCCATACCCAAGTGTGTCTTTTTACCATGAGAGTTTTGGTAATCTTGTGATCAATTCCTGTTACCAGAAATTCCATCTTGAACTTAATAAACCTCTGCTATCAAAACAGGTGTGTTACTGTATAAAAATGATATGAATGAAATGAAAATGTTGTTTGGTAATAATAACAAAATGAAAAACAAGAAAACTCTTCAAGCAGTCAAATATCATAGGTGGGGAAACTGAGATGCAAAGTGGTTAGCTAACTTGGTAAAATCTATAGCAAACTTGAAGAAAAACTTGGCATCCAGTCCTACACTGTAACAAAAAGAAATCACAGTTCTGAGCATATGAGAAATGCATGGCTGAACCTCTTTGGATCTGTTAAAAAAACAACAAAGAACTAAAATAACATGTTTAGAAACAAGCAGAAGTAATAGAGAATAATGTCTCGGAGATTGTAAAGTTTGCATAAACAGCTTTTTTAATAATTTTTCCATGATTTAAATAGCTTGCAGTGGTGAAAAATTCTTTATCATTTAATATGCAACTGGAAAATTCCAGTACAATGATAAAACTTAGCTCTGTGTAATACTCTATCTCCTATATAAGATCATGTTATGGCTTTTTAATCTGAATGTGTCAATTACCAGTATTTAAGATCAGAATGAAACAATATATATTTGGATTCTTATTTAACAATATGTAATATTTCACAGCACAACATTAAAATTGAATATGGGAATTTGGTAAATATTTTAAACAGATGCTGGAGGGACAAATAATTTTTACATTAATTAAGTACTGGAAAGTCCTGTGAATTTACAACACGAATATGTTACAGTGTGCCATCTGAAAATGCACAAGACTGTTCAAATTAACTTTTTTATCCAAAAGATTATATATGGAAAAAAATAATTTAATGTGATGTATATTAAACTTACATCTACAAGCATATGTCTTCTATTTGGATAATTTATTTTCAAGTTGGAAAACTGAACATTTGCCTCTCGCTGGCTTAGAAACAGTATTTAAAGGTTTTTTTGGGGTGGGGGAATTGGAAGTATAGATATACGCATTATAAGGGGTCAAGATGGGCAGTAGGGGTTAACTGATTTGTAAGAGCCTGGGTTTCACACACAGAGTTCTATATAGCCCTGGAAGCAGACGGGTTGTCTAGCACGACAAGGCCAACAGCCTGAAAATTGAGTGGGGCATCCCATAACACAAGATCACAGCCTTCAAGGCAGACAGGTTGTGTAACACAACAAGAGCACATAGTATAGAAAACAGCCTGGGAACCAAGGAAGTATGTACCATGCTGTCCCATAACACGAGATAAGCAACACCAGTTACAAGGCATGAGAGCAGCAGGGGGGGTTGAGTCCTGGTTTTGGGAGAACAGACCAAATTAGAAGGCCTGGAAGGCTACGTGGATGTGTGACCACAAAGAGACAGCCAACCAGAGATAGCCATGGACAAAAGCAGAGACTTAAGATTAACAAAGGCTCCCTCCCCATTTTGCTCACTGAGAGGGGTCCCCATCCCCGAACCTGTTCCCATCCCCCAGGAAGAGTCCCCAAGGCCACCATGAACTGAGGGCATACCAGCAGCCCATCTCATACAACCAGCTGGAGGGGGGCTGTGGGCCTTGGCATCCCACTTCCAGACTGCTGATACCTAGGAGAAGAGATGTACTTTGTGATGACAGCCCTAGGGTTGATAGATACAGAATTGCTTGATTATTTGTATTGTTGCTTTAGATAATAAACTCACCTATTATCAACTGGCAGGTGTGGTCAGTCTGAGGGTTGTGCTTGCCCAGAACAAAAGGTATAGGGGCTAGGTCCAAATCCAATGCCAACACCTTTCATGGGACTTTTTTCTACTTTTGTCATTCTTGAATTAAAATAGCAAGACATCCTTTATGGTTAATCTAAATGGATTAAGTTTAACATAGTAAGATAAAATTATATTGTAAGGAAATTTCTATTTGAATTTGTTTTGCTGTGTAACTCCTTTCATAATTTTCTTTCCAGATGTTTATGTTTAGACATCAGTGATTAACATTGGGATATTCCAAATGGCCTGGAGGCTTGCTGGCAGGTATTACTAAACTTAAAGACATTAGCTATGATAACTGAGTTTTCTTGAGATGCCCATAGGGATTACTGTGAGAAACTTTAGGAAAGAAGCAGGTGAAGTGTGGGAGGTATAGAAAGCTGTCTGATATTAGTCACACCTACTCAAAACTGTAGGTGAAAAATACATGCAAAATAGTGCTGATAAACCATTGACTCAGGGTTAGGTGGTGGAGGAACAGATTTTCAGTGGGACCAAGTGTCAATATCAGTTTTGGAAGAAGAAGGTCTGTTTCATGCCTTCTGTGGGCATTATTATTACTTGCACAAGTTCAAAATATTGGCCCTAGTAGGGAAGAATCAGATTTGATTATACCTATTAGGTACATAAATGGACTTCATCACCTAAGTGCAAGATTATTCCACCTTGATTGAGTCCCTGAAAAAGTATTAGTATAAAAATATTCATTCTCCTAATGACTTTTCTGGTGACTCAGTCTTAGGGTAGCATGGTGATATGTTACAAAAGTAGATGTACTAATCAATTTTCAGTGTCTTAAAATGGAGTGGAGTAGACTCACATGTGTCTAAATTAACTTAGAAATGTAATAGGTGCAATAGGATCTGGCTCGTGATATATATATGGAGTCCTTTGTGTTCATCATATCTCATTTTACTTTCACTCAGAATTATCATCTGAACAATGAAAAATCTTCTAATTGACCACAGTAAAATTTTTTGCATTCTCATTGACTTACTTCCATTACACACTGCTTTTGCAGTATCCCACTTCATTTTTATTTATTGTAATATAAAACATCTGCACTATGAGTTTAAACTGTTTTTAGATTCCAGTTCAAATGCCTGAGTAAATATTTGTATAAAATGAAATATGGTATATTTATTAAAATAATAAAAGAAAAAAATAGATAAGAGCCAGGAAATATATAGTACTCCAACGTATAAATTATAGTATCTGGTTCCAAACTGACAAATACCTACAGTAATATTAAAGAAGCAGTAGGATGCTAATATTGTCTAAAGCTGGGTCACTGAGAATATAGGTGAAATCAAGTATCAACAACTGCATGCCTAGTTGCAATGAATGAAAGTCTGTATATAAAGGATGTTTATAAAGTCCTTGTGCAACTTTAAACTTTAATAACTTTGGATATATACATGAAGCAAACTGTAAACGATAATTGAAAGCATAATTCATTAAGTTTTTTAGCACAGTGTAAACTATGCATACAGTAAGGATCACAAATGCAATTCATGAAATCACTCGGCAGCAACTGGAAAATGTTTTCTATGAGTTGGAAAATCGGATTGACTTATGAATCACAAAAGATGGTGGTTATGTTGAAATTTGATCTGTATTGTGTTAAAACTTAATGAATTATGCTTTTAATCACCATTTACAGTTTGCTTCTAGCATGTGTACATCCAAAGTTATTAAAGTTTTAAGTTGCATAAGGACCTTATAAACACCCTTTATAAACTAATAACAATGATAATAGTGGTTATGGTAGTAGTAATAGTATATAATCAAGTAAATAATAGATTAATGGATATCAACTAAACGTATTGAACTGAGGCTCTGTCAGCCACAAACTTCATGTTGGTTATGATCCTGGGAAGAGACTGTTGGAAAGCACCCACTTCATTGTAAGCTTTGTAAGCATATCTGTAGCTAGTCAGGTTTCACTAACTGATTTAATGGTAACTTGCACTCAACACAAACTCATAATTCACAGGCACAGTCATTTCACCCTTATTAAAATAAAATATGACTTGCTGAGCATTAATAATGCACTTGGAACTATAGAAAGTTTATATAAGACAAACTTCATGCCTAAAAGATGTGATTTAAAAGTGGTTGTGAATAAGGCAAAGCCTACTGGTGACCCAGATGGGCCAGCCACCTCTCAAGAATGCCTGACACTTGCCTGCCAAAGAAAGTCTTCTATGGCGAACTGTCAAATGGAGTATGCTTTTGCGGCACACCAAAGAAGCAGTACAAGGACACCCTAAAGGTGTCCCTAAAGAGTTTCAGCATTGGCCCAGAGTCATGGGAGCAAATTGCCTGCAACCATCCATCCTGGATGTCCCAAATCAAACATGGCGCATCGGCCTTTGAACAGCAATGCATGACAGAAGAATTGAAGAGATGTGCAGCCAGGAAAATGAAAACCTCCCATATCCATTCATCACTGCACACCTGCCCCTGATGCAGCAGATTGTTCAAAGCATAGATCAGACTTATAAGTCACCTACGTACTCATGTGACCTATCCTCCACCCCCACTTCACTCTCTTCCCTTTCTCTTCTTTTCCTCCTTTCTCCTTTTCTCTTTTACCCTTCCTTTTTTCTTTCCCACTTCTGCCCTGTCCTCCCCACATTGGATGCAGTCGTCTTTGCCCATGAAGGATGAAACTAACTGGTGACCCAGATGATAGTGTCACCTTTAATGTTTTTATTGGCAGAATAGTCCTCTGGGAAGAGCAATTGATTCCACAGGATTAGTACTAGCAGCTTTCACAAAAGAAGGGATTTTTTAGAAGATGGTAGAAGGAATAGCAAATGGAGGCATGGATTTCTAAGGTGGAGAGAGCATGATATGCAGAGCAGCCTTTTGCATAAAGGAATGGATATAACAGACAGAAATGTGAAGGAATCTAGCGCTGTTGATGGAGAGAATGGTACAAAGTCTAGCCTAGTATTTCACCTTTAATTTACTCCGTTACTTTAAAAATACACAATATCTCATATCTAACAATCAATAGGTATTTTTTGACCCACCAAGTCCCCTCCCTCATGCTACCATGTTGGGCCCTGAACCCACTGAAATATAGGGGAAGGGACCCATCTGGAGTCATGAGGAGATGGTGAAGATCTGGGAGAATGTCAAGGTCCAGTGGCAGTTTGTTCAGGTGACAAGGTCCAATACCTATGTTTAGAAAGACATGTCTTAGCAGATGCAGGAGCAGACACACTGGTAGTCTGACCAGCAGTGCCAGGCCAAGGCCAAGGCCAAGGCCAAGGGTCTGAGTATGCAGTCTGTCCATGTCTGTGACTACAACATGCAATCTGGAGCTGTCCACAGATGCATGCCCTTTCTGAGGGAGCTAGAGAGCATTCTGGCCCTGATGGACCCTGCTGAGTCCCTGAACATGTTTTTCAGCAAAGAAGGGCTTCAGGAGCCACGGACTGTGGGCCAGGAGGACACTCTAGTGGAGGGCACCTCAGGGAGGGAGTGAGTGTGGTGTTTTGTGGGAGGGGGAGTTTGTTACTCTGTTGGGGATGTAAATAAAGTTGTGGGTTTATTTCAAACTGTCCACAATGAACATGGTCTTGGGGTTGCCCTGTGGGACTAGGGTCCATGGGTGGCTGCCCAGGTGCCCTACTGTGAGGGAGGGGGTGAAGGAGGTGGTCCATGAGAACCTCACAGATACAGTGCTCTGGCCACTGTTGCTTGGTTTGTGGCTCACCCAGGGCCTTGGGTGGGAGGAGTGGGGGGAGAGGGGCATTGCCAGCACCTCGTGCTACATGTCCTCAACATGCCATGCCTTCTCTGCCCAGGCTTCATGAAAGAGGTCCCCATGGGCCAAGCACAGGGCTGTGTGGCAGAGTGAAGCCAAAAGAGAAGAGACCCAGCCAGGGCAGCCAGCAGTCAGCATGGGTGTGGAGTCCGGCTAGTGCAGTGACCAGCAAAAAGCCAAGGTGCTGGTCATTGCTGCTGGGGAGAGGGTGAGAAGCATCCATGTGAGTGCTGGACACAGGCTCTTGGGACAGCAATCTGGAGGGCAGTGCCAAAAGGCTGCAGACTGCTTGGGGCCAGAGAAGCATGTGGCTGGAAAACATAGTGAGAGGCAGCCTTTTAAACATAGCTGAGGTTGGCTGAGGGTGGCTTTGGCTGGCTGCAGCAGAGCCTGAAGTAGGTGAAAGAAGGCCAGGAGCATCCTTAGCCTAAACTGCTCTACCCAGGCTCAATTTGCTTCTGTCACTAAGTGAATGTATAGATGCTTTATCCAGATCAGTTAACTCTAGCGCAAATTACACCAGAGTTTATTCAGTCTCATTAATTACATATGTAGATATGCCCAGTTTACCTTATATTTGGCCAGTCACTAGAAGGAGGAAACTTGGTAGAGAAAGGAAGTACACGGGGTGGAAGAAGTATGTAGAAGTTTGAAACAAAACGGGAGAGATGAATCAGGTATAACATCTCTGGTATTTTTTACATAATTCTTATTATGAACAAATGCCAAACAAATGAGCTGTTTATTGTGAATACAATGTGTGTAAATGTGAGTTTTTAGGGAAGGAAAGTGCACAAGTAAGAGATGCCCATCCAACTCAATCCAAAAGATTAGTGTGTGGGGGTGGAAAGAACAGTAGTGAAGAGGGGGAGAGGAAGGAAGAAGGAACAATCTAGAAAAGTCCACCATATCTGTTTTTGTGCAAAAGCAAATCAGGAATAGTTCATTTTAATTTTACATACATTTCTGAAAGAAAATTGCTTTCCTATTTCCATTGGCCCTTTATTTATTATTTGTTTGTTTATTTTTACTTATTGATATACTATGAGAAGTGAGCAATGAATAGCAGGGGACATTTTGAAGGAGAAATTCAAGGATAATACTTCAAATAAAATAAAATATCAAGATTCCATCGAAGTGACAGAGAACGTGGGGGGAAAAAATCCTAGACAAGCATTACAAGCCTCAGACTGATATATAGTATTTTGATAAGATGCCACTAAGCTCTTTTGCAAGACAGATGTCAGATGCTAGAGCGGGTTTTCCATCCCCATTTGCAGCACTACAAATCTATGACAGATTTGTGTTCTCAAACAGTTATTTGAGCATAGCAGGGACAATTTCAATTTATCTGTAATTCCGTTTTAACCTGGGGAGGGTCACATCTTTTTAAATTTATATCTGGAAAGATACTGAATTTGTAAAGGGTTTTAAAGTCCCATGCAGGAATGGAGTGATTTCCTTGTGCCGGTTGAAAACTAACACAAAAGTAATCATCAAGGGGATTAGCTTTTTCCTGGGTGTCAGTTGTCAGCTGCCCCATTTGATTCAGCAAGGGTCCGATGTTGCACCTGGTTTTTTTTCCAACTTCCCATATACTTGAAGAAGGACTTTTTATTGTCCTTGATTCCCAGAGCCAGTTTGAGTTTGGTTTCAGCCTTGGATTTTCTGGTATGCTCCCTACAGGTGCAGGTCAGTGATGCATAATCCTCTTTACTGGTAGTTCCCAACTTCCACCCCTTATAAGCTTCTCTTTTCAGATTTACAAGGTCCATGAGTTCCCTATTGAGTCAAGTGGGTCTCCCAGCCTTTTTGCTACCTTTCCTATGGGCTGGAATGAACTTTACTTGTGCTTTTAGGATCCCATCCTTAAGGAGCAACCACTTATTGTGGACTCCCCTCCTTGTCAGATCATGGTCTCTCAGGGCCTCAACAACCGATCTCCTGAGTTTGTGAAAGTCAGCTTTTCTAAAGTCAAGGATTTCTCCATTGCTGACTGATTTGCCAGCTTTGCAATGAATAGAGAAAGTGATCAACTCATGATCACTGTTACCAAGCTTCCCTTCAATCCTCAGGTTGCTGACTAGATCAGCCCCTTTGGCCAGTACCAGATCCAGCAGGTCCTTATTTCTTGTCAGCCCACAGACTTCATGATTCAAATACAGCTTGTCAATGCAAGTAAGGAAGCTTCCTTACTTGCAATCAGCTTTGGCTGAATGCTCTTCCCATTAGATGCCAGAGTGGTTGAAATCACCCATGATGACCATGCACAAAGAGAATGCAGCCTCTGCCAGTTCCCTAGCAAATTTGGGCTCAAGCTCTTCCTCCTGGTTAGGAGGTCTGTAATAGACTCTTACAGTTATATCCCCTTCACCACATTCTCCCAATATTCTAATTCAGAGAGCCTCAAGTCACTCTCCTTGGGTGTCAATCTTTGCTCATAGGGAAGTGTACTGCTCCTTCACATAGAAAGTTATACCCCTGCCCTTCCTTGCAACATGATCCCTCCTGTACAAGGTATAGCCATTGATACCTGTGGTCCAGTCATAGGTGGAGTCCCAGGTCTCCATAATTCCTATGAGATCATATTCATTTTTGCTTAGCAGAAGGGCCAGTTCCTCCTGTTTGTTCCCCATGCTCCTGGGATTTTTGTACGGGCAGCTAAGCCTGACATTGGAAGCCCTGGGCTTCCCTGTCCTCTTAGAAGAGTCCCATCCTTGGGCTGGAGTAGGAGTGAATTCTCTTGTGTTACCTGACCTGATGATTCTGTAGTTGTCATTTCCAGTCCTTGCACTAATGATTGTCAGCCCATCCCTGGCAATCTTAGTTTAAAGCCCTGTCAAGCTGGTCAACCACTCTGACTGAGAAGAGCTTTCCCATCAGAGTAAGGTGGAGGCCATCCCTTCCTAACAAACCACTGCCTCTCTCTCTGAAGTGTAGATTGTGTTCGAAGAAGTCAAAGCCTTCTTGATGGCACCAATGCTGCAGTTTTCTGTTGACTTCTTCAGTATGACTTTCCCTCCTATGCCCGTGACCCATAACTGGAAGGATCAAGGAGAAGTCTACCTGTACCCCTAACCCTCTGCACCCAGCCCCCAGAGCCCTATAGTCACTCATGACTCAGCCAGGATCACTCCAAGGTGTGTCATTCATGTCCACATGGATGAGGAGCATGGGGTAGTGATCAGAGGGCTGGACGAGTTTAGGAATCCTTTCTGCTACGTTCTGGATATGGGTCCCTGGGAGGCAGCAGACTTCCAGGGCTAGCGGGTCAGGACAGCAGATCACTCCCTCTGTCCCTCTCAGGAGGGAGTCGCCTACCACAACCACCCTGTGTCTTTTCTTAAGGGTGGCAGCTAGTTGCCTCCCCTCATCCAGGTGCTTCTGCTGATGTCTCTGCTGGTGGTGTGAGAGGTGCAAACCTGTTGCTCAGTTCCAGGGGAGGAGTGACCCTGGTACTACATGTCTTGGGACCTGAAATTACCATCGTTTAAGCATCCCCTGGATGCAGCTCCCAGTTGACCTTCCTGTTGTCCATCTTCACACAGTCAGGCATCAATACTCTTCTCTCTTCATTCTTCAGAAGAAAAGCCTGACTGTAGTAGTCACCAATCTCCTGCTTGTGGGCTTGATGGCATGATGTCTGCATACCTGGTCCTGCTGTTCAATCAACTGGGACTCCAGAGGAGTCACTAAGGACTTCCAGGACCTCACTAAGGAGCATACACCACAGATGCGGGTGACCTTGCTCCCATTCCCAGTTACTGGCAGCTGTGCCAGGCAGCTCCAAAGCACGAAGCCATCTGGATGGAGGCCAGAACCATGGGTTCTATCTGAGTAGAGGCCTCAGCTGGGGCCGAGGTGGGAAGCTGTGGGGTACGATGCATTCCCACCATTGCATGGTAATAGATTATGTTGCTACCCACAAAGTGGTCTAGGAACTGGCCTGCAAACTGCTTCCCCTTTTTGAAGTCCCCATTCACTTGCTCCCTGGTTACAGGCTCCCTGGTCACCTTTTAAACTCTTCTGAGCCTGGGCTGACTCATTCCCCTTGTTAGGGCTTCTGTCAGGCCCAGACAGCAATCACTCATTCAGCAACCAGCAATCCCTAAACAATTAACAATCAGCAATCACTCAGCAGTCAGCAATCACTCCCACCTTCTCAGAGCACATGCCCCAAACAAACACTCAGCAAAACCAAAGGCACAGGCAGCTGGATCACTTTCCTGGGCAGGATATGGTGCCTGGCTTCTCTCCTCCTTCCTCTTTTTGCCTCCAGCAACTACCTGCAAACTGCTTCCCCTGTTTGCACTCCCTATTTGCTGGCTCCCTGGTCACATTCTTGTTGTTATCATCATGCATATTATTGCAATTATGTGAGCCATCCTTCCTTTTTAACCCAATTTTACTCTGTCATCCATAGCCCTTCTCATATATTATTTCTCTACTATTATTTTAACTAGTGTATGTCAATATTATAGAAACATGAAACTGAGTAAGCAATAGCAGTTACAACACCCGTTTTCCTAAAATTAGATTTAAATTCTGAATTGTGTGAAATGAATGAACTATGAAAAATATTGTTTTAAAAAAGGAGTAAAAAATTGTGAAAAAGTAAAAATATGTTCCAGTATTTGAAGTCAATATTTTAACTTATGTCATTTTTTTTTACACCTAGTAGAATATTGGCCACTTATTTTAACTTAATTTAAAAATATCTGTATACATATGTGACTGGCATCATCCACATGGCTCTCTACTGAAGTTTCCATTCCACCTTTAACTTTCTTTTTTCCACACCTGTAACTAACTTTTCTACCATACAACACTGATAATTTGAGTCCTTCTTGAAAGTTCCTACTAAAATTACATCCTACATGCAATCAGTCATAAGACTTTTCCTGCCCCAAATTCAAAAACTGTAGTTATTCCTTTAAGAAAATGAAATGTGGATATTGAGATTTTCTTGTAAGCTTTCACTTGAATTCCTCATTTCACTTCTTCCCCACTACTCAAGTTTATAAATGGGTAGAGCACTCTTCTGACATAACACTGATGATAAGCCTGTTTGTTGCACAATACTCACAAAGGGTAAAAACAGAAGTCAGGTTTACCCTTGGTTTGATTGTCCCAGGCTTTAACTCGCATTAAAATGGGCATAGGACAGTCATTTCTGGAGAAAAGGACTTGGGGGTTACAGTGGACAATAAGATGGATATGAGTCAGCAGCATGCCCTCATTGCCAACAAGGCTAATGGCATTTGTGCTGCATTAGTAAGAGTGTTGCCGGCAGATCCAAGGAAGTATTTTACTGTATTCCACTGCAGCCACAGGCTTTC
>NW_017729032.1:229396661-229397467 GCF_001723915.1 Gavialis gangeticus
CATGCCCTCATTGCCAACAAGGCTAATGGCATTTGTGCTGCATTAGTAAGAGTGTTGCCAGCAGATCCAAGGAAGTATTTTACTGTATTCCACTGCAGCCACAGGCTTTCACAGCTGCTTTAATTAAAGCAACCTCCCACTCTCAGAGCACATGTAAAAGTGCCCTAAAAGAGTATATTAGCTGTACAGGCAGTGCAAAAATATGCAAATGCTAGCTCTCTGCACCCTGTCCCAGTTGACAGTGCCATGGGACTGGGTGTCAGAGAAGAGGACACTGAGGTCAGGGACAGGAGATAACACACAGATATCTGTGAGAACCACTGAAGTTACAGTACAGCAGGAATGAGAAACATTTCCCCATGTTAAACACCCCTCTCCTTCCCTCCTTTCTTCCCTCCCTCCCTCCCTCCCTCCCGGTCCAAGAAAGACACTGTTGTGATGGCAGAAATCCCATGTAGTAATTGTTCTTTCAAATGACCTGTTCCTGCAGCCAGGGTGAATCCTGAGCAGTGTATCTGGAGAGGTTTGCAAGTGGCACTCCAGCACTCTTGCCACCCTCCACCCCCCCATCTAATCCAATTCCTGGAGAAAGTCTGCAGGAGCCACCTTTGTGAGGGATGACAGTGCACACAGGCAGCCATGGTGGCTCAAGGTCGGGGAGGGGGAGGCGGTGTGCACAGCTGCAGAGTATGTGAGGAATGTCTATAAGAGGCATCAAAGGAGCAAAGAAGAGATTCTGAAGGCCTTGGTTACTGCCTCTGAGTGCTAAGTCAATGTCATCTTCTTGGACTTCCAGAAGGCCTTTG
>NW_017729032.1:229398491-229404596 GCF_001723915.1 Gavialis gangeticus
GTCTTATGACCCCTCCCACCCCCAGTGCTCATTCCTGCCTGTGGCAAGCGGTCGGACTCAATGATCTGTTTAGGTCACTTCCGACTCGTTGATTGTATGATTCTCTGAACTAATTTCTGGCATCAAGAGCTGAGGAAGAGGAATGAGTAAAGACTCCAGATGTGGAGATGGGATAACTTCAGGCTGTGGAATGTCTTTACCTTGGTGAAGGAACAGGGCTCAAGGTGGCCACCAGCTGTTTTGAGGAGGCAACTCATGTCTCAGTGGGTCTGGCAGTTTCCCAGTGTCAAAAGAAGGAGTTCATGGACAGGGTCCTGGACCGCTTTGCTGTCACCTTCAAAACCCCAGTTAATGGCAGCACTGCCTTTTATAGAGGTCCTATAGCCCCTGATATGTCATATCCTGCAGGGTCCCCACCACACCCTGACTGAGAACAAGAGGAGTAGATGGTGGACTCCAGACAGGAGTTGGGTGAGGGAACCAGGAACCTGTGGTCCAGGGAAACATGTTACACAACTTGCCAATTGCTCAAATCACGAGCGTGACTTTATAAAGAGAGATAAGGCAAGGTGCCGCGTTTATTGATTACATGAGTTAGACATAGAGATTCAGGCACACCATTCATACAAACACACACATATTATCATATACATCATTACACACAGGCATACACATACACAAAACAACCATTTCATCCACACATACACCAGATATAGTTACCAGTAATAGTTGATCAATATCAGTCCAGGGTGGCCAACCTGAGCTTAGTGAGTAGATGATGATGATCTGAAGATAGCAGATTTAAAGATAACAGCTGGAGCAGGGTGAACAAATGCATCTGTGCTCTGATGAAATGGCAGTAGAGAAAGAGACTCACCCAATTTGGCATTTTCAAAGTGTTCTTTTATAGGGATTGGCATCCTTTGTTTCAATGCTTTGGGGTTTTTCCATACCCACCTTCTTTTTTTGTGGTTGTTCTTCTTCTGTCTTCAGCTTATCTTAGCCTTGGAGTGTTTTTGTTGCCCATCTGGCAGAATTTCTTCTTCTGTTATCTCCTTTGTGCCTTCGAGCTTCAAAGGGATTCTTCAACTGTTTGTTAGTTAGCGGTTGGTAACTTACATTTAGCTTACATAAACAGTTGAATCTTCTTCTTCCATCTCTGCCATTCTTTCACCATTCACTCTTTTACACACACTCATACATAAAGGCTATGCAAAGTTCATTCTCTTATGTCAAGCAGGATATAAAATGGAGTTTTCAAGTTGCTTACAGGACAAGACTAACACGGTTATATTTCACTATTATTACACTCTATGTTAACATCAGCTACACTAGTTCAGTTCATGCTACAAACAGAAAGGCCTCTTTCAGGACCACCTCTAGTGGGTAGCAGTGAGTGAAAGGAGAGGTTGGGTGCCCAGGGCCTGGGACAAGGGCCATCTGTGACACCATCCTCCTCCCTGAGCTGATCTGCATCTCTCTAGAACTGCTGTCACCCCATGTACACAGGCCACTCAAGCAGCTCCAAGACAGTTCTGGTGAGACACAGGAGAACTTGGCACCAGGGGGAGGGTGTACCCCACCAGCCCACCATGCATCAGAGCCTTTCTCCCTCATCTCATCAACCTGCCAGACACGAGGCCAGCAGAAGATATTTTCTGCTCCCTGCTACCCCTATCCTGGTCTGGATCCTATTCTGGGGAGTGTCCCAGTGATGGTAGGTTTGGGCAACCTTCATACTTAGTCTCCCTGCATGAGGTGGAATCCAGGTATGGCAGGTTTGGGTTTGTCATAGAGGAATAATGAGACCCAGGGGAAAAGGATGAGAAGTCCTAAGCAGGAGTGGTCCCTGCTGTGGAGATGCCTCCTATTCTACAGCTGCCTCTCCCACCACCACCCCACAGCCCTTTCTGGTGGAGAATGATTCCAGGATCACCCACCTGTCCAGCTCCTATGCAGAGAAGTTCTTCATCTTCACTCCCAAGTTAGGGAGTTAGTGTGTAAAGTTTAAGGCTTCTTCCCTGTGCTTCATCTCCAAGTTTCTGTTTATTTTTGCCTCTTCGGTAATATCCCTGACCCCAACCTCCTTTCCATTCCCCATCCTTAACTGACTCTCCAGGTTACTTCACCCCTTTTAGAAACCTCTCCTGCCACACTCCAACAGTTGCTGGGAGGAATAGGAAGGCAAAGGGGAAGAGGATGAGAAGACAGACATCAGGTACCAGATCAGGCACCAGGCACCTTCTCTGAGAAGGTTAGTGAGCCAGGACTGCCTGTGTGTTTGGCATGCTGGATGTTTCTTTGGTGAACTCTGTGGGAACATCCACATGAGCATGGATTTATTTTTTTCCCCTGGAGACAAAAAGCAGTTACACACCTTGTGCTGCTGCTACTTGTCCCCGGGGAATACCTGTGCCAAGTGACCTCTGGTGCAGGGCAGGTTACCCTTGGTGGGGTACGGGAGGCTTGAGCCAGCACTGGGATGGACCCAACAGCTTTAACTGGGGTTCTGGGAGCCTTCTGGATTTGCATCAGTGATCTGGATTTGCATCTTGGAGCCTGGCCAGTAACAAGAGCATGGCTCCAGATGGCCAGGCTCTGGCTTTGGGTAGTTCATGCTGTCCCTATGTGCACCACTCCAATTTCTTTTTCCTTGGGGTTTTTTTTTTGACCCTGGGATCTTCCAGAGTCACCCCGCACTCCTCGTGCTGCCATCTTGCAAAGTGCAGAACAGATTAATGAGCAGTATGTGGCACTGCAGACATATCTGTGGCACCACATACCACATGACTGCACTAATCTGCATGCAGCCTATGTGTTTTGGGCATGTGATCTGAGCAGCAGTTTGAGTGCTGCTAGCTGAATCATTGCTGAGTGATTGCTTCCTGTGTCTGACAAAACCTCTAATAAAAGGATGGTGCCAGTTCAGGAATTATGTTGGCCCAAAAAAGCCCAGTTCAGGATATCCATTTAACAGTGCCAGGGCATGGGCACTTCAGGACTCAAAGTGTCCTACTCATCCAGGGAGGACCCCTGGTCTCCAAGGGCCAGGAGGTAGTCAGACAGGGCTTCATAGACACAGATTCCCTGACAGTGTGTGGCACTGGTGCTCCAAACATCAGGGGGCTCACTCTCCCCACCCTCCTGGCAGTGCATATACTCAATGCACCATGTCTGGTCTGTACACCATGCCTCCTCTCCTGAGGCTTCATGAAATACCTCTGCCCTGGTATCATAGATAGTATGAAGGACACACACAATGATTAAAAGGTGCCTCAGGACAGACAACCCCAGCTAGGTGCTTGTCCAGTCTCCTCTTGAAGACCCCCAGGGTAGGGAAGAGCACCACCTCCCTTGGAAGCCCATTCCAGATTTGGGCAACCCTTACTGTGAAGAAGATCGTTCTAATCCCCAGCCTAAATTTGCTGTCTGTCAATGTGTGGTCATTGGGTGCCCTAGTAAATAGAGCATCTCCTATTCCCTGCTTCCCTCCCCTGTTGAATTTATAGGCAGCCACAAGATCACTTCTCAGCGTTCTCTTGTGAAGGCTGAAAAGATAACGTCCCTCAGTCTCTCCTCACAGGGCCTTGCCTGCAGGCCTCTGACCATACAAGTGGCCCTCCTCTGGACCCTCTCAAGATTCTCTGCATCCCTCTTCAAGTGCGGCACCCAAAACTGGAGGCAGTACTCCAACTGTGGCCTAACCAGTGCTTCATAGAGGGGAAGCATCACCTCCCTGGACCTGTTCATCAATCACCTGCTAATGTATAATAAAGTGTGATTAGCCTTGTTGATCACTTCATCACATTGACAACTCATGTTCATCTTGGAGTCAGCTATGACTCCAAGATCCCTTTCTACTGCTGTGCTGCTGAGAAGGTCATCCCCCAGCCTGTAAGTGTGTTGGTGGTTCTTTTTTCCCAGGTGCACTTCAAAATGGTGGCAGGGGTGCTTTATCTAAAGCTCATTAAAAGAGCTTTAGATAAAGCACCCCACCACCATTTTGAAGCACGGGAACACTGATATACAAGTTGTTCCAGACACTTTAATTGGAGCAGCTTTTAGAGCCATTCTTAAAGTGCCCTCCTCCCTGCCCTGAAGCACATGTATAAATGCCCTAGGTTGCTCAGAGAAAACTGCATAACTTAGAACAATTCCTGCTTTGGCTTTTTGAATGTCTGCACATGGCCTGTAAGTCCAGCTTCTATCTTATAAGTAAGATAGAACAGAAGTCTTGACTTACAAACTTCCTCTTACAATCTGGTTAATGATATGGAGGCATTAGTATCATATGTAAGTTTGTTTATCATTGTTTTATCAATGATAGAACGAAGTTATATAAGGTATGTTACTGAGGTGAAAGTATTTCTTAAAGGGAATTTTATCAATGTTACCTCTATCAAGAAAAAAATTATTGTAATGGATCAGTAATGAAGACAATACGATGTTAAAGGAATATGAATAGAATGCAACATTCACAGATACACAAAAGGAATCAATTCATTGACAACAATAACATAGGAAATAAAATAGATCGTAAACCTATAACTGTATTTTTGGATTTATAAATTAAATGTGTTCACACAGATTCATCTTCTCTTTTCATTGTATCTGTTTTTAAACCAAATATACACAGTCAACAAAAATATTTATGGGTTTTTACAGCAATACGTATGAAGCAGCTGACTTACCTGAGATTTTTTTCAGCTGTGTACAGTTTGGGAAAATGTAAGTATATCCTTCAACTCAGGCTTCAGAGTCATTGCTTTAAATAAGGGGACACTACAGTTTCTCAAAAAGTAATTTTAAATCTCCCTATATTAACATAAGCAAAACAATATATTTTTTCAACTTTTGCCTTTAATCTTAGTCTCAGATATGCACACCTGAATCATTTTAGAAGAAAGAGAAACAGAGAAATCTTGAGCCTGACACAGATACCTGGCATGGTAAGTTTCAGCTTAGTTAAAATTCTGAGAAAGAAAAAGCAAAATCTTGAAGTAACATAAATCAAGGCATTCTTACCACTATTGCTTACAATATATACAGAGTTAATGACTGAATTTTAGACTATACATTTCATGTGCATATGAATATATGCATCTGTCTTGTGTATATACTATATGTAGTTTTAGAAGTATGATTTTTGTTCAGATAAATGAATGCTTGGAACATTATAATTTTACAAGTATGAGGCTAAATAACCACTTTTAGTAACTACTAATGGGAGCAATGAAAAATATCCCACCTCAATCCATTATTAAGTAGCAAGAGACCCTTTTGTCTCCCCCCCCCACACACTCAAATATGAAGCTTCTCCATATGGCAAAAGCCCCTCTTTTAGTATTTGCCCCCTGTTGGGCATGCTTTCTCTTTTCTACCTTTTCTTCCTTCCTCTCTCTTTTTCTTTGATTATATTATTATTATTTTTATATAAGGTATACTTGTAGTGAAAATAGAGCTTGTAGATGATTTTACAAATGTACTTTAAGTTTAAAAGTAAGTTGTATCACATAACAATGATAGGAAGATCAGGAATCTCTGTATGGAGCAGGTCCCTGAATGAATCATGGTTGATTGTGTAACACAGTAGCTAATCTGGATAAGCATGTTAATGAGCAGCAATTAACACCTACAAAATCAGAGATCAAGGAGAAGAAAGAATCAATAAAGAGCCAGGAATTCCCAGAAATTTCATTGTTTAAAGGTATGGAAGCCCCCGTTTGAATTAATCAACTCTGGAAACAGGCCACTGGTGCTGAAATACCCCCTAATCAACCACTTTCAGAGCTCTATTCATCATGGCAGTTAATCAATCAAAATTCATCAACAGACTCCTGAGACTGCAGGTACATGCAGATGTGACCCCTGGGGCTGACAGCTGCCATTCAGCAGCTACCAAAAGGGATGTCCCTTGAGGTCAAAGACCCCTGGATTGGGTAAACCTGAGAATTGGGGAGTCACTAAAGTCTGCCAGAGAGGGATAAAAGGCAGGGAAGAATGACCCCAATGGTGCCCTCTTTGACCTGACCAGCACCCTGCCTGTTCAGCCAGAAGGACCAGCCGGCGACCCCCTTCTGAAGCAACATCCCACTGAAAGAAGCC
>NW_017729032.1:229409596-229423267 GCF_001723915.1 Gavialis gangeticus
ACTAAAGTCTGCCAGAGAGGGATAAAAGGCAGGGAAGAATGACCCCAATGGTGCCCTCTTTGACCTGACCAGCACCCTGCCTGTTCAGCCAGAAGGACCAGCTGGTGACCCCCTTCTGCAGCAACATCGCACTGAAAGAAGCCTCAACTGGCCATCAATGGCAGACTCCAGTGCTTGTGGATAGGTATATCTTGACACCAATTCTTAGTGTTCAGAGCTAGCTATTGTGAATGTGTGTGTGTGCATGAATGTGTGTGTGTTTGAAGGGATCAGCACCAAGATTTATGGTCTGCCTTTTGCATCTGTCCAATAAACTAGAATGTTAGGATGATCCTGTGAGTTGGTCCTTTGTAGCCAACAATTAATTCTGTTTATTTTCCACTTGTGATATTTTGGTTAAACAGATAAATGTCACACTATATTTAACATAAATTAGCACCCATGAATCAAAAAAATGTAAAAATAAGAATGGTTTGTTGAGTTTTTGCTGAGACAATTAATAAGGCATAATTCTATTCTAGTGACCTATTTAGGAAATCTTGTATATAATTTGACAATGTGGTTACATTATATCATCCAAAAGGTATTAAATTATAATCTCTCCATGGAGTGATGCAGAAAAATGATAATTTGAAATGCTTATTGTAACTAAAGATGTGCAGAAGTTAAATCAGTCCTTTTTTTAAACCATTCAAGCCATACCCTTTTGCAAATATATTATCTAAAACCTGTGTGCCAGATATTCAGTTTGAACTCCCCTATTAAAGGAAATTACTTGTTTCTTACTTCTAATACGAATTTTTTAAATAAAGGTGTTTAATATTTCACGTGCGTGTATGTATGTATGGGCCAAATTTCTTTGATACTGGCTGCATCTACACATGCACTTTTCTGCAGTGTAGACTAATTAGTTGTAGAGTAAAGTATCACCATCAACATGTGTGAGGGTATTAGGCAACCATACATTAATTAACACTGGTATAAGATAGTACTGTTGGGGACAAATTTATAAGAGAAATCTTACAGCAGAGTAACTAACTGCAATTAAATACACCTGTAGACACTGACTTCAGGTATAAATTATACCTGGTTAGCCCAGCTACCAGGGGGTCAGACTCCTGAGCAGCCACATGGTTCTGAACTTTTAGCATCTTCATGCCCCAAACAAGCTCCACCATCCAATGCTGCTACCAGGAGCCCAGGGCAGAGCAGGGCACGAGTAGCTCTGGTGTAAACTGCTTTGCCCCAGTTCACATTGTTGCTGCCTTAGGTGCTCATGTAGATGCTGCACCCAGGAGTAGTTTATTCTGGCTCAGACTTCTCCAGAGTTTATTGCTTTGACTGAATTGCACAGGTAGATCTACACACACAGATGAATGCAGGTACTTTTTCTAATCTTGTTTTTCCTTCCACTGTGAATTGCTGACCAGTAAAATCAAAATTAGGCCAAATTCCTAACTCTTATCTTTCTTAGGTCTGATTTTTTGCTGCTGATATTCCTTTGGATTCAATGAAGTTATTTCAAATTTATAAGAGAAAAGTCACTTGTGCTCTATGAGTTTATGTTTCATTATTTTTGTTTTGTTCTATCCTTTTTTAGAATTTTTTTACTGGAGTCCTACTTATTGGGGTTACTGGGGTTTTCTGGCTTTAATATGAGGCCTCCTATAGACCTTGAAACACTGGAAAGTTTGCATCATACAAAGATCACATGACAGGCTCTCAGTGTCATCTGGGATATTGTCTATCAATCTCTTGATAGCTCTGTCTGACTAAGGAATATCACTCCAGGTGGCTTGACACAAGCTAATAATGAAGATCCAGGGATATATTTTATAGTATTTACTACCAAGAATAAATGGCACAGAATACTGGGATTAGTACAGTTGCCCAACTGGCAATTTCTTTGACTTCAAATTTTTTTTTATACAAATGGGCTGCTCTTAGATATACAAGGAGCTAGTGGGAAAGGAAGGAGGGAAGGAAGATAACTTAAAACAATAAACAGCTCTGTAGCTTTAGTCCATTACTTCTTCAGTGATTTACAATTCCAGAGAGTCACTTCAAAGATACGGTAGGAAGCCTACCACATGTTCCAAGTGTATGGATCCACGTTCACTTAAAAGGTAAACAAAGAGAAATATGATGGTGAACTCTAGGCATTATAACTTTAGAAATAACAAGATGCCATCTTGCAGAAGTGATGCATATGACAGCAGAAAGTGTCAAGCCCCAGGGACAGAAAGGAAGTCTGTCTCCTGTCACTAACTCCTTTCCTGTCACATTCCGTAAGTGCTAGGAACCTCAAGTAACATTGCTGTGCACATTTCCATGGGTCAGCAGAATTGTTTGAAACACTTCTGCCTACACTGTAAAGAAAACAAGATATTACTGTATTTCTTTTCCAGTGGACTACTTGGCCACTCCATAAAGATATCCAAACGGTTTTGAATATTACAGATGGAACAATTTCTGCCATAGAACTATTGCAGCAAGCACCACATAACACTAGCAAGGAGGACAAGTCTCCACACTCCCAAGGTTTTAGGGCAGCAAAACTTGCAAATTCTCATATTCTATGCCTTTTCTTTCCCATATGACATGAAGACAGCAGGAAAGAGGGTGCTGTTAGCCCATCATTGTGCATCTTCACCAAGTGCAGAAGTACCCATCAATGAACCTTTGATAAGTCATATATGCACATTCTATATATTGTATATGCTCTAATATACAGCTTGAATTATGGACTTTCACAAGGACTAGGGACAGACATTCAAAAAGCCTGAGCCTGAACTGGTTAAACCTTTGCATGTTAGTCTAACCTGGCTAGGTTGAACTGATTTCCAACCATACAGATAGTCCCTCTAGACTGAGGAAATTCAGGTATATGCCTGCAGTGGCTCAGGCTGAAAGCTGGGGACATGCTAGACCAGCCCTCCCTGCTCTTCCACAGAGCTAAACTGAGTGGGGCATTGTCAGGCCGCAGCAGGGCTCTGATTAGGGAGGGGTGTGAACCCTCACCCTGCATGCAGTCTCAAGCTTTTCCCTGGTCAAGGGGCAAGGGTGTTGCCAGCCTGCATCCCTGGACTAGCACTCTGAGGCAAGGGGTGGGGGGCATGTAGTGCATGCATCTATTGATACAGAGCTTTTCACTCTCCTTCCCTTCTTCTGTATACTGTTTGCAGCAAACTGACAGGAACGCAAGATGGAGAGTGGGGGCGGGGTCTGATAACAGTATTTATCACCCTTAGCTCAGTGTTTATTGCCCCATTAAGAACACAACAGAGAGGCATTACCAGCTATATGTTGATTCAGCACAGACCTAGCATGTGGTCTGCTGGCTAATACACAGACACCTCAGCAAAGGCAAAGTGAAGGGGGGAATTTGTGCTTAGCAGAGAGTGGTGAAGGGGTGGGAAGGGATCAAACAGCTCTTCTCAGACCTTTCCAAGGAAGGACACTAAGCTACTTGTTGATTAGCTCCAAAAAGCCTGGCTGCACTGCCTTTGTCTCTCTCAGCAGAGACTATAGCCAACATGTTGTCTGCTAGCTAATCTAGAAGTGTCTTCTAAGGCAGAGAGGCAGGGGAAAATAATCCTTGTTTAGCACAAAGAAGCCAGGCTGATGTAGAGGGGAGGGGTCAGCCCTGATGTGGAACGCTGAGCCCCACCCAGCCCAGAGAGCATCCTGGGAGTGTCTGGTTTGTTTTAAACCAGCAAGGGATCTGGGACAGCCATTGGATAAATCGGGTTGAGCCAAATCAGTTAAGTCTGATACTACATTCAACCAGGTTTATCTCAAACTGGTTCCAGCCATTTTCAAACTGGTTTATGTTCACTAAAAATCTGTTCTGTTACAGGCTTAAACCAGTTTATGATCACTTAACCCAGTTTATGTGTAATGGCTGTCCCCAACATAAGAGCTTGCTGTTCCTTCTTAAAAGAACAGTCCATCCTGCTACAGCCTCTGATGGTTGAATTATTGATGTAAGTGCAGCTACATGGATGTGCATAAATTAATAACCTGTGCTATAATAATATACATCAATTTTGGATGTGTGTGTGTGTGTATTTATGTATATTTGAGGCTATACCATTTGCATCCATATGATAAAGTGATTCATATGAACTCTGGAAAATACTGATGGCAAAATCCAATAACTGCACATTGCTACAATACTGCAGAGTTTTTGCACATGAAATGTGACCTAAAGCTCTAACAATTAACCATATAAGAAAACTCTAGCTTTTATGGAGTTCTGCAATAATGCCAAGAACCTCAAGGCTTTTTATACCTGCTAGCAAAAATCTGAATACAGAACTTGCTAGATCCAGATGTTCTTTTTTTAACAAAACTTTGAACCAGATGAGACCAAGCATAGCTTTATCCACCAGGCCTCAGAAGACCTGAAGGGCCTTACTAATTTCCAAATAAGGAACATAACCTTCTTAGTTCAAAAGGTACGCTGTGATGCTGAATATGTTTTCAATTAAGCTTAAAAGGGAAAAAGTAAAACAGGCAACTCAAAGCCAGAACATTCAGAAAAAAATCCAGTATTGTATACATATTCCAAACAAAATAGACCAAAAAATAAGGCAGAAAAATGATGTTGTCTTGGAGATGCCACAAGGACCTTGATGTGGAAAATAAGGGTAGTTTCAATGATCCTGAATTAAAAGGAAGTAGAAAACCCTGACTTAAGGTAGAATGTTATACCAAGCTATTTTAATTAAACCTAAAACATATCTTGGAGCACTGAAGTAACTACCAGGAAAAGAAGTCATACAACTAATGTTCCTGTCTATTTGGTAAATGGAGCCTTGGAACCAGCTACGATTCTCCACTGTTCCCATGGAGAATCATGAAACCCAACAAGTCTCTAGAAAATTGAGAGAGCCAAGGATTTTTTAGGATGGTATTTTTTATTGGACCCAACTGTGTAGTTTAGATAGAGTGAGACAGGCTTTTGAATGCAAGACATTCTTCATTGGGTAACCATTTAGAGAATTGAGCATTTAAACATTTTACAGGTAAAATTTACAAGTAAGAATCCATACTCTTGATGGCAACAAACTACATCTGAGTTCATTTACATATGTAACTTGTGAGCATTTATACTCTAATAACAATAAACTAAAAATGAGTGCATGTACATATGAATTTCTAAACCTGTGTAAAGCACTTACAATCCAAAAGAGAACTGTTCACCAATACAGGTGAATCATAGAAAATTAGGTTTGGAAGGGAACTCAGGAAGTCATCTAGTCCAATCCCCTGCTCAAAGCAGGATCATCCCCAACTAGACCAGCCCAGCCCAGCCCAGCCAAGACTTAGTCTAGCCAGGTCTTAAAAAGCTCCAGGGATGGAGATTCCACAACCTCTTTGGGTAACCTCTTCCACTGTTTTACAACCCTTCAAGTAAGAAAGTTTCCCCCCCCTAATTTCTAACCTAAACTTCCCCC
The DNA here is from genome assembly GCF_001723915.1 of Gavialis gangeticus. Taxonomy (NCBI): domain Eukaryota; kingdom Metazoa; phylum Chordata; order Crocodylia; family Gavialidae; genus Gavialis; species Gavialis gangeticus. The sequence goes on from NW_017729032.1 coordinate 229,415,059, forward strand.
ACTGCAACTTGAGACCATTGCTCCTTGTTCTGTTATGTGCCACCACTGAGAACAGTCTAGCTCCATCCTCTTCGAAACCACCATTCAGGTAGTTGAAGGCTGCTATTAAATCCCCTCTCTGTATTCTCTTCTCCAGACTAAGTAAGCCCAGGTCCCTCAGCCTCTCCTCAGAAGTCATGTACCCCAGCCCCCTAACCATTTTTGTTGTTCAACATACAAATCAAATGAGGCTATATTCTAAAATGGTTCCATTAAACTTGACAGATAAGTATTGGAAAGATTTGTGGATGGAGGACTGAGTCTTAAACCCAGATGCACAAATAGGAAGGCAAAAGTAGTATAGTATGTCATGCAAGGCTAGCAAGTACCAAATATCAGGATATGTTTAACAAGAAATAAGAAAGACATACAGAAAGTAAAGGAAAAATTGCAATTGAACTATGGCATGTTTCTGTAACACTACTCCTTCTACCACAATTCTGAGTAATCATCATTTTTTTAGGTGTAAGAAAACGATATCATCACAAATTGAGGGGGCAATTGTTCACCTCTGACATGTTTCAAAATCTCTAAATAATAGGGGAATGTGAATAGCTTCCTTTATTTTATCATGGTGACTTCAAACAAATCAAATATCTGAAAGCATGTTTTACAGAAGACAAAACAGTAGTGCTCATGTTGTTAGCAGGCCTGCATTTGATATTTCTTGAATGACTGAGTTTACAAGAACACTATTGCATCATTCCTTTAATTGAAATGTTTTTGCTACGGTGTTCTCACTATAGCTAGGGTACATTTATTCCTTAAATCACAATAATTCTCATTTTGTAAGGACAGTGCCTGCCATAATTAGTTCCCATTCTTAATAAACAGGATTGAAAATGATTCTATTGAATTAACTTCACTCTGGAGGACTAAATGCAGAGCAAGTATTCCAAGGCTAATTACTCTATGATTAGTCCTCTGGAGTGACATTTAAGCAATGTGACAAGGCTGACAAAGAGAATTACAATATGGTATTATAAAGGTAAGATTTTCCTGGGAGCAAGCAGTTCAAGGCAAGTTCTGTTTTGGAGGTGAATACTGGTTGTCAGGAACAAGTAATGGGGATGCCAAGACTTAGGCAAGCCCAGAAGGAAATCTCTCTCTCTGACTCTAACACAGGGTTGTAACAGTTTGTGAAGTACTTTGTTCATCTCAAATGTAAACTTCAGTAGGCTTCTTTTTGTTATTATGTTCCTAAGCAAAAACAAGAAAAAAAATACTACTATTTTACAACATAAGGAAAATAAATTATTTCCTGGTATATGATTTTTCTCTCAACAATTGCTACTAAATTCTTACTCTTTTGGGCTAGGGACAGAAGTGACACAAATTGGTATAAGTGATCAAAAACAATTTAAATCTGTAACACAACAGAAGTTCAGGGCATATAAATGAATGGATTTCAAAATATCCAAAAGTGGTTTAAAATAAACCTGGATGGATGCAGTATCAGACTTAACTGATTAAGTTAAATCATTTTACTATCCCAGATACAGTCCAGATTCCAGTTAACTCACAGTCCCCTATCATCCCAGGATGCTTTGCACCTCTCCCATAAACTCCTGCTCGCAGGGTGGGTGGGCTAGCCTTGGCCCAAGCTATCTGTTTCTGCTGAGCTGGGAGGCATACTCTAGCACCTCCAGCTACTGGACTGAGCCACTTCAGGCATGTGGTTGCATTTCCAAAATCAAAAGTAAATGTCTGTGCATTTGTTTATTGGTGCAATATACAGGGTTTAGACTAACCTATGCAGATTGAATTGATTCAGCTGTGGGCTTTTTGACTGTCTGTACTTAGCCTTGAAGAACAAGCAGTTGGGACCACATATTAATAGATCTCTGCATGTTATTAACTCAGAAAAATCTCTAGCAGACTGTTTGTGTTTGACTGGTAAATAACTGGGGGGAATGATTTTCATGGGGACAGTAAGAGGAAAATCTCTGACCAAGAATAGTGCCTGCCAAATATCAAATTCTTTTCTGAAGGTAGGACTACATAAGATCTGTTCAAAGAAAAGAGTCTCAGAATTGTTTTTGTTTGTGCTGGGGAAAAAAAATACACCCCACCCAGTCTCATTTTAACTAAACCATTTTGTGGGGAACCCCCCACTCCCAAGTCCACCCCAACCTGTGCCCTAATTCACATGGAAAAAATTGGATTAAATGGTTAACATTTGGATAAATTATAAGTAACTGAAAACAGAGGGTCATAATAGGAAATGTGCTACAGCAGATAGTCACTTTTTGCAGTAGGAAAGGAAATGGCATGTGACATGCCTCTCAGCAAAAAGAAGAGAATGTCTTATGCCAACTGGTTAGCTTGTACAAAGTGCCAGAGCTATTTAGTAGTGTTGCAGAACTATGCCAGTACTAGCAGCTTTCTTTCTGCCTTTCAAGTCAGAGAGTTTCTTGCCAACAGAATCTAATGGCTTCTTAAAATAATGTATTTCTTTCCCCCCTCCAGTTATTTCTGAAATGCAGTATTTTCAAGGACATCTTATTATTTGCAAGATGTAAAAAAAAAATGCTTCCAATGCTTCTGCTGCAATGATAAGTTTGTCATGTTTAAATTCCTATTTTCTTCTTTATTGCTGCTACGACTTTTATTCCTAGGTCAGGAACTCTAATAATCAATAGGTTAGGAGTTCAATACTAGGTAATATCTGATACACACGTGCACATACATATATAACAAATAATTACTGGTATGTGTGTTACTGATAATATAATAATAAAATTCAATCAAATTTATTGCTTAAATGTCACCCCCAAGGACTAATCATATAGTAATTAGCCCTGGAATACTTACTCTGCATTTAGTCCTCCAGAGTGAAGTTAATTCAATAGCATAATTTTCAATCCTGTTTATTAAGAATGGGAACTAATTATGGCAGGCACTGTCCTTACAAAATAAGAACTATTGTGATTTAAGGAATGTATTTTTAACTGTCAGTGTGTTTCTGCTAAAATAATTCTCATATTTTCCATAGACAGTTTAGCGATGAAGTAAATTACGCTAGGCAATATCATTTGTCTACAGCACTTATTTATAATAACAGCCCTGAAGTCATAGGTATGGCATCATCATAGAGATTTTTAAAAGAAAAAAAACATCAAGCTCTTAGAGGCCCTTATACGTACTTCCATTTATTCATTATATATATTAGATGTGAAAATGAAATATCACTAGCATCATTTTATTGGAAAATGTTCACATTAAACATAGTAAGAAAATCCTTAAAAGCAATACATAAAATATTATCACTTTTAGCCTCCATTTTTAAGCTCTTTTCTGGGGTTACTAGTCTGTTTTAATGCTTCTCAGCATTTCTGAGTGCTACCTCATTTGCATAGATATAGGCCATGTATAGACATTATGTTTCTACCAAGAGAATTACCATTCTCCTGGTAGAAATTAGAAGTGTATAAACAGCTGCTCAGTGTCTCCCACAGGGAACTTGCCATCTCTGGGAGAAAGATATTCCAGATTGACATCTGGAAGATGTCCCCTGCAAGAGTTTCTCTCTCAAGAATGATGCTTATATACTTCTGCTCACCTCCTCCAGGATCTGGAGGAGATGAACAGCAATTTCCTTGATGTTTTCTTAGACCAGGGACTCCAGTCTGGGGGAGGTGTAGAGGCAGTTCCCTGCAGCTCAACTCCTCCCAAGGATAAATTGAATTGCTACTACCCCCTGAGCCTTCCCCAAACCAGGGACATGCTAGCCTTGAGTAGGTGTGAAGGACATTGTCCTGTTGCTCTGTGCCCATACCAATGGACCGGGGAGTGCTGCTGCCCTCTCTTCCCAGTCTGATATGGGGCTTAAGGCTGCCAGTTTTGACTGTGCTGCAGGGTGGGGGGAGACAATCAGTTGCCTTCATGGGGCACTTCCCTGGTTTCTGGAAGTACAGGGTGTCTTTCCCCTGAATCCCTCTCCCAGAAAAACTTCTCAGAAATTTCCATTGCTAGAAATGAATGCCTGTTCCTAGCCATAATAATTACAAACATGATTCAATGTTACACTTCAATGACGCATAGTAGCTGTTTGTTCACAAGACGTTACTCACTCATTTCAAGTGTGCATTGATTCTCACGTGTAATGTAGAATATCATTGACAAAACTTTGGATAGGATTAACTCCTATTATTGGACAACTACATTGAAAGCGTCTCAAAGCAATAACCAGAAACCATTACAAAATGCAATAGTGTACTAATTGGCCTGTACTCACTCTCTCCTCTAGAGACTTCTGCTATTGATGCTCAAGGAATCTGCAACAGGCATTATCTTGCTCATGTTTTACTGCAGCTTATGTCTCAAGGATTTTAATTGATTCCTTATATGCTAATGAGAAAAATACCAACTTGATATCATTGAATAGGATGATCCAGAATTAACCAAATTAAATCCAATAAGGAGAAGTGCTAAGTCCCAGGACCACAAACTCCGGCGGTTCAGTTCCAGCCATGCCCTCATGGCTCTGGGCCCCCTGGCCTCTACTCAGGCCCTTGTGGCCTCTGGCTGGGCTCAATGGCCCCTGGTTCAACCCTTACACAGTCTTTGCTGTGTCTTGCCCTTCATGGGCTCTGGACCTGCACCCCCAGTCTCTACTGCCTGACATCACAGTCCTTCTGCCAACAACATTGCCTAGGATCTGGGATGCCCCTGGGTACTTTACTCAGTGGCCTCCTCCACACCTACAGCCACAACCTAGTCTTCCAGTCTGAACAAAAAACAAAATGTGACTGTCCACTCCAAAATCAAGGAATCCCCTCCTGGGGTTAATTTTGCCCTATGGCAACCCTTGCCAAAAGGACCCAAAGTACTTATCTGTTCCTGGTTCAGGATGCAAAGTTTCTGCCTCTGCCTCTGCCTCTCCTTCCAGCCTGGCTTTCCTAGAGCTCTGCCCACTGCAGCTCCTATGGCCAAACTCCTCCACTAGCTCAGGCCTGCAGCTTTTAAGTGCCTTCCTGGATCACCTGACCCTCCACTTCTGCCCCCAGGCCTGTCATTCACTGCTCATACCTGGGATAGACTGTTATTTTGTTCCTGGGCTCCTTGCCCACCTTAGCTTAGACCCCCTACCCTGAGCTTTCTTTCCCCTTTAGTAATGGGCTAGGGCCTTTTTATACTGTACCTGAGGATAAATCACATACAGAAATGCAGAGCGGGGGACAACTGGTTTGCCTGTAGTACTGAAGAAAAGATCTGTGGTTAGAGTGGAACAAAACCTGAATAACTATCAACAAATCAACAGTGTCTTTTTTGTTTTCTGGTTTGTTTGTTTTTTTTACCATACTAGATTTTGTTGCTTGCAGGTCAAGGGAACTGATTCTACCACTCTGTTCAGTACTGTTGAGGCCCCACCCAGAGCACTGCATCCAGCTTTGGGAACTGCGTTTCCCAAGATAGATGTGAAAAAAACTAGAATGAGTTCAGTGGTGAATGACAAAAATGATTAGAAGTCTAAACAACATGATGTATGAGAACGTGTTGGAAGAACTGACATTATTTGAGATTAGGTACAGACATCCATTTGTGCTCCATGCCCGACTTGCAGACTCTAGCTCCAGTCAGCCCAGAGGAGTGCAAAGACCAAGACTATTCTCCTCTTCAGAAGAACCAGAAGGGTTTCCACCATGGGCAGGGGTGGCCCAGGGAACAGCCCTTTAGTACCCTTTAGCTGGAAAGCTTGCTTGTGAAGCTTTCTAGCCAGGAATCCTGCTTGGAAAAGAAAACTATAGAGGATTTCAACTTAGGGCTCCAATAGGATTCTCTTGAGAACTAAAATGTAAGTCCATCAGATGAAATATAAGTTAAAGAAAAGAATGAAGGAAAGTAGAAAAGTGTTGTGGAAACTATCTCTATTCCTTTTAGATCTCGCTTACATGCCAAGACATCTTAAAGGTTCTTAAAGAAGAAATTTAATTTTCTGCATTTAGGGCTTATCCCCACGACCTCGCATGAGTGGTTTGCGACACTGCAGATCCATCTGTGGCACCACACACCACACATACCAAACATACAATCACTTGCTGCACTGCTAATTAGCAGTGTGGTGGGTTTTTTAAAACTAGGAGGGCCTGGTGCCAAGAAACCCATGCCAAAAACAGTGGGGTGGTGGAGCATATGCCACCCCAAACCAGAGCCTGGCTGCCCAGAGCCACAGTCTGGCTGTTGGTCTGGCTTTGCACACTCTGATTGCTGCTGCTGGAGTCCCAGGGAGCCCCCAAGACCCCAGGTAAAGCTGCTGGGGCCAGCCAAGGAGTGCACATCCCAGAGTGTGCAGGTACCCCAGGGACAACTGGCAGCAGCACAAATATGTGTCACTAGTTGTCCCTGGGGAATACATGTTCCTACTCATAGAGATGCACCTTAGGGTATTATATGGTAGGAAACCATATGGTCATTCAAGAAGTAATAGTACTCATTTCTGACATCTGTTCCATCTGTAAAAATACACTAACCTAATTTGTGTCAACCCAGATTTACTCATTACAACAAATCACAATGTAGCTGATAGAGAAACCAATCTTAAAGCACTGTGCAGGTTCAGAAGCAAAACTGCCTTTGGCTTAAGTGGAGATGCATTCTTGCTTCAACACAGAGTCAGAGTTTGTGACAAAAAGACCTCATATGTCCCATGTGCAAAACAAAACATGCTGAAGCCACAATTTGATCAAAGGGTTGAAAATACAGCTCTTAAGAGTTGGAAAACAAATGTGCATTTGAAATGTGATGAATTTTAGGACAATACAAACCATTTTTTAGCTACTTATCTGGCAACATAATATAGGCAAAGACAATATATACTATGCTTCTGCTGCAGCTGCCTGTAAAACAAAAAAAGATTGAGCATAGTTCATGAATATTTACTACTGGGCAATTTGATATTTATTCTATTTGGAAATCACAGCCTTGTCATTTGCTTCCCTTCAAAAGTTTTTTTTTGTGATGTGAATTTGCAGCATCATTTCAGAAAATGTCATGCTATTTTACTGCTCTTGAGAAGGTTTAACAAAACTCTACTTCATTTTTTAAAACCTATCTTAATTTATCTTTTAAAGACAAACTGCAAAGAAACAATAGATGAACATACCCTAACTTTTTTAACAGGAACATGAATTTGTAGCTCGTAATACTTTTTAATGCCATGGACTAGAGAGAATGGGAACAGGGCTGCCTTACCTCTATATTTGTGAAAAGAGTAAGAGTCTCTACTTGGTTGTCTTCATTTCACATTGTGACTTTTTCCTGCTTCCTGTAATATAAGACCAGTAAGCTCATGAGACTCATTTTTTTAAAGACAACTGGAAACAATGTAACTTTTAAAGACTTAAGTAAAAGACCATATCTTTCCTCAGTAGTTCGTATTTATTTATAACCCCCAAAGTAAGAAGGGATCAATTTGTTGTATAGCTTTAGGTCATCATCATGTCTTCAGTTGATTCACCATGAACAATACTAAATCTAAGTTTTGGTAGGTAAATAAGCACAAGGCATTGCGACTCTGATTCATACAAGTAGTCTGTATTCTCTAAGGGGCATATCCCAAGTGCATAACTGGAATTCTCCCTTTCACTCTTTGAACCCACCTTGGACTTAACCAGGTTTTCATTTGGGCCTGTACCATCTGATGGAGTAGGCTGCTGCCTACAGAAACTTATCCCTCTCTGAACCAGTTAGTCTGTAAGGTGCCTGCTCTGCTTTCTCAGAAGTGGGCCTATAAATCATCCCAATTACTATAGTAGGACTAGGCCCATAGGGTTGTACTAATCAGTAAGTAGAGCTAGAATTTTTTTTTTCTCCAAAGACAATTTGTGTTTAGAAAATATAGAATCATAGAAAGTTAGGGACTTCAGGAGGTCATCCAGTCCAACCCCCTGCTCAAAGTAGGAGTAGCCCCAAGTAGATCATCCCAGCTAAAGCTTTGCTTAGCTGGGTTTTGAAACCCCCCCAAGGATGGAGCTTCCATCACCTATCTGCATAACCTGTTCTAGTGTTTTACTATCCTTATAGAAAATTATTCCTAAGACATAACCTAAGCTTCCTCTGCTGCAACTTGAGACCACTGCTCCTTGATCTATCATCTGCCACGACTAAGAATACATCCTCTTTTGAACTCCTCTTCAGGTAGTTGAAGATACTATTAATTCTCTTCTCA
>NW_017729032.1:229428267-229430229 GCF_001723915.1 Gavialis gangeticus
CAGAAGTGGGCCTATAAATCATCCCAATTACTATAGTAGGACTAGGCCCATAGGGTTGTACTAATCAGTAAGTAGAGCTAGAATTTTTTTTTTCTCCAAAGACAATTTGTGTTTAGAAAATATAGAATCATAGAACGTTAGGGACTTCAGGAGGTCATCCAGTCCAACCCCCTGCTCAAAGTAGGAGTAGCCTCAAGTAGATCATCCCAGCTAAAGCTTTGCTTAGCTGGGTTTTGAAACCCCCCCAAGGATGGAGCTTCCATCACCTATCTGCATAACCTGTTCTAGTGTTTTACTATCCTTATAGAAAATTATTCCTAAGACATAACCTAAGCTTCCTCTGCTGCAACTTGAGACCACTGCTCCTTGATCTATCATCTGCCACGACTAAGAATACATCCTCTTTTGAACTCCTCTTCAGGTAGTTGAAGATACTATTAATTCTCTTCTCAGTCTCCTCTTTTCTAGACTAAATAAGCCCAGTTCCCCTAGTCTTTCCTCATAAGTCATGTCCCTCAGCCCCCTCACCATTGTTGTTGCCCTCCGCTGGACCCTCTCCCATTTGTCCACACCCTTTCAGTAGTGGGGTTTCCAAAACTGAACACAGTACTCCAGATGCGGCCTCACCAGTGCTGAACAGAGGGGAATAATGACTTCCCTTGACCTACTGGCAACACACTTACCAATGCAAACCAGTATGCTGTCAGCCTTCTTGGCAATAAGGGCACACTGCTGGCTCATATTCAGCTTATTGTCTAATGTGACCACCCAGGTCCTTTTCTGCAGAGCTCCTGGCCAGCCAATCAACCCCCAGTCTATATTGGTGCATGGGATTGTTCTATCTCAAATGCAGGACTTTGCACTTGTCCTTGTTGAACCTCATGAAATTATTTTTGGCCAATCATCCAATTTCTCTAGGTCACTCTGAATCCTAGCCCTACCCTCCAGTGTATCTACTACTCTCCGCAGATTAGGGTCATCTGCAAACTTGTTGAGTGTGCACTCTGTGCCATCTCCCAGGCTGTTGAAGAAGACCAAACCAGCCCAAGGACCAACCCCTGAGGGACTTCATTTGATACCAGCTGCCAAGTAGACAGCGAGCCATTGATTACTACTCTCTGAGCCTGATGCTTCAGCCAATTTTCTATCCACCTTGAAGTCCATTCATTCAGCCCCTACTTCCTTATCTTGCCTGTGAGAATGTTGTGGGAGACCATATCAAAAGCCTTCCTAAAATCAGGGTACACCACATCCACAGGTCCAATCACCTCATTATACAAGGCAATCAGGTTGGTCAGGCAAATTAACAAAATTTGTGACCTTCACAGAAATTAATCTCTTTTCTTGAAATTTTCATGAAAAATTATCTGAAAAAATATTTTAATGAGATCAAAATGTTCATTTGACTTTAGTGTTTCAGGTTTTATTTTAGGGAAATATATTACTATTCAAATATCATTGCAGTAACATAACAAACCTTTAAACACAGTAAAAATGAAATAGTTTCATCTCATTAAAACAAAATGTCTTAAGTAGTATCAAAAACTTTTGTTGGGGGGGCAATATTCTGAGATTTTAATTCATAAACCTAATTCAGGACAAAAAAGTTGAAGTCTTGGAGTTTCTTCATCCAGAATTTTGAATTTCAATCAATTTATTTAGTAAGGATTTGGAAAGTAAAGCCCTAAGTTCTCAGTATTGCTGTGAAACAGTGGAACTTAGGATGCAGCTCCCCAAAGCTTGGGCTACACTGGGCATGTCTACACATGCATTAATGCACTTTTTCTACTATGCATTAAATTTAGTACCTCCAATATGAGGTACCAAATTAATGTGCATTAAGCTGCATTAATGTGCAGTAGTGCATTTGCAAGCTTCTTTAATGAGGCTTAATGGACAGTAGACTATTTTACTATGCATTAGCATACTATCACACTTTTTTATGTGTTGCTTTAATGAGCA
>NW_017729032.1:229435229-229470157 GCF_001723915.1 Gavialis gangeticus
AGGACAAAGAAGTTGAAGTCTTGGAGTTTCTTCATCCAGAATTTTGAATTTCAATCTATTTATTTAGTAAGGATTTGGAAAGTAAAGCCCTAAGTTCTCAGTATTGCTGTGAAACAGTGGAACTTAGGATGCAGCTCCCCAAAGCTTGGGCTACACTGGGCATGTCTACACATGCATTAATGCACTTTTTCTACTATGCATTAAATTTAGTACCTCCAATATGAGGTACCAAATTAATGTGCATTAAGCTGCATTAATGTGCAGTAGTGCATTTGCAAGCTTCTTTAATGAGGCTTAATGGACAGTAGACTATTTTACTATGCATTAGCATACTATCACACTTTTTTATGTGTTGCTTTAATGAGCAGTAAAATAATCTACTGCATATTAATGCACACATGTAGACATGCACACAGCGAGAGGTTTCTTTGCATTTACAAATATGGTTAAACTTTCAGCCTATGCTTAAGACCCAGTAGGCACATGCTTCCTTGTTTTTCAAGGAATTAAATCTTCAGTTTTACTTGTTGGGTAAAACCTGAAAATGTAGTTAATGCACAAAACAAATCCTTGACACACCATTGTTCCAACCTGAGTCAATTGCAAAATTCAGGTTGACCTCACTGAAACTAGAATAGAGTTCTTTAATGCCTTGCTTCTAGACATAAGTGTTCAGAGAACAGAATTATCCAAATATATGTCTATTGAGAAAGATATCACACAAGCAATCTAAGCACAACGTTAACAAGCTCTAGAGACAATGTTACAAAAAGATGACTATTAATGGGTGGAAGTAGAAATGTTACTTTTCAAGCCTCCCCCCCAAAATCAAACTGTGGCTATTACTTGTTCATTAGAGAAGCTAACCATGCCATTTTATAATAAATTCATTTCTGGGGGGCAGGGGTGGGGTGGGGGGGAAGAAGTACTGAAATAAAGGATCTAGATTGATTATTCACAGACTTTCCAACCAATGTATTACATCCTTCACTGCCTCTTCTGATTATCACAACTTGGATGCCAATTATATAGTTTCTCCTTTCATTTAGATGGTAACAATGACAATGCTTATAGAATGGGATTAGTTCTATATGAATTATTGTCAGCAAAGCTGCCCCTAGAAGTAAAAGGCTTGTTAGATGTGCTGCCTCACCCAGTTTTCCAGTAATTTGGAAACATAGGAATACTTTGTTCTATGACAAGAACATTTTATTGGCATCACTTTTGAACTTCAAGCTTCCTTTATTACTGTTATGCCTATATTAAAAATATAGTCAGAATAGTTCAGTAGGACGGGTAGCTGGGTGAAGGAGAGGGATTTAGTGAGGCAAAGGTAGATGCACTACCATTCTGGAAAAGAAGAAATGGTCCAAAATACTGATATAATAACATAAGAAGGATATGTTTGTTGTACAGTAGATATTGAATATCCTTAATAAATATGAGCATATGAGTATCATTACTATAGACATAGTAGCTTCCATTGGGAATGTGTATGCTTTCGTCATGCTCTTAATACCCTTAATGTTTATCCCGCTCCTATGGAATGAGGAAAAGAAGAAGAATCAAAAAACTGAGCTTCAAGTTAGGAATATCTGGGTACTCCTCAAGAACCATTCCTACAGTGCCCTCCTGTGGTAAATCTGTAGTGGGTTCTTGAAAACATTTGAAAATAACACTTAAAAGTAATCAGAACTGTGACACTGAATCAGATCCACAGTCTTGTTTTTCCAGTATCATCTTTCAAATGACAAGTATCAGTTACTTCGAAAGAATGCCCAAGAAAACCCATAATTTTGAGTTGAAAATTCCTTCTTAAACTCTACCAGTGATTTACTTATGCTGAGAAATACAACTGTTTATATACTTTATACTAAAGAATATATACCTTACATATTTTAAACTAAAGAAAGGAAGAAAAGAAAATCAATATTTAACTGTCAATGTTCTCATTATCCATATAAGAGTCTAGTCAATTTAAAAATCTTGTAGCAATGAATTCCTCTGTTTAATCTCCTATCAATTTTTAAATTGTTGATTTTAATTTAATCAATATCTCTTTGTTCCTGTAATATGACAGAAAGGGTAAACAGGGATATCTTTATCTTCTGTATACAATTTATTATTTCATGTTCCCCTGCCGAAAATATCCATTTTTACTCATCTGTTCTCCAAACTAGTGTATACCAGTCTTTTCAAGGCTATTTTCATAAAGAAATATTTCCATGCTTCTTATTATCAAAATTACTTTTAATAGTCTTTCCATATTAGCTTTGTCTTGGAAATAAAGCGACTAACAGAATATGCATACATGGTATTTCAATTGAAAGCATTCAATTGATTTAGATAAGACTATAATGACAAATGATATTATGCATATATTATAAAATATGTTATATTTTATATAATAGTGTAGTATATATGTACATATCCATACACACACATCATAACACTGATTTTTTGACCACTTCAGTTTCCTGTACTAGAGAAAGTAATGTCCTATAGGACAACAAATCATTTAGGTCTTTTTAGGAGTACTTATATTTGATTTAGAACTTGTGTATGTATATGAATAACTAAATATTGTTTGAGGAGGGGGAAGAATGGGGAGCAAAACAGGAGATAAGCCTGGCTAGACAGAAATCCTTTCAAGAAATTAAAACTCAAAAATGAGACCGATTAAAACTAAAAACTTGGCCATAGTACTAGAGAACAGTATAAGAGTATAACAGGGAGGAAATTAGGAAAACCAAGACACAATTTAAGATGCAGATGGCAAGGGACAGAAAATAAAATAAAAAGGGATTCTACAAAAAGTCAAAAGCAATAAGAAGACCAGAGAAACCATATTTAAATATTAAGGTCCTTTATGTAATATGGAAGCCAATCTGATCACAAATGATGCAGAAAAGACTGAAGTATTTAATGCCTTTTTTACTACATTTTTTTTTAAGAAGGTGCAGATGGCAGAAAAGGTAAGAGAATAGATTAGAGAAGTAGTAGAATATGTTAGGGAACAGGTTAGGTTGCTTAAAGATGATAGGTACTGTCATGGTCATGGGGCTTGTCAGTAGGACCAGAGGGGATACACTCAAGGATACTGAAGAAATTAGCTGAAATAATTTTGGAGCTATTGGACGTGTCTACACAAGATGCTTAACTGTGCATTAGCATAGTTTACTGTGAAGTAAATGTGCATCTACTTCACAGTAAGCCTCCTTAATCCAAGTAGCAAATTTACTCAGGATTAGTAATGGTGGCATAGTAATGGTGGCATAGATACCTGACTGAGAGCAAAATCTGCTTCTGGTCAGTTGTCTGCCAGGGTTGGAGATAGCTTCCTGCCCCCAAGAACTGTGCTGCAGAGGCAGGCTCCACTACAGAAGGCCAGGTGAGGACTATGTCCCCCTGCCCCAGAAGAAGGGAGTGCAAAGCCCCTTGCTCCTGGATCATGATTGGGGAGCAGGGGCTAGAAGATCCTTATCTTCCAGGCCCTGCTCCACCATCATGATCCAGAAGTAGGAGGCTGGGTAACCCTTATCTCCCAGCCTGAGTCCGATGACCATGGGACTCAGGCTGGGAGATAAGGGTTTCCCAGCCCAAGCCCCATGACCATAAAGCTGGCACTGGGAATTCCCTGCTGGTGGGAGCAGGGGAGACTGTTCCCCACCCAGGTCTGTGAGCATGGAGCTGGGTGGGGAACAGGCTAGGGAGCTTGTTTCACTCACCAGCCAGCTTCGCACTCATGGAACAGAACAGGCAACAAGCCCCCAGCCTCTGCTTTGTGTGCCCAGGTGGGGACAATGTCCCCCTTCCCCAGCAGCAGGGAGCTTCCAGCCCCCGATCCCTGATCATGACTGCAGAGTGGGAGCTTGTTTCCAGCTCTCACTCTGCAATCACAGTGTTGGGGCTGGGTAAAGGCTGAAAGCTTGATCCCAGCCCCAGCTGTGGGATTGCAGTATGGGGGCTGGGAACAAGCTCCCAGCCCCACTCCCTGATTGCAATTGCATTCATGGATCAGGGGCTTGAAGCTCCCTGTATGGGAACAGTTCCCCACCCAGCCTGAAGCTGACTGTGCAGGGAAGCATGTGAAGGCTGGATGTGGCTGGGAACTGTCCTATTTTCGGCAGTCCCCAGCCAGCCCTGGGATGCACATGCAGACCTCCCTTTGCAGCTTGGGACTTATTTGCCCAGGTCAGGAGCTGTTCATGTCAGGAGCATGTCCCAGCTCCATGCCCTGATTGGGTGATCAAGGCATGGATCTTGGAGTGATCCTTGCCCCAATCCACCAGTGGGACAGCTAGCAGTGAGGCCCAGGAGCTCCCAGTTGCCAGAGCAGGGAGACATTTGTCCCTACCCCAGTAGCAGGCAGGCAGGAAGCTCCCCAGGGCCAGGAGATAGATGTCTCCTGACCTGGTGCTTCCTGCCAGCCCTGGGATAGCACACAAGTGGAGCCTGAAACTCCCCCCAGTGGTGGCAGGGGCCCATTGCAGGGCCGACAGGAACTCATGTAACTTTGCTCCCTAATCTTGAACCTGCCCCAAAACTCTTATCCCGGAGTACCTTACACCATAGTAAATTTAGGCTGGAGTAAATGCATGCATAGATGCTCCTACTGGCTATCATCTTTGAGAACTCTTAGAGGTCAGGTAAGGTTTGGGATAACTGGAAAAGGACAAATATACCTAAAAAATCATGGACCATGTCCTTAACAAACCTATTTTAAAACACCTAGAGGAGAACAAGGTGATCAGTAACAGCCAGCACGGATTCACCAAGAGCAAGTCGTGTCTGAACAACCTGCTTTCTTTCTATAATAAAGTGATAGGCTACATGGTTGAGAGGAGAGCACTGGAAGTGGTATACCTTGACTTTAGCAAGGCTTTTTGCATTGTCTCCCATGACATTCTTATTAGCAAGCTAAGGAAATACAGAGTAAACGTAAGTATCATAAGATGGATACATAACTGGTTGAATCATCCTATTCAGTGGGTGCGTCTACATGTGGATGTTATATTGCTGTAGCAACGTGCTATAGTGACATAGCATCCATGGGCAAAAACTGTGATGTTTCAGCTAGATTGCCGTAATGATGTGCTCCCTCAGTATAGCATATCGCTACAGAGATGTAGCAGCTAAAAATAACTGTGAGCCATGTGTACAGAGCGGTATGGGTTGTTACTGCACTGTCATTTAGTACTTCCAAAAGAAAGTACTAAATGATGGTACAGTAACAATAGTGCCATAGGGGCACGTGTAGATGCACCCAGTGAGTAGTCCTCAATGAATCAATGTCTAGTTGGTAGGAGGCATAAAATGAGTTTCCCCAGGGGTCTGTCTTTGGTCCAGTACTGTTTAATATATTCATTAATGATTTGGGTTATAGCATAAACTGCACACTCAGCAAATTTACAGATGATGCTTTGGAGGGAAGGGCTAGGATCCAGAATGACCTCAAAAGCCAGGAGAAATGGTCCACAGTCAACTGGGTGAGATTCAACACAGACAAGTGCAAAGTCCTGTAGTTGGGATGTAATAGCCACATACAAAAATACAAACTTGGGAATTACTGCCTAGGATTCAGTACTGCAGAAAAGAATATGGGGGTTACAGTGAACCACAATCTGAATATAGGCCAACTATGTCTTCTGAGTGCAAAAAAAGCTAAGAGCATCCTGGGTTGTATTAAAAGAAGTGTCACTTGCAAATCAAGGGAAGAGATCCTTTAACTCTGTTCAGCACTGGTAAAGCCACACCTGGAGTATGGCCCCACACTTCAAGAAGGATTTGGACTGTTTGGAAAAAGTCTATGAAAGGGCAACAAAAAAAGATCAGGAACCTGGGAATTATGCCTTATGAGGAAGGGTAAAGAAAGCTAGGGTTATTTAATCTCAAGAAAAAAATACTGTGAGGAGGGAGAGTTAATAACAAGCTTCAGATACCTGATGGACAATTATAAAGGAGGGAGATAGGCTTTTCTTTGTGACTCTAAGGGCAGGACTAGGAGCAACGTCCTCAGACAGCAGCAGGGGAAATATATGTTGAATATTAGAGACACTTTCTGATGATGACAGTAGTCAGACATTCAACAGGCTATTTAGATAAGTTGTGGAATCTCCATCCTTGAAAACTTTCAAATGCAGGTGTAACAGGGAACCAGAGAGCTTTTGATATGTTAAACGGGAAAGTGCAGCCGAAAGAGCCCCACACAGTGGAACAGGGGTTAGCTGAAGGAGGGAAGGCAGGAAGAGAGCAGCTACAGCCTAGGCAATAAACTGCTCCTTAAGGAAAAGGGACATATCTGCAGCCAGTCAGGATACCACCTGACAGAAAGGGGGAGAGGCCCAGGAGATATAAACCTGAGTTCCTGAGACAGGAAGAAAGTATAGCTCTGGACTCTGCCAAGACAGGAGCTCCTGCCAGCTAAAGGCTGGGGCAGAGGGGGAACTGTAGGCAGGCCAGGTACTCCCAGGACAGAGAGAACCAGAAAGGGAAAGGGTGGCCTGGCAGTGATATAATAACCCAGAGAGAGGGAACTTTGAGTTAAAATGGGTGTTGGGATGTTTTGTATTCTAATTTAGACTGGTGGTTTGGGAGTGGCTCTAAGGCGAGTGTGCGGAGGCCATAGCAGGGCACCTAAAGGGGTGCATTGTTATTAACTTCCCTATTATTCCTATGATAAATTTGAAATTTCATCAGCCATCATATAGACAATAATTTCTGTGGGGGGAAAAATGACTTGTTGATTTTATTTGCTACATTTAGAAAAAAATGTGCATTTTTATGTTGTTTAGCCAGACCCTCTTCCAGTAACATCGTGACCTATATCTTTCGTATGCCAGTAACTTTATACAAAGGTTTTGTGAGAATGAATGACCATATTAGGTCATTTCTCTTATCTTTTTCAGTTTATCCTGAGTTTATTTTATAAGACTGGCAACCTTAAATCAGTTTTACCTATCTCATCCCTCTTCTGCATGGAGCCTCACAAAAGTGACAGAAAATCCTTAAGCTTAAGATTTTTCTAGGATTCAAAATATAAAGTAAATTCCCATATCCATTATGGACAACCACCATAAACATGGCACTTCTAGTAGATGCAGCTCTGTATTCCTGGCTTTAACAGAAATACAAATATGTAATTTTTTATTTTGTAGCAATTTATAATTCCAGAAGATTTTCTCTAAAGGTAAAATTAGTTCATGATGCTTCCTACTGGATGTAATTCATATTGGAAAAAAAGAAAACTGAGGTGGGAGGCTCAAATCCATGCCTCTCTAGCTAGACTAAAACCTAACAATTTAATTGAAATTAACTTTGGCTATTTAAGGTAATAAATGCTTGTTTGACAAAGTTTGAATCTCTGGTGATCTAATTGCTATGGCTCTACTGACAATATGTATTCAGCTTTGTAAAATAGTATGATAGAATTAATGTCTTTCAAATGACTACTTGCTTGATCTAATTATTTTGATCGCTTCATTTCACTTTAAATTATACCCCTACCTAATTCTACCTCCTACACTATTCTTTTTGGTTTCTGATCTTGATGCAAGACAAATCTTGGGCTTGCTACAAAATTTGAGAAGCAATAGAAAAGATGAATAATTTAAAGGCAACTGGATAAAAATCAAGTCCATTTTAAAAAATCTTTATGTAAGAAATAATTAATATGAATGCATACACCATCCCTTAGCACTGCATTCACATTTTATGAGTATCACCTATGCTTATTAATGGCATGCTTTTTCTTTGTTTTAATACACAACAAAGTGAACTCATATTTATAATTTTATGTCTATAACAATCAATAAATAATTACTTTTTTGTATTAAAAGGAAGGGGGAGTAGTGTTAATATATATATATCATCAAAGAACACAAAACACTTAATATAAATAGCATGCATGACATTCTTAGTACTGAAAATTTTTCTTTGATAATATATTGTAAATTTAAGGTACATTGATCAAATTTAGCTATCATAAGGGACAATACAGTGATTAAATTTATGGTAAGCTCTGATATTACAATCATATGGATAAATTATTTTATAACCAAATAGATTCCTTAAAATTAATGGGGAAACTGCTATAGATTAGTAGAATCTATTAAACCACAATTAGTATTGTATAAATATATAAAGTAATGTTGGTATTCAAGGATTTTATTAAGAATTCTTTGTTTCTGGACACTGTCTAGATAGTGGTTCTCAACCATTTTTAATTCTAAGGCACTCCTCAATAGACTCAAGCCACCCCTTGATAGACTTGAGCCACCCCTTTATAGATCCCTCAGAAAATGCTAGCTCTTCATTTTCACTTGTCTGTTAACTACAAAAAAATAATATCCTTATATTTATTTTGCTACTAAAACAAATAAAGTGAAATAATTACACAGAATGGAGCAGAATGTGACTGGCTCCATGCACCTTAGATTTTAGGAGTTTAGGCATTTACTACCATTGGCTTCCTAAAACAAGGCAGATCATCAGATCCCTATTTTCTACAGAGCAACCGTCAGTGATAGACAGCACCGTACCCTAGGCTTGCAAGGATGTTGCTTTCTACTGTTGTATTAGCTGTGACATCTATCCAATGCTTCTGATCTAAAGTGATTTAAGATACAATCTAGTTTAGTGCAAATAAAAAAAAACCCTCTATAAAAGAGGGACAGAATGCCTTTTGTTAAGTAGTGTAAGTGGGCAGGGGGCAATAGGGGCAACTGCCCCAGGCTCTGACTTGGTGTGTGGGAAAGAAGAAGCAAAAACATTTGCATTTGTGATTGCAGCAGCAATCAGGAGTCACCATTTCTGCTTTGCCCAAGGAACCCAGTCACATCCCTACACTGCTGTTTTTGATCCTAGTTCAAGTTTTAGGAATTGTAAACCATTTATTAGTAAACCACGCATCCTTTAATGCATGGAGGCAAGAAGGGTGTTTCTGAATTAACCAGTGAGAATTCAGAGTCATGGCATAGCTCATACTCTTTACAGAAGTATGATTGGTGATAATCATCAGGGTGAATGTATACTAGGGCTGTGTGAAACTTTGGTCCCTTATTCGATTTGGGAGAGATTCAGCCGAATTCAGTGGAGAATCCAAATCCAAATAGAATCAGGAGATCATTTAATTTCTCTGAATCAAATTGGAACCCTCTGAATTGATTCAGAGAGAAATCCAGAAAAATTTGATGATTTGAACATAGACACAGCTTTAAATGGTTTTTTTACATACCTCAAGGTACCAGGTGGCTCATGAATGCTGAGATGGTGGGGTGGATAGAGCATCCCACAGGAGCGAGTGGCGGGGGGTCCCCAGCATGCTCAGCAGCAGACCCCAAAGTGGACCAGAAGCATTTTTGGTCCACTTCCTAGTCCGCTGGGGAGCGTGCTGAGCCCCTTCCCCCTAGCTCAGCAAGTGGTGCCTCCTGAGTCTGGGGGAATACCCAGGGTCCCCCTGCAGCTGATCACTGAGATGGGAGGGTGCAGGGGGGTCCCCAGTACGCTTGGCGGCAGACCTAGAAGTGGACCAGAGGCCCCCCCGCATTCGGGTGGGATGCTTCATCTGCCCCACCATTGTAGCATTCAAAAGGTACCTCAAGGTATGTAGAAAAAACATTCAAAGCTGTGTCTATGTCCAAATTAATGAATCTCTCTGAATTAAAAAAAATTTAAAGCTGTGTCTGTGGCCGAATTGCTGATTCTCTGAATCAGCATCAAATCTTCAGATTTGGATTTGGCCGAATTGAATCGGGGACAGTGATCTAAATCAACCAATTGAATCACTGTCCCCGATTCAGGCCAAATCCGAATTGAAAACGGTCCATTTTGCACGCCGCTAATGTGTAGTTTAAGTCATGGTCTGGTTCTTATCTTGCTTTTATACCAAAATGTGCAATCACAGAGGTATTCTGGCTTTCTACACCACATTGGTTTATAGAAGAACTTCATAATATAAAATCTATCAGTTGCTCTGTATTTATAACCATCCATATGAATTCAATAAACATCAGGCATGTCCTGCCATTTCTCTTTTTCAAACAAGAGGTAAAATGTTTTCTGCTACTTTCTTGTCCTTTAATTTTCAGATTGAAAACTTTCAACTGTTACTTAACCAAAGTGAGAAAGCTAATCAAGGCTGGATGCCTTAGGGATGTTCTGAATAAGGAAAATATTTAGAAAAACAAAAGAGTCTAGCACACTGATATGATGAGAGGAGGAAGGGGCAATGACACAGCTTGTCCTACTGCAAGAAGATCTCAAGTTTACAGCATGTATCATTAATAATAGGCAAAAATATTCTTAATAGGCAGAAAGTTGTTCTCTTTGACAAAATAAAGATATACATAAAAAGTAAATAAATAGGTCCTAGCACCCTAACTAAAAATCAGAAGTGTTACCACTTTCCTTACCATGAATAAGGTGGAGTAAAACACTTTACTATGTACATGTTTGGGAGTTTGGTTCTTTTATTAAATGGATATCAGTAAGACAGTGTAAGTTGAAAAAGACTTAGACTGGAAAGACCAGTGAAGGAATTTAACAGATTAGTTTCCTAGATTTTTATTTCTCGGTGCTAATTCAGGCCAGATGAAAAAAAGCAGCAAATTTACAGCATAATCTCACAAATAAAATACAGCCTCAGGTGGCTTAGCAGGATATTAAGGTATGTTGTACACATTACTGAAATGACACAAAGGTGGCACAAATGTGCAATTAAGTACAAACTTTCCTGATGTTGCACATAACTTGTCCAGTACATAAAAAAACAGCCAACCTGATGACTGTAAGAATGAGGAGCAGCTGGGTTTTTCTATGTACTTAATTTTTAAGCAGAAAAATGCTGGGCATCTTTAGCTACAGTATTTTGTAGTGCAAGCCTATGACATAATGAGTGTTTAGGACCTGCCTATCCAAATGATATACTGACAGCTAGGAATCTTACCAAAAGCACCTTTAATATCAAAAGCACTCCCCTGAACCTTTCACAGATTTCATTAGAATTATTTCTGATTTACATCAGAGTGAGAAAAGTATCAATCCTGATTGAGATTTTTGGACTATATCATGTTGCAAATATTACTGCAATAAAATAATCATCCCTGCACTTTGAGTTATATAAAGATTATAACTATCCTTGTCCCTTGTGCAAGATAGTAATTTCTTCTTAAAAAAATGTTTGCTGGAAAAATTTGGAATCAGTGACTATTTGGAGAAATAGGTTCCCCCAACTTTACTGCTGGCTGCATATTAGAACATGCATTTGCTTGGTCACTACTTGGCCACCATTGTCTCATTGCAAATAAAGTTGTGGTGTGTGTGAAAGATATCTCTCCACATTCTTTATTTTAGAGAGGCAGAGATCACTGGAAGGACATTCTCATAAACACAAAGTGCAGCCATGTCATCATTTTCTTGTTAACTTTCGTTCTCCCATGCTTAATTAACATGCAGAATAGCATCAGTGTCCTCTATTTATCAAGACTTTAAATTGTACTCTTCTAATACTACAGAGTAGTGATAAATTAGGTTCAAAGTTGTTCCATATTTCTTCACAACCAAAATTATACCTGGGAAAAGCCTAAGAGCAGCAAAATTCAATTGTTTATCATAAGTGTTTTCTTTAAATATCATATCTTTTATTTCCATAATTTCAAAGCCCTGACAGTAAATGGCTTATAGCCACTTACTTCTTTACAAAAACCACAGTTAAGGGACCCTTGTACTGTCCTCAGAAGTAGCTATTTCAAGCCTTACGGCTTACTGTCACTGCTACATGAATACGGCTTACTGTCTTCCTGCTCCACACCTTTGGTGTTGCGCTTTGGACACCTAGTTTAATGTTAGGTCTTGGTTCTCATCTTCAAGGCACTCAATATCTTAGTCAGAAGGTATCAAAAATGAAGACTGAAAGATATGAGGACAATGGTTATTGGTTTTTCTCCTATGACACAATAGAATATTTATTTACAATACAAATACAGGTCAGGTAAAGACATTACTGTTTTACTGGTATAAGTGATCAGAAACCAGCCTATACCCACAACATAAGAGAAGTGCAGCACACATAGACTAGTTTTAAAAGGGAAGACTTCAGTCTAAGATTTGCCTCTCCCACCAATGGGCAAATGTATGTTCTGTTTGCTATCAAGCTAAACTATGCTGCTTCCAGAAAACTGCATAATTTTAGATTGATTTTGGTTTGGGCTTTTTGAATGTCTGTACCTAGCCACAATTTGGGCAGAAGACAGAGATTTCTCTGTGGTTAGGTCCATGACTGTTGAATGAAATTTCCTGGGAGACAGGATCCACCATAGACTTCTGTCATATCTCTTATCTTGTGTGTATGCCTGATTTAATCCTTAGTACTCATACAAACAATTTACTCCCCGTACATGAATTATGTGTACCTCTTCCCACAGCAATATTGGTTGTTGTGGGCACATCTACACATGATATTAATGTAATGCAATAAACTCTGGTGCAGGTCACACTGGAGTTTATTGCTCCTGGGCACAGCATTTACATGTGCACCGAAGACCTTAGCACATTGAGCTAGGGTGGCACAGCCTCAGCTGGCAAGAGCCTTGGAGAGGTCAGCCTGCCATCCTGGAGTTGTTTCCCCCTGGCCCAATGTGCTGCAGAGGGAGTGGCTGGGGCAAAGGGTGCTACAGTGTGGGGCTAGCCAGCAAGCAGCCCCTGGACTGTACCACAGTTATGTTCAGCTAGTCCCAGTCACTATCTACATGTGTGTTGTGG
Source organism: Gavialis gangeticus (assembly GCF_001723915.1). Lineage (NCBI taxonomy): Eukaryota > Metazoa > Chordata > Crocodylia > Gavialidae > Gavialis > Gavialis gangeticus. The sequence continues at coordinate 229,447,989 of NW_017729032.1, forward strand.
TGAAATAAATAACTCTGCCATAGGATAGTACTTGTGTAAAGCAGTACTATCTTATGATGGAGTAAATTAGTTTACTCTGATGTAATAGGGGCACATTTGTAGATGGTGACGTTTTACTACAGAGCTAATTAATGAACTCCACATTAAGCATCTCATGTAGATGTACCCTGCGTGACATTTTTTTTCCATGGCAGAGTTAAGAGTGGTTGGATATGTCCAGTTCATGCATTTCTAACTTGAATTTGTTCACATTTCACTTCAGAGACATCTGTTGGCAGCAGGTCTACCCCCTCTTGCTCTGGTTCTGCGCACATCAAATGCCAACAAATTATAGTCAATGTTTAGTATGTGGCTAAGATATACTCATCACTGTTCTCAGGCTTGGGCATACTAAGTGGCATTCACTCAGCCTTATATTAATTATATTAATTGTAGCTATACTACATGTTTTCTGCAATTAGTGCACACTGGGCATGTCTACATGAGATGCTTACTGAGTAGTAGCCTAATAACACTGCACAGTAGTGTGCCGGGTAAAACCTGGGCTAATTTACTACCATGCAATGTTATTAGGCTACTGCACAATAAGCATCTCTAAAAAACATTCACTGATGCTCCTGTGAACTACTGCAACTTACTGGACATTGAATTAGTACTTGGTTAACCAAGTACTAAACTTAATGTGCAGTAACTAGGGCGCATTAATGAATGTGTAGATGCACCCACTGAGTGGAAGGCTTTGAGGAAGTGTAACTTCCCTGACTTCATGCCTGCCCACAATTGGAATTGGTAGAAAGGCTAAGTCCCATAAGAAGAAATCCAGGACTTAATTGAAAAAATAACAGGAGATCAAGAATGTAAACAGATCCTAGAGCAGGAGAGGGGTTCTTCCAAGCTGCCCACTGGTAAAATACATAGTTTGTGAACCTTGGGAAAGAAGGAAACAATCTTGTAAGGGGCTATGGAATTATCACCATGGATAAGGGAAGACTGGGGGAACAAAGCAGAAATGTGTAAAGGTGACCAAAACACTAAATGAGATGTTGAGAACATTCATAAATCGCACTGATGTCTCTGTTCTCTAGGAAGACATTAATTTACAAATGATAACATCAGTAACTCAGCTAAATTACATCAACTTTTCTTTGAACGTAGCTTACACATATAAAATGGCCATAGGTTAAAAATATATTGAAAGGTGGAAGATCGTGTAATTCCATTATTAAAATTATTCAGAATGAAATACATACATGTTGGAGTACAACATTTCTTAGGCAACCCAGGTTTTCTTCAAACTAATCAACAGATTTACTGGAAATTCTCAGAAATTCAAAATACTAAAAAAGATACATTTTTTTATTCTTCATGGACATTAAGCCTCTCCTACAAGTAAAAATCTCAGTTTAGTAACACATAAAAATATCTGCATGCCTGAACACTTCTAAGAAAAATAGCCTTTATTAGTAATCTAAAAGGATTCAGTTAAATATATTTGCTTCATGCTGGGATCAGTATTATGGATTACTTTTATAATCCTCTTTAGCTTTCTTTGTCTTGAGATTTATGACTACAATACTAAGAATCTCAGGTATATTTATAGCAGCATTTGCAAGCTAACACATGATTATCACCTTCTAGTCTCATGTTTACATATTTCTATATAATTTCTTTTATAATTGCTTAGCTGCTATGGTAGTTTCTCATTTAGAGATGGAACAGTGATACTGATTCCCTACAGCATTTGGTTTTTAATTATTTTTATTTTATTATCTTTTAGTTCTTGGCTTCAAAAGTGCTTTAGCAAACATCATATATTAGAAGGTTTTCAAACTATATTTGTGTAATTATTATTTGCAGTTTTGTGACAGCTAGACATATTTTGCACAAAATCTGTATGAGGGTTGCTTATAATTTTTTTGTCATTCTAACATAGAAGATTTTATATGAAAATTGTGGGTAGAGGCCCTAGTTGATTTATTATTTGCAATATTTTTCAACTGTAATTTAATAAACTGCTAATTATTAACTATTTTCTACACCTTCCAAAATGTCAGCTAAACTTAAATGTAACAAGCTATCATCAGCTTGTTGTTCTACTGAATTAAGTGCCTTTTCCAGCTGCACAGATCAATAGAATGAAGGGATCTGGCAGGTGGCAACTAATAATTTAACATTAACTGTTCTAATTTGTAAAGACACATTTGTTTTACCAGTAGCTTTGTCTAGACAAAGAGAATGCTTTTCTCTGTAATTATGTTGCCAGCTCTCAACCTGAAAAGCACAGTGGCTAAGCATTTTGGAGTTTCATGAGGGATTTGAACTTGACTGGGTGCCCACATCTCGTGAAGAGCTTTAAAAGTTTCAGTCAATATAAAAATAACCTCACTATGGATATTTATTTTCATACTGTATCATTTGCAAATGGATTGGGAAATGATCTAGGACTCTGTACATGATTTGGGACCTACATGTGCCACTATGGCGCTGTTATGGCACTGTCATTTAGTACTTCCTTTTGGAAGTACTAAAAGACAGCACAGTAACAGTCTGTACTGTGTTGTGAGTGCTGTACATGGTTATTTTTTGGGACTATGTCGCCATAGTGATGCACTATAATGAGAGAGCATGTTGCTATGGTGACATAGCTGCAGTGTCACAGTTTTTGCTCATGGATGCTATGTTACTGTAGTATCACATGTAGATGCGCACAGTGATGAACAAACAGAAATATATGGTAAACAGCTGACACATAAATCACACAATGTTTAAAACTCAAGGTATAGTAACTATTGCCAGAAAATATGACAGACTTATTTCGAGGAATGGTTTCCAAAGGGCATGAAAGACAGAAGTGACTTAATGAGGTTTAGTCAAAACTGGTTATTAGAGAACTGTAGTTCTCTTATTAAACATTACATTTACATATGCATGTATACATGTATACCAATGTAAATATATATGGTTTTATCCTGCTCCAGTGAAGTTCAGGATCTGTCCTACCATGAAACAGAGATCAGTGAAAATAATACATATGATTAATCAGAAGACAATAGTCCCTAGTAAAGATAATTATGGGTGCATTTTTAAAATGTCATGCAATGATTTAGACTAGAGATCTGACAATATTCTATATACCTTAAATAACCCATATATATTGTTAGGGTAATGATATGGATTTTGGGTGTTGGGGTAATGATCTAGATTTTGGGGAATGCTGGGTGTGCAGCTGAATGAAGGCTTTTTCCTGCATCTAAGCAAAAATTGCTGGTCACAAGGCTGGATAATATATTAAAAGTAACCTCAGCAAAAGTCGCTCATCACAAGGCTAGATGATATATTAAAAGCAACTAACTTTGCTAATGCTTAAGTAAGTGGATTCTTAACAAAAAGATGGAGTGCAAAGTGCATGGTGTGTTGAGTAAAAATAGAATGCAGCCCACCAGCTAGTGTCAGGAGACAAAACAGAAATATGGCATTGAAGATGGTGCTGAAGCCAGCAAGAAAACCAGAAGAACCAGCAAGAAACCACAAGTGACCGAAAGAAGATGGGGGTCAAAGTCTCACACATGCCCTCTTAGCAGAGAGGCATGTAAATGAATGAAATTCACAGGCAATACCATGCTAAGGAAGCAAACAGTAAACAGAGGCAGAGCTTGAGATGAGGGGAGGAATGGGTGGAACCAAAGGAGGGACAATGGTGGAATGAATGTTAATATGAATGAACCAGGCTGTGTAAAATGTGAAAAGAACTAATGTTCAAGGCAGGTCCCTGGTTTGTTGTTTTTGGGGACCTGGGCCGAAGCTGTCTCCATTCTGAATAAAGCTGATGAGAGCAATGTGTGCTGGTGTTTGCTCCCTGCTTGCTCTGGCTAATGAGTAACAGGATCCATGGGCAATCAGATCATTGTCTCCCTAGTTGCTGGACACAGCATGGATTTGGGGTCTAAAACCTATAAAGTTATTGCTAGAATATCCATATTGCTTTCTCCTCCTTTCTTCCTGCTACAAAGAAGAATAATGTCTGGAGGACTGCTGTTTTCTCTTTATCCACCATTTCCATAGCATGTCCATGTTTCTTTAACTTACCAAATACTATGCCTAGGCTTCTACTGCGGATCAGCCCCCTTGTTACCCCTTGTATAAAAGAAACAACAGAGACATATTTTTAAACACTGTTCTGAATTCCATAAATCTCTCTCTCTCTCTTTAAACATTTAGTCAAAACAATGAAAGTAAAACAAATAAATGGAATGTTCTCCACTAATAAGATATAGAGTTTGCCATGGGATCCCCATGAAAGCCAGCCATAGCATTTGTGAAGCTAAGGAAGCTTTGAAAAACTATGGAAGTAGGGGAAAGGACAAGCACTCCTCCAGGCATCATTCTTTCTATTACCGTGGGGAGGAAAGGAGGAACAAAAGGAGGGATCTCCCCTATTCTCTCTTATCAAAGGCAGAAGAGTAATTGTTGATTTGTGAAGAAAAAAAAATGAACATGTCCTACAAGGAAGGGAAGGGATAAAAGAAGAAGTGGAGAGACCCTGTGGATCCAGGACTTCTCAACTCCCTGATAATTAAAGATTTCCTCCCCCTTTTCTTACAGCTTCACAAAAACCACTTTTGTATATTAATGCGTACATCATGGATGGAACAAAGGAAACCAATATTTCTAATAGACTTTGGCTTTTCTAGCTGAATCTTTTAAATATACACAAGATTACATCATTGACTACTTTTTATCCCCTAAGAGATTTACTCTGGACTTCACTGTAACAGAGAGCCCAGGGCTGGAATGGGAAGGTACAGAGGTTTCATTAGTGCCCATAGGACACTCAAGTGCCTTGAGCCCTGTCAGGAGCAGGCTCTAGCAGGTATTAAGCCCAGAGCAGGCAGAGAGAGAGGGCACAGCCACACAGGTGCCTGGGGCCCAGTGCCAGAGAAGGCACAGCCACACAGGCATTTGGGTCCCAGCAGACACGGGGAAGGGACCCAGTGACAGAAGGGACAAACAGAGCTAGAGCTGCAAAGCCAGGTCTGATTCAATGGGCCTAGGAAATAAGGCCTAGTAAGGTTAGAGAGGCAGAGGCTGAGGAGGCCTCAACCTTTCATTTGTTCATTTCTTTTTGACTTTTTCTTGGTTTTCTTAAACCAAGATCCTGCACAGCTAAGAATTATTGACATTTCTCAACATTCTTGCATTAAAAAATGGAAATCCCTTCATATTTTTATTCTCATGCCTCAAAATGCATGCATAAGAAAGCCATATGATGTCTCATGCTGCTACACACAATACACCTTTAAAAATTGTGACAGAGAATACAGGCAGAAAGAACACCTCCATTACAGACAATGACACTTTCATTTGAAAGGATGTGATAAAGACATGCATATATGAAATACCATAAAGATGATTAATATGTGCCCATTCTCCAGAAAATGTCAACAACCTAAAAATGGTTTTAACTCAGAATTGAAACTATAATCTGGAATTTGGAAACTTCCTTTGGAAAAAGAATCCTTCAATACTTTGTTTTGACAATATTAATGCATATTCATTACATTAAACACAAATTTAAGAAGCAATTAAAACAAAGGAAATAAAACAAAGTTAAATTAAATGTTTTAAAATGAAATGGTAATGCCAAAATGAATTATTCTAATGTTCTTCCATGAAAAAAATAACTGAAACTGTTATGGTTCTGTGGAACATTTTGATTACAATCAAGTTATTCCTGGTAATCTATATTTTGGGGGGTTATTTTGAATGGTCAAGCAAGTCTGTTTTTGCATGGATGTCTGTCTCAACATTTATATCTCAAATAACAATAAAGTGCTTATATATTTTTGTTAGTTTAGTTATGATATTTTTAACCAGAAGTGGAAGAAATAAAGTAAAAGGGAAAAATAGTGGGTTTTTCCCTGCTTATAGAGGATATTATAATATTGAGAAATATTCTGTAAAAAAAACAAAACAAAACCTCTCTCTATCTCTCTCTCCCCACTCCCCAATTATTTATTAATATCCATGTGCAGCAACAGAAAACTGCAGTCAGATGTTCAGGTAAAGGAGAAGGTATTGCATAAAATGTGTTTTCATCTACAGTTTTCTATCTGATTTGCAAATGGAATTACAAGTATAGTGTTATAGCATGGATGGTGCTCAGGTGCAACTAGTTTAGCTTATACAAAAATGACCAAGAAGTATGTGAATTATGAGAGAATACCTGTACTTCTGGGTTTGTATAAATAGCTGCTTTTTATTATTCAAGATAGAGCAACATAAAAACAAACAAACAAAAGTAGGGCTGAATAGATGCAATTAAGTATAGTCTTGTAGTGGTATGCATTATTTAGCTGACACTACGCATGCAGAAGACCAGGAAGTCATTCTTCTTCAGAGAGACACCCCTAGTTGCACTAAGGATTTGGGAGGAAAGGGCTGTAATTTGTCCACTCCCTTTTAAAAGTGTGGTAAGCTCTCCTTTCTCAGTGAAGGTAAACCAACTCCCAGTGACCAAAATAGGACTAGTAGGACTGATGTTCTATCTATTCATATGAACTACTGACCTAAAGGACACCTATATATGAGCAGCAAGGCTACTCCAACACACTGTACTTACAATGCTTTGGAGCAGGCTTGATTAATCAAGTCTGCTGGAGTGTAATAATGTTTACATTAATAAAGATAAATATTGCGCAGTAAGGGCTGAACTCTACCATTGCTTCTGGGTCACCTGCCATGTAAGACTGCACCAAGCATAATTCATACAAGGAAAGTGCAATAGGGAACTGGATTTTTCAAACCTCTCTTCTGAAGGAGTTTCCATTTGGACAGATTTGCTGTCTTAACCATTTCCTTCATGGATTAACACAGTTTATTCACGTTATGAACCATCCCACAAACACCATCTTATAGTCATGTGCAAAGTCTGTACATTAATTTAGATCTCATTGTGGAAAAAGATGCTTCCCATAGTGCTTGGTTCCTGGAACAGACTGATTCACTCTCCATCTTCTCAAGTCTTTGGAGATCACAAAGTTGACCCTTTCCAGCCAGAAACTCTTTGGGGATGGGAGAGAACTCCTGTAGCATCAGATTTTAAACTCAAAAATTTCTGAGGTGGCAAGCTCACCTTCCCACATCAGCAAGGACTCCCCTGGTTCCTGCCTATCCATGCACTTCCCCTCAACCCTACAGCATTATTTACAGCTACATGCAGTCTGTCCCAGGGGATCAGGCAAGAAAGGTTTGGGCAGTGGCAATGGTAATCTTTGTAAGGAACACATTAGAAGTCTTGATATAAATTCCTCTATTTGTTTATATCCTCCATTCTATGAAGATAAGAAAGGTATGTTGTAACTGTAAATGTGTGACTTAAAATTACAGAAAATCTGGGTAGCTTTGTCTAAAAAGAGGCTTCCAAGACAAGATTTCATGCTTTTGCTGATTTAAATAGAAAAACACCGACTAATTTTTTGACAACAGTAACACAAGTTAACTGAAATTCTTTGCACTCACTGGAAAGAGTTGAACTAACCAATAACTTCTGAAGACACTCTTAGTCAAACAGTTGCTAAACAATGATTGGGGAACTGTATAATAAATGTTTCAGTCATTTGGAGGTCTTTATGACTAATACCATTCATTAACATATACCCAATCAACATATACTTTGTAGCCCAGTGGTGGACACTAGCTTGGAATAGCGAACTCCCAAGTTCCACTTCCTACTGTCAATATGATTTCTGCATCTTATTCAGTTCTTTGATATAAAATCCATGATCTGTCCCAAGTAAACTGAGGATCTGCGATAGTCTAAAACCACTTAATGTTAACAGAGCATTGAAAAAAACCCAAATCACTACACATTGTCAACAATTGAAGACATAGAACAAAATTCTGTTTCACCAAATGAATGAACAAAGTGCAGCTTGGAACTCTTAATTATCTGAATAAAATGTAGGAGTAATTTTATGACCTCCTTTTAGTATGCAGAATGCTCAGAATGAAGAGTATGAAAGGTGTTCAATAAATCCTCTTCCAAATTCTGTGGAAACCTATCAGAAACCTATGAATGCTTTAAGCAGTTAATGTAAAAATGGTCAGAAACCAAAGAAAGGACATCTGGAAGAGTAAAGAAATACTAAAGGCACCAGCCCTAACATGAACACTGCATGCCTCCTGAGGCTGGGGAGGCATGGCGACTGCCTGCAGGCAGTGGCAGCATTGTTGGCAGCAGGGGCATGGTGGTGGTGAGTGGGGAGCTCCCACAGGTGGCCGCAGCAGTGTTGGTGGTGAAGGGGGGGTGGGGGTGGTGAGCAGCGACTGTTTGAACGCACCACTGGCAGAGTTGGTGGCAGCCAATCTCAGGGGGTTCACTGCCAATCTCAGTGGGTGCACATGCACCTGCATGCACCCCCTACACCTCACCAATGACCCCTAAAGTATAAAAATCAATTCAATATTATGGACAGCAATCAGAGATATTATGTTGTACCTCAGAAGGGGACCTAGAACAACTGGCAATCCACAGCATTTGGTGGTAGACTCTTCTGCAGACCCAGAAAGGGAAGATGTAGTAAGCTGTATAGAATTTGGAAAGAGGAATACAGGTTATATGGCAGAAATGTTTGGAACCAGAATATCATTATGTATGGTTTGAATACTAGCCATAATAGTAGAAATCCTGTAAATATATGTTTTAAATAAAGATCCAACTGATTTTTACAAATCATTGCCCTGTTTATGGTATCTTAAGCAACTACTATTGTAACAAGTAACTTTTAACAGATCTGACCAAAAAAAAATCCCTATTTTACCTACTTGCATTCTTTATTTAAAGTCATTGTCACCATTTCTCCTAGAAAATTATTTTCCCTACCTGGGACTTATCCCCACAACAGGAATATTTGTTAAAAATCAAAGACCAAACTTGATTCAAAGCCAGGCTTAATATTTTAAGCTGTGATTAATTTCCTTTAAAAAAATTACTAGATTTTAAGTTGACAACCTATTTGAAACCTTTCAAATGCTGAGGTATTTATGTATAAGCATTTTCTCTTTTCTTGGAAATAACTAAAAAAAATCATAAAAAGACCAAACCTACCATAGTAAATAAGAACAGAAACCAAAACAACAACAAATAAAATTCCAAAACCCCACATCACACACATTGCTGTAGTTTTTAGGCTTAAAATATCAAGTATGCATATGTAAGTGTAAAGATTCCAATTACAAGGTTAACTAATCAGGTCTATGGATACAAATCATTCTCCTTTTTTTTTGTTATAGATGGAGTCTAATATATTTCTGCTTGTTTTTCAAGTTCTACACAATAGAACACATAGGGGAGTTTTCAAGGCAGAAAGTTAATGTGTTATTATAACCTTATTTTTACTTCCTGATTTTTTGTGATCTTTAATTATCTTAGCTTGATGCTGGGTGTAACATACACAAATGGAGGCAAGAAGGTGAGTAAGCTGACTTTTAAACTGTCTGGTATTAACTATTCATGACAGACGTAAAAGCCCAATCCCAAAGCACTATAACTACTGGTTGAAATTTATGCTTTTCTAAAGAGAAAAGGTCAATGAAGTGAATAAATGAACCAGCACTGAAACTGTAGAATTGTGTTGTAACCTGCTTTAACTCCAGGTTGCATAGGTTTTTGTGTTGATATAATTTTCACCACTAATTCCATTTGAAATTCATGAATATTTTTTAAGAATTCAAAATAAAATAGGTCTTCTTTCAATTTTATTTCTATCAAGCCATGGACATCAGGTAACTTTAATAAATAAGCAAATAAGAATTACCTTTACTAAATGCTAAAAAAAAGAGAACTAACTTGTCACCGAGTCTACTTAGGCCTATCATTCTCCAGCCACCTTTTCTGCATAGATAGCAGCACTGCAGAGAGATTGCTGTTGGGGCATGGAAAGACATGGACAACGTAAAAGGACAGGTTATCTACTATGCAATATGGGACAGAGAGATTAACTCTATTAAAGATGGTCCACTTCATTATAGGAAATGATCTGAGTCAGTACCTGTAAATGTCTGGCAACATATTATTCAGAGTTTGGAAAGTTAATAGGCCTGTGTGAAGCTTTTGTCCCTGATTCGATTCGGTGGAGATTTGGCCTGATTTGGTGGCTGAATCTCGGAATCAAATCAGAGGACCCTATAATCTCTCGAAATCAGTTCAGAACCTTCCAAATCAATTTGCAGAGATTTGGACAGATTCAGCGATTCGGACATAGATACAGCCTTAAATGTTAGTTCTACATACTTCTAGGTAGCAGGAGTTCTGTATGTTGAAGTGCTGGAGTAAATGCAGCATTCCACAGAAGCACGGGGGGGCTCCCCAATATGCTTGGCAGGAGACCTGGAAGTGGACCAGAAGCACTTCTGGTCCGCTTCCTGGTCCACCAGGGAGTGTGCAGGGAGGCCCCCCTGCATCCCCCGCAGCTCAGCAACTGGTGTCACCTGGACCTGGCGGCGGGGTACCCGGGATTCCCTCACAGCTAATCACCAAGCCAGGAAGGCATGGGGGGGGGGGGGGCAGCGCACTCCCCAGCAGACCCAGAAGTGTACCTTCTGGGTTCACTGCTAAGTATGTTGGACAGCTCCCCTTGCTCCTGTGGGATGCTCCATCTGCCCCAGCACCACAGCGATCATGAGCCATGCCTGGTACCTCAAGGTATGTAGAAAAAAACTTGTAAAGTGTTGCCTGTGTCCAAATCACTGATTTGCTGAATCAGCATCAAATCTTCAGATCTGGATTCAGCTGAATCGGATCAGGGACAGTGATCCAAATCAACGGATCAAATCACTGTCCATGATTAGGGCTAAATCTGAATCCAAATCGAATCGGGCCCTTTTTGCACAGCCCTAAAAGTCAAGGTGCTGCCAACTAAGCAGCATCCAAATGTATTGATCTTATGCATGTCTGATCTGGATTTAACCCAGTGATACAAAGAATAAAGATTTGTGACACCTTACTGTGTCTATGCACACAGTTGTTCCATGATTGGCAAATACATCACTATATGCCACAATATATTTTAGAACATTTTTTTCCTTTGGTCAATCCACAGGCTAGAGAGTTGTTTAAAAAGTGGATGTATGTCCACATGTGTTTTGGGGGAGAAAAAAGGATGCTTTAATGCTCATAGAGGAAAACCATGCTCTAGAAAAAAGATAAATGCTTTGTCATCTTCTCTTTCTCTTACTTCCCCGTCTTCTTTTTAAGAGGGAACTCTTGCTTACTGGGAGAACTGAGTGAGAGAAAAAAATATCTACAATAAAGGAGAGGAGAGGTCAGTTTGTCCTTTACAAACTGAAGTTTCTGGCAATCGCAGTAACAAAACCTGATACCCAATGATTAGTCGGGATGTTTTTCTCCTTGTTGATTGAAAAAAAAATGTAGTTTATGTAAACATAATTATTTCTGCAGAGGCAACAGTAGATTATTCTTCTATTTTGCATTAGCATAGCATATGCAAACAAAATATACCATCCATGGTATTTAATTTGGGCTTACTCTCCATTCTAACCTGAAATAGTCCTTTTGGAGAGCCACTTGAAAAAAAAAAGTTTTACTATGAAGAGAAAAAGCCTAATACAGTGCCATGCTATTCATCCTTACTTTATCTAAATACAGCATGCATTTCATACATGCCTGAAAAAAAAGAGGCTTTGCATACGTAAACGTTATAGACCAAGTCATCCTCCCTGGTCAAATGTAGATTTTAGACAGGTAAACAATGTTGATCTATGCTTTATGGATAGAATAAATGAGAAAATGCAGTAGAAAGATATCCAGAATACCTGAAAGAGTTTTCTTCCTTTCCTATTTTATCTCCTTTCCTCATACTTTTCTTTAATATCCTTCAGTTGTACCCATGTTGAAGAAACAAACCTGGAGATAGCTCTAGGTTATCATTCTTTCTAGTGTGAGCTCCTAAGTTTAACACTCTCTTGGTGCCTCGGTAGGTTGCTTTACCTATTCACTTTTGGGTACACTTATGGGTAAGTATGGATATGCTGGACATTAAAGCAAGTTGCAAATTTCCCACTACTTTCATCCTCCTCCTAACTTATATTAAATGACTTGTGGGGATTGACTTAATCAGAAATTTCATAATATTTCACCCAATCCCCTGCAACTAGCCATGTTACAACCAGCTATAGAGAAACAGATTATTGTATATTTAAATATCAATCCATTTCTGATGCTAATTTAGGCAAAACAAAAATGTGACTAATGTTGCAATAAAAAGTCAATTGATTTAACCCCCATCAGGAAACCTCAAACTAGAACAGCTTACACAAAATAACTATTAAAGTTGTTTCTATTTTAATTTAAAACATGTTATCTTCCTAATAAAATGTTAATATTCTAAGAAAGTAGTCTATAAAGATAGGTACAAAAGGCACCCAAGACAATATTGTTTCCCCCCTCCCTTTGTGTCTTTTGGAAAAACCTAGTCTACATAATAATTTTCCAATTATTTTCTCTGCTCCTTCCTGTAGAGTTTTATTTTTGCAGAATCACACAGAGTATGATTATACTCAAAACAAAACATACAATTTTGTTTGCTAGTCCTGAACGACAGAGAGAAGGTGAACTGAAATAATAAAAGGTGCAAAGTATGTCATTGCTCTACATCTCAGTTTGTGCCTCACTATGGCAATTTAAAAATGTAGCATTTATTTGATTTGGTGGTGCACTGTATTGAATCTGTTATCACTATTGGCAGTGGCAATGGCATTTGTCAAGTTAAACTACACAATAGCTTGTGCCAAGAAGAATCACTATATTCCTATATGTTCATCTTCTACTAGGGTGCTTATTCCTGCTCCCATCCAGGAGGACTGATAATAAAATATTGTCTACCTTATCAATAAAATAGAAACATTTATTGACACTTAGCAATTTTTAAAAATAGTCATTTATCTACATATTTTTAAGGTGTCACTCTCTCTACATATTGTACCAGTAAGCAATTTCAGTCACAACATATAATATTTTCCCTCCTTTTTTAATAGAGCCGTAAACACTCTAATCAGATTCATTCTTCAGTTTTATATCTCTTTGGCAAATAGAGCCCATTTAGTCTGCAGCTACTACTGATGGAAGAAAATTTATGTAAAAAAGATGGATTTTAGTTCCCCTCATCTCTAACAGGCAGTACTCCATAGCAGATATGCCCTGCCCTCACCCCAAGAACTGTGCCCTGGCATTCACCAACCATAATGCTCCGAGTAATTTAGTTCTCATGGTTGGGTTGTGGAGAAACAAGTGATTCTTGACATAGCTGAGGTCTAGTGTAAAAACTTTTAAAAGACCCAACATCTTTAAATCAGATTTGCAATCTAATAGGAATCCAAGTTGAAGTACAGGCTATTGGAAAGGGAGACTCATTTATTTGTTATATGCTAAATCAGCTGGGTTTCTGGAAGGTTTATTCAATTCACCTTTTCAGTTCACAGAACAATTTTTTTTGTAAAAGATGTAGTCTCCCCTAGTCTTTCTAAGCTTGTAACTAAGAAGAAAGAATCCAATCTTCCAATTAGCTGAAAATAGACATTCTTGACTAATCTCCTTCCTTTGAGATACAATTGATGTAGTTTATCAACAAACTGGTATGCCAACGAATGAGGGAGAGGACCCTTAGGAGCTAATCTAACCCTGGATGTGCATAGGTATTTGTAGAGTCTGACTAGTTATTACAGTTCCTGTCACTGGGCTGCACTCCTTTCTTTGCTATGACATGTTGTGAATTCTGGGTCCATGAATCTAGGAATCAAAACAGTTGGGAGTGAGGAAACTTACTTGAATAAAACAATGGTCATACCAGGCTTGAGGTATAGTTGCAATGGGCTTCAGGACAAATGCCAAGTGAGGTGGAGGCCCAGCTGTGTGAACATGCCTTAGAAGCTCCCTGGCAGGATTTTGAGGACTATCTTAATGGACTCTTGACTTCGTATGTTTGAGATGCAAGGGAATTCACAGCTTATTGGTATTCACCCCCCAAAAATAAAACTATTGAATCTTAATTTTATTAAACATTTTTCAATGAAATTATATTGTATTTTATTGTTTAGGGCTTTTTTTATTATTAGTCCTTGCTAATTGTGTTTTCTTCAGTTAAATTAATTTTAAGCATGTTGTACCTATGTTTCTTCTTGGTGATTCTTCACAGACAAAGCTATTAGGAAGGTGACTGCCCATGCTGGTTGCAGACCCGCTGGTGACTAAACAGTTCAATTGCAGAGAGGCAAATAACTGCTGCTGTGGTTACATGTGAATGGCTGATTGCTGCTAGATGACGGTGTATCTTTCCTCCTTCTCCTGTTCTCCTTGATGCTGGCTCTGCACTGACATTCAAAGAGGGCTGTTGCCTTTTTGGTTTTAAGGTGCCAGGCATCACAATCTGCAGCCTGTGTTTCCCACAGTTTGTGGTCAATACCACAGGCAGAAAAAGACCTCTTCAGGGTGTCCTTGAAGCGTTTGCATGGGCCTCCTCTGTCATGTTTTCCAGTTGTCAGTTCCTCATACAGCACGGCCTTTAGTAGGCAGTTGTCATCCATCCGGGCCATTTCACCTGCCCACCGCAGCTGAATATGCAGAAGAATTACCTCAGTGCTGGTGGTATTGGCATTTTGTAGCATCTCCACGTTGATGACATAATCTTGTCAGCAGATCTTGAGAATGGTGCGGAGGCAGCGCTGATTAAAGCACTCAAGGAAGTGTACATGGCAGTGATATAAGGCCCATGACTCAGCACCATACAGTAGGGTGGAGAAAACAACAGCTCAGTACACTTTAATTTTGGTCTGTGCTCATAGGTTGTGACTGTTCCAGACCCGCTTGAAGAGTCTTCTGAAGGCACTACTGGCTTTGGAGTCTGTTGTCTACCTCCTTATTGATCGTGACATCATATGAGATGACACTCCCCTGGTAGGTGAACTGCTTGGCAGAATATAGCTCAGTTCCTCTGATAGTCATCTTAGATGGCACATAAGCTTGGCATAGGGCTGGCTAATGAAGAACTTCAGTGTTCATCAGGCTGATGGTGAATCCTAAGAGTTGTGCTGCAGTGGCAAAGCAAGGAGTCACGTGCTGCAGATTGTGTTGGGTGTGAGCCATCAGGGTACAATCATCTGCAAACAGAAGTTCAGTGATGAACTGTTGCAAGGTTTTTGTCTAGGCCTGTAGCTGTCTGAGCTTGAAGAGGTTTCCATCTACCCAGAAGTGTATGTAGACACTTTCATCACCTTCCTCAAGATTTTCCAATGCTTGCTGCAGCATCATGGGAAAGAAAATGGTGAACAAGGTAGCAGTGAGTACACAGCGTTGCTTAACTCCACTGGAGATCAAGAAAGGACTCAAGAGCCTGTTGTTATACTTGACTTGTCCACACTGACTATCAAAGAGTTGTGTGACCATGGTGAAAAATTTAGGTGGGCATCCAAGCTTCTTGAGAATCTTCCAGAAGCCATCTTAGAGGCTCTCTCATTATGGTGTTGTCAAACACCTTAGTAAGGTCAATGAAAGTCATGTGCAGCACCTTGTTCTGCTTCTGGCACTATTCCTGCATTTGTCTGAGCACAAATACCATATCTATAGAGCCTCTGTTTGCTCTAAAGCCATATTGGCTTTCTGGAAGAACCGATTCTGCTATGGCAGGCACTAACCTGTTGAGAAGGATTCCAGCTAGGATCTTCCCAGCAATGGACAGAAGGGTGATCCATCAGTATTGGAACAGTTTGACTTGTTGCCTTTATTCTTATACAAGGTGATGATTACAGCACAGATCCTGAGGAATTTCACCCTTCTCTAAGCAAGCTATGAAAAGTTCATAGAGTTTGGAGTGTAGAGAAGGACTGCCATATTTCAGGGCTTTGGGTGGATTTCCATCAATTCCAGGGGCTTTGTTGCTTTTTATCTAGTCAATAGAAGTGAAGGTTTCTTCCAGTGTAGGATGCTCATCTAGTTTCTCCTTGACAGGCAGTTGCTTAATTCAGCTGATGGAAGATTCATGTACCGTGTGTTCAGCACTAGGGTTTGAAAGTACTGAGACCATTGGCCCATGATAGAGTCTTTGTCAGCATATAAAGTCTAGCCATCAGAGTTCTCAGCTGGCTTTTGATCAGGAAGGAAGGGTCATAGGCAGATTTCAGGGCTTCATAGAAGGTTATAATAGATAATGATCAGCATACAGTTGTGTTCTTTCTGCAAGAGTAGTCCAGCATTCATTTTGGATGTTACACAATTTCTGTTGAAGAGTGTTACATGAGCCACCTTTCTCTCAGCTAGTTGGTTGTGCTAGAAGGGCTTGATGAATAGTCTCCTTTTTTTGTGAGCAGGGCTTGGATGTCCTTGTTATTTTCATCAAACCAGTCCCAGTTTCTCTTGGTACTGAGCTCAACAGTCTCCTTGGTACTCTCCAAAACTACTGACTTGATGTGTTCCCAGAGTCCACCGGGTGAGGAGTCTGCAGTATGGACTTGGCTTCCAAACTTTTACTGATGTGTTTTTTGAAATTTTTGTTTGCAAGATTGGTTTTTCTGCTTGGAAACATCACATTTCTTTGTGGGGGGAGAGGGGGCCTCTGTGCTTGAGCTGAGGTTTGAAGTGGAAGGACAACTTTGAGCGAACATGTCAGTGGTTAGTATGGTAGTCAGCACTAAACATAACTCTGGTGTGCGGGACATCCCCAAGATGACACTGACACACCAGGATGTAATCTATGGGGGTCCAGTGTCTGGAGTGGGGATGCATCCAAGTAGTCTTGTAGCATTTTTTCTGCTGAACCTGAGGCTTGGTTATTTCCATGTGTTTTTCCACACAGAGTTCCAGAAGCAAGTGTCTGTTCTCATTACAATTTCCCAATCCATGTCTTCCACCAAAAATAAATAAATAAAAAGAAAAAAAACATATAACTGTTTAATTTTTATTTTATTAAATATTTTGCAATGAAATTATAGGGTTTTGGGGGTTTAGGGGTATTTTTTAATTAGTCCTTGTCAATTGTGTTTTCTTCAGTTAAATTAATTTTAAGCATGTTGTAGCTATTATTCTTGCTTACTTAAGCACATTTTAAAAATTGCTTTATGTCATGATTATTAACTTTAAACTGTAAGAAAACATGGAAGTTAGACAAAGACAAAGCAATTTCAGACTTAAAGATGCAAATTGTTTGAAATGATTGTGTATGGTTGTACCACTAAAATCTCTTTGATATTGTAAAGAGCTTGCCTACTACAGTAATTACTTGTTGCTTATTTGAGATATTTAGTGATGTAGCAGCTAAAATACTTTTCTTTTTCAAGAAGGGATGTAATAAGGAATGTAATAATAGTCATTACATAAAATAAATAAAATAACATAAAATAATTATTAATATGTAAAGAACAAACTTTTTAATAGTTAAATAGAAAATCATATTTGCAAAAAAGGTGATGCAATATATAAGACCATGCTTAAATTATAAAAAGAAGTCATAAGAAACCCTAGACTAGATAGTTTGCCTTGAGTGTCCCTCAGCAGACAGAAAATATTTAAATAGATTCAGTGATAACTTAAAATAACAGATGAGCAAAGCAGAATTATTTTTGGGGGGAGAATAAGCCAAAGTAACCAGAAATTATGGTGTTCCCAGAAAAGGGAGAAGCAAGAAGCATTTCTATTTTCCTGGAACTCTCAAGGAGATGCTTAAAGAAACAGCTTTTATATCTGTCCCTAAACCAAAAATAAGGTAGAAACTGGAAGTTGTTCTTTCTATTATTACACAGCTTTTACTCAGCAGAATAGGTCCTCAGTTCCAGTGAGCCATAACTAAAATAAAAGAGAAAATAAGACTCTAAGCATTGAAAAACTTGTGATAAATAACATATTGTATACTCCAAGGCTAAGTGCAGATATTCAAAAACCTGAGGCAGAATCAATCTAAGTTACATGATTTTCGGCAGGTAGCATAGGTTAGATCTGTAGTGAACAGAACACGTTTGCTCTTTGGGGTGGGGGTGGGTGTGTGGAGGTGGGGAGGGGGAGCACAGAAAATTCACATCTGTGCAGGCTGAGGACAGCAGGTTGGGGGCAGTTGAGTATGCCTCCCAGAAGAATCTGTGGGCTCCCCAGGCTTCCAGAGACTGCTGAGCACCCAGGCTTTCCCTGAATGGCTGTCAAGCATAAATGATCATGACTATAACCCCCTGCCGTCTCACCATGAACTTTCCCCCACATCCATCCCTAGGCTTACAGGAGAGTTCTATAATGGACACCCTCCATCGTGAGCTGCATGTTCTTCCATGTCTCAGTCTGCCCATATCCTGCCACGGCAGCCTGCCATTTTGCCCACACATGGAGATTCAGGAGCTACAGCATTTTTCCTATGTGGTTAAGTGGTGAAACAGGCTACCTAGAGAGATCATGGTATCTCCATCCCTGGGAATTTTCAAGAACAGGATGGACTTTTGACTCACATGTTTTAATGAGGGATGATCCTGCCTTGAGCAGGAAGATGGACTAGATGACCTTCTGGTGTTATATGCTCCACTGAAGCTTCAGTTTCAGATTGAAACTGGGGATGTCAAACTCATTGGGCCCTCAAAATGAGATCTGGATCACAGGGCCACTTTGACACCCCTGGTTTAAAACTATATTTACTCATAAAATATTTCTGAGTAAAAAGCATATGATATTTTCCATATTATAGTCAAAAGATATGGAAATTATTCATGTCACTCCAGACTTTGCATTTTGGAGATTAGTTTCATGATGCTCCTAGTTAACTTGACAACAGGTAATAATGTAAGTATGACAGCTGTGACCAGTTAAGAGATGGGATAGGCATAATATTGATAATATCTGGATAATAAATTTTTTCCCCAGTGCTCCCCCGCTCATCAAAGTTAAACATTTTATGAAGCACATATGTATTATTATATTGGTGATTACAAACCAGAATAACCCTTTCTCCTAAGTGAAGAAAAGTATTTTACAAACAATATAGCATATGACTGGTAGCCAGTAGAGCACATTTCTTTATATGTGTATACAGGTTAATTCACAAAGCTATTTTCTTTCTTTGCCTTGTTTGATATCATTTCACTTTTTTGATATGTCCTCACTCTTTTATAAAATAGAAAATATTAGGAGAAAATGAGTACTGCCCCCTTAGTAATTTATATCTGCAACAAAATACCTACATTCTTGAAACATTGTAGGTGATAAAAATCTTTGCCACTAATTTATCATAAATATGTGCATTTTGAAAAAAAACAACCTTTTTATTGTGTGAGGATTGCATTGTTGTCACAGATACAACAGGTTAAATTGGATAAGGAGTGGACAACAGTGTGTGAAGCTGAAAAGAGAACAATAAGATTACAAAGACTTTATTAGCAGTGTTCTTCCAACATTAGCCTGTAGACCCATTCTGTTTAACATTTTCAATTGCAATGCTGGGGCAAGAACTAGAAGTGCGATCATGAAATCAGTGGACAGATAGGAGGAGGTGGGTACTGACAAGGGGAAGGACTGTCTTATTGTATGTGAATAATTAAATTTATAAATTCAAATAGTACAAAATACAAAGTAATTTACTTAAGGACCAATGCCAAGAATTTCTGTTATAATACGGGGCTTTTAGAGTAAAGAAAATGAAGAAAGAGAAACACCTAGGTGTACTGGCTGATTGTAAGATTACCATGGGATTTCAGTAAAATGGAGCTGTTAAAGTGTTATTCAATGCTAGGGTGTGTTATGACAAGGTGATTTAATTGAGACATTAGTGACATTCTACATGTCATTGATAAGACTCCCTGTAGAGTATTGGGTACAATTCTGTCCATTTATGCTGAAAAAAAGATCAATTTAAACTGGAGCAAGTATAAAGAAGGACCAATAAGATGGGTAATGGAATAAAAACCAATACTATATTGTAAGACTATATTAGAAGAGATTGATTTGTTTAGCTCAACAAAACAAAGATTGAGAGGGATATGATTACTCTTTACAGATATTTTCACAAGATGAATAGTAGGGGTGTGCAAAAAGTGTCATATTCAATTCTGGTTTGGATTCAGCCCTAATTGGGGAGAGTGATTTGGTTCATTGATTCGGATCACTGTCCCAATTCTATTTGGCTGAATCTGAATCCGAAGATTTGATGCTCATTTGGAGAATCAGCAATTTGGCCATAGACACAGTTTTAAATGTTTTTCTACATACCTTGGGGTACCAGGCATGGCTTGTGAATGTTAGGATGGTGGGGTGAATAGAGCATCGCACACAAGCATGGGGGGGGGCTCCTCTGCATGCTCAGCGGTGAACCCAGAAGTGGACCGGAAGTACTGTCCTCCATGATGACATCTGAGTATGCAGAGGACCCCCTCCCCCGTACCCTCCTGGTTCAATGATTGGCCACGGGGGGACCCTGGGTGTCCCCCCCCCAGACCAAGGAGACACCAGTTGCCAAGACAGGGGGTGGGGTGGGGACCCCTGCTCACTCCCTGGTGTACCCAGAAGGGGACTGGAAGTGCTTCTGGTCCACTTATGGGTCCACTGCCAAGTGCACTGGGAACGCCCCCCCCCCACCCATGCTCCGCTGGGATGCTCCATCTGCCCCAGCATCTCAGCATTCACAAGCTGCCTGGTACCTTGAGAAAATACATGTATGTAGAAAAAAACATTTAAAGCTGTGTCTATGTCTGTCTGAATCACCAAATCTTTCTGAATCTTTCTGAATCAATTCAGAGGGTTCTGATTTGATTTGGAGAGATTAAAGGGTCTCCTGATTTGGATATTCAGCCACCAAATTAAGCCAAACCTCTGCTGAATCGAATCAGTGACTGAAGCCTTTCACGGCCCTAATGAATAGTATGAAGAGAAAAGAACTATTTAAATTAAAGAGCAATACCAACAGAAGAACTGGGCATGTCTACATGTAACACTACATCGCTGTAGCAATCCACTACAGTGACATAGTGCTAGTGGTCACAAACTATAACACCATAGCTACAGCGCAGTAGCAATGCACTGCCTTATTATAGTGCATTGTTACAGTGACATAGCAGCTAAAAATAACCATGCTCAGCATGCACGGCACCATATGGGCTGTTACTGCACTGATGGTGCATTGCTGTAGGGACATGTGAAGACATACCCACTGGCCACAAATATTTTAGACTAGAAACTAGAAATTTCTACTCATCAGTGGAGTGAAGTCTTGGAAAGCTCTTCTGAAAAAAAAGTAACAAGTGTGAGGAACTTGAATTGATGAGCTAATGAGGTGAGTTTATAGAAGATATAATACAGTAGGTATTTCTGGTATACCAATTTTCAGATGTTGTGGATTTGAGTATTTGGCCATTGATGGATTGAAAGGAAACTCAGTTGCTGTGGGGAGGTGCCTGGAAATTCCATGCTTGAGGGGTTCTTCCAGTTGCTTATAGGGACCAGGAAAATATTTTCCATTCTCCCCCTGCACTCCCTAAAAATATATGCAGTAAAATTCCTGTTATCCAGAATTTTACTAATCAGCACACTCTAGAACTGGAAGTTCCAGCCGGCCGGTGGGATGTTGGGGGAGAGGGGGGAAAGCTCTCATGTGGCTGCCGCTGTTGCCACCCACCACATTCTGTTGTCGCCGCTCTGCATGCAGCCTCCACCACTCCCCTGCCCCCGACTCCACATGTGGCCCCTGCCACCAGACACTCTCCTCTCTCTGTGTGGCTGCCACCACCCCTCCCATCCCAGCTCCATGTATGGGCAGAAACCCTGTGCCATCAGGTAACCAGCATTTTTCCATTACTGGCACCCCCCATTCCCAACTCGGGCCAGATATCAGGGATTTTACTGTCTATCTATCTGTTGAAATGTGTCTGTGTGTGTGGGGGGGGGAACAGTTGCACCACTCACCCCTGCCAAATTTCTAGACCAGTGGGAAGCCCTGGACCCTGCATACTGGATCAGTTGTGCTGTACAGTGTGTAGGGATGGGTGGAGCCAACACCAGGCACCAGGGCCCAGTCTCAGCATGCAGGTGCAGCACAGTGTCCCAGGGACCAATGTTTTGCGGGGGCTGGGAGAACGCAACACAGACCCCCCTAGGGCCCAATCCTGGTGCTTGAGGGATGGGAGGGATCTTTTCTAGG
>NW_017729032.1:229475157-229479563 GCF_001723915.1 Gavialis gangeticus
ACTCGGGCCAGGTATCAGGGATTTTACTGTCTATCTATCTGTTGAAATGTGTCTGTGTGTGTGGGGGGGGGAACAGTTGCACCACTCACCCCTGCCAAATTTCTAGACCAGTGGGAAGCCCTGGACCCTGCATACTGGATCAGTTGTGCTGTACAGTGTGTAGGGATGGGTGGAGCCAACACCAGGCACCAGGGCCCAGTCTCAGCATGCAGGTGCAGCACAGTGTCCCAGGGACCAATGTTTTGCGGGGGCTGGGAGAACGCAACACAGACCCCCCTAGGGCCCAATCCTGGTGCTTGAGGGATGGGAGGGATCTTTTCTAGGGCCCCAGGGAGGCAGGGAAGTGGTGTCAGATCCCCAGGTCTGATCTTGGCACACAGGACCCAATCTGGCCCACAGACTGGCCCTGTGTTACTCATCTAGCCCATGGGTCCAAAAGCTTGAGCACTACTGCTCTACACCATTGACTCTGGTCATACTTACAGGTAGAAACTTATCAGAAGTATAATGGTACTTAGACTTCTCAGATAAACAACTTGGGGGTTTCTAACTCGTGAATGAGGACAATCACTCCCTAAAGACATTTCTCCATCAGATTGACTCCTTTTTTTTTTTTGCCTTGTTTCTTTATATTGCATAGCACTGTCTTCTTTTAGGATCATTTAAGTATATTTTAATCTAGGTAATGCCAATGCTATGGTAGTAAAAGGCAATATCTTTGTCTAGCTTATTCTTTATCTGTAATAAGCTGTGAGGTTTCTCGCAAAGAGTGCTTTCTGACTGTAGTACATGGGAATAGCAGGGCAAATTGTTGCCCGTTATCACTGATAGAACTCTGTGGCCTAGGAGGCCCCTTCCAGTCCTATGTTTCTTTGTTTTCTTTGTACCAGTGCGATTCCATTGCCTTCAACGGGCTGAACTATGAACATGTTATGAACAATTGCCTTTCTTTAGCATTTTCATTAATATAGCCTTGAGGTAATAAAAGCAGTGATCTAGAACTCTCAATCAAATTTAAAAGACAGCAATTTAGTAATCTTATAGAAGGAGAAGAAAAGATAATATGTTATTCTTTTGGCTAAAGATAAACTGTTTGATTAGAAGGAAAAGAAACAATTGCATGTGATACACTGTAAGAAACAAAGGTCAGAAATGAGAAATTAAATTTATTTTTTAAAACCAAAAACTTTAATGGACCAGTTGATAGCACAGACAAAATGCCAGCTAGAGTAATGAAAGAAACACATTCTAATGGCAGAAAGAGAACGATTACATGGAACAAAGCTCCAAAGAATGTCTCTAACAATGTTTCTAACAATATCATATCTGCATATACACATCTATCCAGAAAGGTAAGGAAAAGGGAGCAACCAGGGCATCCTGGGAAGAACAAAAATAGCTGAGACCTCTATTTCAAAAAGGGTGGGTTACAAAGAACTAAAAAATCTGCAGAGGAATCCATCTTCTGATAATGTACCAACATGCCCCTAACTGATCTCCTTTAACATATACCCCAGAAAGAATGTACCCATGAATTTATATATAAAACTGGCTGGTTCCACTGCATGGAGATGCTCTATAACAGTTTTGACACAGGATTGCATCTGAACTTGCATGTGGAAAGGGAGGCCACAAAACTAATGCATTGAAAATGAATAGATTATGGAAAGACAATAGTTGGATGAATACACTGGAATATGAAAAATCGTAATGTTATAAAGATGAGTTGAAATTCATTGTGTACTCAAATACTTCAAATTATTTAGAAAATAAACCTAGTCTTACTTTTTTCTTTGACTTCTTAGGAAATTAATTAGATCTGGAGTGTGCTAAGGCTTTCTGAGAGTTTGCCATTTGGAAAAATTAAGTATTGATAAGTAACATTCTCAGAGTACTTCCATCAACCTTCCAACCGTAAATGTTGATTGTTCCCATTGTTTGTTGTACCAAGGATAATTGTAAGAAATAATAATAATAAGCAGTAAGGGAGTAAAGGAATCTCAAATCTGATTAGAAAGTCATTATAAAATACTATAAAATCGTTAAATGCAACTCCAAGTAGCAGGTTCCAAAATAAAATTATCGATCATAGAAGTACATCTCTAATGAAGTCCCACCAGATACAATGATTAAATACAGAGTACTCAAAGAAAGTGACTGGCAAGGCAAAAGAAATCTATGGATCAAAAGTATGGCTTTAATATGAATAAGACTATTACTCCGCTTATGAAGGTGCAAAAAGTTTTTAAAAGTACCCTAACATCACAAGCAACAAACACAAAAGGCACAGGCAAACTCTAAGAATGGCTCAGATTATTTTCTCTGAAAGCTTCAAAACACTTCATATGCTTGACAGGCATTTTGCTACCTACAGTTAATAGATCACTATGTGATTTTCTTTTCCCCGGTAGTTGCAATAAACAGGGTATTTAAAAACAAACAGAAAAAGAATTCAAGATCTTAGGCGCAATCACATAAAAGTGTATTTTATTAAGTGAAGAGATAAGAAAAAGTACTTTAAAAAATTCATATACAGCTACCAATAAAATAAGATACATGATAAGTAACTATCTTGAAGGATTTTCATACACACAAATAGCTCAGTGTGTCAAATTCATCATGGACCTCGCAACCAATAATAATAAAAAGAAGTGATAGCATTCAGGGACTCCAATCATGAAGATGACTCCATTGTCTTAGAAATTGTGTGCCATTGTTTTCACTGGCAATTCTTAAATATGAGGGTGACAGTTTTCCAGTCAATAGGGAAGTCAGTCATTGGTGAGTACATATATGACAGAGAAGGTCAACCCACGACCAGCATGTTTGACTGCAAATAGTGCTAATAGTTCTGGAAGGAACTAGTAGATCCTGGCTATGCTGGGTCACAGCTCCTGGCACTCTCTTCCATCTGCCTCCCTAGTGACTTTGCTTCAAATAATTGACGTCTTGTATATTACAGCAACACTGGGGATGATTGAGTGCTTAAGTCTCCCAGGAATTGATGTTATCATCATCTTTCTTCAAGGTGTCCTTGAATCTCTTCTTTTGATCATCTCTTGAGTGGTGATCATTGGTGGATTACAGGATCTGTTTTGGAAGTTATCAGACATCATTATGACATGTTCTGTCCAACAGAGATATTTCCATATAAAAATTCAATGTTGATGGTATTTACTTTAGCCAGAACACTGGTGTTCATTCTTCTGTCCTTCCAATTGATACAAAGGATTTTCTGAAGACATTGCTGAATGTAACTTCCAAAGCTTTCAGGTGTTTCTGATATGTTGTGCACGTTTCACTTCCATACAACAGGGTAGGGATAACAGCCTAGAAGATGGGAAGTTTGATTTGATTGTTGATTTCATAATAATTAAATACATGATTAGGAGATGTCCAAAGGCACTTGCAGATTTTATTCCATGTTGAGTACCATCATTGTTTACATTTACTTTTGGGGAAAGGTGGCTACATAGGTAGGGGAAATTCTAAACTCTCTCCAAGGATTGCCCTTTAACTATAATGTGTGGAAGAGCAGCTGAATGCTTTGGGGTAGGAGGGTAAATTACCTGGTTTTTGTGAAGTTGACAGTGAATGCAAGCATGTCATGTGCTTGACAGTAACAAGCAAAAATGACCTGGAGGCCTACAACTGAGTGAGTACAAACAAGCCACAAATAACTCATAGAAACAACACAATCATCAGTATATTGAAAATCAGGAATCGAGGTGTTGGTAGATTGTATTTACAACTTAACTGGTTGATGGCAAAGAGATTCCTGTCCGTGCAATACTGGATGCTGGCTCCAGATGGAAGTCTGTCATTAATGAGGTGTGAAATAGCTTTGGTATAGATGGAAAAGAGTGTTGCTGCAGTCATGCATCCTTGTTTGACTCCACTTCTAGTAGTGAAGGAATCTGTTTACAAGTAATTGATTAGGATGGCTGCTGTCATGTTGTCATGACCAAGTCTGATAATGGTAAGAAATGTTGACAGGCATCCAAATCTCATCAAGATCTTCCAAAGGGCTTCTCTGTTAGTTGAATTTAAAGGCCTTAGTCAGGTTAATGAAGGCCATGTAAAGATGTAAAATGCTTGCAGCATTTCTCCTGCAGCAGTCTAGCAACAAAGATTATGGCTCTTGAGTGTTCTGGACACAGGTAGAATCTCCTCAGTTAGAAAAGTGAGACTACTGAGGAGAATACAGGCAAGGAACTTTCTAGTTATGGACAGGAGAAATACCATAATTGCTGCAATCTGGTCTACATTCTGTCTTGAATATGGTAATCTCTTAAGTCACTGTAAATCTGTTCATGTTTCGAGATTTTCATAACAACATGTAGTTTCATAGTAGCTAGGGTCAAGAGGGACCTGAATAGATCATCTAGCCTGACCCCCTGCCACAG
>NW_017729032.1:229480560-229485221 GCF_001723915.1 Gavialis gangeticus
CAACTGTGTAGGCATCAATGCCACAGTCACTTAATTTATGTAGTTTGTGAGATACCTTTTTTTTCCTCCTTGGTTTCAAATTTCAACTGGTATTCCATCATGACCTCATGCTTTGTTGCTCTTCATCCACTCAATGGCTTCCAAGTTCTCTTGACAGGTTTGTGGGTCTGAAAGTTATTTCTCAGTGGGAATGGTTTCAATGGTGTTGTCTTTGACATTCAAATCTAATTCAGAGACTCTTGAAAGTGATCCTTCCACTGTGCATTGATGGTGGAGCTGTCTTTCAAGAGTGTTGTTCCATTCTTAGACCTCAGAAGAACAGCTTCTTGTGTTCTTGGCCCATAGATAGGTTTGTTTTCTCTGAAGAAACTACATATCATGGCTATAAGCAAACTTTGAATCTCTTTTGCTTTGTCCTCTTACCACTTATTCTTTTTCAAATTTTCCTATGTGTTGGACTTTAATGTGGTGATATGTATCTTGCTTCTGTTTGGAGTTGATGTCATTCTGTCAAACTTGAAGCTTCTCTTTTTCTGTCAAAGTCAGCTTGAATTTCCCTATCATTCTCATTAGACCACTCCTGATGTTTCTTTGTGGAGGTAATATATTTTACAGCAGTGGAGGATAAATTGGTGTAAACTGTGGCATAGTATTTTGCAGACTGGAAAAAACTAAATGGCCGAAGAAAAGGATTTTGCAGTAGTCAAACCAAGACAATGACCATAACATGGGGCAGATTTTAGCAGTAAAAACAGAGATGTCAGATTAGGCTTAACAGATTGATGATCAATGTGAATCACTTCTCTCTTTCTAACTAAATTGATTTAGCTGAATGTTGACACCCTTTGACTAAAACAGTTAGTTTTGCCAGAGCTGATAGGATTTTTTATTTTTCCTTACACTGTATTTAGTGTCTTGTTTAGTGTATTTGATTTTACAGAAACCAACCATCTTTTCTAGAACCCAATTTTCCCCAGAAAATCTGGACTATCATGACTAAGCTCCAATCTGTTTGGCAGGGTAATACATGTCTAGAAATAGTAAATGATTTCAGGTCAGTGGCCCTGACAGCAATATCTGGTTTCTTTTGAAGATTCATATAACACTACCCAAATAATAATATAATTAGGGATTGTAGTTATAGACCATTTTATATATTTTTTCTTTATTCATTTTCTATGAAGTTCTGTCAGAGTAATCCCAAATGAAGTTTTTTCATGCATCATCTTTTGCCTATTGAAGTGACATTCATTAACCAGCATGACTTATAATAATAGATGCACTAATAAGAAAAAAACCCCACACTGTTTTAGTTACTCAACCAAAGTTTGCTGAATAGCTGCATTTTAGCTAATAAAAAAGCTCACAAAGCTATCAATGGAAGCAGCGTGTGTCAACAATACAGAAGTCTTCTTTTTAATGTTATATGGGCATGGTTGAAAACTTTACTACTCGGATCATGAAGTTAATGAATAGTTAAATCCTTAACAGAAAGAAATGATTAATAATATCTATATGAACCATAAGTGAGCTTGGAAATACATTAGAGAAAATTTACATCAGTCTCCTCTCACCATATTAATTTCCTTTTTTGATTTCACTTTAGATGCCCAGGCACCATAGGCTGGTGTTCACTGATACATATTAATTCTAGTGGGAGATTAGCCAAGACTGGTATTAGGCTGCCATGAAGAGGCCATAATAATATCTGTATCATGATGAAGACCTATCAGCCTTAGTGCCACCACAGAAGTTGCCATGTGCAGGACAAAATATTCACTTTTTCACGTGAAACAGATAAATTCAATCTGGGATGCACACAGATTCCAGGATGCATTTTGGGCCACTGTGCTGTGTAATACAATGTTAGCAAAGGTTTAGTAAAATATTATATAGGTTGTAAAAATATTGCCTTACAATTAGCATATTCCATCTACAAAAGTTCAAAAGGCTTTCCAACTGGTAATCAAGGAGCTTCAGCATGATCTTAAGTGCTATTATTCCTATTTAACAAATAGAAAGTAGAGGCACAGAAAAGGTTCCTCTCTCAAAGTCCAGTGTTTATAAACATTCATGCTTTGTATTCATTTGCTGAATTGGATAAACAAATAATTATCCATCTCTCTTAGCTAAATGATAAAAGTAACAAAATCCTAATTTGTGCTCCTCTCTTAGAAAGATGTACTGAAAAAAATCAAAATCTATTTTCTCTAAGTCTATTCACTTCATTGTGTTTGCCTTCTTTGATTGAATAACTTTTTAAAAAGAATAATCCAAAGTACAGAAAAAGACAAATGGAGTTCATCATCATTCTATCAAACAGGAAGATTTGTAGCTTTATTAATCCCCCCTACCCCAAGATAAATTTGTAAGGTATATTTTACTGAATGAAAAACATAAGCATTTATTAGAGTAGGAAGAAATAGATATTAGGACTCATAAACAAGGCAAGGATTATGCCCATACCTGTCTTTTATTCATTTTCTAATTTATACCACAGAATTATACTTCTTCAAGGTATTTTTTGTATCTGCAAAGGTAACTACATGAACCATACATTGTCAATAGTCATATTTGTCATATAAAGTCTCTATCAACCTTTTTCTCTTCCTTCCCCAGATCAACTGTTAGCCCCATTCACCCTGATAAACCATACACACTTCATCTTGAAACTCAAAACACCTTATTATATACACCAGATATTCATTCACTGATAGCTTTACTTGGCAGTGACATAGGGATGCAGTCATATACTGCAAATCTTTATGATGGTAATGAATACGAACTTATGACTCATTGCCATATTAAAGGAACAATGGATAATACATCATCCACAATTTACATGCATTCAAAGGAGTTTGATCCTTTGCCCAAATTCACTGAATGTCACAAATTATCTTGGATTTATTTCTCATTAATTTCATGTGCATGTAAATGGAAAGTCCAAGGTTTCATAGAGGCCTCAGGTACTGCTCAGGTATATAGCTATCCTCTATTAGCATAGTACTTCTCATTGGCAGTGATCCCTCACACTCAAGGATGATTATTCCCAAAGGTCAATAAAGGCATTATTATTACTACAAGTAACAAAGAAGCAGAAAGAGACTAATGCCCTGAACCTCAAAGCCATTTAGGTACCTAATACCTTCTTATTCCAATGGGGGTTCAGTGCATGAATGCCTCTGAGGATCAGGTTCCAAGGGATTTACCCATAGTCACACATCAGTTGAAAGACCAGGTATTTGAATACTGATCTTCTAATCCAAGGCTAGCAATTAAACAATGGACCATCTTTCTTTATTAGTCAAAACACTTAAAAAAAAGTTAGGACCTGTATATGGGGTCAGTCTAGGAGCTTAGCTTGAAGGAACCCACCAACAACACTGTGCTCCCCATCCTCCTTCCCAATTTTCAGTTTTAGGATTGAGGTGCTACACCAGCAGAAACGTATGCCCCAAATACATTACAAGACATATCAGTGATTTCATTTTTATATCCAAGCAGAAGGTAGGGCAGGGCAGCACCTTAGAGACTAACTGCTTCATACAGGCATGAATTTTCATATGCAACAGCTTCCTCTACCAGATGTCCTACCTTTATACACAACATCAGTTTGCCTGATAATGTTGGGAAAGGAATAAATGGATTCTGATTCACAGAAGCAAATGATCTGAGACCATATCAAACTATACGGAAGCGGGGGTAGATCCCCAGATGGAGATGCGTTACTTTTCAGGAAAAAAATCCATAAACAGACAACTTAGGATGGAAAGACTGCAGTGAATTTAATGCTTTAGTTCAAGGTTCTTTTCGTTAGGCCCCATTTACAGGGTACCCTTGCAGCATGATGAACCAGTCAAAGACACCTTAAGTGGTTACCTGGCTCCATGTTAATTCGGTTCATCAACAAACCCTCATAGTCAAGGATGATTGTCTTATCTGTGGGTCTGAAGATGGCTGATGAGGCCTATCCAGGATCAACAGACTCTGTTGCAGCTCAGGCACATTTCTGCGATGGGTGGTTCTAGGTTCTTGGTTCTGATGTCCTGTTTCTGTCACTCCCATTTTTCCATCTCCTGTTGTCATCATAAGGATTCAAAGTACTGAGATCCTGGCAGAAGCCTCTTCCTCCATTTGGGGTTGTGCTGGCCAATAGTCCCTCATGAGTTTCATAGTTTCATAGTTTCTAGGGTCGGAAGGGACCTAAGTAGATCATCTAGTCCGACCCCCTGCCATGGCAGGAAAGAGTACTGGGGTCAAACCACCCCAGCAACGTGTACATCTGGCCTCCTCTTAAAGACCCCCAGGGTAGGAGCCAGAACCACTTCTCTTGGAAGTTGGTTCCAGATCCTACCTGCCCTGACCGTGAAGTAGCACCTCCTGATATCTAGCCTAAATCTACCCTCTGCCAGCTTGTGACCGCTATTCCTGGTCACTCCTGGTAGTGCTCAGGGGAACAGGAACTTCCTCAGTGCCTGCTGGTCCACACTGACTACTTTGTAACAGGCCACTAGATCCCCCCTCAGTCTTCTCTTGTGCAGGCTGAACAGGTTCAGATCCCATAGCATCTCTTCATAAGGCCTGCCCTGCTGCCCCCTGATCATGCGAGTGGCCCTCCTCTGGATCCTCTCCATGTTGTCCACATCCCTCTTGAAGTGCGG
>NW_017729032.1:229485413-229499406 GCF_001723915.1 Gavialis gangeticus
GAAAATGAC
Source organism: Gavialis gangeticus (assembly GCF_001723915.1). NCBI lineage: Eukaryota > Metazoa > Chordata > Crocodylia > Gavialidae > Gavialis > Gavialis gangeticus. Next base: position 229,485,423 of record NW_017729032.1, read on the forward strand.
CCATCCACTACCACTCTCTGGGTGTGGCCCTCCAGCCAATTGGTGACCCAATTGACTGTGTGGGTGTCGACACCACAGTCCCCCAGTTTCTTAATGAGAACGGGGTGAGAGACAGTGTCAAAGGCCTTCCGAAATTCCAGGAAGACTATGTCCACTGCTACCCCTAAATCTAATTATTTGGTGATTTGGTCATAGAAGGTGACCAGGTTGGTTTGACAGGACCTGCCACTAATGAACCCATGTTGGTTGCCCCTTGTCTGAGCTGGGAGAATAAAACAACTGCTTTATATACCGTGAGCTTGGTTTTGGATCTCATGTTGCAATCCTGAAACATCCATTTCCTCCTGTATCCAAAGGCTGCACTTACACATTTGAGGCAATGTTGGATTTCTTTGCTGATGTCAGCCTTCTGTGAGAGATGGCTTCTGAGGTACGGGAAATATTCAGTGTTCTCCAGAGTGTCTCTGTGAATCTGAGTTACCAGAGCTAGGGACTGCTTAGGGAGAGATTTTTGATGCAGGACCTCAGTTTTCTGAATGATAAGCATCAATCCCATTTTCTTGTATACCTTGGTAAAGACATTGCTGACTGCCTAAAGGTCTGTTTTTGAGTAAGCACACACTACAGCATCATCATATTGAACTTGATGATTGAGGTTGGGGTTAATCTTGGTTTTGGCTGGGAGTTGAATGAGGTTAAACTGTTTTCCAGCTATTTGGTGTTTAGCTCTACTCTGGCTGGAAGCTATTTGGTAGTCAGATGAAGCATCGCAGTAAGGAATATCAAGAACAGTGTTGAAGTGATGCTGCAGATCTGTGATAGAACTGTTATTGAGAACTACTGCTCACATACAGTCATGAAGCACGCAAAGAATGGTGATGAATTTTAGTTGGCATCCATACTTCAGAAGGATCCTTCACAGTGATTCTTGGTTGATAAGAGTAGAAAGATTTCATGAGATCAAGAAGGCCATGTAGAGAGGTTTATATGGCTCCTGGCATTTTTTCTGAAGCTGGGGCGTGGTGAAGATCGTGGCACTTGTGCCTTTTGATGCTCTAAACCAGGGGCAGGCAAAGTCCAGCTTGCAGGCTGGATTGGGCCCATGGCAGATTCCATTTTCCAATAGCCCCTGCCTGCATCGCTGCAGCCGCTTTACATAAAGACTCCAATAGCATCAGGTCCTTGACACCACAGGGCCAGGGTTCCCATGGAGACCAGATCCAGCAGTACCATCAGGGTGCATGGCTAGACAGAGTTTCTCCGGGGCCAGGATTTTGTGGCAGTGACAGCATGGTCTGGAGCCAGGGAAGACCTGCAATCAGCTGCCTGCATCCCATGAATGCAGGCAGTGAATCGCGACTACTCTGACTCCAGACCATGCTGTCACTGCTGCAAGATCCAAGCCCTAACCCTGGAACGGTTCACTGCCCAGCTGCATGCTCTGCTAACACTGCTGGGGCTGGTCTCCATGGAAACCCTGGTCCCATGCTGTCACAGCCCTGCCACTGCTGGGCTCTCCATGGAAAATGGCCACAGCAACATGAGCAGGGGCTGCTAGGAAATGAAATCTGGTCATGGGTTGGATCCATCATTTTGCCCACTCCTCTGGACCCACACTGAGATTCCAGGTACAGCTCTTCAACAAGTGGAAGGAGCTGCTTTTCAGGGGGATTCTCACAATGATTTTTCCTGTGGAGTACAACAAGGATTCCTCTGTTATTTCCACAGTCAGACTTACCTCCTTTTTTGAAGACTGCCAGGACTTGGTGTCTCTGAGGTCATCTGGGATTTCCTCATCATTTCAAAACCTTAAGAGGATAGCATGCAGCTGTGATGTGAGCTTCTCTTTCCTCTACTTGAAAAATTCAGCAGGGATTTCATCAGCTCAATATGCTTTGTCATTCTTTATCTACTTGGCTTTCCTCACCTCATCACCGGTTGAGGAATTCTGAGATCATTTCTGAATGTGTATTGTGGCATGGAGTTGAGAACATTGTCATCAGCAACAAAGTTCATTCAATTAATAGTGTGATAAAAAGAGAAATAATCTACAAAATATATGGAATAACTGTATCTGCTTCCTATCACATCATTAATTGAATATGTGACAGGGCCTTCAGGTGCACAGATGCCCCATTCACCCCCATGACTGGGAAACCACAGCTGATATGCTGTCCCAGGTACAGGGGTGAATGAAGTTTTCTTGTGTCTGGGACACCATATCAGCTGCCATTTCCCTCCTGCAGAGACTCCTGGGGTGCCCCATAGCTGCAAACCCTGGGTCAGCTGATTGGGCTTCCAGATGTGCGACTGCATGTTGAGCCCCTGTGGCTGAAAGTCCAATCAACTGAGAGTACTCCCTGATCGGGGAATGTGCTTCTTGCCAGTGCAGGGGGAGCCTAGGACCAGGCTCCCCCTGAACTGGCAGTGAAGTATATGGTATGGCAGAAGCCATGATTATGTAGATCATGCATTAGATCCCATTGCACCTTTATCTACATGTTTAGAGCTGTCCCTCCAGTCATACTAAAGAAAGGAGATGCATTTAGGGTTTACACAATAAAGATAGCTGAGAAATCTGTTCATGACAGCACACTGGAAAATTGTCAGGAAGACTGTTTGGATTCATCCAAAATTTGCAAAATGAAATTAGTTCATTGGTATTTTATTGGAAAAACATTGGGGAAAATTTTGTTTATGCTTTGTAAAAAAAGTTTTCATTTTGAATATTATTTTATAAAAGAGATCAAGGTTGAAACAAAATGTCAATGGACTCTAAATTACTTTTGTTCTGCCTAACCAAAGTACCAATTTTTTTGCTTTTTTATCATAAGCAATATTTTTTAATGTATACACATTTTTACAGAGCCAAAAGTCTGATTTTCAACCCTATCGCCCACTTACAAATATTTTGGAGACAGCTGACTGATCCTATTTACAATGTAATATCAGGAGCTTGAATGGAATTAAGTTGCATTTTGCAGGAATTTCTGCAAGTTAAAATTTTTGCCTTTTAAAAACAAAAAATACTTATTTTTTCTTGAAATTAACTTTAAAATTGCCTTGGAGTAATCAAAAGCATTCACTCCAATATCAATAGCTTTACATTTTCTTAAGAACTGTATAAAATACAGTTGTAAATTAATCCTTCTTTAAGAATAAGCAATATAATATATAAAATCAATAGTATTAAAAATGTCCCTTTTTTTAAAATAATAAAATGCCATTGATGTTGAAAAGATTCACTGAAAGTTAAATATTTTTGGAAGCAACCTGTTACAGTGGAAACTATCCTATTCCAACCCGTTCTATCAATAACTTCATGCTGGGTAAGCCCATGATTTCACTTTAGCTAGTTTTCTTAGGACTCAAAAGTACCCTCTAGTTCAAAAGAAGAGGCAATTCAAACAGGGTTTTGCTTAAACTGCAACAGTTCTTAAATGTTGAATCATGACCACATGGGATAAATGACACCACACTGGGCACATCTACACAAGATGAATACTGCAGTTGACTAATTAGCTCTGCAGTAAAACATCACTGTCTACATGTGTGGTGCTTTTTGCCCTGAGTAAACTAATAAACTTCTCCATAGGATAGTACTTCTGGACGCAAGTAGTATCCTATGGCAGAGTTATTTATGTCAGTATAATGCATGTGGAGATGCTTGTAACTTTCCATGTCTTCTTTGGCTCCTCACCTTGGTTTCCTGGAATGAGCAGGGCTGTCTTCTGTCTTACAGGTTGACAGTTTGTCCCCAGGTGGAACTACCAGGACCATCAAAATTTCTCACCTGCCATGACTTTGAAGACTCTTGATATTCTAAGGGATTTTTAATGTCCAATTCAGTGGTATGCAGTCATCCCAGCTCTTGGTGTGAATACGGAGGTCCGCCTCCCCTACAGCCCGCCTAGCGCAAACCCATTGGTTCACGGATGTTTGACATTAAAAGTCCCTTATATGGCCTTCACTATTCCACTCTGGAAATGCCAGAGGTTCTTTTGCTTTTAATAATGTGTTCTGCTGGAAGACGCAGTCCAACTTAGAGCAATCACTCAATAAGGAAAGTAAGAGAAATGGCTGCCGCAACTCCAGCTCTTTACTCATAATTTTCTTCACCATTCTCTTGTTTTTCCCTGTCTTTCAGGTTCAGTGGAACTCCAGTCAGATTCCCTGCTGCTTAAGTCCCAACGGCCTCACTCGGGTGAGTTGTCTGACTCTTCAGAGTCACCCCTTGGTGTTGGCCTCTCTGGCAAAGGTCACCACCAATTGCCCCTACCAGGGCATGTATTCTCCCTCTGGCATTCTGGCCACTGCTGGGAAACCACTTCTGGGGCTGGGCTGTGGTTGGCTTGGTGTTCCTTTACATTTCCTGGAGGGGCTGGGCTTGTAAATCAGCATTGGCATGCATGCAAAAGCGTGCCCATGCTGGACCTGGATGCTCCTTGATTTCCAGCATACATGCTGACACCAACTACAGCAGGACTTGTGTCTGTGCTTCTGGTAAGTCTGGAGCTGTGGCAACTATGCCAGCCCTGTCACAATGCTGATGGTGCTGGCTGCAGCACAAGGGTACTATAGTGTAGTGGCTCCTTGATGGCTAGCTTCACAATGAATCACCATTGTGCCCCAGCCAGTTTTTCTGCACCATGTTGAGCTGGGTCAGAGCAGCCCCAGCTGGCAGGCTGATCCTTCAGGGCCTGCTGCCAGCTGGACTTGCTTTGCCCTGGCTCAATGTGCTGCTGTCCCAGGTGCATGTGCAAATGTGATGGTTGGGAGCAAGAAACTCTGGCATTAACTGTGCCAGAGTTTATTCATTTTCATCAGTTGTACATATAGATGCACCCGGTGACTACTAATCCTTTCTTATTTTTAGCCAAGACATGTTTTTAATTATCTTTATCGGTCTGGGGATTACTAAAAGAGGCATACTTCAAGATAGATTTCCTTTAAAACAATTGTTTGCCTCTTCTTGTCTGAGTCACTCTCTAAAATTCATCTGTGAGGAAATGAATGAAGAGAAATGAACATATTTAAACCAGCCTGAAAGAAGATGGGCTATTCTATTCAAAGAACTTGCAGTATGAAAATGTTAAGGAGCTTCACAGAGAAACAAAATAAGAAACAGAAGAATGAATATAAAGTTTCTTTTGTCCCTTAAGGAAGGCACCCAGTCACTATTCATGCAAAATTTAATTCCAAAATTATTAAACTTAATAGCTGAAAGACTTTCTGAGCTAGAAATAACCCACAGGGTATTCTCCAATGCTTCACATTTAAAACAAACCCCACAAGCTTTTATTAAAGTGCTGAGATTCCACTCATGTGGTACAAATATTGGAATACATCAGAGCAATACCACCACAGTACTGAAGAGATATGGTGCATTTGTTCCAAGCTGACTTGGTCAAGGGAGTTACATTAAAAATAAATAAATAAAAAGCAAGTTGCTTCTTAAAAAGAGATTTACTTGAAAGTCTTCATTCAAATAATGTAAAACATATCTTTAGAACTAGCTCTAATAGTAAAAGTAGGTGCTTTCTGAGTCAGGATGTGTGGGTGGATTTATTAATGTGGAAAACATGCAATAATTAATTGCTTTAGGGAAAACTATTTTATTCCATTACTATTTCTTGTCAATGAACTGTGAGCTGTATTAAAATACACACACTTTTTAAAATAAAAATAAGTATAATGCTTTATTATATTTTATGGAAAGTAAATTTCATAGGATGGGTACTGGATTTATTTAAAGAGTGGGATTTCCATGCAAGTGTTGTCAAAAAATACCTGAGTTCATTTGGTTAATAAAAGATGGATAACAACAAGCACTAACATAATTAGGGCAATAGAAAGGAATGATTTTATTATTTCAGATTGCTTTGTATTTTCAGATATCTTTCATTTAAAAAGCCTTGTGTATATATAATGTATTAAGAGGCATCAAGCCAGTTTTCAGTTATGCCATTCTTTTCATTTTATGAGTAAATTCTTTCTCCTTGAGTTTATTATATTCCACCACCTCTGCATACTTAATAGACCAAAATGCTATGACTGGAAAAAAGAAAGCAATACCAAACATAAAGGATAGTGCAATATAAAAAATGCAAGCTAAAAATATCCAATTAATGAATCCAAGATACTTGCCTCTAAAGATGACTGAAATCTTTCTTTACCAAAATTGTGTACTGAAAAAATGCTGATTATTTAACAAACCTGTATAATGGTGCTAAAATAAGGCAAACCAATGTCCTTGGATGGAGGAAGGACTTATACAGGGGCAAGATGTAGCTTAAAAAAGAAACAGTTGCTCAGATACAATCCTGAAAAATCAAAAGGGAGTGGTTATACTTTTAATATTATCAGTTACTCTTACTGTCAACTAGAAAGAATAGTTCACAAATGAATCTGGGGGAGGCACTTAGAGGAGATTGATATCATGAGCAGCTATAAAGGACAGTCATCAATAGATGTAATTCAGAATATGCAAAGTCTCTAAGACAAAAGTAGCTGTTTTCTAAAAGTCAGCTGCCTTACTAAAGTATGAATGGTATTTTATTTTTCCTGGCCCATCAGCCTGCTGTGTTTGTTCCTCTTTGCCCATTTTATTATCTTATTAAATAAAAAATAATGAAGCACCAGGCTCAGCAAACCTGGCAGTGACTTATTATCCTTTTAAGCCTTATATACAGACCCCTATAGAAATGATCCCTGAGATATTAATATAATACTAGACTCCCTCATTTAAATATGTTTCATCTTCTTCCTATTTAAAATAAAATATCATTTGGAACCTACTAACACAAAGTTTATGTGTACAAATTTCCTTGACGTTTGGTTCTGGTTGGGAAATGCCTCTGCAAATGGTATCCTGCATCCTGTGTTTATCATTTCTCCCTGATTTCCATATCAAGTATAAAAGATCGAAGGACTTGCAGTTAAAAAAAAAAAAAAATGAAAGAAAGAATCTCAGCCTAGGTTCTGAACTTCAAGCTGTTCTTTCTTTCACATGTGTCATCACTAATAATAAAGGTTTTACTGGTAAAATTAGGCCATCGTTAAGCCTGTGGAAACCTGCTACTTTTAGTGGATTAGCTCAGGAGCAGCTCGCTAGAAATTAGTGAACAGATGAATTGAAAATGTGCAATAAATAGGATAGAGTAAAATCCACTTCAGTGAGCTTAGCTGTGGTTGTTTTGCTGTGCCAACAGAATCAAGGGACAGTAATGTTTACTTTTGTTAACAGTCAGCACATTTTACTGACTATGCAAAAGGGTTATTAGGTAAGGCTGCCATTTTGACGTAGAGCAAAAAAAGGACATCAGAGTTAATAACTTTATAAAATAGTTGCCATAATAAAGAAATATTAGAGGTGATCAATGTTCCAACCCTGTAGGATGGATGAGGGGTGTGGGGCTGGTCCATGGACCAGGTTCCACAGGCAAGATCAGTCTGTGGGCTAGGTGGGTCACTTTGTGGGTGTGATCCAGTGTGCTGTTGTCCCCACATGTTGGATTTGACTGCAGAGAAACTCCATGCATTGGCCCCATCTCAAATACTGGATCCAGTCATGGCCCAACCCCATTCACTGACCATCCTCCACACATTTCATCTAGCTATGAAAAGACCCTGTATGCCAGCAGGATCCAGCCTATGGGTCTCCCCTTAGGTCCATACATTTGGCATTAGAGGTGTGGTGGCAGTGCTAATTACTACCACTCTGGAAGCTACAGCAATTAAAACACTGACACCAATCCCCTGATACTAAATTCATGGACCCATGGAAAACTTCATGGGCCAGATAACATGGCCCCAGGTACTGAATTTGGCCAATGGGCCAGAGTTTGTGCAATGCTGTTTTATACTAGCTGACATAAAAAAACTGTTGATTCATTTCTTTGTTTAAGATTTCTTTCCACTTCAACAAAGATGTAGCTTTTATCTTCTTTCCATACTTGAAAGACTGCAAATGAATAAGTAACAGCCATTTTATACAAATGTGTATAGACCCAAATAAGTCTAAACCAATTTCTACAATCATTATAATTTAGAGTAAAATAAAACATTTCAAAATTGTCCAAAATTTTGGAAAAAGAAATTTTGTGTTTTTTAAGACTTTTTAATTTTCAGTTTATTATTTTTGAACTCACAGTAAAAATAAAATGAAAAGATCAAACCATGCCATTCAGAAAATGTGAACACTTCATGGAGTGTTTTGATTTTATCACTTTTAAATGAAATTTCTTCCAATTGATCAAGGTATTTTTGGCAAACATCCACTGGTCTTAATATACTTATATGCTTTACCCATGGCTAAAGCTGGCCAGTTTTGTATACAGTTAAATAATAGTGGACAAATGTCACTGAGTATTTTTCATTAGCTTTTCTCAATGCATGTGTAAAAATATTTTCTTGGGAAAAAGGTATTTTTTACTGAATTTTAGTCAAGATTTAAAAAGCAAAATCCTCATAGTTTTAATTAATGATTTGCATGTCTTAATGTGGGTTCTAAATCACAAGTCCTTTCCTGAGGTAGATTAATCCCATGAGGTGGTTTGTTGTTTTTTTCAACCTAGACCTTTTCTTCTCTTCTTATAAAGGTTTTGCCGTGTAAATACCTGAACAAATCTCTTTAAACAGGCTACCTGATGCTATATATTATGATTTTAGTAACTAACTGTCTGTTTAAATTGTTAACTTTTATGCCAAAATATTATTTTCTGGGATCATTGAGAGTGCAACACACTGAATTCTTTTATAAAACTCTCTTGCCATGAAGAATAGGTGTACGTACACACACACACACACACACACACACACACACACTATAAATAACGGGAATTACCTTCCATTGTCTATAAGACTGTATTGCACTTTAAATGCCAGCTACTTCTTATCAGTTTTATACAATCACTTTGGCTTTTTAAAGACTACTTTAATTGCCCTTTGCATAGGAACTGTGGGACAGAACTTATTATTTTGATTTTATTTTGAGAGAAATTAGTTAAGGATTATTTTTAAATTAATAACTTTGCTGCCTAACTAAAGCTTTTAAAGAGTATTTCACACTGTGACTTACAAAAGCCTCCCCCAGATTTCTGACTTATTCTAATTTTAATTACATGTGGCAACATAGCCTTTTAGAAAAATTGTAAGTACTAAATAATAGGGGTCACATTAAGGAAGCATAGCAGGGCAAGCATGGCCCACACACTAGTAGAGATAAATGCCATGAGAGAATTCTGGCTGGTACAACTGGAAGAGCCCACAGAATAAATTAGGCAACCAAAGGAGTTATTCTGAATTATACAGGCCTATCCCATGTTGTCTATACCTTGGCATATGCCAGAATGGAAGTTAATGAGCTACTCACATATTTCAGAGTACAGAATATGTTAACCTGCCTGGCTGGATTGGAGCAAGGGTGCTTAGTGCCTTTCAGGGCAGAACCATAGAACCACTGAATGTTTTCTGTGTAAGGACAATAGAAAATTTAGGACTATACACCTTAAAGAGACATGATTAAATAAAATAATGAAAGGTTTAAAGAAGATAAATTGCTCTTAATGTAAAATCCAATAGAAAATAATTCAGGTGAAACAAATAGGGTTCTATAGATACTATTCCAAGACCAGGATTTTTTTTGCCAATTTGAAATGTATTATTTCTATATTATGTATCATATAAATAAAATTTTTCCATAAGATTAATTGTTCTTGTGATTTTAGAGATGATAAATAGAAACAAGGGAAAACCAAATAAAATCTAAAAGACAATAGATTAAACACACACAAAAACCATTTTCTCTAATTGATTCATACATTCTGCTTTGTATGTTAACAATGGAATGGGGCCACAGAGGGACACAAAGACACTTCCCAGCCAAAACAGGTGATGAACATAAGAAGTACCCAGGTAAGTGACAGGGGTCAGGATAGTTCTGGGATCTAGGGCATGGTGCATGCACTGATAGGAGGCCTTAAATGCCTCTCCACTAATGCTCATAATATAGAGAACAAGCAGGAGGAACTTGCCTTCGTGTTACCTAACACAAACCTGGACATAGTGGGACTCACTGAAACCTGCTGGGATTCAACCCATGATTGGGCTGTAAACATCAAGGGCTACAGACTGTACAAGCAGGATAGAATGGGGAGGAAAGGCCAGGGTGGTGGCATTCTATGTCAAAGAGCAATACATGTCCTCAACAAACAGCACTGGGTCAGAGGAGGGGCAGACTGAAGTGCTCTGGGTTAGAATACAAGGGGGTTGGGGGAAAGGGACTTCATGGCTCATGTCTACTATCGACCACCCAGTCAGGGGGAAGAGCTGAACCACAAATTTCCAGGTCAGCTTGTGGAGGCAGTTAAGTCAAGGGACATGGCCATCATGTGTGACCTAAACTACCTGGACATCTGCTGGGAAGAGCAGTCAGCCAGGTCTGACCACTCATGCAGGGTCCTAGCCAAGATACAGGACCTCCACCTAACCCAGGAGGTGCATGGTCCCACCTGGGGAAATGCCTTGCTGGACCTGGTCCATAGGCAATGACCTGGTGAGGGGACTGCGGGTTCTCGAACACCTAGGCAATAGCAATCATCACCTACCGGAATTCATCATCCAGCACAGGGTGTCAAAGGCCTGCAGCAAGGTAGCAGCCTTTGATTTCAAGAGGGCCGATGTCAATGAGTTAAGGAGATTAGTCGGCACTGAGGTCCTAGAGGGTAGGGGAGTTGGGAGTCCAAGACACGTGGTTGTTCCTTAAGGAGATGATCCTCCAAGCCCAAAGGGTGACAGTCCCAATGTGAATCAAAGTGGGCAACAGTGCTCAAAAACCTCCATGGCTCACCAAAGGCATTCAGGAAAGTATGCAAGCTAAAAAGGAGTACACCCGGTGGAAGGGAGGGGCCATCACCAAGGAGGATTAAACCTCCATTGCTCAAGACTTTAGGGGGGCTGTTAGGAAGGCTAAGGCAGAACTAGGACTAGTGACCAGGATCAAAGATAAGAAGAAGTCCATAAATACATAGGGAGTAAAAAGAAGGCACCGGGTAATGTGGGGCCCCTGCACAACATACTTGGCAATCTGGTGGTTTCACCAGATGATAAAGATGACCTCTTTAACAAATTCTTTGCCTCCATTTTTCTGCACAGGGACCAGGACATCCCCCCCCCAAAGGGATTCTGGATGAACTCAGAAGAGGCACAGTCAGGCCTAGGGTCAGAGAGGACCTAATTAGGGAACTTCTAGTGGGCCTGGACATGTTCAAATCAGCAGGTCCTGATGATCTCCAACCCAGGGTGCTGAGGAAATTGGCAGAGGTCATTATGGGACCCCTGGCATGGCTTTACAAAGACTTGTGGTGCTTTGGCCAGGTGCCAGAGTACTGGAAAAGGGCCAATGTGATCTCCATTTTCAAAAAAGGGAAGAAGGAGGAGCCAGGGAACTATAGACCCGTTAGTCTTACCTCAGTTGTGGGAAAGCTCTTTGATAAAATTATCCAGGAGCACATCTGTGAGAGACCAGCAGGGGAGATTATGCTTAGTGGCAACCAACATGGGTTCATTAGGGGTAGGTCCTGTCAGACCAACCTGGTTGCCTTCTACAACCAGGTCACAAAATCCTTAGACGCAGGTGTCATGGTAGACACTGTTTTTCTGGACTTTAGGAAGACCTCTGACACCTTATTCTCATTAAAAAATTATGTGACTGTGGCATCAATGCCTACACAGTCAGATGGGTCACAAATTGGCTGAAGGGCCACACCCAGAGAGTGGTGGTGGATGGATCATTTTTGATCTGGAGGGATATGGGCAGTGGGGTCCCCCAGGGCTTGGTCCTCAGGCCCACACTGTTCAACATCTTTATCAGCAACTTGGATGAGGGGATGGAAAGCACCTTTTTCAAATCTGTGGATGACACTAAGATGTGGGGAGAAATGGGCACGCTAGAAGGGGGGACAGGCTATAACTAGATCTGGACAGGTTACAGGGGTGGGCAGATCAGAATAGGATGGGATTCAATACTGACAAGTGCAGGGTACTGCGCCTAGGGAGAAAGAACCAGCAGCATATCTACAGACTGCGGAACTCCCTTCTCATCAGTGCAGAAGCAAAAAGGATCTTGGAGTCGTTACTGATTCCAAGATGAACATGGACTGCCAATGTGGTGATGTGGTTAGGAAGGATAACTACACCCTGTCATGCATCCACAAATGCATCACGAGCAGGTCCAAGGAGGTGATCCTCCCCCTCTATGTGACATTGGTTAGGCCACAGTTAGAGTACTGCATCCCATTCTGGGCGCTGCATTTCAGGAGGGATATGGACAACATTGAGAGGGTCCAAAGAAGGCCCATTCACATGATCAGGGGGCAACAGGGTAGGCCCTATGAAGAGAGGCTATGGGACCTGAACCTCTTCAGCCTCCACAAAAGAAGGCTGAGAGGAGATCTGGTGTCCATCTATAAACTTACTAGGGGGGACAAGCAGGGAATGGGAGAATTCCTGTCCCCCCAAGCACATCCAGAAGTAACTAGGAATAACGGGCACAAGTTAACTGAGAGTAGGTTTAGGCTAGACATCAGGAAGCACTACTTCACAGTTAGGGCAGCTAAGATCTGGAACACAACTTCCAAGGGAGAGTGCTTGCTCCTACCCTGGGGGTTTTCAAAAGGAGGCTAGATAATCACCTAGCTGGGGTCATTTGGCCCCAGATTTCTTTCCTGCCCCTGGCAGGGGGTCAGATTTGATGATTTGCACAGGTTCCTTCTGACCATAGGATCTATGAAACTATGAATGTAACAGAAAGTAAAGCTGACAGAAAAAAACCAAACAAACAAACTTGTTTCCCATTTATTTGTGATTTTTTTTATCTAATTATTTTCCCATGAGGAAATTTAAAATCAATCAACATTTTCATTTTAGTTTTTAAGAGTAAGAAACATAGGAAATGTATTTTTTTTGCTTTTTCCTAATATCTTCCTCTGTGAGATTAGCATCACTGATATATTGTGGCTCATTCTCTTTCTTTCTCTATCTTAAGTTTTCTGGCTTTAGAATGACTAAAATAAAATTAACCCCCCCCCCAACTTTGTCATACTAAGTTTTCAACACTTTCTTATCAGGAGCCAGGAGCAGGGAGAAGAGGAGGGATCCAGGCATACATGTGTCCCGCACGCATGTGTGCCCCCTTACCTGATGCAAAGCGGAAGCGAACGCAGCAGCAGCGGAGCCAGCAGAGGGGGCAGCAGCAGCTGAACCCCCTAAGGTAAGTGGGGCAGAGGGACCAACACAGCTGAGCTAGATATGGAAAGGAAGCCCTCCAGATCCCTCTTAACTGAGCCGGTAGGGAGTCACGCTCCCAAGCTGCGCAAACAGGTGCTCTCTGTAAGAGTGCGCTGGCGTTTGCATCGGCATTCACACTGGCGGGTGAGCAGGAAGGGCCAGGAGGGAGACTCCTCCTAGCATGGGGTGAAGGCACTGCACTAAGCCAGAAACAAGCAGTAACTCCTACAATGGTGTCGACATGGAATGTTGCCAGGGCCCTTGCCGGGGGGGCACAGCCTTCCCGGGGCTTGTCTCAGGCCTCCACCCAGACAGAGCCCACGGGGGGGGGCTCGTGTCCCCCCACCTCCTGGCCTATGGGAGTTGCCCAGCAAGGCCTGGGGGAACAGGGATTGGGGACCCCCACACCTGTCCTGCAGGCGCCTGCCTTAGGGCCCTGGAGGCGCAGGTGAGGTAGCTCCAGGAGGAGGTTAGCAGGCTGAGGGGAATCAGGGAGGCAGAGGAAGAAATTGACAGCTATTTCCTTTTCCTGCAGGGTCACACACCCAAGGAAGAAGCACCCCGGGAGGTGCCCTCCACTGCAGAGTGGCAGATGGCCACCTCCAGAACCAGGGCTGCTCGTAACACAGCAGTACCAGTTCCTCCAGTCCGCCTGGAGAACAGGCACAGGGCCCTAGCAACTCTGGAGGAGAAGGAA
>NW_017729032.1:229501644-229501910 GCF_001723915.1 Gavialis gangeticus
CTTAGGCCCCAGGGGAGGCACACCTAGGCCAAGGGTTAGTGAGGAACTAGTTGGGGAACTTCTGGAAGGACTGGATGTATTCAAATCAGCTGTTCTGTACGATCTCCACCCTAGAATACTGAAGGAATTGGCTGAGCTCATAGCAGGACCCCTGGCAAAGCTTTACGAGCACTTGTGGTGCTCTGGTGTGGTGCCAGAGGACTGAAAGATGGCTGATGTGGTTCCTATCTTCAAAAACGGGAGGAAGGAGGACCCGGGAAACTATA
>NW_017729032.1:229502457-229523833 GCF_001723915.1 Gavialis gangeticus
TCCAGTTCTGGGCGCCACACTTCAGGAGGGATGTGGATAGCATGGAGAGGGTCCAGAGGAGGGCCACTCGCATGATCAGGGGGCAGCAGGGCAGGCCCTATAAGGAGAGGCTATGGGACCTGAACCTGTTCAGCCTCCACAAGAGAAGGCTGACGGGAGATCTAGTGGCATGTTAGAAACTAGTCAGAGGGGACCAGCAGGCACTGGGGAAGTCCCTGTTCACCCGTGTACTTCCAAGAGTGACCAGGAATAGCGGTCACAAGCTGGCAGAGGGTAGATTTAGGCTAGATATCAGGAGGTGCTACTTCACGGTCAGGGCGGCTAGGAACTGGAACCAACTTCCAAGAGAAGTGGTGCTGGCTCCTACCCTGGGGGTCTTTAAGAGGAGGCTAGATGTACACTTTGCTGGGGTGGTTTGACCCCAGTACTCTTTCCTGCCTTGGCAGGGGGTCAGACTAGATGATCTGCTCAGGTCCCTTCCAACCCTAGAAACTATGAAACTATGAAAGTTTGTAATATTGCAAAGTTTAGTTTAATTTTTCCTTACCCCATCCCCTACTTTTGAAAGGTACAGAAATGTTGAAAAGTTATAGAAGTATGTTACCGCCGGATTAGGGTCCCCACCCCCAAGTGGTTCCTTCAATGGAGGGATGACACTCCTCCCCCAGGATTCCTATGGGATAGGAGCGGATCTCCTTTAGCCCAGTCTCCTTTAGTTCTCACCCGCCACGACTTGATGTTACGTTCAGTTTAAGGTCGGTTCATGGAGTGTTCCGCGGCCCAGGATCCCTCGGCGGTCACGTCACGGGGCTCCGCCACCCCTGTACCCCGGCCTCACACCACCTCTAGTGCCTTCCCTTCTATGGGTCCAATCTCTTATTGATGGGATGGTAGTTTCCCTTCGCTAGTCCTGCCCTTGTCGGGTTACTTGTGGACCAGCCTGTCCCCGTTCCCTCCTTCCTCCGCCCTGTTTGACCCTGCACGGGGTCGCAGCACAGGTTCGAACTCTCTAGCGCACCCTTGCCCTATTCCCGTGAATATGTCTATGCCGCTGTCCCTGCTAGGGTAATCCTTTAACCGGAAAACAAATCTATAACCAACTTAAAGAGCAGTTCCTCAGCCCTTCTACCGGCTGAGGATCCTGTCCGGACCTCCCTGGGCCCTCCCGGGCTGTATCTAGCCCCAGCTTCGCTAATGCCCCCTTTAAGTTTCTAATCACAGCCAGTTGGCGGCAGCCTCTGCCCGACTCCACCCTCTCAAAGCTCTCCCAAGTCTTTGCCCTCTTAAGCAAGGATGCCTCCCTGTACCGTCAACCCAACACTCAACCTGTGGCTCTCGCTGGCTTCAGATCCGTGTCCCGAAGGTGCCTCTTCAGCCGTTCTTTGGGCTCCCCTTTTCTCATGAGTCGCCTCCTGCCACACTGTCTGCCTCCGCTGGTCCGGAGCCTTGCTGCTGGCCATCGCCGCAGCTCTCCTCCCTGGTGGAACTGGTCGTTGCCCCTCCCTGGGGCTCTCCATCCCTCTCGCTGCCAGCGCTGCAGCCCACTCTGCTCTGGAGCTCTCCGCCCCTCTCGCTGCCGACGCTGCTGCCCGCTCTCCTCTGGGACTCTCTGCCCCTCCAGTCATCAGATCCGGTCCCGGTTCCTCCGCGCCCCCTGCTGCTTCTTCCACGGCCGCTTTTATCCCTGCCGGCTGCCTGCCTCTGCTGACATCATCTTCTGGGTACGTTAGCATAAAAAGGCGGTGGGCGCACCGCGCGGATCTCTCTGGCAGCACCGCGTGCTCCTCTTCCTGCTGGGCCCGTAAGTCCCTCTCTAGCTCCCCGGGACAAAGTGGAAGGAAGGAAGCAAGGAAGGAAAAACTTTTGATATTTTTAGCTACTTTATTCAGGGGCTCGTGGTACAAAAAGTTGGCCTCTCCTGTGTCCAGGTCCAATATGCAGGACAAAGACAAATCACCATCAAACTAAAAGCCATTACATTCGTAACTGGAAAAAATGGTAAAGGAGGAGGGGAGAGGGGAAATGTATGTTAAGCATTAGGAGGTAGTCCATTCAGAGAAGCATGCCATATTTATACCTCATTCAGAGTCATAAGCCTCCTTTGAGCTGATGCTATAAATGGACTTACAGAGAGTAGGGATGTCATGAACCCCACCACCAGCTTGTAGGTTCATAGAGTGTCATGAAGATTTTCTTGTGCTTATTTCACTGATACAATGTGCATCGTCTCATTTGAAAGTCAATTTTATGCCGTATCCATTTGTGTCATTTTTACCATTGTAAACGTTATGTCAAGCTATCTATGTCTATCATTAAGATTTTAGACATGGTTTAGCCAAGAAACTGAGAGGTGCATATTTCAGGAAAAGGGGAGGATGGAAATGCTAATTACCCTTTGCCCCTGGGTCACTGTGGCAAAAAGATTTGCCACTCCCAGACACAGGCAGAAGGAGATATTATTCTGTTTGGCACCCAAGGCATTGTCTTTCTGTAATGGGGAAATCAACTCCTTTATAGCAAGAGCATCTGAGAGACAGGGCCTATCTGCCAGAGGAATGCCAGGTAGGAGTGTGCAAAGCTTTGGTCCACAATTCGATTCAGAGAAGATGTGGCCTGATTCAGAGGCTGAATCACCAAATCCTAATTGAATTAGGAGAAGGAAAAAAAGCTCCCAATTGATTCAGAAAAGATTTGGAGATTTGGAAGGCAGTCTTTCAGGGAAACAGAAAGTGAGAAGAGGGAGGGGGGGCAGGGGAGGAAAGAATGACTGAACTGGCTTTGGTTTCCTACCTAGACAGTCTCCTGCTACTTTCTGTTCTTGGAAAGGATAGCTTAGTAACTAGAGTCCCTCTACTTATTCCTATCCAATCTATTTTTTTTTAACTTATATTTTTTCTTGTTTTTTCCCCTTCACTTATTAAAAAGAAAGCTGTATTTTCCCTGGCAGTGAAACCCCTGCACCTATCTCCTTGAAACTTGGCAGGCCTTGTGCCTTCAGAAGGGGCTACCATCCCTGCTGCTTTCATCCAAATCTGCCTTTTCATACACACAACACAAGTTTAGCTTTCACCCATTTGAAATACAGGTTCCCAGAAACCGCTGCTCCAACCCAAAGCTGATTCAGCCAAATCAATTCAGGACAGTGATCCAAATCTCTGAATCAAATCCCTGTCCTCTGAATTGGCCAAACTTGAATCCAAATTGAATTCTTTCTTTTCAAACAGGCCTAATGCCAGGTGTCCCAGGGAGAGAAATTTCTGGAGAATTTCATACATTTCATAGACATTCAGGCTGGAAGGGACCCCGAAGGATCATCGAGTCCAGCTCCCTACCCCAGGGGCAGGAAGTCAGCAGGGATCATAGGATCTAAGCAAGATAAGCATCCAAATGTGTCCTGAAGGTGTTCAAAGTGGGTGCTTGAACCACCTCTAGTGGCAGTCTATTCCAAACTTTGGGGGCTCAGACAGTAAAGAAGTTCTTCCTTATACCCAGCCTGAATCGGTTGCAGTGGAGTTTGTGACCATTTGAGCTTGTCATCCCTTGGGGTGCTCTGGTGAACAGACTTTCCCTCAGATCCTGGTGAAACACCCCTAATAAACATATAGGTGGCCATCAGATTGCCTCTGAGCCTGCGCTTTTCCAGGTTGAAGAGTCCCATAGTTCTCAGCCTCTCATTGTAAGGTCTGTTTTCCTGACTGCTGATAATGTGCATGGCTCTTCTCTGGACTCTCTCAAGCTTCTCCACTTCCTTTTTGAATTGCGGAGCCCAAAACTGGATGCAGTACTCCAGCTGTGGCCTCACTAAGGCTGAGCACAATGAGAGAATGACGTCCAGGGATTTGCTTGAGAAGGATCTATGGATGCTCGCCAGCATTTTCCTTGCTTTACTAACTATAGCATCACATTGAAGATTTTGAAGACTCATTAGCAACGGGGACAATGCTGATGGGCACAGAGTCAGCTTGAAGGTATTATAAGGGCTGTCTGTAAGGGGACCACAGTCTTTGGATATTTCCTGGGCTGGAAAGAAGTCCAAGGCTCCAGCAACTAGGGCTGGCAGAATCCACTGAAAAACTAAAATATGGATATACTAGCAGGACTCCAGAAGGGCTAGGATGTAAACAGATGTGTTAGTAAGAAACTTGACTTGTCTTTTTATCCTGTTTTCAAACTTATGGTCACTTTTGTTTGTATCATTCTTTTCTCTTACTTTATATAACTTGTATTTGTTTTGCTTTCTTACTGATTTGCTTTCATACTGTTTTGCTTTCTTACCCAAAAATCAGTAGAAACATTGATCTTTGGGTGTGTGATATTCCAGCATAGCACTACCAAGAGTGGAACATAGACATTTATTTCACAACCCAGGAAATCCACCTAGAGCTGTCAGAGATTCTCCTACTGCAGCTGAAGGATCCATAGAGCTGTGATTTATGGGTTATCTCAGGGCAAACATTGGTCTATTTCTCATGACTAGTTGAAGGATACTGGGGAAGAGTTTAGGGCTTTGGGGGCACCCCGAGAATGGGTTTGTGAGAAAGGGTACTCCATAAAAAAGGAGTAAATAATTTAAATACAAAGGATAGAGAAAAAAGAAAGGAAATGACATTCATTAACCTACTAGATAAAAAAAAATCATAGACTAAATATAGACATTGGATTTATGACACAATGTCCTGCCTATCATCTGATACTCCAGAAAGAGCACAGACGAACTGCAGATGCTTCCTCAGGCTGAAAAAGGGTGTTTGTACCCAAAAGATTGCAAATAAGAATTTTTCCAACTATTTCAGTTGGTTGAATAAAAGATATCAGACTTACCCAAAGAACCCTGTTTCTCTTGGTGTCTTTCTGGACTTCTGGAATAAATGGAAGTGTTCATTTATTATTTTGTGTTGGAATCTGTTCACTGTAAGCATCAAAGGAACACATTAAGCAGATGATGGAATTACTTCCTACTTTTATTTCAGATATTTCCTAGTTTATATATCCAAGGATCCTTTTAGGTATCACAGCCCACTGGGACCTCTTATTAAGTTGATTATCTACCATGAATCTTAGATACTTTTTTTAGTATCTTCACATTCACAAATATAGTCACATTAGTTATGTATGCCCTTGGCTCTGATGTGTGTTTTTACATTTAACTGTATTAAAAATGTATATTGTTCACATAGAATAGATCTCCACATTTATACTGTTCCCCTTATTTTTTGCCATTTCAGATGTTACCAGTAATAAATGTATCTTTTCCCAGATTATCAATAAAGATACCAAACAATACTAGGCCATGGAATGACCTCCACTAGAAAAGTCTGTTGTAGATGGGGAATCACTACTCAGGATTTTTTGTGATTTACCAGTTAATGAGTATGCAATTTAATATGGATAATACTGATTTTATATTGTGTTATTTTCCATGATCTCATCAGATATCATGTGTAAGCATATTTGACATATTTTCCAGTACATTCATTTCATTCATTGATATTAATTACCATGTCACCCTTTAATTTATTATTAGACAACATTAAAAAGCATAGTGTATAAAGCTTCCTACTTTCTCACATAAAGCCAATTCTAATTGATAGGACTTATGAATAAAAGTTATTATATGGGCAGGTGATTTCAAAATTGTCTGTTATGTGATATCTTGCACCGTCCATTGAAGCAGCTGGTACTAGCTATTATTAAAGATTGGATACCAGACTTGATGGCAGATTAATCTTTTATGAAAAAATTCTACATTACAGGACTTCTATAAAAAAAGCTGGATTCATACTGCTTCAAATGGAAGGAACTGAGGCACCAGATAAAGAAATCAGGAGCCTAAGCTCTACAACAGCTTTTCTATTTTGCCTTAGGAAAGTGACTTCACCTTTGTGTCTCAGTTCATTTATAAACACAAAAGCAAACATACATTCTTGTGAAAATATTCTTTCTATTATTCCTCTCATTTCTCTTGCCCATTTAGACTTTAAATATTTCAAGAAAAAAAGAATACCCTAAAAAGCTTGTTCCTTTCTATAATTTCACCGGTGCCTTAGGACAATGGCATAATTTCAGTCAAGTTGTTTGCTGCTGCATCCATAAACATAAATCATTTTAATATGAATTATTTCAATTTTCTGAAAATCCTAAAAGCAAAACAGGTCCAATTCTGCTTTTCTGAAAACATTGGAATTATATTGGTAGTAATTTGAAATGGGAACAGGACTGGGATGGAACCCTTAAGGAATACTGATGATGTCCTGAAGCAAGGGTGAGAAAATAAATCAATCATTCTCACCATCAAAATACTCCATGAAACAAGCTGCTTTAATTGTTGAAAGAGTTGAGAATTATGTTGCATTCTCCTACAAGAGACTTCTAAGAATCTTAATGTTTTATTATGGAATTCAAGCTATTCCTTTAGATTAAATTCATGAAGATTCAAAAATAGATGATTACAAGATTTTTTTTTTTGGCATAATACTTGATCTATCCCATTTTACATACTGGCAAATGCAGATCATTTTAAATCAGAAATGCAAATATTATCTTTGTAGACATAATTCACTGAAGACTTGCTTTAAGTTCCAACGGCTATTTATCATTATCCAATGCAAATGACATTACATACCCTCTGTTCAGTAGTTGGCCTGATCTAGCCAGATTTAAATGCGTTTTCCTTTTAAGCTTTCATAATGCATGGATTCAAGATTATTTGAATTTTAATTCACAGTTTTGGAACTTGTTCATGCTGATAGTATTTTTCCCTCTTCCTCTCTCTGTAGTGACATATTTTCTATGGGTGTCTTTAATAACCTAAAGTTCTTCTTTTAAATATTGAATGTAAATCCCCTGAAATCAACAAAAAATTCCCACTGACCTGAGTAATATAGAATTAGGGTCTACTAAACTCTAGTATAGGGAACTGTAGAGGTTGTCAAGTCTTAGGAAGACTTCCAAGAAAATTATGGATACTTGGCTTTTGCTGTGAAAAGAAAGTAGGTGATGCTATTTGCTTTGAAAAGGAGACAAAAAAAAAAAAAAATCAGCTACAGCTTTCCATTCTGTCAAAAGCACCGAAGATACTCAATAGTCCAGTAGCAGAAAATTATGAAGACATAATTCATATGTGTTGCCAAAAATATAAACTACATTGAATATATTTAACTACTTTGAAGTTCTCCATCTTGCTTTTATGTGGAGTATTTTAAAAAACTTTTTAGTTTATTTTTTTCCCATGGGGACGTGGTGAGGGTTCTTTCCCAAATAATTTTTCCCATTTCTACTGAAAAGAAGGTAGATGTGGTTTAAAAAAAATACAGTCTCAAACTGTATTTGTCTCACCAAAATAAAGTTTAGTAAATAATATTTTATAAAAATTGGTCTAATCTTTTCCTTAAATAATATGACTTTTTTGAGTTTAAGAGTGATTATTTCCTTCTTTTCTGTGGCTGAAAACAATCCAAAGTTTCTGTAGAAAATTGTTATATTTTAAGAGTAGACAAAACTTTTGGGTGATGCTTCATTTGGTTTATAGGAAAGTCTTACTTACAGAAGGAAAACGGTTGTTGACTAATAACTTAACTAGTCATTGTGATATACTTTTAACATGTATATGTTTTAATAAGCACTTTGCCTGCTAAACTTTGCATTCCCTTTGTCCATGTTGGGAATTAACAAGGTTGTTAGTTATCACATGCTAGTTAAAAATACTTTTACCATGAGTTATTTGGACAGACAGAGTCTTTAGTCCCTCGGTGCTAGAAGTTTCACCTATGGCTGAGGAAAAACTATTAGCTATGGTCTGTTGCTGAATTTAGTTTTAACATGATTTTATCTCTCCTGTAGCTTTACTTAAATCTTGTCCATCTCTAGTTGAATGGAAACCATTCCTGGCAATCATTCTAGCAACAGATCAATTTCCTGTTATAAAGAAGGCTACAAAACAGTGGGCTATGCTTGTTTCCTGGGAGTACATATATTTTCATCTCCCTCGAGTGAACTATTAATTTATGAGAACTTATGCAGATCTGCATTTAGCAATTATTCCTTAGACTCTATTTTATAAATTGTTTGGTGACCCTCAACCTCCTTCTGAAGCATATTTGTATTAATTTTGCTTGATACAAGAGAGGGGGAGGGGAAAGAGAAATCAAGTTCAGGGGAAAAGAAAATACTTCCACCGTGCCCATTCACTTCCTTGGCCAATCCCCACCCATCACTATTGGCTCATATTCTGCATTTCTATACCAGTTTTGCCTAGTTTTTTAAGGGAAACATGTTAAATATTGAACCAGGGCTCCTTGAGAAAGCAATATGAGCTCAAAGCTTTGCAACTAAAAGCTGTAACAACACATATATTCTGTGGCTCATGAAGTGGGGAACTTTTAATACACACACCAAGTAGCTTTTTTGTCCCCTACTCTTTATTCCTTCAGGTTTCTATTTTCTCTCTGATGTTTGCCATTTTATTTTTCTTTCTGACATTTTTTTCTGAATTTAGGCTGTTACGCCTTTTAAACAGTGCCCTCATCATGTTGTTATAAGATTCTGGTTTATGACTCCAAGGACTCAAGACAGAAGAGAGAGAGAGACCTATTTACACTTTGTTACATCATCACTGTCCTTTGGGCTTAGTCCATTCTAATTATGTCATCATGCCAACACAGATTTTCACTGCTAACCCAACTTACCTTACTTCAGGACTTAGGCTCCACATCATCTTTCTTCCCTGAGCCATCAGTTACTCTGCATGTTCACAGAGCATTGGCTGCTCATGACTCCTAGCAGTCCTATCTTTTTCCCTTTATAAGCTAAAACAGTACAGTGTTACTAGCATGATATTTTGATATGAATTTAAGCTTTACCACTTTTACTTTCATTAGAGGTTATAGAAGTAACAAGATGGGGAGAAATGTCAGGATACAACTCTGGCTTTAAAAAGTCAGCAGACTTTTAAAGAAAAAACAACCGAGTCAAGCTATAAATACTGCAAGTAGCACATTAAGTAAGAACCAACTTAACATGAGCCTAATTTGAAGTAACAATGGCCATGTCTACATGAGCAGTGGACTGTTCAGCTGTTACTGCACAATCATTTAGTACTTGCATAACCAGATACTAAATAACTGCACAGTAACCAGTGTTACTCTTCACTATGTCCCCTCATGGATTTTTTTCTGATGCTACTGCACAGTACCCTCTTGTGCCAACATGGCCAATATGTAAATGTTCATACAGTCAAGGTCACTCTAGGGCCTGGACATATGGTAAGTTTACAACGCCCCAAAAAAGGAAAGGACAGGTGATACACAGGCATATATTACTGTACCTTATTCATAATAGCTTAGAATTACCCTGGAAAACAGGGTGCAAAATAACATGAATATAAGTGACATTCTTTCCTTTCAGTCTGGGACAACTGTTTGTTCTAAGCAAGTACCTCTTCCCCCACCATCTAGTGATGCATTGCCACAGTGCTTACTGCAAATATATACACAGAACCTACTGTTGAATAGATGATCATCTGTCTACTCCAGATGGTAGAATAATTTTCATTGGTATACTAACAGATGTAGATGTGTTTTATATGTCCAGGTCCCTTTCTAGTTCTTACACCCAGTCTGTTTAATAAGTGTTGATGAGCTCAGTAGTGTGTATTATATATATATCTATACACATACACACACACACACACACACACAACTGAGCTCATATATATACATAAATATTTTATTTCCACTGATATTATACAAAATAAAATGTAAGTTTCTTATGAAGACCTGGATCTAAGTCAGAACAGGGATGCACCTCAACCTTCTACATAAAAAAAAGGATCAGGACTTGAATCAAAGCCATGTTAATGTTCTTTTAAAACTTCCTGAGTATAGATTTGATTTTGTAAATTCCAAACACCATGGGTGATTTGGATTCATTCAATTATATTAAACCACCAGAAGTTCAGTGGAACAGCTAAGATAAACCTAGGTTATGAGCACCTTCTGTTCAAAAGAGTGTCATTTTCACAGGACAAAAAATGATATATCACACTTCAACCAATTTCTTGCTGGAAACATTTAACTTCATCCTTTAAAAATAAATAAATAACTTTGTGTATTTATATACACAAATAAGCTAGTGAAGTGTAACATAATTGCCTGGCTGTCTGTTCTGGCAAAATGCTAGTATAAACTATGGTTTGTTTGGGGGTTTTTGTTTGTTTGTTTAAATCCTTATAACTGCCTATATAGATAATAAAAGATTAGCTTCATACAGCAAACCCTAAATCCTGGTGTTAAGCCATCATTGGCCACTTCAACAGCCAGTGTGTAAAATGAATTCCATTCATGTTAAGCTGCCAAGTCTTTATTACTACAGATTCTAAATGCGAGATTTTTAGCAATGCCAAAGAAAAAGTCCCAATTAACCATGATAAGAGTGGATTAGAGAGTAAAGGTTTGAGGATTATCATTTGAAAAAGATGGTAAACATCAATATAAAATTCAAATCATAAGCACAGATATATCAAGAAACAAGATTAACTCATTTTACAGCATGATAAACAGCTACTTAACATCTCTGATGTCATACCCATAAATATCACTACGTTCTCTTTCTCAGCTTTAGTCAATGTATCTATTTTCTCCATAATATTGCTAAACAACCCCCTAATTTTAAATATTCTTTGGTTCAGTGGAGTTGTCAAGGACAAACATTTAAACAAACTAATGTTCTGTCATTGATGGTATTCAGTGCTTGACATTTCACATGTATAGTAAACCAAAATTGGAAGGCTCAGCTCTGAAGAACCATATTTTTTTTTATAAGAGCAGCCATACAGCACAAGATAAAGCCACTGAAAAGGAGATATGAAACAAATGTCTTGAAAAGCAAACTCCTTCTACCCCCACTTCTTAAGGTGTAACATAGGAATAATATTTTTAAAATAATTCTTACTTTTGGAGGTGGAAGGGGACCTCATAACCCCAGTGTTGTCATATATCATCCAGCACTGTTGTGGGGGTATGGACAGAAGAACTTCAAATGATAATCACCAGATAGGTTTGCATTCAGAACATCCAGTGTAAGAAAACTCTTTAGTGAATTACTCTTCATTTAGATTGAGCCAGTTATCTAAGATTATTACTTCTAACAGTAAATACAGTAAAAAAAAATCTACATCAAGTGTTTTCCTCTTTATTTTTTTATTCCACTCTAGTATGTGTATACCATGTAGCACTCTTTCATCAGCTTTCATTTCTAATGGGAATTTAGATGCATTAAGCTTTCATTTACAAACCTCTGATCTTTAGTCTCTCTGATTTATCAGATTTGCATGGAAATATGTCCTACATTTATCCATGTGTGCATAGAAAATGTGTGTGTCCACTTCTATTACATCTTATATTACAATAAAAGAAACGAGAAAAGCAGACAAGTGGAGACAGAACATCAGAACCATGCAGAAAGGAATCAAGACTATACGAATAAAACAATATTGATAGTTCATTCACACAAATAAAGGTTGTGAATGTGGGGAAGACCAAATAACTCCTAACCCTCTTGACAAAGGACCTGCTTTTGAAAAAGCAGAGAGTTTGCTTTTGAAAACAGAGAGTTTATGGCAACATAATTTTAATTAAAGGGGGAAAAATGTTGTCAAGTAGCAGGCAGAATATATAAAATAAACAATTATTTCTGTCATTTTTGATACTACATTACTTAAACTAGTCAGCAAGTACAATTAAAGCTATGAGTAAATCTGTTACTCATGTTTCTAATATAACTGTTAGCGTGTCCATGCAGGGTACCACTGGATCCCTGGGTTCTCACCTGCCACGACTTTGACCTTGTTAAGGAAATGGGGAGGAAAGAGATGGTGTGCTAATTAGTACCTACAGAAGGACCATGCTTGGTTTATTTCAGAATCTAAGTGTTCTTTTTTAATTCTCTTTTTTACAGGAAACCAGTATGGAGGCAGCAGCTTGTCCACGTTGTTCCTGGGATCAGCCCCGTTCTCTGAAGAGGAACCCTGGCTTCACAACTGGGACGGTAAGTGAGGGGCACATTCTGGTAACTTGGGCTGCGTGGGATGGTCCGTACCCATAGAAACCCCTCTGTGCCCACTTCCCCTGCAAAGGGAGTCTCCGGACTTCTCAGTTTTTATTAGAGTCCTTGTCTGCTCCCCACATTCACAAAGGATGAACAGAATCAAAAAAAACCTTTCTTGGTTTGGTTCCAGCTGGGCTTCCTGCCACTAATTGCCTCAATAGTGGCTTGTTAAGGATGCTGCCCAGCCTCCATCGCCATGCAGAGCTGGCATGTGGGTTCACTAGTTCTTCAGCAGCCAGGTTTCAGCCTCTTGGCCCCCGGTGTCCCTCTCCCTTCAGGATCTATCTCTTCCCGGATCACTTCAGGGGTCTGGGAAGGGGACACTCCTCCCATCGCCCCCTGTTGCTTCCTGTCGGCTCTCTTTGCCCTGCTACAGCAACTGTGGCTTCCTCCCACACCGCAAATTCAGGGGTCTGAGCAAGGGACGCTCCTCCTGCTGCCCCCTCTTGCCTCTCACTGGCTCTCACTGCCCCGCAGCAGAAACTGCGGCTTCTTCTCGCACTGTGGCTCCGATCTTCCCCGCAACTCACCTTTGTCCCGCAGATTCCCCATAAGTAGAGCATGGGTCTGGGGTCTGGCTGATCCTGTGATGTGGATCCTCCCTCCTGGATCTTCTTTCCCGCATCTCCTCTCTTGTCCTCTCTTTGGTGCCCAAAAGCAATTAGTTTGTGTCCCACCACCGGTTTTATGTTGGTTTTGGAGGGCTCATCACCTGGTCTTGCCTTAGGTGTGTAATTCTCCCCACCTGGCAGGTTTCGTCATTGGGTCAGTCTGGCCCGATCTTGCCTAAGTAACAGGGCTCCTGCCTGAGTCCCTGTTACAATAACCATAGCTTTTCTACATGGAAGCTGTCACAAAAGGCAATACTTCTGCTCAAGTCAGAAATCCAGCTAGTGTAATGTTTCTTTGATATGCATTGCCTAAGGTTAAGGTTTTGCTTGCTGTCATGACCTAACTGCAGTCAGACCTGATCAGTACATGGATGGGAGTTGTAATCTTGTGGATAGTTTCATAATAGCTAGGGTCAAGAGGGACCTGAATAGATCATCTAGTCAGCCCCCTGCCACAGGCAGGAATGAATGCTGGGTTCACAAGACCCCAGATAGGCTATCATCCAACCCCCTCTTGAATTTGCCCAAGGTAGGGGCGAGGACCACTTCCCTGGAAAGTTGTTTCCAGATTTTGGCCACCCTAACTGTAAAATATTGCCTTCTGATCTCTAACCTAAACCTATTCTCCATCAGTTTATTACCATTGTTCCTCATCACCCTAGGTGGTGCTGGGGAGAAAAGAGCTCTACCTATTTGCTGTTGATCTCCCCTGATGTGTGTGTAGGCAGCCACCGGGTCCCCCCTCAGCTTCCTCTTGCTGAGACTTAACAGGTTTGGGTCCCTCAGTCTCTCCTCATAGGGCCTGTCCTGCTGCCCTCTCACCAAGTGGGTGGCCCTCCTCTGAACCCTCTCCAGGATGGCCACTTCCCTTTTGAAGTGTGGCACCTAGTACTGGATGCAGTACTCCAACTGCAGCCTGACCGAAGTCGCAGAGAGGGAGAGTATCACCTCTCTGGACCAGCTTGAGATGCACCTTTGGATGCATGACAAGGTATGGCTGGCCTTGCTGGCTGCAGTCTGGCATTGGCAGCTCATGTTCATCTTGGAGTCAATAATGACTCCAAGATCCCTTTCTGCCTCTGTGCTTTCAAGGGGGGAACTCCCCAGCCTGTATGTATGCTGTGGATTCCTTCTCCCAAGGTGCAGCACCCTGTATTTGTCTATGTTGAACCCCCTCCTATTCTCATCTGCCCACTTTTGTAGTCTGTCTAAATCTGTTTGCAGTCTTCTTCTCCCTTCAAGTGTGTTCACCTTGCCCCACATCTTAGTGTCATCAGCAAACTTGGACAGTGTGCTTTCCACCCCCTCATCCTCAGAATATAGCAGTATGAATCCTGAGCACTTGTGTTTAGAAATTCCATGAGCAGGCTTCAAAAGGATCTAGCAGATGCTAATTTAACTAAGGGATGGGAAGTGAGTAATTCCTATCCCTGATCCCCAAAATCATGCATGTCTCCATATCAAATATACATGGCAGGTCATAATTTTTGGGATTGGGGATATAATTACTTGCATCCTATTGACCTACTGGAATGGGGGAGCCCCTGGATTGGGGACCTGGGCTCAGGTCCTGGATCCAGGGATCCTCTTTCATATGGACCTTTAAAGGTTCATGGGGCAGCCCATGATATCATCAACAAACAGTTTCCCTGATGCCTGGCTGCAGGGCATGCTGTTCAGTTTATCAGCATGAAGGGATCCTGGGATTACGATCCCCGGTCCCTTGAATGAAGGTGCAGCTTGGCATTATGGAACTGGTTCCCTAAGGTTTGACTGTTATACTTTTCAAAGTGGCATGGGGCAGCTGTCTATTGGACCTGGGGTGGGGAGAGAGACATAGTTACCTCCTGCACTTTGAAAGCCATGCAATGAAGCCTGTGTCCCCAGACATTTTAAACCATGTGGTACAGGTGAAGCACCAGAACAGTCCCCTGATCAAAGGCTCCTGCCCCAGCATGTTCATGCCAACATTCAAGTTAAAGCACAATACAAGCCAGCCACAAAGTTATTCCATATTAAATGTCTATAAACATTAAACATGGAATATCTTTGTGACTGGTTTGCAATTTTACTGTACCATAAGATGCTTGCATGAATGGCACATAGTGATTTCTGTTGTGATTAAACATGTTAAATTTCACTATAAATATGTCTAGAGCCCTACCAAATTCATGGCAGAAATGGAGTGTGAAGTGATACCTTTAATCTTGCACTTTCCCCTCAGCACACCTTGCACATGGTGCCATTTTTGCCTCCCCACCAGTCAGCAGTAAACTGCAGGACTGTCTGGGGTCCCTCAGCCAATCATCGGCAGGATAAAAAGTGGATCCATATTTTAAACCAAAGTTTTCACCTCCCTGCTGATCAGGACTGAGCTGCAACTGGGGCCCCTCCACCAATCATCTCGGGCAGGGGAGCCTAGAGGAACTTGCAAAATTAAAGGAGCCCCAGCACACCCCACTTCTGCCATGAATTTGGTAGATCCCTAATAATGTCTCTCAGGGGCAATATGGTTAATCTTGTGTTCATTGACTTCCTTGCTAAATTTCAATTTAAGTCATTACATTGGGTAATGACCACTTGAGACTACTTCCTGTTCGCTATTTCTCCATTCAGCTGTTGTAGAACTGGCATTCCAATTCTCTGCCAACATTTCCATGAGACCACACACATACTGTACTGAGCTCTGCCTATGCTTGTCTTCCAAGAGCCTGTTGGAAGATAGAGAACAGAGAACATGTGTGAACAATTCAAGTCTTATCATTCTAAAAGATGACAGAACAGCTAACCTGCAGAAGCCCTAACTATATTAAGTAGAAAGCTACACATTACACCTATTTAGGGTTTCCGTGCAACCTCAAAATAAAATCAAGAAATTCAGAATCAGGACCAACATATATCAAATTATTGGTTGTATCCTACCCTACATATAATAAGGACATTTTCTAGATCTCTCCACATACAGCACGGATATTTTCATTAGTATGTAACATATGTTGGAGAAGGTGCTGTTGTATATATCAACTTTTTGTTGTTGTTCACAAAGGAAAGGGAGAAAAGCAGGACATAGAAAAGAAATGAAACTGCATAATTAACAATAATAATAATAATAAATGAGTGAAATAATATACATAAATAAGAATGTTCAAATAAAGTGATCTAAACCTATGAACTGTAGGTAAAATTCTTAATTTTCATAGCTACAAAGGAAGGAGGATAGGAAAGTGCATGTGCAGAAAATGCAAAACAGACTGGCTAAGGCAAGGAAATAGAAAAGTTTTTGCTTGAATCTGTTTTGCAAAAGGTGAAGAATTTAGAAACTTGGTAATTTAGTAGAAGCATAAATTATTGCTAAGTGGATGTATCTACATGTGCAAATACTCTGGAGTGGGTTTACTTTAGACACCGGGCAGGTATCTACACATATGGGGAAGTAATGGGAGATTTGCTGCTCATGGCAGAGTCTGCTCCCACCCCACTGGCCTTGCACCAACCCTCTGCAACAAGCAGAGGAAGGTCTATGTTCCCCCTGGATGTTAGTCCAGGGGCTGGCAGTGAGCATGGGGCCCTGTCCCTGGGAGCTCCCTGCTGCCAAGGTAGAGGGGCATTATCACCACCTGGGCTCTGGTGGCACAGCCCACCTTGGCAGCAGGCAGCTCCTGGGGGCAGGGACCAATCTCCCGCCCCCTGGTGCTCGGCTGACTGGAAGCATGTTTGCTGTTGATAGGTTGTCTACACATGCCATACTGCACAGCAATTACTCCCGAGTAAATTTGCTACTTGTATTTACAGGTATCAAATAGGCCTGTGTAAAGTGCCTAGTATTTGCTCTGGATTAGGCTGATTTGGGGGACAGTGATTCGATTCAGCAATTCAAGGTGATGCTTACTGTGTAGTAATTTGCTCTAACTTTGAGTAAAGCATATTGTGTAGATGTGTCCACTATGTGAGAGTGAGAATTCAACATATTACACCTCGGAAGAGACTACTCATTTTTTTTCCAAAGTCACCAAATATGAACCATAAGCAATACATATACTTTTCCAAGGCAATTTCCTTTTTAAACTACAAAGAAGTGGTGCCATGAGTGGATACTATCCTATCCACATGAGAAATTTTAGAGCTTAGTGCCATTATTTTAATGAAATTATTCTACAATCTTTATGGCACTCCAATCATTGTTATAAGACGTGAATTGTATGGGTATTACAGATATATATAATTATTACCTGTATGAGTATTAGAGGTGAAATCCTGACTCTCAAAAGTTGATCTTGTATTGTCAATTACTTCAGTAGACATGGAATTTCACCTATAGATCTTAATGGATTTATTTTCCATCACTGTACCCTGAATTATTTACCCTGCTTTGTAATAATTTGCATAATAATTTCCTTCTAAGTGGCTATGAAGTAAAATGAACACGCAACAAATCTTAAGATACTGACACAAATGGATGTTCTAAACATAACCCCTAGTGTCTATTTACTTTCATAATTAAAGAACTAATACCAAACACTGTTGTAAATTCCCCTTGTGGCAATCTGCTCAGCAGACTTGCAGCATTAGGTGTCATTTGAGAAACCACCAAGGAAGCATCAGATAGTAGCTACCAGTTCCATATGTATGCTTACATTGCTACCAAGTTACTTCTTAGTCTACATTAAATTATTGTATTTATTTGACTATATAATATAAAGCATATAGTCATTTAAATTAATTAATATATAACATATAATATACACACATGTGTGTATGTATATATGCTATCATTCTACTATTACAATATGAAATGTTAAGAAAACTCTAGCCTTATCCTTGAAACAGTGTCTGATGAATTAAAATTTCAGTATTCAAGAGGTCTTAGTTTACTATAAGGAAGCAGAGAAGGAAAAGGAGAAAAAGAAAGGCATTGATTAAATAGTTATTGTTCTCCTTTATTTTCTTTCACTTCCCAGCTTGCTATGATTATTAGTAAGGAGAGAAAAATGAATGCAGTAGTGTAAGAGGTCAGTGGAGTTCTGCCTAGAGCTGAGTTGTGTCTCTGCTGGAATAGTAGTGTTCTGTCCTTCAAAAAATTATCTGCCACGCCTTGATGTTAGAGCGAGAGGTGCCAAAACACTTGTGGGAGACAAAAGGATTGGTTACAGGCTCAAGAGGTCAGCTGATTTTCACAGGGCTCCACCATCCCCATCCCCTGCCCTAACCACAGTGGATGTTTCAGGTGTGTTGTTGCTCACCTATGGTACTCAGGGTCCAGTCTGAATCTTATGGGCTCCTTTGCAGAGGGGTCCTCCTGTAAGTTGACTGCTTGCCCCATTCTTCCCTGCACAGGTCCCAAGACAGCCACCTCTTGGTTCTAATTCTGCCTTTACCTTCAGGGTCAGGACAGATTTACCCCCTCCTTGAGTGTCTCATCCATGTCTCTGTTCTCTTCTAGGTTCCTGAAGTGGTTACCTTCACCCTTTGGGACTGGACTCGCTGACAGAGCAGTCTCCTCCATCTCTTTGCTGGCTCTCACCAGGTAAGTTGGGGGACCAGGGCCTTCCTCTAAGCTCTGGGGTCAGTTCCTTCTCTCACTGGCTCTCACTCCCTTTCTTCACCTTGTTCCCCTCTTCTTCGGTCCAACCCCGGATGCTCCCTTGGCATCCCTTCGAATTTCCTTCCTGGCCTGCTGTGCCAACTGTGGCAGCATCCGATTCGCTGCCTTCCTGACCCAGCTGTTTCCCTTTTAACTTTTTAGGGTGGCTTTTTCCTTCTTCTTTGGCCATATCACTCTCCCTGTATTGGACTTGAACCCTGGCAACTGGGCTTGCTGTGGCAGACTTTGAACTGTTGTGACCCCAGCTGGTTCTCTTAATTAGTTGGGGCAAGACGTCTTTCCTGCCCTGGCTCACCTCAGTTTCCATGGCATCTCTCAGTAAGTTTCTTTTCTTTGTTTTACTCCTTGCATTCCCATGGCAGGGTGCTTCAGCCACCCTGTCACACATAAAATTAAACAAACATTTCTTTGAGATTTCCCAACAAATCTTTTTTTTATTTATTTACATTTCTAATAAAAGATATTAAAACTGTGTAAAGCAGGATGCAAGCTGGCAGCCCTGAGCAATTAGTCAGCTGGTAACATGCCACTTGCTTAAGAAATAAAAGAAGACAGGAAGAGGAAGTGAGGGGGAGAATCTAGAGGGGAAAATGTTTGCATAGAGAGGGAAGACTTTTCAAAGGAAGACTAGAAGGTGAGAACTAGTCCATGCTGGAAGTATTTATGTTGGATGGTTTTATATTTGCAATTGAGCCTTGTTGTGCAGATTAACCTGGGGCTTTGAAGTGCGTCTTGCTGGGACTGGGTTAAATGGGACTTTTTAGGATTATTTTGCTTTTTGGCTGTTCCCTAGGAAGCAGAAGAACTCAGGGCAATATTCTGTCTGTCTGAGCCCAGAGAAAAACTGGTCCCAGTAACAGTCTAAAGTGCTAAAGAACTAATTTGAGCTGGGTTTGCTGGCAACCCCACTATACTCTGTTAATTTGTTTTTCACACTCTATCAGCATCTTTGTTATGTACTCCCCTGAGTAGATGACTTCTCATTGTTTTCTCTCAATCACTTTTCACACTCAACCAAGATCATTCATACCGAGGTGATTCACAATCCACTTAATTCATCTCTCTTTCCCAAATTCAGGGTGAATTCTGAGCAGTTTGAGACTTTTTCTTCAAAAGGTGTGTTTCTCTGATCCCCGTAGATCATCAGTGCAACTAATCAGAAAAGTAAGACCGTTAGACATACAGGGCTTATATACATGTGCAGGGAGCTGTCTCCAATGTGCTGGAAATTCATAGCATTGTGAGCACTTAGGGCTCTCTCCTCTCCCCTGAAACTCTTGAACGATCACCCTGTAACTCTGTCATGCTCTCCACTCTGGCCTCAGGTCCCACGCTCTTCCCTGGATGGGTAGTACCACCAGCCCCTGCCCCTACCCCTAACTCCACTCCCACCCTGAGGGTGGCCTCAATCTGCCTCCCCATGCTCCTTTCCTCACCCATGTCCCTCCCTCCCCCAATTAGACTTACCTCTAGGGAACTGGCTGCCTGGTTGTGTTCTTGGCCACATGTGACCATGCACATGCATAGGAGCAGTGCTAGAGGGGATTTGAGGGGGACTATAGCTACCCCAAAATTCACCTTAGTCCTCCCCCCACATAGCCATCCATCCCAGTGCTGCTGCCACTGCCCCACAACCCGCTTCTGCCCCCAGAGGTGTGGCACTCCCTGAGCAGTCAAGCCCAGTCCACACACTCAGAAGAGGCTGATGCTGCCCCTGCATTTCTCAGAAGCTGGAATTGCCTGTAAAGGGAAACCCACCATTTCCCAAATGAACCAAGGCATCTGGGGGGGTCCATGATTGGCAGGGGTCCCTGGGCCCCACTGGCCCATGCATTAATCTGCCTATGGTGGGGCACTTTGAACTAAAGCTCATTCAATGAGCTCTAGTTCAAAGCAGCCCACCACCATCTTTCAGAGCAGGGGACACTGATAAACATGATGCTTGAGCACTTTTTATTAAAAGTGCTCACTAATTAAAGTGCCCACCTTCCTGTGCCTCCTGAAGCACATATAAAAATGCCCACAAGCCACAGAAAACAGTTGTAGAACTTCAGCAGCAGTACACAGATGGTTACTGAAGCTTTGTATACCCCCAAAAGGTTTGAAAATGCTCATCTTTGTAAGAGTGGGGAAGTGGAGAGGTGGTAAGAAGCTTAGCACTATGAAATATCTGGGTTCTACAGCAGCTCTACCCATTTCTGCTGTTCCCTGATTTGTCTTTGTAATCAGAGGCCCCTGAATTGGTTTCCCATTTCTGGGTAGCTTAAGTGTCACATCCTACCTTGTTTGTTTTTTTTCAATATAGTTCCTGTAAGAAAATGCCTTGCATAAGAGGCAAGTTAGATAACAGCAAGGAACAAACTAAGTAACTGTAATTAAGAAAGCAAACTACAGAGAAAAAAAGACAAGATGAGATGAGACAATGAGTAATAGCAAACCTTTCTTTAACAGGAATGGATGGTTGGTTTCACAAGAGTAATTCTGAGAAGTAAACAAGAAAAAGTCAGTAGGTAATTCTATTGATGAGGGATTCAGTGTCTGGTGTCATAATAGTTGAGGGAGGGAAAGAAAGAGAAAAAAATATTGGGAAGAGAAGGTAAGTTTTCAAAATAAAGAATGGAAAAAAGACAACAACGAAAATGGCTGGTACCAGTTTACCAAAAGATGACAACTTGTGCCACTGCTACTTGTCCCTGGGGAACACCTGTGCCACACATGTTCTGGCATGTGGCAGGTTACCATGGGTTAGGTAGGAAAGGCTGAGGCCAGCACTGGGCTGGCCCCAGCAGCCTTACCTGGGATTCTGGGGGCTTCCTGGGGCTGCAGCCATCGTGATCCTGCCACTTGGAGTCTGGCTGGTAGCTGGAGTGTGGCCCTGGCCAGTCAGGCTCTCATTTTGGGTAGTGCATGCTGCCCCTACATGTGTGCCACTCTGTGTTTTTTTGACCCCAGGATCTTGCAGGGTCCAATCCTCTCCCCCACCCCACCCAAACACACACACACACACACACACACACACACACACACACACACACACACACACACACACACACACACCGCC
>NW_017729032.1:229523907-229528948 GCF_001723915.1 Gavialis gangeticus
ACACACACACACACACACACACACACACACACACACACAGTGCTACCTTGCAGCACAGAAAACAGCTGCATATGCAGTATGTGGCACTGTGGACATGTCCGTGGTGCCACATACCGTATGACTGTGCTTATCTGGACGAAGCCTATAGAGCAAGTCAGTCTGTTCTGTCTAATACCATTTTTTTCTCCTTCCCATTTCTGTTATAGCTAAGTGTTTGATAACATGCTGAGGTTGGATGATTGGCTCCTATTTGGTGCTGAATGCTTAATTTCCTTCAGTCTGTCTTGATAAAGTTAGCTCTACCTTGTAATATAATTATGAAAGCATTTGGCCAGATAGATTTTTAAGAGGGCAATTGCAACTCGACAATTAAGTGATTTTGCTGGGATATGGGAAACCAAGATTCAAGTCCAGCTTCAATGAATATTCAGGGTGCATACAAACATTCAGATGAATCACACAGACTTATGAGAGTGTTCCTCTGGTAGGAAAAACTTGCCAGGACAGCACTGTACAAACATCAGAGAAGCTAGGCTGGTCAGGTGTCACACAGACAGCCTGTATTGCTAACAGCCCACAGATCAGAGTGCTCTGCTGGAGGGTGCTGAGAGAATATGAGTTTACAAGGCAGTAATGATAGACTGGCTGCCCCGGGTGACAATGCCCCCTGGGGAACTCCTCCTCACAATCCCTGCTCCCTTCCTGTTGAAAGGCAGTGACAGAGGAGATCTGCTAGTTGCAGGTGTGTTAATTTCTCAGTCTGGATTTGGGTCCAAGTCTGGGTCTTGGAGGTATGGGAGCCTGGGTCTTGAAGGCCTATGAATCTAATTCTCAGGGGTTTGGGAGTGTGGGGGGTCTGGATCACATACAAGGGACACAGCTGGTTCATCAATCTGACTCCCTGCATCTCTGGAGCACAATGTGAGGCTGCTGAAAAGGGGTGAGCTTTCCTGGCCTCAAGACAGTGAGGGAAAAAGGTCTGCTTCATATTTGGTTGAAGCAGTGGGCTGCATCCACACATGCAGGCACGTGCAGTTTGTAGCACTGCAAGTTTCTTTGTGGCACCACAAACTGTACACTTTGCATTTTTAAACCATGGGTGGCTGATGATTTTCAGTGTGGGGGCAAAATTTACTACCAGGATTTTCCAATAGTAAAAAAATAAAAGGGTGGGGGAAGTGGTGCAAAGCATCTTTGTGCACTGCAGTACCTGATGCTGAGGCACACGGCACCCCAGGGAGCTGGAGAGCAATACATGGAGACAGAGGAGAAGGCAGCTTAGGGCAGCCAAGGGCACCTGCTCTCTCATTCTCCATGTGCCTCAGCATGGGGGCTTCACAGCAGCACCCCTGTGCTGAGAGATGTAGAGACAGGAGCAGCCAGCCCATGGCTTCCTGTTCCCCCATCTCTAGGTATACTGTGACCCAGCCACTCACTCTGCTCTGCAGCTGTCTGGGACTCACCTATCTCAATGTGCTGCTCCCTGGCTGGCTTCAGAACACAGTGCCTTTGCCTTGGAGTTGCCTACCAGATAGCCCCACTCTGAAACACCTTGTGCCCCAGCCAGCACTTCACCACAGCACATGGAGCCTGGCCAGAAGCCAGGAAGAGCTGGGCATGGGTAGTTTGCCCACAATTGGACAATATGTCCTGTAGCAAAGGGCATATGCATGCCCTGTGGCACAAAGTAGCAGTACAAATTTGTGCTGCTGCAAATGCACACTTCTGATTTTTTGGATGTGTCCATGGAGTCCAATCTGAGTCACAGACTGACTCCCTGGAGCAGGATGGGGAGGTAAAGCAGAGCAATGTACACTGGGGTGCTGGAGGACCTCACTGCAGTTTCTACTGGAAGGGTAAGTGTACATGTATTTGTTCCCTTAAGAGAAGTGAGCCACTTTTACCCAGCTGGAGTTGGTTTAATTTTCTCCTGGAACTGCCATTCTTGCTCCAGGAGAAACCACACAAGTTTATACACTTAGAATTTCTGCCAGAACTGTGATTCTTCTGATAGAAATGTACTGCTTGTACTTACCCTTAAGTGTTTATATTAAGTGAATGGCAGTAGGTTTTCAAAACCTCAATGGCACCTAATCACTGTACTTAGGAACACTATAGAGTGGGTTGGTCCCCAAACTTCACATGTTCCTAATATGTTGAAGGCTTGTTTTGTTTTGGGTTTTTTTTACTTTTAAAACCATTAAACTTCATAATATTCCTGTTATTAGTGTATTTCAGCTTTGTTTGTTTTACTTATTTCACATTAAATTATTACACAGTCGCCTAGATAAATTACTGGATACTTGCAAAGAAATTGTATGCTTAAGTACCATTTGGTTTACTACGGACTGCAGTTGACTAGTTTACTGTGCAGTAAGCATGTGTCTACACATGCACTCACTTACTGTGCAGTAAAAACCTTTAATCATGATTAAATTTCCTACCAGGTCTGCCCAGCCACTAGGCAGCAAGCCTGAGGCCAGCCCCAATACTGCAGCCTAGGAATGTCTCCTGCTTCAGGAGTGGGCTGCCTCTATGGAAGCCCCTGTCTGCAGGCTATAAAAGCCTGTGAACACTTTCTGTACTGAGACACACACACCAGGGAGCTTGAGGGCACTGTAGGGTGTATGTCCCCCTAGGCAGGCCAGAGTTCTGCTGTGCCTACCTCCCATAACCCCAGCAGTGCTTCCAGGTACTGAGCTGCTACACAGCTGCCAGGGCACAGCGGTCAGGCCAGGTGGGTGCTGAACAGGGCTGCAGGCTTCTGCAGCCCCTGGCCAGTCCTGTCAGCTTGCCAGGGCTGCCTGCAGGCTGTCTCTGGCAGCACGACCAGCACCACTGCCCTGCTACATACCCACAGTAATTTGCCCTGTGCCTGCAGGTGCTGCAGGATGTAGCCTCTGCTGTGCATCTTCTAGTCATTTGCCATGCCCCTACACTGGGCAGTAGTGGCAGGAGCTCAGGGCTGGCAACAGTGTCCCAGGTGTGTGGCAGCTCAGAGAGCTGGTATGGGACCCAACATGTCATCTTCTTCATACAGGCCCAGCACCACACGTGTGCATGCCTTTGCCCTCCACCCAGTGCCCCAAATGGAGCCAGGAGGAAGTCGGTGACCTTGTGGTGCTCTACGGCAATAACAAGGTGCTGTGCCAGTTCAAGCTGGGCAGGCACTTTGATGCCCACATTTAGGAGGCCCTGTTGGGTGGGATGTTGGAGTGAGGGCACAATCGGTCAGTGTGGGAATGCTGCATGTAGGTCAAGGTCTTGCAGGCACATGAGGTGGCCATTACTGACCACAGTCATTAGTCTGGCTGTGTCTGCAAGACCATGCCTGTTATGCAGCAGCTGACCTGTATTCTGGTGCCCTGGGACCAAGGCTGCTGGGACCAAGGCTGAGCCTCTGCCCCACCCTGGTACATCTGGTGATGTGTCACTGGAGGAGGGAGCCTCAGGTGCTTACCATCCTGTCCCATCCAGCTCCCTGGCTGCTCCTTCCAGGATCTCAAGGAACTCTAGCCAGCACCAAACTCAGCAGCTGCACAAACACAGGGCTAGCCATGAGGAATAGACAGCCATATCACTGGCTATCAAGAGCACTAGTTTCTCCTTGGGTGGGGAGCAACCAGGTTCCTGCACACTGTGCCCCATTGGATGAGGACACCAGGTGCAGCTGGATGCCTTCACCTGCTGGGATGGCCACACTGGCTCCAGATACTTGCCCACACCAGCCCCAGACACGTGGTAAACCCTGCCCTGGGGAGAGGGCCCTCTCCACCCCAGCCCCTGCCACCTTTTGAGAAGTCTGTGCCCCCAGGTGGAGGGGGAACTGTCCATCCTGAAGGAGCACTGGGTGCTATCACCCCGGGTGAGCCCCCTGCTCACTGTGGTGTGCAGACCAGTGGACAAGTAGCCAGATGCCAAGGTGCTGGCCACCTGTCCCTGGACTCTGCCCTATAGACACCTCACTCTGGGACTCCACAAAAAACATACCTTGTATTTAGGTTCCATGAGGAAGAGGGTTTTTTTATTGGAGGATGGGGTGGGTGGTGGAGGGGCTGTGTGTGTTGGGGATGGAGAGTGAAGGGAGACACTGTTTTCAGGAGGGAGGGGTGGTGAGGGGCGTCTATTGGATGTGAGTGAAATAAAGACTTGTCTGCAGTGAGTGTGGTGCAGGGGGAGAGGGGTCCATGAGCAGCAGTGCAGGCAGGCTAGAACAAGAAGTGCATGAGGATATGGTCAGCTAGGGCCTCCCACACC
This sequence comes from Gavialis gangeticus, assembly GCF_001723915.1. Classification (NCBI taxonomy): domain Eukaryota; kingdom Metazoa; phylum Chordata; order Crocodylia; family Gavialidae; genus Gavialis; species Gavialis gangeticus. The sequence goes on from NW_017729032.1 coordinate 229,528,165, forward strand.
CAGTGTCCTGGCCTCTGCTGTCAGGTCCAAAGCTCTTCTGTGGCCTGTGTAGGGGGTGCCTGCTGGGACCAGCAGGGGCAGCAGCATGGCCAGCAGAAAAAGGGGGAAGTGATCATTGCTGTCAGGGGCAGGGGTTGGAGAAGGGGGAAAATGAACATTTGGATCAAATTGCATTATTTTTATTTTATTTATTCATAAAATACATAGACTTTCATAGATTTCATAGACATTAGGGCTGGAAGGGACGAAGATCATCGAGTCCAGCCCCCTGCCCAAAGGGCAGGAAATCAGCTGGGGTCATAGGATCCAAGCAACATAAGCATCCAATTTATTCTTGAAGTTTTTCAGTGTAGGTGCTTGAACCACCTCCGATGGCAGGCTGTTCCAGGCCTTGGGGGCTCGGACAGTAAAGAACTTCTTCCTTATGTCCAGCCTGAAATGGTCTTGCAGCAGTTTATAACCATTTGACCTCGTCATCCCTTGGGACGCTCTGGTGAACAAACATTCCCCGAGACACTGGTGGTCACCCCTGATAAACTTATAGGTGGCCATCAGATCACCCCTGAGCCTGCACTTTTCCAGGCTAAAGAGCCCCATAGCTCTCAGCCTGTTGTCGTAAGGTCTGTTTTCTAGACCTTTGATCATGCACATGGCTCTTCTCTGGACTCTCTCAAGCTTCTCCACATCCTTTTTGAATTGTGGGGCCCAAAACTAGATGCAGAACTCCAGCTGCGGCCTCACCAAGGCTGAGTAAAAGGGGAGAATGACATCCTGGGATTTGCTT
>NW_017729032.1:229533948-229538132 GCF_001723915.1 Gavialis gangeticus
GGATACCAGATCGAAGGCTTTTTGGAAGTCAAGATATATGACATCAATCTCTTCTCCCTTGTCCAGGTGATAGGTCACCTGGTTATAAAGGGAAATGAGATTGGTCAAGCAAGACCTACCAGCACCAAACCCGTGCTGGCTACCTCTTAGGATGTTGGTGTCGGCCAGTCTATTAAGGATGGCCTCTTTAATAAACTTTTCTAAGATCTTCCCCGGGATAGAAGTCAGGCTGATGGGCCTATAGTTAGCCAGATGCACTTTCCTCCCTTTCTTGAAGAAAGGCACCACATTGGCCTTCTTCCTGTCTTTGGGTACTACTTTCTACATGAAAGATCCTGGGGAAAGAAAAGGTCTAATAGATTGTCAACCAAAATAGATTGCTTTTAGAACACATTTATAAAGGAAAATTATTTCATGGTTACCACGTAACACCAAGCAGGTCATAGTTTAATCTCCAGTTAAAAGGTACATCATTTATACTAAGTGCTCAAGCACATATTTTATTGGAAATATATTGAACTATGTCTGTTTTAATCAATCAACTATATTATCTTAAACTGAATACCTCAGCATATAAAAACATAATGATGATTTATTTTAAGATTCCCTTGAATCTAACACATGGTGCATTTGAAGTATTTTCAATGAGTGTTTTCAGTAGATATTGAGCTATTCCTCCTAAATCAGAATGTGTCAGAGGTGAAGTTAAAAAGAAAGCATTAGAAAAATGTCCTAAAAGACTATGGGACTGAAGCTACTCAGCCATATAAAATCCTTTGTATTGTTTAAATTACTCAAAATTACCTGAATAGTGAAGTATAGAGCATAATTAGAGAATAATATTATTTTAACCATATTCCAGTAATAAGATTTTTCCACTTGAAATGGAGAACATTTGTACTTTTAACCTAGAAAGAGCAGGAATATAATAGAAAATATTTACTAAAACTCATTTTTCTAATGTCCACAGACTAATTTACTTTTTCATTTCTAAATGAAAAACAGTTGCAGTAAGATGCAGGATATCAACCTAGTTGAACTTGTTTTTCTAGCATTTTAAAACTTGTCATGAGAATTTTATAAAACCACTTATCTTAGCAAATCAGATTAGCTTTTGGCAAGTACTTTTAAACATATAACTATTTTATGTACTTGTTCCCATAGCTAAATTAATTCATCTCTATCCAAATCTTTCTCTCACTTCACCTAGTCCCCTGACACTTCCTATTTGCACCCTGCTGAAACTCTCTCTTGGTGAAAATGAAGCTCCCTCAGAAACCCATTCAGCCACTCACTATATTTAATGATATTTTAATTAATTCTTTTGAAAGTTCTAACGAGAAAAGGGTCAGAGGTTTACCAGCAATGAGTTTACATCTAAAATTAAGAGAATGAATTATTTTTTTGAAGCTGGAAGCTAATATTCTGAACCTCCTGCCACATGACTTGGAATGATTGCATGCTACAGAGGCTTAATTTGAAAAATAAATATTTCATATTCTTCCCCACAGCACTGCTTGTTCCTGTCAAATATGAACCTCTGTCTTCCTTTTCTTATCCTGAGTAACATTCCCTAACATCACCCTTGCATTGTTGTTGTAGAACAAGAAAATCTACCATAAAATTAAGCCTACAATATTTAGGACTGAAGAAAAGTAGTTTTACTAAATCAAATACTTGTTTATTTAATTAGTAAACCAAACTTACCTCAAACCTCCCATGATGGGATTGCTTAGGTGACCTAATGTTATTTCTCTTTCATGGATGTTTACTGGCTCGTCATTGACAGGTATACCACAAAATAAAACCATGAATCAGAAGTTATGGCATTCTCAAGGAAAACAAGAATTTGGTAGCTAGGCAGTTGCCTTTATCAACTTAATGATAAGTCTGAACCCATATATGTTTCAAAATAATATAACAGTATAAAAAATGAGATTTTCTCACTTAGTGTAGCACCTAGGGTGAAATGAACAAAAGACTTACCTGTTGTGTCAACAGTCATCATAATGATCATTACATTTATTTAATGTTAGATTATTAACTAAATAATTATCTCAAACCCAACCCTACCAAAACCCAGATCTGAACTTTCCATCTCAAGAACTGGGATGCAGAATGACACCTGAGGTGACCAGTCTCTCAAACATCAGAAACACCCAGTCTTCTTAGAGGTAAGACTAGGCCATACACTCAGTTACAAAAAGCACATATTAAATGCCAAAGTCAACACATGAAACAACGTTCTGCATAAGCTCACAAATTCCAGGCGGGTAGCACATCCAGCCACCCTACGCCCTACTGCCTTAGGATTTTTTTTCTCTGCAGATAAATATGCTTGCAGTACCTGGGAATGTCTAAGTCACAGTAAACATACTGACACCTGCCTAAATGATGCATGCAGAATTATGTAACAGGATGCCTAAAGCCCGCCCTTTTTCCTGCCTATACATACATAGTGCCCTCTTACACCAGGAGGAAAGTAGCAGGTGACATTGACTGGCAGGTACAAGAGTAAAATGACTGCCACTCACTATGTAGGACCACAATGCACCCCACAAGATCTGGCAACACCAACACCAGAAGCAGTGGCCTGTGCAGAATATTGGGAACTGACCATATAGAAAGGTTGGACTGGAGACATGACAAAGAAGATTAAATTTATTTACGTTGGCTTTTAAAATTAGTGTTACAGAAGCATAGTACTATATGATAGAAGTCCTGTATTCTCCATGTCTGACGAAGCAAGTGTGGGCACTGGTGACTAATTAAGAAAATAATATTTTTAGAGTACTTCACACTTTAATTTTGTGACATTAATATATTTTTAATTAAATTCCACCCCACCATTCTGAGGTAGGCCAGTACCCAAATTATGCAGTCTGTTTTCTGTATCCTGAATACAGAGGAAGATTCTATTTCAGTTGTGTTAGTATAGTTTCTCAGGATTCATCTACATGTTACACTTCTGGCATGATTAACCAGCCAGTTAATCACACCTTAAGTAGTCACCCAGTCACATGCTCAATCAATTAATGGCTTGATAAAAAGAGGAATAAGCTACAAAGATATTCCATATAATATGTGTAGTAACGTTGTAGCTGCTTCCTATAACACCAGTAACTGAATGTGTGGCAAAGGGCCTCTATGTCTGGGAGCCCTGTCAGATGATTGGAGCTCACAGATTGGGAGGAGGGAAGGGCATAAGCACCCCTGAAACTGGGAGCTCTCAACTGACAGGGCTCCCAACTGTGGGGTGCCCCATGCACCCATGTGGCTGTGAAACCAGAGCAGCTCTGATCTCCCAGTTTCAGGGTACCCTATGCACCCCTGTGGCTGGGAAACTGTAGCTGCTGTGATCTCCCAGCTGCATGGGTGCTCCATGGACCCCTGCATCTGGGAGATCATAGCAACTGCAGTTTCCCTGCCATGGGCACCCCTAAGATGCCCCCGAGGTTGACAGTCAAGGCTCCTCCTGCACTGGTAATAAGGTCTGATGACAATCTAATGCACAATCCACACAATCACCCTTCCTGCCATGCACATGTGGCAAGGTAGAGGTGCAGTTATTTGGATTTCACATTAAAGCCCATTGCATTTTTACCTTCATGTGTAGAGGGGTCCTCAGTAAATTGTGGCAATAACATGGCACCTTAGTCATAGTTTAGTTTCATAGTTTCTACGGTCGGAAGAGACCTGAGCAGATCATCAAGTCTGACCCCCTGCCATAGCAGGAAAGAGTACTGGGGTCAAACGACCCCAGCAAGGTGTTCATCTAGCCTCCTCTTAAAGACCCCCAGGGTAGGAGCCAGCACCACTTCTCTTAGAAGTTAGTTCCAGATCCTAGTCGCCCTGACCGTGAAGTAGCGCCTTCTGATATCTAGCCTCAATCTACACTCTGCCAGCTTGTGACCATTATTCCTGGTCACTCCTGGTAGTGCTCGGGGGAACAGGGACTCCCCCAATGCCTGCTGGTCCCCTCTGACTAGTTTGTAACATGCCACTAGGTCCCCCCTCAGCCTTCTCTTTTGGAGGCTGAACAGGTTCAGGCCCCATAGCCTTTCCTCATAAGGCCTGCCCTGCTGCCCCCTAATCATGCAAGTGGCCCTCCTCTGGGCCCTCTCCATGCTGTCCACATCCCTCTTGAAGTGCGGCACCCAGAACTGGATGTAGTACTCCAGCTG
>NW_017729032.1:229538395-229538668 GCF_001723915.1 Gavialis gangeticus
CCCATCCACTACCACTCTCTGGGTGTGGCCCTCCAGCCAGTTGGTGACCCATTTGTGTAGGTGTCGCCCATTCCCCTAGTTTCTTAATGAGAACAGGGTGAAAGACAGTGTTGAAGACCTCCCTAAAGTCCAGGAAGACTATGTCCACTGCTACCCCTGCATCTAATGATTTGGTGATCTGGTCATAGAAGGTGACCAGGTTGGTCTGACAGGACCTGCCTCTAATGAACCCGTGTTGGTTGCCTCTAAGCATGCAGTCCCCTGCTGGCCCCT
>NW_017729032.1:229538936-229554734 GCF_001723915.1 Gavialis gangeticus
TGCCTCCCCTGGGGCCTGAGGGAGGCCCAGTGGGGGGGGTGACTGTTCCGGTCCCTGCTTAGGAAAATGGAGGCAAAGAAATCGTTAAATATGTTGGTTTTGTCGTCTGGTGTGACTACCAAATTTCCTAACGTGTCCTGCAGGGGCCCCATATTACCCGGAACCTTCTTTTTACCCCCTATGTATTTAAAAATGGACTTCTTATTGTCCTCAATCTGAGAAGCTAGTCCCAGTTCTCTCTCTGCCTTGGCCTTCCTGACTGCACCCCTACATCCCTGAGCAACTGCAGTATAGTCATCCCTGGTGATGGCCCCTCCTTTCCATTGGGTGTATGCCACTCTTTTAGCTAGGAGACATTCCCAGATGCTTTTGGTGAGCCATAGGTGCTTGTTTGCCCTGCTGCTCCCTTTGTTCCGTGTTGGGACTACCTTCCTTTGGGCTTGGAGGATCATCTCCTTAAGAAGTGGCCACTCTTCTTGGACACCTGGCTCCCCTCCCCTCTGGGACCTCAGTGCTTCCCTAACTATTCTCCTTAGTCAACAAACCTTGTTTCCTGTGTCTGTATTTAGTCACATAAAGACCACAGCAGCATTACAAACTCTTTACTTGTATGTGGCTCTGCAGGCTGGAGAACCTAATATAGAGTCTAAGTAATGCAGTGTAGAGAAACCCAATTGTTTAGAGAGAACTCAGTATTTTTGTACAGTGCCTGCACTGCACAATGTAGGCATGCTCTCTGCCCCACCCCACTTCCTCAACTCCCACCTGTTACTTAAACCAGGAAGAAAAAATAAGGTCTATAATGGGTAAAGACATTTTGATGTTTCATCCCTTTTCCTCTGTGTTTTGAAGGGTAAAATCTTTTGCTTTGAAGAGCATGATTCAAGTCACTGCAATTTCATGTTGTTCCCAGAGGGATACCTATAGAAAATTCCAAACCAGGGATTCTGTGCCCTTCTAAAGTAATATAAGAGTGGACATGATTATTGTGATATCACTCCTAAAGCAGGAGCTCATTAGCTGGAAGACAAAGTAATGTCTGAGGCACAGCCAAACCTGAAGTGTAAAAAGTGCATGTGACTATTCTTATGTAACTTTTTCTTTTCCTCTTTTTTGGAAGGTACTCTCTCCATTTTTAATCTCTCAAGGAGTAATCACAGGTAAGTGCTCCTTTCTTTTGTTGTGTATTTTTATCCTTATTTTACACTAATGCAATTTTTATAGTCAATTTTTCTTCTTTTATACTTCAGGATGGACAATTTAATCTTGAAATATCTCAACAATCATAAAAGAAAATAATGGGTATCCTAGTAATTAAGAGTTTCTCCAGCATAGTCACTTATTTAGGAGGAAAGACTAATATTCATTGAAAAAATGGCAACTAGGAACAAGGAGAGAGAAGTGGGGCCAGGGTAGAGGGAGGGTGGGATGTAGTTTCTGCTTCTTTTGGATACATAACTGCTCCTAATTGACTTGCTGTATCAAGGTCACAATGGAATTAAACTTTGGTGGCTGGGGAAGGTGATTTTACTGATATCTCTTGCTGAAGAAAACATTTTGAAAATCCTAGGTGATGGGGGTTAAAAGAGGTTAGCATTTGATAGGACTTACTGCTTATTATAGAAGCATAGTTCACACTGCCTATCAGTCCCAAGGCAATGTGTTCTTAGATTCAGAATTTAATACACATGCCGAGCAACAGCATTAATAGGTTAGGCTTGCTATTTTCATTGCAGTTATTGTACTTAAATTTCTCTTTTTCAGGACCAGGACAGTGAGAATTATGCACATGAGAAAAATGTAAATGTACCATGTGGCTGCTACAGTGAAATTTGCACTTGGCCCTAGGTTCCAAGTGCATCACCAAGTACATCAGAGTCTCATTGAATAAGATTTTTTAAAAAACCCTGAAAAGCCAAAATACAGTTTCCAAAGGAAAATAAATCCTTAGCAGCTTCATTTCTGCACTGCAATTGGTATTTTTAGAAGAGTAATTACATGAAATGTTGTCTTCACTAAATGGCAGATGCCATTGTTTCACCTTCCAGGACCCTTTCAGTGAAACACTGTGAAGGATATAGCATGGATAATTCAACAGTAGTGCCTAGCATCAAAATAGCAAAGGTCAGGCCACTTTTAGGACTTCAGCTACATAGTGAAGCAGATAGGTCACTGACTCTATTTTTCTATATCATATTGGGAGTTTCCTCAGTAAAACAACCAGCCAACTTATTTGTTAAAAATACATTTGAGATATTTTCTAAACAAGTTACCAAATAAAACATAAGAAGTGCCTTATTAGAACAAGCTAGTATTTTCTCTGACAGTGGCAGGAGTGGATGTTTTGGAGGAAGAGCATTGCACTTGACTGAACTTTAACAAATTCAATTACTGGTGTTATAGGAAGCAGCTACCCTAGAGTAATCTATCCCATACTTATTACCCTTTCTTGCATCCACCATTATTGGCTAAGAGGTGCTAGAAGAAACATCTTCAACAATTCTGCACCTGCAATCCTGTAAGGACGGAGATTTCACAATTTCTCTCTAGTCTGCTTGGATGGTGGACTACTCTCACAGTCAGGAAGTTCCTCCTAATTTCCTACCTAATTTCCCCTGTTAAAGTTTGAGTCCACTGCTCCTAGTCCTGTCTCCTATGGCTACAGAGAAAAGCCCATCTCCATCCTCTCTGTAATCATCCTTCAGTTATATGAAGATTGTGATCACATTTATCTCTGCCTTACTTCACAACTCAATAAAGTGCATCTGTATGGCTTCTTTGAGACTTGCTTCCCACTGCCTAAGACTGAGGAGATTTTCTATCATAAGGAGCTATGCAACCAGGCCCCAGCCTCAAAGGGTATCTCTTAAGCAACAGACTACCTAACTACCACTCTCACCAGGCCTTGCAAAGTAAGTAAATGCCTTCTGTACTCCTACATCATTAAAGGCCACATTGTTAGATCTTGACTTCATGAGGCACCCAATGACTAGGGATACAACAATCCAATTGCTCATGGAGCCCATTACTCATTAGCCAGAGCAAGCAAGGAGCAAACACCAGCACACATTGCTCGCAATAGCTTTATTCAGAATGGAGCAGCTTCAGGCAAAGGTCCCAAGAAGACCAACAAACCAGGGACCTGCACTGAACATTAATTCTTTTCACATTTTATACACCTTGATTCATGCTCATTACCATTCACTCCATCTTCATCCCACTTTTTGTTCCACGAACTTCTACTCCTATCTCAAGCTCCACCTGTTTACTGTTTACTTCATTAACATGGGATTGCCTATTCATTTCATTCATTTACATGCCTCTTTGCTAAGAGTGCATGCTCAAGACTTTGACCTCTGTTACCTTTGGTTCTTTCTGGTTTCTTGCTGACTCCTTCATCTACAAAGTCTTGCTTCTGCTTTATCTCCTGACAACAGCTGGTGGGCTGCATCTTGTTCTTCTTACACAATGGGCTTTCTACTTTACAACACTCCTTGTCAAGAAACTGCTTGCCTGAGCGTTTTCAAAATTATTTTAAATATATCATTCTGCCTTGTGATCAGCAGCTTTGCTGGCCACAGGCTAATTTCTTGTATTCAGCTGCAAATCCAATGTTCCCCAAGATCCAAATAGTCACCCTAACACACGTCATTACTGGACTGAATCACATGGATTATAACATCTGTGGTTCATTCAACTGGAACTTCACCAATGCTATATATGTCATCAGCCACTTACAGTGCACCTCTGCTGTCCACTTTGGACAGACTAAGTGATCTGTATGTGAAAGAATGAATTAATCCTGCTCTGACACACAGAGCATGCAAGCCTGTGGCAAAACACTTTAACTAGGGTTACTATACATCTGGGTTTTCCCAGACGTCCTCTTTTTGGGTCCTCCTGTCTCTGCATGGGTGATTTTTTAAGATATCAACAAATGTTCATGATTGATGCTGAGCAAAGGCAAAGCACAAAGTTTTTCCTGGCACTTCCTGGCTTGCCTCAGCAAGGAGCTGCTTGGGGTTAGGGGGAGTGGGGGCAGGGCATCACATGCATCTCCTTGCGAGCCCAGACAGCTGCATGCAGGTAAGGTGTGTGTGCATACGTGCGTGTGTGTGTGGTGTTCAAGGGAAAGGGTTTAAATAGGGACTATATAGATTCTTATCCCATTACATACTGTAGCTTTGGAGACCCCTCTGTTCCTGCATTGGTGACTCATATTCATCCTGGAGTCAATCATAACTCCAATATCCTCTCTGCCTTTGTGCTGTTGAGAGGGTCAGCCCCTAACCTATCACCATACTCTTATGAAAGAGGCTATCCGTAACAGACTAACTGATGGCAATATCCTGAGAGATACCCAGCATGGTTTGTTGCAGGTAGGTGTTGCTTCAACAGTCTCATTTCCTTTTTATGACCAGGTGACTTATCACCTGGACAAGGGGGAAAAATTGATGTCATATAACTTGACTTCAAAAAAGCCTTCGATCTGGTATCCCACGATCACCTCTTGGTAAAACTGGCTAACTGCAGCCTTGAACTCACCATGATTCACTGGCTGGAGAATTGGCTTGATGGTAGAACCCAGAGGATGCTGGTTGATGGAAGTCAATCGTTGTGGTGCCCATGATCAGTGGGGTCCCTCAAGGCTCTGTCTTAGGGCCTATATTTTTTAACATCTTCATTGATGATGTAGACATTGGTGTCAGAAGCAGACTGGCCAAGTTTGCCAATGACACCAAACCCTGGGGTAAAGCATCTACACCTGAGGACAGGAGGGTGATCCAGGAAGATCTTGACAGGCTCATGAAATGAATGGATGAGAACCTGATGGTGTCCACTCAATCCCTCCTTTGATATCTTCCATGCATGACTGTGGGCCTGGGGCTCAAGTGCTCCAGTGGGTGAAGGGGGGTGCGGGAAGAGGTGAAAGAAAGGACCTGAGAGGGAACTAACTCCTCAGGCTTCCTCACTGGTCCATTCCTGATCTGGGGTGGAGCCTCCAGAGGGAATAAAAGTCCATGTGTCAAACACACAGGAGACTTTCAGTGAGGGATGATGAAGGCAAGGGCTGTTGAGCTGACCAGCAGGGGCGGAACTGTTGCCCCAGAAAGACCCTGAAGACACCGCTGGTGGGGAGAAGTTGTGGGATGTTGCATCCTAGCCACTGGAAGAAAAGCATGATGACAATGCACAGGTCAATGCATGGAGAGTCCAGAGGGAAGAAGGGACTGCGGTGCCTGCACAAGGAAGTGTAGGTCTCCAACCATGCATGAGGCAGGAGCCGAGCTCCTGTGCACAGAGCACTGCATACAGCTGGTAGAGATGAAAGGTTACCTCAATGGCTGCATGAGGTGGCATGGGTCCCCAGTCTTGCATGAGGCAGGAGCAGGGCCCTCAGTGCATGGAATAGTGCACAGGGGCCATAGAGCTGATGGGATGCTGTGGCTGCACAAGTAGCATGTTTCCTTATTTCTACCCTAGGCAGGTGGCCGGCAGTGCCTAGGGCAGTGCACAGGACAAGAGAGCTGCAAGGGGGCCACCACAGCTGCACAAGGCAGTTGGGTATCCAACCATGCACAAGGCAGGAACAGGAGGATCAGTGCACAGGGCTGGTGAGGGTCTGGGAGAGGATGGGACCTTGGCAGCTGCACAAGGTGGTGTGGGTCTCTATTTCTGCACAAGGCAGGTGCCCCCTTTTGGACTACAGGGAAGTGCACCGGGTGGAGAGTGGGTTGACAGCTAAGGGGAAGCCCCCTGAAAAGGGGACAATTCACCGTTGGACATGGAGAGGGGTCTATGGCTCCTGTTTGTTAAGGGTGGTCCCCTGGTTAAAGGCCTTACCTAGCTGAGTAACCTAAAAGAGGGTAACAATGTTCTGTTAGATAATGGGACCCCTCCCCAGGTTGTCTTTTCTTCTTTGGGCACAGCTGCTGTGCCATTGTTGTGTTCTGGTTTCTAATGCTGCTGGTGTTCTTATTGTAACCCTGAGTCTATATCATTGTATCAGGAGGGGATTGTAAGCTGTTTATATCTAAACTTGTTGTATGGGTTATCTATATATCTACGCATGTGTGTACCTTATTTGATGTAACCTTTTTCTGTATGTTAAATGATCATCCCATCACTGCCAGATATTCCTGTCATTGGTTTGTTGATTAACCTGATGTTTTATTATTAAGCGCGCCTTTGTTTGCTGCCTAGAGGGCCCTATCAAGGGGCACGGGTTGCAGTCTAATCAGAAGGCCAAAGGGTAATCTTGTGCCTAAGTTCAGGGCTGAAAAGAGCTATTGCCTGTGTGAACTTTTATTTGTAAATGACTTATGTACATGTGTGCGTTTACACATACACACACACATCTATATACATATAAGTTTATGGTTATAGGCTTTATATTATTTTGTAACATTAAACCCGTACATAGTTAAATATCATTGGGTGTCCTGAGTCTCTGTTCTGCTCTACAGGAAAAGAAAGTGAGCTGGCCTACAGCTAGGCAGCCACGCTCCTCACAGCATACACACACTCGCTGACATCCCTTTGATTTGGAGAGGGGGTACCTTCTGCATACCACCCAGGTTACATAAGCATTTGTTAAGCCTAATTTGTATCAACTAGAGTTAAGCCTTGTTGCATGAGGTTTAACTTTCCATCAGGCATGTCACTTTTACACTAGATTAAGTATTTCAAATGCTGGTATGCATACTTTTTTCAATATGCTTCTGTAAAATGCTAAAAGTCATCTATAGAGGTTTGAGATGCTTTGAGGATTAAGGCAGAAGAGTAGCATTTGATAGATTTATGTTAAAGAATTAAGCCTTTATAAAAGGTGTAGTAGTAGTAGTTTAACTTCTTAAAATAAATAGTTATTGCCAAGCAAGTTGCAAAGCTGCAGATTAGGATGTGAAATTCAACTATGCTGGCAGCGATGTGCTAACATTACTTGATGGAAATATTCGAGCTTCTGTTTCCCTTGCCTGAACTATCTTATGTTACTTTAAAAGAAAGTAAAGAAATCCCATAAGAATTCAAGGCTTCATAACTCATCATTAGAAATATGCAAAATGCTTGCAGACAAACATAAAACCACAATGGGCATTTTATTTTGGGTTTGCAAATTATAATGATCCTTTTAGCAATGCTATTTAAACAACCATAAGACTATTATCAAAGATGAAAACAAAATAAAACAAAACAAAACCCATATACACATACAACTGTCCAGCTTGATAATTCTGCATGAAAAGTTATTATCTTTAGTAATAAGATCAAATATATTTGGATGCTGGACTAAAATAAACTGAATTGTTTTGGTCTCTGAATGGTTTTGATCTTTTCTGCTCATATTTCTCAGAATTAATACATGAAGCAGGACCAATGTTCTGTATTTACTGTAACCATTTTGAAGTTATTGTAATCAATAAGGCTGGGTTTACAAACTCATCTGTCTTGAAATGATACCTAATAGTTTACATAATCAGTTAAGCAGAAGTCTTTTTTGTTTATCTAAAAATATTTATAATTTGACTTAGTCTTTCATACTACAAGATTATATACAAAGTCGGCTGAATGTACCTGTTAATCATTCTGCCTGTTTCAATATGAATATTTCAAGTAGCTACATTCTTTTCTAATAGTATTGTATAGTTATCACTCTCCAGTCAATTTTCCAGCAGCTCAGTTTTCATGCCCTGTTTGTTATTCAAGTTCCTCGTCTATTCTTTTTTTGTTTCTGTTGAACTTGCTAGCATGGATTGCTTAAAATTCAGAGGAAAAATTACAAATTGGAAAGAAATGTAAAGGAAAACTAGTGGTTCTTTGAGCTTGGAATAAGTAGTCTTCTTCAAGAACAAATCTTTAAGTAGTGACAGAGGAAAGAAATACAGAAGAAATAGTGTAAATGAGTTAAAGAAAATTAGTTGAATGCAATTGTTCTTCCCAACCAAGAAAAATCACAGTGAAGCTCAGTAAGTACATCCTCTCAAAAGCTTATCTTTTTTTCACAAAAAAAAGAGACAGAAACTTTTCCTAGTCAGTAACATCCTGATAATATAATGGTAACAAACCTGGTTCACTTCCTCTTTCTGGATGCTTGCCAGAATTCACATACTTAATCCTCCTACTTTTCCTTCATTTGATATGAATAACTAGAAACAGTGGGCATTGTCCCTGGGCTTAGGACTCTTAAGGGCACACAGCAGGTGCCCAACTCATTTCTGGCCTGCAGTCTGCAGCAATGGCCTGCAGTCTGATCATAGCACCATTTGCCCACAACCAATGTACTAGCTCTTGCATGGTTCTTAAAGCCCTTCACTGGTTTTGGAAGGTTTTCAGTTTCATTTCTTTATGAGTAGTGAAAACAAATAGAAATGTAGTAAAAAGATTTTTGATGCAATTTCTACCTCTTCATTGAAATAAAGTACTGATCAATACATGAAAGTACTCATCAGTTAGAAAATAAACATTTTGAATGTTAAACTCTTACCTTTTGAGCACTTAAATTATGGCAATTCCTGGATTTCAGTTGCAACAAAAAGCAGACAGATGTCACATTAAAAATGGTGTATGTAGTCTGACACAGCTGCATGTGAAGATTAGCCTAAACAAACTTTGTAAGTTTTATACAGGTTCCCAAAGTTATTACACAGATCTTCTCTGCACAGATCATTAGGACCTTTACAGTAATGGGCACTGCGTAGATGGATCCTTGTAACAATGCAATTCATCCAGCAATGCATTACCGCTTGTTTAAATGGAGCCCCATTGAAGTCAGTGAATCACCTCCTGGGTACAAGAGCTGTAAGACCAATTGTGGTGTAACAAACAGAGCTTGCCCCTGGGGCAAAAACTGCAGAAAGGTGGTTGGCATGCAGTTTCAAGAGTGGGAGGAAGAGAGAGTGCACAGGTTCTGAGAGCAAGGGTGAGAAGGACATGGGTTCAAAAGTGGAGTCCAGTTGGCCAGTGGGGTTCAGGGAACCATGAGTTCCAAAAGGAGGGAGGCAGAAGTCTTACCCATGCCAGGACTTGTAGATAGTCTCAGCTGAGCTGCTGCCACCTTCACACACGCTGTTATTCTTAAAGCCGCAGCAGCCAGGAACTGTTTTGGAGTTCCTTGCATGACACTGCTGCTGGGACACGAACTCCATGGGACTGAGGGGTAATTCTGGCATCCCTCCTAACTTGGTGTGTGGGGTGGATGCCTCTCTTGTCCACTGCTAGTTATGCTACTAAAGACCATATCCCATGTAAATCTATGGTAACAAACAATAAAACTCAGTGAATCACATAAAACTCAAATTAGGAAAAAAATAGTGGCCAGATATTTTATGCAAGGAGGAAGATTAAGCTAGCTGAAAAACTGACACAAAAAGATCCACACACAATTCTGTGTATTTAGTATTAACCATAATAAAACAAACATTTGAAATGTTGGGAATTTATACTGAATCAATATGCCCAAGGGATCCAAATTCCAAAAAAAATTAATAAATAAAACTGACCATAACAATGTTTTATTTGGATAGTGATAAACAAAACAAAATGCTATTTTTCATGATTAGCTTTGTGCAGACTTAAAAACATAAATGCAAATGTATACAAAGGTTAAGCAATATATAATGCAACATTAATGTTTTGCAGAAAAAAAAATCACAAAAATTATGAAAAGGTGAATCAAAATGTTTTGATATTATTGAAGAATGTTAAAATAATTCATCTTGATTTTCCCATTTAACATGTTCATCAAAATTGCCACATTCCTGAAAAACATTCTGAAATTACATTATTTGACAGAAAACAGTAGCACTAGAAATTCTGCACAGATGAATAATAGTTGTGGTGGATGAATAATTAGTTTTGCTGTAGCCAGAATGCATGCATTGTAGATGAGTATTTGCTTTTTTATACAGAAAATCAGTTTTTGAAGCATGTTTCTCATTCCTTTAGTTAACAAACATTTCCTAGCATTTCATGGTAACAAACTTGGTTCACTTTCTCTTTCTGGATACTTGCCAGAATTTCATGCTAGGAAAAGGGGGAAAACTTTAAAGTGATGGAGAATGAGGTATTGGCAAACACCCCGGTGGATAAAGAGGGAAATGAACTAAAATAAAAATCAATTATTTTCTTTGCTCTTTCCTTCATTGTTATATTATGAGGGGGAAAAATATTCTCCAAACTGTCACCCTGATATATGGAAACAATCAATAAATTAACCAGTATCTACTAGTATGTAGCATTGTTTACAAGGTTTGTAAGATCATTACAACTATAATTGTTTTACATTCCAAACCGTTTCCTGATTACAAAGCTCTTCACTCAGAGGCTAGAAAAGAGTCATTATCTTTGGAAAGGGATCAGCTGTTCTGGGATGTGTCCCAAGCATAGCTATCAGCTTAATTGATCTCTATAGATGATACCAGGGCTAGGTTAAGCTACTGCCATTTCTGGGATTCATGGGCATTAATTTGTGGGACCACAGTCGCAGGTGACATGCCCCAACCTTTGGCATGTGTTTGCAAGCTGGAGAACCACCATGGAGGGGCAGCCCCAGATGTGTACCCTGAGTCATGATATGTATGCTGCAGGATTCCCTTTAAGGGAGTTACCATGGCGCTCAATATGTTAACATATATCCTCCCATTAAGGCATCACAAACTATAACTATATTTGGCACTATTTTGGGGTACTTGGATAACTTCACCCCTCATCAAGTTCCATTTGCTAGCAACTTTTGCCACCATCAAAAATGTTATGGTAGCCCAAGGGCGATGTCTATTTGTACCCATAAAATCATGTTCTGTCTGTACATCTTCTACTGTCCCTTATTCTAAATAGGTAATATACAAGGTAAATCTTGTCAAACATCTGTGAAAGAAGAAAAATTAGCATCATAAGGTCTCATATTTAGTGTGGAATATTGCTTAATACTTCATTGGCTTTGTAATGGCCAACATTCAACCTAAATGCTATAGTTGTAATTTGTGAAGTGGAGAAACTATGCAAGAATATCTATGGGCTTCTGTACATTGAGAAACTGATCTCTGCAGCAGTCCACTCGACAGGACTACATAAAAACAAGAATAATGTCCAGAAATAATGGCAGATAAATGCCTCCTGAGCTGTAGATAATAGGAAGGGAAGATAATTCTTTCCTTCCAGTCTGATATTTATGTTATGGAGGTAGAGGTTGTGATAAGGCAGTACTTAGTTTTGTTTTTAAAGCATAGATTCAACTGTTTTTATGTTAACAATACAACATATTTT
The DNA here is from genome assembly GCF_001723915.1 of Gavialis gangeticus. NCBI lineage: Eukaryota > Metazoa > Chordata > Crocodylia > Gavialidae > Gavialis > Gavialis gangeticus. The sequence continues at coordinate 229,550,202 of NW_017729032.1, forward strand.
CTGCAAATTATAGTACTTTGAGTAGATACTAAGATGTCTAAGAATTTACAAATACATTCATAGGGAGATACCATTAATTTTAAGGAATGTTTCACGCTTTATCTACTTTTTAAAATTCAACTATTTCTTCTATGGCATAATGCAAACATTTTACATTTTCTACTTAATTTAAAATTCACAGAGAGATAATTGATATACAATAAAAGCTTTGTTATCCAGCATGAGTAGGGTGAGGGGGGTGCTGGTTATCTACAAATTTCAGTTCTCAGAGTTATACCAGTCTAAGCCCACAGTGGCAGTCTGCACTGCCCCACACACAGCACTTTCCCCTCAACCTACTCTTTCCACCTCAGATTTTCCTGCCTGGTGGGTGTGCACATGTGCTTAGTCCCCGTCTCTCCCCATTTTTTTTTTCCTCCCTCCACCAATGCGGATATCAATTAGTAGGGCTCCTGACAGCTCCTCTATTGGCAGCATCACTAACTAATGTAAACAACAGAAATACTTGATGTGCATGCCAGATTGACTCAACATAGACTCTGGTTGCTAAAGTGAGGCTTTGTATTAGGGTATATTGGAAATTCTGGTTAATAGAGTATTCCAGTTAGTAAAATGCCAGCTAACACAGATTTTACTGTATTTTAAAATCATTATTAATGCTTATTTTGAGCCATTGTTTATAACCAAGGAAGTTCTTTCAGCAGCAGCTGAAGAAGTTTTCTATTTCAGAGACCTCCACAAAGAATTCCTCTAATTCAAAAATGTTGCCTTTTCATATCAAAATTGGATTCTTGCTTCATTCTTTTACTCAGCTCTCTTTTCTGCCTCCTGATCACACAGGGGAAATATGATTGTTCCTGATGGAAGTGAAGCTGAAAAGCAGTGGCCCTTTTGAGAAGTATATTGCAATGGAGTGAAAGTTTTAAACAAAAGTGTAGAAAGCCAAGAGTTGTACCTGACACTGGGGCAACTAATTCAATTCATCATAATATGGTACTGAAGATTATTCTCTTTTTTTTTTATTTTTCTGACTAGTTTAAGGCTTTTCCTGGTAAAATGCATTAGGTAAGATAGTGAGGGCTAAAAGACAGTTCTTCAAGATAGACTTCTCTTCCTTGAAGAAAATTTAAAGAAATGTTTTTTTACTATTAACAAATACACATATTTATTTGAGAGATTTTAAAGATGCAATTTTCCCTGGCATTGAAATGTTCCAAAACCATTATTTTTCATAATCTAAGTCAAAGAAACTGACCAGAATTCAGTATAAACAGAACATAAAACAAGATTGCACTTTCCCAATACTATATTGGGTGCAAATTTCTCCCAAGCCAGAATATGCATTGGAACTAAATGGATATTGTAATACGCATTACTTTTACATCTAAATAGTTACAAGGAAATTAAAGCCTCAGTGTGTACACATCTTTCAGAACTCATCAAGAGCAAATTGCTTTTTTGAAAGAGCTTACCATGCTGCTAGAATTATCCCTTTCTGAAACCAACCATTTCAACTTTAATAAAGGTATTTGTCACCAGATCCTTGTAAGTTACTGTTCATTAGATAAATTAATTAGAACATACAAGCTATGAGATCTGTTGGACTGTCCTTGTCATATTTTTACAGTTGTTACAGAGAGTCTCCCTAAAGTCTGTTTAGGAAAATTAAAGATTCTGAAAACACTTTTACTCTTGCAGACAAGCAACTATTCTCTCCTCTGAGAGGTTCTGTAATATGACAGAAAAATCTAAAGTATAATTAGAAAAAATATATCTATAAATCCTAATAGAAATATAGATTTACTGTGAGTAATGCCCTTCAAAAATCTAATTAATCAGAAACTAGGACACTACATTAAAATTTAACAGCTGCATGCGGCTTTACCTTCTGACACTCATTATTGTTTTAAATATATAGCTTTAGACGGGCACATTGCTTTGCAAAATGTATTAAATAGCTACAGTGTTTACTACTTTCCACAGCTGAGAACTAAGCGTGAAGGCTTTATCCATGTAAGATATTGTACACAAGCTGAAATACACGAAAGCAATATATGAGATGGAAACATTTTGGACTTACCCGGAGCATCCACAAGAAATGGCGTTTGTACCCCATATAACCAACCAGGCCTACTTTTCATTTATAATTTGCCAGTCAGACCTGAATTTGTAAGGCATGAAACTAAAGATACACTAGTCCTGTCAGCTTCTCATTGATTACTCAGTTGCTTGAAGTTATGTATGCACCTGAACGTCATGTATAGTGAATACCTTGGACATACTGGTAAAAGTTTGTTGAACTCTGCCTTTCATGTGAGAGCGAATACCTGATAAGTAATCTCTGACTAATTTGTGTACAAGTCACAATCCATGCCATTTTCCCCATCTGTGATTTTCTTTTGAAAGCTCCTATGGTCAGCCCTATCACATTGGAGTCAATAAAGAGTATTATGTCTAATACAATAGGAACAGAATTATGCCAACTGAGAGCAAGCACAAAAATACCATTCTCCTGGAATATCCTATTAGACCTATAAAGGACTGTGCTTTGCTCTTTAAGTTAAAGACTTTATACTCCATTACTGTCTTAGCTTTTATTTTAAAACTAGATTCAACTTGCTCGGTGCCAAATGCAAATCAAGAATAAACCTATCCCTAATAATATGTGTTAGTAGTAATTTTTGATGTCCCCAACTCTTGGTCATGGATATCCAAGTTATTAATCCTAAATTGTCTTTAAAATGTGGTGGCAGTTTCCAACATTTTTTTAGCCTTTGGAAAGTGGTTTATTTTAATTTTTTAGCAGCAGATGATCCAAGCTTTTCAGTGTCTACAATTTTTTTAATGTCTCAGGCATGGCAGCTTGCAAGATAATGTTTCTAATAATTAGGACTTAGCATAACAAGAGAAGCTTTTATGGTCTATTAATTTTAAAATAATTAATGATTTTTTTTGTAATTCCATGTATTTGATTCAGTCATAAATGAAAGCCAGCTATGTCTGCTCTATTTACTTGGCTGACACATCAAGATGTGGCATGCCACAAATTGTTGCATCAATCTTCTGATATAATATACTGCATGACTCAATGTGATATGACATGACTATTAAGAACCAGATGTGAGGCTTCATAACATGGTAAGTCAACCTGGGAAATTTGAAGTGACAGTTCTTCTACTATTCTCATTAAAGAACCCATTTTTGGGAAGTAATGGCCTCTCATAATGCAAGCACTCTGGAATGCTCTAGCACTGCAAGCTTCCTCATGGTAATGAATTTCTGAGAGCCTTGTCACAAGGTAATTTTAGGCAGCTCCTGGAGCTCTTAACACCTGACTTGTCTACACATTAACACCTGAAACTAGTTTTAAGCACTCATCAGGTGGCTCAAAGTTCCACCACTCTAAGGCAGGGTTATCTCTGATCCATGCTCCCTAGCTCATTTTACACTAAGGTTTAGCAACTCTAGGCTACACTGAGATGTCAGAAAAAATTATAGTAGATATAGATATATATTAGGACTGCGTGAAATTTCGACGGTTGTTTTGTTTCAAAGCTGTTTTAACATGTTTCAAGCTCAAAATAGCAAAATAGAAATGAAACAAAAGGCTTCAAAAGAGCTTTGAAATTAAATGAGGGCACTCAAAACATTTTGAAACTTTCAAAAATGTTTTCATTTTCAAAGCTGGGCTTACTGCAGCTAAACAGAAACTAAGGAGAGGGAGGGGGAAGACGGGGGAAGCACCGCTCTCTGATATTGACATCTAGCTCCCTGTTCGATTCCCTAGCTCTCTGATCATTTCCCCAGCTCTTCCTGGGGGGCACAGGCCTCCAATCTGCATGCGGGGTTTCAGCAGGCTGCCATTGTGGCTGGGGAAATCAAACCAGGAACTGGGGGAATGTTCAGGTCCCTCAATATTTCCCCAGTTTCCACTTGGATTCCCCAGCTCCCTGATCTTTCACCCAGCTGTCTGATGGCTTCCTCCAGCTCTTCCCGGGGGGCACCAGGAGGCCTGGTGCTGCTGCTGGCCCCCACCAGCAGTGGCAGTATGCTGTCATCCCACGTGCAGATCCGGGGGCCTGCGCCCCCCCAAGGAGGGATGTGCCAGAGTCCTGCTGGGAGCATGGGTCCTCAGATCTGTGCATGGGATGACACCAAGCTGCTGCTGCCAGCTGGATCTGGAGCTGGGCGCAGTCTATGCCAAGCACCAGGAAGCCTGTGTTGTCGCTGGCCGTAGCCAGCAGTGGCAGCATGCTGGCATCTTACATGCATATCCAGGGACCTGTGACCCCTACAAGGGCTGCAGGGCTGTGCCAGTCTCCTCCCAGGGGGTACAGGCCCCCAGATCTCTGTGCAGGATGTCAGCATGCTGCCACTGCTGGCTGGGGCCAGTGGCAGCACCAAACTTCCTGTCATCATCCTGCACACGCATCTGTGGGCCAGTGCCCCCAGGAGGAGTCTGGCATGGCCCTTCAGGCCCCTTTTTGGCTGCTGCTGCCAAAAAGTGATACTAGTTTTGCTTTGAACAATGTA
>NW_017729032.1:229559734-229572625 GCF_001723915.1 Gavialis gangeticus
AGGCCCCTGGATCTGCACATGGGATAATAGCAGGCTGCTGCTGCCAAAAAGTGATACTAGTTTTGCTTTGAACAATGTACAGTTTCCCAGAAACCCCGGTATCTATCTTCTTGACACTTGGCAGAGTTCATGCCCTCATACCGGGCTACCATCCCTGCAATTTCCATCCAAATCAGGCAGGAAATAACAAAGTTATAGGCATTTTCATGATCCCCCATTATAGCCTATGGGGGAAACATCTAAATGGGTCAAAAAAGTGAAACAGTTTTGAAGAAACGAAACAGAATAGTGCTTCGAAAGGAAATTAAATGACAAAGCAAAATGAAAAACTGTGCCTTCAAAATGGCAAAATGGAAGTCAAAACAAAATGGTGCTGTTTTGCAGAGCCCTAATTTATATCTATTTATATATAGATATATATCTATACATCTCTCTTTCTCTATGTCTACATATATAGAGAGAAAGGTTATATATAGAGAGAGATACATATATTAAAAAAAAAAGAACAGAAATATTTCATCCAGTATCTTAGTAAAGAATGGAAATACGGGGCAAAATGAGTCATACTTAATTGTTGAGTTGTGAAACAGAATGTTCAAGCAAAGTTTGTAGTTAATGAGATTAATCCTGGTAGAAGGTTGCTGGATAATTAGAGCGTGATATATAAATACTTTTCATTGTCTTTGCCTATAATATAAAAGTGACATTTTCTGAATCAAGCAAATAGGAAAAAACACAATTCTTAAAGTAAGGTCAAATGGTTTTCTGAAGTTTCAAAATAAGGAAAATGCATGACTTTTACTAAGAAATTCAAGTAATGAGATTATATTTTAACAAGACTACTATCCTGGAGGGTGTTGAGAAATATGACCTTTTTGCTTTTGCTGATCAAGTGCTTTTGATGTCGCTCTTAATGATACAAAAATGGGGTTTAGACTGCACTAGTTCTCTTAACTCTTTGTTTACTTTGTGTAGGAAATCACTCATGTTGACAGAAAGTGAGATAGAAAAGTCTTCAGATTAGATTGTCAGGGTTTTAAGAAATTAGTTCCAAATTTGATTTGCCTAATATGTATTATACTTATAAATAATATTGATATCTTCCTCTTTTTAAATCATATGGAAGGAAAAAGAAGCATGTTCATAATGGGTCATAACAAAATAAAAACCTTTAACTTTCTCTTTATCTTAGCTGCTAAATTTAAATGTTTAAGTACAATCCAGTGGAGATTGAAACAATTAGTAAAAGCCATCTATTGAACTAGGAATAAGGAAATGTTCCACACATGCATAACTAACCAAAACACAGAGGGGTTAGGGGGCTAACACAAACATAAAATGGTTAGGGGACTGGTGCACATAATGTATAAGAAGAACTGGGCATATTTAGTCTAGAAAAGAGAAGAGGGAGTATTTAATAGCAGCCTTCAACTTTCTGAAGGGTGGTTCTAAAGAGGATGGAGCTAGACTGACAACATGAATAACTTACTACATTATTGCTGCAATGCGCATCACTCAAATGTACACACACCTATAGCACAGTAGAGAAGCTGGGCATTCATTGCAGTGTCTGCCAAAAACAAAACAAAATACAACCAAACAAACAAAAACTAGTGCCCATCAAGCACAAAGTGTTCAAGACCTAATTATCCAAGATGCTGCTGATGAAAGAGCACTAAGGTTACATTGTAACTCCACTTCAGGGGGCCTTTTAATAAGGTACCAAAACATAGCTGAACAAAATGAACTTTGCTTTTAACATTGCCAGGGATAAATTCATAAATTAAATTTAGCATTTTCTGCAATTAGTATTGAGAGAAACATATTATTTGTATAACAAATGTTTCTAATAAGAGATCAATTCCATCCTAAACAGAAGGGAGAAATAGGATGCAGGAGCAGTGGCAAAAATAATTCAGCATGAAGTGGACAATAAACTTGGGTGTGATCAAAGAAAAGTCAAATTCCTTAGGCTGGCATGCTTCTCCTCAAGCCAGCCCCATTTAAGTTCTGCACAAAGGAGAACTGCAGTTCTATCACCTTTGACTGGAAGTTCAGATCATTACCTCTCCACTTGGCTCAGTCTATTACAGATGTAATGCTTGCAAAAAGAGAGACAGCCACTGATATTAACTACACTGAGGCTCCCTCAGATAGCTTTCTGTTCCCTTCATAAGTTTATTTCAAGCTATCAAAATACATTTTTCCTTCACCTTATCATCACAGAAACATGACACCTGTACAGTAACTAGAGATCTACAGTCTCAGAAAATCTGGACTAGAACACTAGCTAAAAGGCCAAGTATCCTGGTTTTCTCTGATTACACTATATATACATACGTGTACATATATACATACACACACACATACATACATGTACACAAACGCACATATTTCCTCTGATTTAAAAAAGTTGCCAATTTTCAGGTATAAAAAGCTACCCAAAATCCACATTTTTCCAAGATATATATATTAAGTAATATTAACTCTTAACATGCAACTGTTCACAGTACATTCTAACTTTAACACCGTTTAACATTCCATAGATTTAGTACAGTCTAAGTGCAAGATGCAACTTTACCCTAGCAAGGATCCTGGTTTTCTCTGATTTAAAAAAAATCCCCAATTTAAAAAAAATAACCCCAAATCCACAGTTTTCCATGATTAAAATGAAATGCCACATATATATATATGTGGCATATGATATACGATATATGATATTGGGTGCATCCAGAGGAGTGTAGGTGAGTTTGTTTCCCCGGGGACAAGGAGCAGTGGCACATCTTGTGCTGCTACAACTTGTCCCCTGAGAAAACCTGTGCCACAGGCACTCTGGTGCATGGCAGGTTACCTTGGCTGGGGTAGTGGAGGCTGAGGTCAGCAACTGTGCTGGCTCCAGGAGACTTACCTAGAAACATGGGGGCCTCCCAGGGTTGCAGCTGTGGCAGGAAGTTTGGCTGGCTGCCAGAGTATGGCTTCAGCTAGCCAGGCTCTGGTTTGGGGCAGTGTGCATTGCCACCATATTTGCCACCCACCCCACTTTTTTGAACAGCCCCTGTTTGAGCTATCTAAAGTATTTTGTTTAGCATATTAAACTAAACATTTGTAGGTGAAAGCTCACCTATCATCTTCACCCAGGCCTCAATAATCCACACACTCATACCTGCCATTTTTAAAATCTCTTACCATGAAGCAATTCCTGGAGCTTTGGGTCGCACTTTCTCAGGTTCATTTTAGGTATACAGTACAACAAGTGAACACACACAAAAACATTATGAAACAAACAAAAAAAGGTTGCAGCACAGTCAAAGGGACTTTCCCCAGATATTATTTTGGATTTTATTTGTTTGAGAATCGCCTGACAAACATGTGATTTGTTAAACTAAGAGACCTACCTTCTATTACTTCCTTTTAAATTAAATGTGAAGAACAGTTTGTAAAGTATTGCAAAACATCTACAATACTTAAATGAAATCAAAAATCAGTTTGACCTTAACTGTTGCCCCCATTAAGATTCATTGAATATAATAGCTATGCATGTGTAGGCCTGAGAGCTAAAGAGCTTAGAAGGATGAAATTCTCTGATCCTTCTAAAAGGGAGGAAGCCAAATCTATTCATCATCATCTATATTAATTAGAATGTTCCTTAGCTGTGTAATTCAAGAATCTAATTTTTTAAATTTAATCATAGAATCACAGAATCATAGAAAATTAGGATTTGAAGAGCCCTCAGGAGGTCATCTAGTACAACCCCCTGCTCAAAGCAGGACCATCCCCAACTAGATCATCCCAGCCAAAGTCTTAAAAGCCTCCAAGGATGGAAGGTTCACAACCTCTCTGGGTAACTTGTTCCAGTGTTTTTCTACCCTCCTGAGAACGTTTTTCCTTATATCTATAATAAATCTCCCTTGCTTCAACTTGAGACTATTGCTCCTTGTTCTGCCATCTGCCACCATTGAGAACAGTCTAGCTTCATCCTCTTTGGAACAACCCTTCAGGAAGTTGAGGGCTGCCAGTAAATCCTCCTTCAGTCTTCTCTTCTCTAGGCTAAATAAGCCCAGTTCACTCAGCCTCTTCTTATACATTACGTGCACCAGCCCCCTAACCATTTTTGTTGCTCACCACTGGGCTACCTCCAACTTGTTTACATCCTTTCAGTAGTGGAGGGGTGGGAGTGTGTGCGCAAAAATGAACACAATACTCTAGATGTGGCCTCACCAATGCTGAAGAGAGGGGAATAATTAGTTCCCTTGCTCTGCTGGCAGCACTCTTACTAATGCAGCCCAGTATGCTGTTAGCTTTCTTTGCAACAAGGGCATACTGTTGGCTCATACCCAGCATATTGTCCACCTCAAACCCAAGGTCCTTTTCTGCAAAGCTGCTGCCTAACCAGTCAGTTCCGAGCCTGTAGCATTGAATGGGAATGTCCCATTGTAAGTGCAGGACTTTGTATTTGTCCGTATTGAACTCCATGACATATTTCTTGGTCCAATCCTCCATTTTGTCAAGGTCTACCTGAATCCTAGCCCTACCCTCCAGCATACTTACTACTTCCTCTAGCCTGGTGTCATCTGCAAACTTGCTGAAGGTGCACTATGTCCCATGTTCTAGGTCACTGACAAAAATATGAACAAAGCTGGCCCCAGGACCAATGCTTGGGGCACTCCACTTGATGCTGGCTCCCAATAAGTCAAGTCATTGACTACTACCCTCTGAGCCTGATAATCAGGGATGATAAAAAATAATCCCCAATTTTTGGATTGAAAAAAGTAACCCAAAATCCACATTTTTTCCATGATTAAAATGAAACACCACTATATATGGATGGCAACTTGGGCAGTAGTGACCATGAGATGATTGGATGGCAACTTAGCCAGCAGTAACCATGAGATGATTGAGTTCAGGATCCTGAGGAAAGGAAGTGTAGGATCCTTACTCTGCTGTACTCCTTCCTTTCTTCCCTCAGGATCCTGAACTTAATCACATCATGGATGCTGCTGCCCAAGTTGCCATCCATTTCTACATTCCCACCAACCCTTTCCCATCAGAGAGCAGCAGGTCAAGAAGAACACAACCTCTAGTTGGTCTCTCCAACATTTGCATGAGAACATTGTCCCCCAAACTCTCCAAAGACTTCCTTAATTGCCTATGCACTGCTATATTGCCCTCTTAGCAGATGTCAGGGGGATGAAGTTCCCCATGAGAACCAGGGCCTGTGATAGGGAAACTTCTGCTAGTTGAAGAAAGCCCAATCCACCTCATCATCCTGGCCTACTGGTCTATAGCAGATCCCCCCCATGGTATCACCTTTGTTGCTCTCCCCTCTGACCTTAACCCAGAGACTTTCAACAGGCCTCTCTCCAGTTTCATACTGGAGCTGAAAGAAATCATACAGCTCTTCTACAAAAACTGAAACTCTTCCTCTTTTTCACCCATGCCTGTTCTTCCTGAACAGTTTGTACCCATCCATGACAGTTCCCCAGTCATGCCAGCTATCCCACCAAGTCTTGGTTATTCTAATCATGCCATAGTTTTGTGACAGTGTGAGGACTTTGAATTCTTCCTTCTTTTTTTCCCAGGCTCCATTCATTTGTGTACAGACACCTGAGGTAACTAGCCAATTGCCCTGTTTCTTAGGATGAATAAAGACAACCTCCCTGTTGCCTCATCCTGTTTGTGTTTCCTCCAAGTCACCCACTTCCCCACTTAACTCAGGAATTTGGTCTCCATTTCCCAATGAACCTAGTTTAAACCCCTCCTCCCAAGGTTACTCTATATAGGTGCTCTTCCTTCTCTTTGTAAGGTGGACCCCCAACTCTCCCTAGAAATCCTTCCTCTTTGAACAACATCCCATGGTCAAAGAAACCAAAGCTCTGCTGATGACATCATCTGCACAGCCACGCATTGATTTGCAGGATGCATCTGCTCCTGCTCAGGTCCTTCCCCTTGACTGGATGGATCAAGAAAGAAACCATCTGAGCCCCTGTCCCCTTCACTTTTGAACTGAGAGCCCTGTAGTTACTTCTGATCTGCTCAGGATGACCCCTGGCAGTATCATTGTTGCCCACATGGATGAACAGCATATGGTAATAGTGAGATGGCTGGGTGTGTCCCAGGAATCCTGTTATAACATCTTAGACCTTAGACTCTAGGGAAGCCACAGACCTCCTGAGACAACAGTTCAGGCTAGCAGATGGATGCCTCCATCCCCTGCAGAAAGGAATCTCCAAACACCCATCACTTCCTTTTGGCAGCAGGGGTCTCAATCCTTCCAAATGTGTGGATAGCTTGCCTGGCCTCTTCCACCAATGGAAAATATTCCTCTGCCTCTGTTGCTAGGGCTCCATAGCTGTTCTCCAGGTAAGCCAGTTCAGGTGGAAATGAAGACTTCTGCTTGCTGTCAGAGGTCACAAGCTTACAGCTTCCACCTTCCTGGGAGTTTATGTCCTCTTTCTTCTTTAGCACTGCCTCTGGCAGTCCTTCTTCCACAGTCCTGGATGACTCCTTCAGTACTGAATCTATAAGACATTATGCTGAAGGATGCTGTGGAAGCTTTCCACCTCCCCCTATAGCTTTTTTGCCTGCTCCCTGAGGGCAAGGGCACTAGGAGGCACTGCTCACATTGCAGGCTCTCTCCCACCTGGCTGTTAACATAGGAACCTGCAAGCCACAGTCTCCATAGCACCAAATCAGGAGCTGAGCTGAAGCCTCAACTGTGAGATGTCCTGTCTGGACAGAGATCTCCCAGGTGCAAGCAGAGGAAGAGCTGGTAGTGGCAGTGGGTCTGGCACTACGGTATACTTCAGCCATTTCTCTGGGTCTCTTAACCTGCCACCATTCTCTTCTTGCCCCTCTTTCCAAGCAGACCTTCCCTATCAAACTCCCCTACTGGTCCTGGACTAGCTCTGCCCTTTTTATGGATTTGGCATACACATGAAGCAATCCCCCATCAATCACCCAGCTAGCAGCACTCTGACCTGCTCAGAACACATGCCCAAATACACAGCCCACCAAATAAACAGTCAGCAAGCCAACCACACAGACTTGCCTGGTTCACATGCAGGATCTGGTGCCTGGCTCTTCTTTCTCTTCCATTTACTTCTCTTGCTCCCAGTGAATTGCTTTCAGACTGCCCTGTTTACTTCCCCTGTTCACTCATTAGGTTCATTTAATCTGTGCTCAGTTTTAAGAGATATGACATTATTGTTACTTATGAAAGTACATAGGAATTTTGCATGATGTGCCCTGGAAGGTGTCATTAAATTTACAGGGGTTTCTTTAGTCTTGTGTCTGAAGTTTCCCTATGAACCCTCCACATACCAAGATTCGGAACCCTGTTCTGATTAAGTGGGATTAGACTGAACCAGGCTGATGTGGCCCTGGTAGCCTATAGCTGACTTTACACTCTACCAAATCAGATCTGCAGCAGCACAGCTAGTGTTACAAAACTAATCAGAATATGAACATAGGGATGTCACTGAATTGGGACAGATTGAACAGGGAGAGCCACATTTACTACTGTTGAATCTAACTGGACTTGTTGATTTATAGATGGAGACACGGATGAGTATCAGAGTTCTGACCTTCAAACAAATGGACAAATGAGTTGAACTATGGGGTTTGCTATACTTCTGATAAAATTAAATGATTAAATCATCATCAGCATCTGTAACTATAAATATTTTTGGTAGGCTGTCCTTCTAAAAAGGACCCATTAAAAGAAGTTTATAGTTTTAGATTCCCAACAAGTACAAATGCTTTTGAGTATGAAGTACCTTTGCATGTAGCTATCAGACAGGTTTTTATTTCAATTTTCCAGAGTCAACAGGAGAGCACGACCAAAGTTCCACATATTTATTTTATATCCAGACCTCTAGAGTGACTAAATCTGGCCCACATTGATTAGATAGGTGTTTGGCTGAAACATGGGACATAAACACTTGCAGAAATCAAAATTTACATCTCACACAAAAATAGTTAATTTATAATTGTAGAATTGTGTCCACCATGAGATATGCAATAACATTAAAAACATGTTACACTATTTATAAAAATCCTTAAAACAAAGTGGGCAAAGAGCTAATTAAGTGGGCTTGAGAGGAATCAGACTGCATCCTCTGCAGATAAGCTTGTACATGCAAAGTAGATTCTGTACACCAGTGGTCATGATGCAACAGAAAATACCAATAAGTAAGATCTGCACAGCATTTATTTGTATGACACATCACTTATTAATACAACATGAGAACCTATACAAACTGTTCAGAGATCTGACAAAGAGCTAATTAAGCAAACCAGACAAACATCTAAGTGGGCCATATACAAAATCATTTTATGTGAACATGACACATGAGACAGAAGTTTAAGCTCTATAGCCAGCTAGGACATCTTACAGGAGTCTACTGTTTCTAGGCAGGACTAGCATAAACCATGAGAGTCATTATATATTTTTTACTATTCCTGTTTATATGCTTTCTTCCACTGAACTGTTATCTATACCTTTGAGAAAAACTCCAGGAGCTCCTTAAAAACATCCCTCCTAAGTTTTGATCTATTTTGTGATACTCATCCAACACAGGTCATATTATGAAAATCAGATGCTTTTAAGTAAATGTTTAAAATGCACGCATAAAATGAAAACCCTGAACCCCCCAAAAATAAGTTGGACTTAAAAAGTCCATATTTTAGTGAGTGTCTGTTTACTGACATTTTGCTTGTAGTAAGAAAAAGTAATTCCTCAAGTGAATTAATTATAAATGATTTACTAGTTTTTAATACACTGCTTAAACTATTTACTTCTTCAAAATAGACTTACTTACCGTATCTGAATATTGCTACTCATATTACAGATGTGAAATACAATAGATTACAGCATTATGGTCATATGACTAATATGATGAGACATTTTCAAGCAGATAATAGGCTCTTCATGCTGTTCTTCATGTTTCAAACCTAAATTTATTCATAACAGAGAATTCCATTGACTAATACTGTGCTGGACCTCGGTCTGAAAGAGTTAGACTCTACACCTAATTACTTTTACTATTTGTTTTGTTTGAGTCACTAGAGCGACTAGGAGACCCATTCATGAACTAGGACTTCATTACATAAGGTACTGTACAAACATAGAATAAAAAATATCCCATGAGACAAAAAGCTTATAAAAAGCAGGACATGACACATGGATACAAGTCATATGAGGGAATATAAGGAACAATGGATTTTTTTTCCCTACAGAATATAAGTAGTCTCAGCACACTAGCTGCCTAACTATAAGGCAGTTTACTCCCCTCCCCTCCCCTCCCCTCCTGTGGGAGTTGGGGGTTTGGCCCAACACAAAAGCAAAGTTTTAAGAATGATAAAGAGTAGCACAGGGTCCCTCAATGAACACAATAGCACAACTTGGAATCATGTGAGAGCAATTTGACATGGGAGAGGACTAGCTTACAGGATGAGGAAACACATCAGTGAGGTGTGTTTTGATATAAGAGAGGACAAGACTGTATTAGATGAATGGACTAGTTCTATATTGCAGGAAGATACAAAAAAAATGCTATTTATAAATATTTGTACATTACTAAGGCTGTGAAATTATTTTGCTTCACAACTATAACCATTAAAGCAAGCTGAAAAGCAACTATGATTGAAATGATGAACTGATCAGTGAAGAAGTGATCAGTAAAGCTTACTGCACTTTATCATGCATTAGCAGATGCATGACTAACAGGTCCAGGGAGGTGATACTTTTCCCCTATGTGGCATTGATGGTCAGGCTGCAGTTGGAGTACTGCATCCAGTTTTGGGCGCTGTACTTCAAGAGGGATGTGGACAACCTCAAGAGGGTTCAGAGAAGGGTCACTCATATGGGTAGGCGCCTGCAGGCAAAGCCCTATGAGAAGAGATTGAGGGACCTAGATCTCTTCAGCTTCTGAAAGAGAAGGCTAAAAGGTGATCTTGTGGCCACCTACAAATTCATTGGGGAGGAGATGCTCTGTTTTCCAGGGGACCCCCTGGAGTAACTAGGAAGAATGGCTGCAAATTGATGGAGAGCAGATTTAGATTAGACATCATGAAGAATTTCTTTATGATAAGGGTTGCCAGAATCTGGAATGGGCTTCCAAGGGAGGTGGTGCTCTCTCCTACCCTGGGGGTCTTCAAGAGGAGACTGGACAAGCACCTAGCTGGGGTCATCTAACCCCAGCACACTTTCCTGTCCGTAGCAGAGGGTCGGACTTGATGATCTACTAAGGTCCCTTCCAACCCAAACATCTATGAAATGGAGAAATAAACATTTATCACCTAAAAACAGGATTCTGAAAAATATTTTTAACAGGGACTGACTGAAGTAAGTTCAAACATATTAATGCCATAACTAAAATAAAAGGGAAACATTTAATTTATTATGCTTTTATAGAGTGGTCCATCATAATTTAATGGATCCAACTCCTGTGCATATTTTTCATGTACAGTTTGAAAATGCAATTGGTCTTGATGAATGACTCTCAAGGTATCCATAAGAATTATTGATTTTAGTAAAGGTGTGTTAAAAAAAACAAACAAACAAACAAAAAAAACCCCTTTCAGGGTCACACAGGCAACTCAGCTTACAGAAGAACACATTTTAGGCATTTGTTTAACAGGTTAGAATCAAATAATAAATTATCGTAATTGATTAACTATAGGAGTAATTATATTAATGAATGTACTAAATTGAGAGCATTGCTTTCTTCTCTTTTAAAACAAAGCCAAGTTTTCTACAATAAAAAGCAACAATGTGAAAACTGCTGGAGCAAATCCAAATAAAGTATATGTTTTTCTTTCCTGAATATTCTTTTTCTGCCTTAGAAATTAAGGTACACATAACCTTTTATCTATCTTTTAGTGGGAGGTGGAGAATATTTTTTTTTTGTGAGCATTCACAGACTCTACAATTGTACACTCCTCTCTCACTATGCCATTAAGTCCTGGTGTAACATGTCAGTACTATGCATACATGGGGCGCGTCCACACATGCAAGCACATGCGCTTACAGCAGCTCAAATAGAAGCGGTGCAAATTTGAACTGGGGCTTTTTGCCTCAGCGCAGTGCTCAGACATGCATTTTGGTGTGGAGCAAATTGTGCGAATTGGGGCAAAATAACCCTGCCTGGCTCCTCCCAGATCTGCAGCCAGGGGGACCTAGAACCCAGGGCCAGCACCTGTGCTGTCCCCAGCAGTATAAAAAGCTGCCCTGTCCTGGCCCCATCCATACAAAAAGCTGCCCTGGGAAGCAGCTTGGGGCTACTCACTCTCTGGAGGTTCTGGGACCCAGCCAATTGATACCCGGGGACATTACCCCTTGTGCCAGCTGGACTGCTGCAGCAGCATCCCAAATCTATTTTTTAAAATACCCCAAAATCCATGTTCTTCCACATTTAAAACAAAAAAACAACTCTACACACATATATCTAAAGAGAAAGAGAAACACAGTGATAAGTTGCGTAATGCTTTATTGGTATATTTACAATGTTAAAGCAATTTGGAAGCCTACCAGTGTCTCTATAATCATGCACAAATAAATTCTAAATACCTACATGTGTTGATTTGTGCTTTTGGTTTTCTTCATACACGATGGGTGTGTGATGGAGGGGCGGGATGTGGTGTTTGTAGAAAGGGGGTGATAAGGGGTGTGGGGGAAGGTGGGTGGGTGGAAGTGGAGGGATGTGAGTTGGTCTGTGGGCAGGAGTGGGGCAGTTTCTGGGGTTACTGTGGGTGTGGGTGACCTTATGTGGGGGCTGCTCAGGAGGGGTGGGTCCCCTGACCCCTACAGGGTGCAGCCCCCCTACACAGCACATGGAATCCCCCTCAGGGTCCCAGCTCCCCCCTAGAGGGTCACAGCCCCCTTGCTCAGGGACTATAACTAACCTTTAACAGCAGCAGTGGGGGGGACCATGCACTGAGCCCAGCCTCATTCTGCCAACCCTGGGGCTGCTCTTGCCACCCAGCTGGGCTGGTCTTGTGGCAGCAGGACCTGGTGCATCATGCAGGGACTGTGTGTCAGGCTCAGCCAGGTCCTGGGTCCCCTCTGCAGCCCAGCTGGGCTGGGTCTATGGTGGCAGGACCCAGGGTGGCATGCAGGGACAAAGTGCCAGGCCCAGCTGGGTCCTGGGGCCCCTCTGCAGTCCAGCCAGCCTGGGCCCAGATTCCTGAGGTTCGCTAGTCTGGATTTGCACTGGAGCAGGTCGCACAGTTCCGGAAGGCATGCACAGGAGCCGCGCCTCCCAGAGCCCTGTGACCCGCTCCGGTGCAAGGCCGAACTAGCAAGACACATGAGGCTGGGCCAAGTCCTTACTACCCCGCAGGCACAGGGGGAAAAGGTGGGAGCCAGCCCTGGGGCCCAGCCCATGCTGACAGGAGCCGGCACGGCATGTGGTTCCCACGTGCCATACCGGGTCCTGGTGCAGCCAGGCCCTTCCTATAGCTGCAGGACCTGGCCCGGTGCACGGCGACGGCATGGAGCTGAGCCGGGTCCTGCCAGCCTTGGGGCTGTTCATGCCACCTGGATGCCAGCTGGCACAAGCAGCCCCAGGGCCAGCAGGACCCAACTTAGCTCCATGTGGTCGCCATGCACCAGCCCAGGTCCTGCAGCTATAGGAAGGGCCGCATGCTGCGCCGGCTCCCATCAGCATGTGCCAGGCCCCAGGGCTGGCTCCCGCCTCTGCCCCCTGTGCCTGCAGGCGGGCGGGGGGGAGGACCTGACCCAGCCCCATGTGGCTTGCTAGTCCAGCCTTGCACCGGAGTGGGTGACAGGGCTCTGGGAAGCACGGCTCCTTTGCACACCTCTCAGAGCTGTGTGACCCACTCCAGAACAAAGCCAGACTAGCAAGCCTCAGGGATCTGGGCCAGGTCCTC
>NW_017729032.1:229572750-229600718 GCF_001723915.1 Gavialis gangeticus
CCCAAGGCCATCCCCACCCTGCCACTCTCCAAACCCCCACCCCTCACCCCCCTGACACCCATGAAGCCCCTTCTCCCCTAACTAACCTTGGACAGTGCCGGGGGCAGCAGGAACATAAAAGAGATGCTATGGCCAAAAACAGAGCATCTCTTCTGGAGGACTGGCTCCAGGTATGGTCTTGAACCATGTCTTGCTCCACTGTATTGTGGAGTGGTTTTTTTAGACCCCTGGATATCCAGGGGTCTAATTTTCTCCCTGCTGTGCAAACTTGCAGCACAGGGAACATATTTTCATTCCCACAGGTGCCCATTGCCCCGCCTCAAAGGGGTTTGAGGCGGGGCAACAGGCACATGTGCGCTCATCTGGACATGCCCATAGTGTGTGTACACACACACACATACACACACACACACACACGTAGTATACTGCATTTCTGGCTTCCCTGAGTAGGATCCAGAGCATCTTCAGTATTGAAGGGAATCTAGAAGGATAATGGATGTTGTCCTTTTTTCATAATTTAGCATATTATAAACATTGGTTAATATAAAAAAACAGTTCAGGTTAGAAAAAAGGAGTGTCAGAAACAAGATGCTTTGCTGACTAAATGCATGTTCTTCCTTCAGTGTTCTGATCACCTCTGGTAATGAAAGGATCCATATACCTATTTAAACCTTGATGGTTGTCAGCTGAGAGAAGTTGATAGAGCATTTGTTCCTTTGAATACTGTTCTATCTTACATACCTACAAGGCATTTGGGTCTAAAACTTTTTGGTTTTGTATGCAAAGCAAGCCAAAATTAAACCATCATATTTTATCCTAGTCTAGGGGACTTGCATTGGGTACAAACTAAATTAAACAGGCTTTATACCAAAAATAAGGCTGAGACTAAGGTTACTTTGTTAGACAAGTTGACTGTCAAGGAATCACAGTGTTGCACTATTTTTCTTTGGGGGGCATGGGGAGGAAGAATCACAATGGGAGGCCAGATTTTCCCTCAGGAATTTTCACTGAAGCTAGTTCATTACAACTACAGCTAGGTAGAGTCAGTGAAGTTACACTAGACAAGAGTATAACTTTTAACAAGTTATAACTATTTATAGCTGCATCCCAAATCTATAATAGGAAGTGACTTGAATTATGCCTTGGGGACTGAGGGCACAGTTCTAAAATCTCTAAAGTTAGAGCCATGCTACTTCAGTTGAAAGTGAACAGAACTGTATTGTAAAGTAAAGAGAAGAGTCAAGCCTAGAAAATTCCCTGGATAGAAGTGACTCAGGGAACGTAAATGGAAGAAAAGAAGTCAGAAACAGAAATAGACTGAATCCTCCATATTATGAGTGTTCTAAAAACTAAGGTTAAAAAAAAAAAAAAGGAATCTCCTATTGTAGTAAAATTGCAAGTCAGTTGGAGATGCATGCACTTGTACTTTTATAGTGCGATTATCAACCTTAATAAGAATATTACTTTCTGAACCAGGGTCATTTGCTGACAGTTATTAAATGACTGCTTAGTAATTACTGCACAGTCAGTATCTCATGTACATGTGGTGACACTGGATCACAGGCAAACAGTAATCTTTCTTTGGGGGTCTGTAATGGGAAGGGGAATAGTGGGGCAAGGAGAGCAGGGACTAGGACTAGTGGGGGGTAGGGAAGCATGGTACAGGTTGTGGCTTGGGGTATCAGGGTGCAAGAATGAGTAGAGGACCCCAGGGGTGAAGGCAACATGGTGAGAAAACATTGCTTCAGGTCTACCAAACCTTTTTTGTTTTCACTGATAATTGCAATATGACAAACACTTTTTTTCCTTCCCCCCCAGTGAATGGTGTCAAACCCCTGTATTTAAACTTAGCCTATTTTTCATTTAATATTTGTTATCCTACAGCATTTTTAAAATTCCTTTCCCCTTTGACATTTTTATGCATTTAATTACGTTTCTTTTCATACTGTACTCATTTTTTTTTCTACCATCCTAAATACAAAGCTCTGGGATATATACAATTAGACTTGGGAACCAAGTGGATATCAGGATTATTGAGTTTGAGGCCCATACCAAAGACAGATTTAGAGTATAGGAACAAGGAAAGGGTGGACATGAGGCACTTTACTGATCAGTGGACTCATTTACGGTGCAGTAAAGTGTAATCATGTACACATGTGCACCATTTACTGGGTGTGTCTACATGAGATGCTTTACTGCTTAGTACAGCAGAATCCCCATCCAGCTGGGAGCTCACTGTTAGCTATCCCACTAGAAGATCAGGGCAAGGGGATGGGACCTGCCTCTCTCCTGCAGCTCTTTCCAAGCCCCCATCAGGGAGTTGGAGCCAGGAGCTCTCTGCTACTGGGTCAGGGGGACATTGTCCCTGACTGGGCTTTGGTGGTGGAGCCTGCCCCAGCATTACATAAACAGGAGACATGCCCCAACAAGAGATATGCTTCCTGTCAGCCTCTGAGCTAGCTTCTAGGGGGAGCCTATAGCTCCCACTGGCTGCTGCAGGGGGCCAGTGCAGGGCCAGCAGGGGTGGGAGCAGACTGCTGCCATGAGCAGCAAAGCTGTTTCTTAGGCCTTGCATGTGTGGACGCCTGCCCTGGAGCATTTAGTTGCAAGTAGTTTACTCATAACTAAACTGTTTCCAGATCAAATACACGTGTAGATACACCCAATGGTCCCATATACCCATGCATTTACTCCAGCCTAGATGTACTTGGATGTAAGATAAGCCAGAGTAAGGGTTTTTAGGTAGGTGTCTACATCTGCATTAGGGAGCAGATTTGCTCCTAGATTCCTGAAGCCCTGCAATGGGCCCCTGCTGCCACTGGAGGGAGCACAAGGCTCTCCCTGGGTGCTATCCAAGGGCTGACAGTGAACACTAATCCAGGAAACAGCTGTCTCCTGGCCCCAGGGTGTTGCCTGCTGCCGGTGCAGGGATAATGTCCCCCTACCCTGGTAGCAAGGAACTCCCAGCCCTGGCTATCCAAACAGGGGTATGGGGCATGGGACATGGGGCATAGGGCTTGGAAAGAGTTGCAGAGGAGCAGCAGGTCCCAGCCCCCTGCCCTGACCCATAGGTGCGGCAGCTAGCCGTTAGCTGCCCCACTAGTTGATCAAGCCAGGAGACTGGGACCTACCTCACCCCTGCAGCTCTTTCCAAGCCCTGTGCTTAAATCACCTGATTGAGGCAGGGGGCTAGGATCTACCCCTGACTGGGACAATTCACAGCCAGTCCTGGGCTGTTTAAGGAAGTCTGTGCAGCCAGAGCTGGTTGGGGACTGCCCCAGCCCCTGTTCCCAGCATGTGATCTTCAGTTGTTATTGTGATCCTGGAGATGAGGTTGGGAACATGCTTCCAGCCTTTTCCTAGTCCCTACTCCATGATTGTGATCCAGGAGCAAGGCCTAGAAGCTCCCTGCTGCCAGAGCAGGGGAACATTGTCCCCACCTGCACACATACGGTGGGGGCTTGGACGCTTGTTCCCCACCCAGCTATATAAATGTGGAGCTGGTGGAGAAACAAGCTCTCCAGTCTGTTCCATAACCAGTGACACACTCATGGAGCTGGGCATGGAATAGATTCATCTGCCCCTGCCAGCAAGGAGCTCCCAGTGCCAACTCCACGGTCAAGGGTCTCCCAGCCTGAGCCCCATATCTTCCAGCAGTGGCTCCATGACCATGAGGCCACTCCTGGGAGATGCTTGCCTCCCAGCCAGAACCCCATTGTTATAGGGCTCATGCTGGGAGATAAAGGTCTCTCACCCTGAGCCCCATAACCATGGAACTCAGGCTAGGAGATAAGGGTCTCATGGTTGAGACATGGCAAAGCAGGTCTGGAAATCAATGATCTCCCAGCTCCTACTACTTCATCACAATCCTGGAGCAGGGGACTTGAGTTCCCTGCTGCTGAGGCAGGGGGACATAGTCCTTGCCTGGGTTTCTGTGGTGGAGCTTGCCCTGACAGCAGGCAGCTCCTGGGGGCAGTGAGCTATCTCCTGCCTCCTGGTAGATGGGTGACCAGGAAGAGATTTTGCTCCCAGTCAGGAATCTACCTGAGTGCTACAGTGATGTTCCTAATTCTAAGTAAGTTTGTTACTTGCATTTGCAGGTAGCAAATTTACTCAGGATTAGGGAGGTTTACTGTGAAGTAAGCATGTGCACATATAGATGCACATGTTAACTTCTCAGTAAACTAAGCCTATGCAAAGTTAAGCATCTTGTATGGACATGCCCACTGTTCAGTAAATTAGTCTACTGAACAGTTAGCTACTATGTGTAAATACAGGTATTAAACTAATCACTTAGTAACTCCTGGCCCTGTGCACATCAGGACTGGGCCAGTGCTTCCTGCCATCACCTGGGCTAGAAACCTGGGGGAGCCTGGAGCTCCCTCTGGCTGCTGCAGGGAAGCAGAGCAGGGTAGGAACAGCCCTGTACTGGTCTGCTCCCATTAAGAGTAGATTTGCTCCCAACAAGGAACACATAGACATGTGCTTCCAGGAAAGGTTTATTGCACAATATTTTACAGTGCAGTAAGTGTTTATGGCATAAATAGCATGTGTAAATGCATCTAAACTGAATCAAGAAGAACTTAAGGGACAAGAGACAAGCAGAGTCCACAGAGGCTAGATAGGCATCTGGCTGGGGTCATCTGACCCCAGCACTCTTTCCTGCCTAGACAGGGGTGGGGTCGGACTCGACGGTCTGTTGAGGTCCCTTCTGACCCTAGCATCTGTGAATCATCTCTATGAGTCCAGAAGGAGCCAAACTGGGAAACAAGAGATTTAAAGCTAAGGAGACCTGCAGGAGTGAAATCTAGGTGAAGTAAGAACACAGGAGCAGGCAAGGTCAGGAAACAAGGGTTGCAGAAAACTCACAAGCAAGGGGTTTAAATGTTAACAAACTCAGGAATCAAAAGCAGGGGGCCAGACTGGAGCCACATGGTCAGGAACAAGGAGTTGGCAATCAGGAAAAGCTGCTAATAATTAAGAACAAGGAATGATAATTCATGCACTAACTGGAGAAACATCTCTCCTGTTAAATAATCTGCTTGAGACTTAAAGGGATATTACTCATAAGCAGGGAGCTACGCCCATGGTGGTAACTATAAGCAGCTGGAAGTAGTTAGGCCACTGGCAGGCAGTCCCATTCAGGAAGTTAGGGCCAAATGAGGGTAGTTCACTTGCCTTCTGCCCTGACTCCTGACATATATAAAAATACATATGTATACATGCACGTTGTCGGGGAACAGCGGCCCCAAGGTCACGGTGGGCCGAGGGTTCGGATCGGATCGAACAGGCGGGATTAGCGGTGAGGAGTCTGAGCAGTTCGGGACACGTGCAGTTTCAAATAAAGTGGATTTTATTTACTTACGCTTTTAGAGCATAGGCAGAGAAGCTTGCTTCGGTTACAGTTAGATAACGAATGATAAAGGGGTCTGTTGGCCCACGGGGTTCTCGAGCTGAGCCCTTGCTTTCTAGCCCGGAGGCTAGGTGCCGCTGCCCAACTCGATAGTCCCAGGGCTGGTCAACAGCTCATTAATTGGGATACGAAAAACAGAACTGTAACAACGAATGGTGTGACACCAGTCCAATGGACAAAACGGGTGGTCGATGAGATGCCGAAGTCAATGCCGAAGGAGGTGGCAATGCCGTGGTCGGTGTCCGAGAAGCAGTCTGGGTTGATCAGGATCGTGGTCAGTCAAATGCCAGAAGTGAGGTCAGTAGCCAAGAGAATCAGCAAGAGAACAAGTCGAATCGATCTGCAAAACTACAGCGAGGAGGAGACCAATGGTCCAGAAAGCCCTCCTGAGGAGCAGTCCCTGTTAGAACAGCCTCTGCTTTCAGGTCGGATCTCTCCTAGCAAGACAGTCCCTGCCAAGGCAGCTTCTGTTCGCCAGTCGAGTGGGTCTCCCCCCTGAGGAGCAGTCCCTGCAAATAGCAGCCTCTGCTCCCAGGGTCGAATCTCTCCCTGTGAGACAGTCTCTGCTAAGGCAGTATCTGTTCACAGGTCAAGCGTGGGCTCCCTCCTGAGGAGCAGTCCCTGTCAGGCCAGCCTCTGCTCTCAGGATGGATCTTCCCTGTCAGCACCGCTGTCAGAACCAAAGAAGAAACTTTCTCTCACTCTCCCTTTCGCTAAACCCAAAAAACCCCCCTTTGGGAAGGGCCCCCAAGTCTTTTATGACAACCGGGTAGCCAATCAGGCTGTCTTCTCTAAAGAAATTTCTAGTCTGATTACATCATGCAGTCTGTAGACTGAGCATGCATCTGGTCAGATTACTTCATCTGCTGAGCAGAACTGAGCATGCGTGTTGCCACAAAACTAGGTCAGTTGTGACTGACAAGCCAAGGGTCGCACAGAGGACACATGCTGGGCATGCTGTGGAATTTTCCATAGGCCTTGCCTGCTTGTCTGTGCATGATCAAACTTAACTCGTGTTGCCAGCATACATTCAAAATTTGGTCCAGACACACATATATATAAAATAAAATATAATATAAAATAATTGCCTGTGAATATAGGAGAATGGACTATATATCCAAGGAGACCCCTTCTATTGCTATGTTCATAAGTCAAAATACTTCTTGAAAATATAACTTATAAATTAAGAATCATATATAGAATATATAGGATATACACCTATCTATCTATACATATACATACACTAAATGAATCATAGAAAATTAGGGTTGGAAGAGACCTCAGGAGGTCTAGTCCAACCACCTGCTCAAGGAAGGACCATCCCCAAATAAATCGTCCCAGCCACAGCTTTCTCCAGCCAGGTCTTAATAACCCTCAAGGATGGAGATTCCACAACTTCTCTGCAGGGTTGTAATGGGTCACAAAAATTGGGACTTGAGTTGAGTCGAGTCATTTGGGAGTCAAGACTCAAATTGAGTCGAGTCATTGACCTGTCAAGCTTAAGCCAAGTAGAGTCATGTCACTAAGTTTGCTTGAGTTGAGTCAAGTCAAGGGACTTATCTGGCTCAAGTCCATTTGAGTCATTAGTTCTGACTGATCAACATGGTTTGATTTATTCAGATGGATTTTACATGATATTAGCCAGTCACTTCATCATCAGGAATTCTGGTTATCTCTGATAAAAAAAAAAATATCCTCAGTTTTTGGATTAAAAAACTTCCACCTTTTTCCGTGATTAAAATTAAATGCCACTAATATATAGATATACATAGTGGTGGTTCATTTTAAATCACAGAAATATGGATTTTGGGTTACTTTTTTAACCCAAAAATTGGGGATTTTTTTTTTTTTTTTAAGTCAGGGAAAACCAGGATTCCTGCTCAACATGGAAGACAATCAGGTTGGTCAGGCATGACTTGCCCTTGGTGAATCCCTACCGACTTTCTAATTAGATTTTTTTGTCCCTCAAGTGCTTAGAAATAATTTCCTTGAGGATCTGTTCCATTATTTTTCCAGGGAATGAGGTTAGGCTGACTGATCTGTAATTCCCTGGATCCTCCTTTTTCCCCCCTTTCTCAAATATAGGCACTATGTTTTCCCTTTTGCAATCATCTGGACCCTCATCTGATCACCATGATGGGGCTCAAAGTTGATGGCCAATGACTCTGCAATCTCATCAGCCAGATTCCTCAGCACCCTCGGATCCATCCTCATGGGCTCATATATGACCAGCTTTTCTAAATACTGCCTAACCTGTTCTTTCACTCCTGTTGCATGCTTACCTCCTGCCCAAGCTCTGTTGCCTGGTGCAGTAGTCTGGGAGCTGACCTTGCCTGTGAAATCTGAGGTAAAGAAGGTATTGAGCATTCCAGCCTTTTCTGCATCTTCTGTCATAAGGTTGTCTCCCCCATTCAGTAAAGGACTCACATTTTCCCTGAACCTCCTCTTGCTACTGACATACTTGTAGAAACCCTTTTTATTACCCATGCTAGCTGCAACTCCAATCATGCTGTGGTCTTCCTGACTTTATCTTTGCTTGCCTGAGCAATAATGTTAGACTTCTCCTGATTTATTTGTTCAAGTTTCCACTCCTTATAAGCTTACTTTTTGTGACTTAGTTTACTGAATTGTTCCCTGCTTAGCAAGTATGGCAGAAGAACAGCTTGGATTGTCTTCCTCTGCATCAGGAAGGTTTTTTCCTGCACTCTTACTAAGGCTTCTTTAAAGTACAACCAGCTCTCCTGGAATCCTCTCCCCTGCAGGCTGGCTTCCCAGGGGATCCTGCCCTGGAGTTTCCTGAGTGAGACAGTCTGCTTTTCTGAAGTCTACAGTCCTTACTCTGCCACTCATCCACCTTCCTTTCCTTAGGATCCTGAACTCTATCGTCTCATGGTCACTGCTGCCCAAGTAGCCTTCTACTACTACATTTCCCATGAATTCTTCCCTTTTTGTGAGCAAGAGGTCAAGAAGAGCATGATCCATAGCTGGCCACTCCAGCACTTGCACCAATAAGTTGTCCCCAACACTTTCCAAAAACTTCCTGGATTGTCTGCATATTGCTGTATTGCCCTTCCAGCAGATGTCAGGGTGATTGAAGTCCCCTGTGAGAACGAGGGCTTGTGATTGGGAAATTTCTGCTAGCTGTTTGATGAAAGCCTCATCCACCACTTCCTCCTGGTCTTGTGGTCTATAGTAGACACCCACTACAACGTGACCTTTGTCACTCTCCTCTCTACACTTAACCCAGAGACTTTTAACAGGCCTATCTCCAGTTTCATACTGGAGATCTGAGCAGTCATGTTGCTCTTTTACATAAAATGCAACTCCTCCTCCTCTTCATCCTTGCCTGTCCTTCCTGACCGGTTTGTATCCATCCATGAGTGCTCCAGTCATGTGAGCCATCCCATTGAGTCTCTGTTATTCCAATCACATCATAGTTCCATGACTGTGCAAGGACTTCCAATACTTCCTGCTTTTTTCCCAGGCTCCATACATTCATGTACAGGCACCTGAGACAACTAGTCAACTGCTCTTATTTCTCAGAAAGAATGAGAACACTTCCCCTGTTGACCCCTCATACTTGCCCTTCCTCCAGGTCTCCCACTTCCCAACCTACCTCAGGGCATTTGTCTCCATCTCCTGGCAAACCTAGTTTAAAGCCCCCCTCACTAAGTTAGTGAGCCTGTCTGTGAAGATGCTCTTCCCTCTTTTAATCAGGTGGATCCCATCTCTTCCCAGCAGTCCTTCTTCTTGGAACAACATCCCATGGTTGAATAAGCCAATTTCCTGCTGGCAACACCACCTGCCAGGTATTGATCTACAGGATGCACCTGTTCCTGTTTCTGCCTAGGCCCTTTCCCTTGACCAGAAGGATTAAAGAGAGTATGATCTGAGCCTCAGACCCTCTCAGCCTTGCAGTCAGAGCTCTATAGTCACTTTTGATGAACTCAGGGTCTTCCTTGGCAGTATCACTGGCACCCACATGGATGAGCAGCATGGGATACTAGTCAGAGGGCCAGATGAATCTTGGTAATCTCTCTATGACTTCATGAATATGGGCTATGGGCAAGCAGCAGACTTCCTATTTCAACAGCAGATGGCTACTTCTGTTCTCCACAGAAGGGAGTTTCCAACCACCACCACCTGTTGTTTCTTCTTGGTGGCAGTTGTCTTCCCACCTTGGTGAGGCCTGGCCTGTCCTCCTCCACCAAGGGAACTTGCTCCTCCCTCTGTGTTGCCAGGGCTAAATATTTGAATCAATGAACTCCTAATAGAGGAGGATGCTTTGGATCCTCACCACCTGCTCCTATAGGTCCCTTACCTGTTCCCTGAGAGACACCACCAGAAGGCACCTCCCACACCTCAGGCATGCCCCGACACTGGAAGGAATCTGCAAGCCACAGTCCCCGTGGTGCCAAACCTGGACTTGGGTGGAAACCTTGATGGTGAATGGTCTTGCCTGAACAGAAACCTCACAGGTGCAACTAAAGGGAGTGGCAATGGCTCTGGTATTCTGACATCCTTCAGCCATTTCCCTGGGTCTCTTAATCTGCCTTTTCTCTCTTATTGCCCTTCTTTCAAGCACACCTTCCTTAGTGAATTCATTTGAAAGCTGCCCTGTTTACTGCTCATTGGCCCCAAAAGTTTCCTTTTTTCCTGCTTCCTCACACCAAGCTGAAAGACTGTCCCCTCAAAAGACTCTCTCCTCGTGTGTGTGTGTGTGTGTGTGTGTGTGTAATTATCATGAAGACTGAAGGTCTAACTTGTTCTAAGATACTGATATCTGCTTTTTTAGGGAAAAAAAGGTTACTATTTTATATTTCTCAGGTATAAGATCAAGATAATGCCAGCGGAATAGAGAAATGAAGCAATATTATTGTAAACTGCTTGGTTAAAAATATTCCAATTTTTACTAAGATATTTGAAGTAGTACCTCAATATAGAAATTAATTTTCATAAAATGTATTTAATATTACATAGAGCTGTAAAAAATCTAATTAGTACTATTCAGATGTAAAAAATTGGCAGAAAAAATCATCTTACGAAGAAAACACCTGTCATTGTGACCAATATGGCAATATTTACCATGTAGTTTGCCAGCATGCTTTTAAATCACCTAAAACTTGAGTATAAAAATTGATATTGCAAACGGAAGTTAATGAAGTATCACTTTTAGATGCATCATTTAACCATCTATAAATTCCCAGTCAAAAGTGGTCAGTACTAAGGTCACTTGAATGTGACCCCATCACACAAAGTACTTTTCCAGTTTCAGTCCTTTAAAAATACACTAAAGAGAGAACACACAAAAATAGCACCACCTTAGTAAGCAGATCTGCTTTTCCTCTGAATTTACAACCATACATTCTGACTTTTGTGATATAAATGAGTCTTTACTATTTTTTTTACTCTTCTTTAGGACTGCTATGACATTTCTGCATTCCACACTATTCGGTGCATATCTCTGGAGATTTCCAATCAGTTACAACTCTATAAACCTATTAAAGCCAAGGACACTGACAAGTTTCCCTACCCTGGAATTTGGTATCCTGGATTTTACAAGTAGCAAGGCATGAAAAATAAAGAACCATGATCAACTTGCAATTCTCAATCAAAACGTGCAAGGTTGGCTGGTTTTGGTTTTTGCTTCTGAAAACAAATAGAAAAAAAAAAACACATACAAACCTCATATATCAGATTATTTTCCAATGTAAGCATCAAGTAATGTAATGAAAGTCAGTGGGGCTGTCATCTTGTTTTAACTAGTTCTGACCCTACAAGCTGATTGATGAGAATCATTGACTCTCTCCAGTAACTGGTAGTTTATGCAATAGGGTTGTGCAAAGCTTCAGGTGGTGATTCAATGTGGAGGAAAATTTGGCCCGATTCAGTAGCCGAATCTCCGAATCCAAATTGAATCAGGGGGCCAGTTAAAAGCTCTGAATCAATTCAAATCTCTCTGAATCTTCAGAAAAGATTCAGGGAGCTTTGATGATTCGGGCAGTCCCTGGTGGCTGCAGCAGGGAACTGCAGCCAACTCATAGCTGGTAAGTACTAGGGGCGGGGATCCTTGCCAGCCCCACCCCCCCACACACACTCCACCAGGGGTCTAGATACCAATAGCCAATTATTAACCAGTCATATCAGCCCATACTGATTGGATAACCGATTTACAGGAATGCAGCTGGGCAGTATGCAGAGCAGCTGTCTGCATCTAAGTTTGTGGAAAGGAAGGAGTATGGAGAAGAGAAGGCAGATTGAAGCCCCCGTGCTGAGGGAGGAAGTGGGGCAAGGGCAGGGGCTGGGGGCACTGCCCAGCCAGTGTGCTGAATGGTACTTTGGGCTGGGGAAGAGTGTGGGATGAAGCTGTGGGTGGATTACCCAGGGGATCAGCATCCTGCCACTTAAAAATTGTGTTTGGGATACTTGAACTAAAGCCATTTTAAGTGTGGGGTGCTTTTAACTGGTGCCAAGGTGAGTGGGGCGAGGGAAGATGCAGGCCACTCACTCTGGGCTCAGGGCTTTCCACCCTGCTGCCTTTGCACCAACTGCATGCCCCCTGCCTGCCCAGCAGCAGGGGATACAACTCACCACCCCTACTGCTGGTGGGTGGGCAGGGGGTACATAGCTGGCAGGGAGCTCCCAGGGCAAAGGCACATGCCCCCACATGCCTCCCTGGGGGGGTGTGAGCAGCAACAGGGAGCTCCACCCCCTCCTCATTACCCCCACACTCCCTAGACAACACTGCAGCTCCATCCCACTCCCTGCCCCAGTCCAGGTCCCATTCACTACCCTGACTGGGCACTGCTCCCAGTCCCCGCCCATGCCCCTCTCCCTCCCTCATCATGGGGACCTCAATCTGACAACCCCTCCCTTGCCCCTTCCCTCCCCACACTCCTTCCCCATCCACAGACTTACCTGCAGGGTGCTATTCTCCACACTGTCTGGCTACATTCCTGGCCATATGCATGCTTGTATCTGGGTGCATGCACACAGTCGGGGGGTCCTGGCTAGAAGGCATATTATATTTATCAGCGAACCTGATCGGCTACACTGGCTAAAAAAGTCCCATAGCCAATAACGTTAATTTTCCTTTAAATCGGTGCTGATCCAATATTCAGCTGATATCTCAGTGCACCTCTAGAACTCAACCCCTACTTTTTTGTCTTTGGTGAGGGGAGAGAATGGGGGAAATCCAGGTTTATATTGACATGAATGTGCGTGGGTTTTTGTTTGTTTACTATAGCTGGTGAATGAAGGAGAATGAGAAGAAGAAGAAACACCCTTCATTTGAGTGTTTGGCCCAATATTATTCTACATGTAAAATTAAATGTAATACAATACCAAATTGTCACATTCACACTTTTTTAGTAGAGGCTTTATATAGCACAGGTATGAAAATAATATGCTTTTCAGTGGTCTTTAGCCTTCAATACACAGTATTAGATGGTTTATATGGAGAAGCTTTTGCTGCTTATAGCATACTGAGCAACTGTTTTGCTGATGGTAACGTTTTTAAAGTTGCTATAATCAGCATTTCATGCAATGAAATAGGTTCTCTCTGCATTGTAGCTAAAAAGCTGAAAAATTGATGCATTAATGTTACTAATACCCTATAGACATCATGTACCTGAATAAATAGAAAGGAGACAACCTCTGTTTCACAGTAAATAAGATTTCACATTTATATCACACTTAAGTTGATAAGAAAATGGATTTTGAACTAGTGTTGATAATATGCAAGCATACTATTCATTTTTACAAGTATTTTCTTTTCATTTGAAGAAAGTAAATATAGATCTCAAAAATGTTTGTTGCCTGAAATAATAATATCAAACATATACAGAAGCATAGTTCAGCAAGATTATTTAGCTAAATCCATTTAAAAAAAAAAACCCGGACAATTTACCTCTTAAAAAGCAGGTCCTATACTTTAAAATATTGTTGTTTACTTGTGAGGAACAAAGCTTTTTTGTTAGAAAATGTACACCTCTCAAACATTAGAAGCCTATTTAAAATATGTATTTCTCTGAGATTACAATGATTATTGGCCACATTTTCAGAAGTTCTACAGTTCTTATCAGGAACTGTATGACTTATTACCCACTTAAAAACACGCAAACAAAAAAAAAATCTAGTATTATATCCCAGGTTACACTCTAAAAAATTCCATACTTCCTACCCATATCCTTATAATCTGAAACTACAGTTATGGCAATATAACATTTTATATATTTTGAGCATTGGCTCAAAAATATAAACAAAACAGTATTTTTAATGGATGTGATCCTCCTAAAAATCAGGACTGGGAACTTCTGCCATTTGTAAAGGGAAATAAATAGGCCCTTGCCTGTTGCAGGAGCAAACTAGTTGACCTGCAGGGATTTTCAAGCCTGAATAGACCAAAGGTCATTTAAAACTCAAAGGCTGCATCCAAAATTGTTTGCCCTAAAGAATCTATGGCTTGGATTAATTAACTTTAAATCCTGAAATAACTCTCCCTCCTTTATGCCTGTTTTGAGACAATAGCAGAAAGTAAAAAAGTAAACATGTTGTTATAATCTTTGCCAGGTCATATATATTAGTAGCTTGTTATTTCCTGATTTTCTCTCTCTCTTTTGCAACTAGTTGATTGTACTGTCTATTAAAAACAAAACATTGACAACAATGCGTAACATGGAATGATGACATGTATGTGCATGTGTCCTTTTAAACTTTACCTATTATCCCTTATGAGGATTTAATGATCACCTCCAAAGTTACTAATACTGGCCCCAAGCACACTGGAATAGATGAATTACTGGTCTGATCTAATTGAAAATATTTCCTTAACACATACTATACTACAGGATTGTTCAGCTTCTGAGTGACTAGGATCTTCAGCCTTCCCCTCCCTACATCGTACAAGCCACATGGCTTCCTAACAGCATGCTGTGTGGATAGCATGCCATTATGAGGGTATCCTCCGCACACCAAACTACGTGGGCCCTACAACACACTGTGCTACTTGTTCCCCCATTCCTACTGCTCTACCTGGGCATGCCCTTGCATTTATGCCAGTTTAAATTTACTGCCTAGTAAATTACTGCGAAGTAAGTGGGAATAAACAAGATGGCATCTACACCTGCCAGAAACCTGTGACTAAATTTAGTCTCAGGTCAGAGCAACCTGCCATGTGCCCCTGTAGAATGTAGTTTTGCCATATGCCCCTCTGGCCACATGGCTGCCCTGGGACTAACATTAGTCCCAAACTGAAACCAGAGCCAGCTGCCATCATTTGGGATTAACTTTAATCCCAAATTGAAGCCAGGAGAGGT
This sequence comes from Gavialis gangeticus, assembly GCF_001723915.1. Lineage (NCBI taxonomy): Eukaryota > Metazoa > Chordata > Crocodylia > Gavialidae > Gavialis > Gavialis gangeticus. The sequence goes on from NW_017729032.1 coordinate 229,587,481, forward strand.
GGTCAGCAAGGAGCCCTGGGGCTAGGATTACGCTGTCCCCTAGTAGACCCAGCAGGTAGGCCCCCTGGGTTACTGTGCAGTAACCGTTCTACACATGCATTACTCTGTAGTAACTAATTGGGTGTAAATTTGATACCTGCCTGATGCAGGTATGCAACACTGAAATAATTTGGATAAAAGCATCATGGGGGTTAAAGCAAGTTTATAAAGAACAAATCTTGCCAAGCCAGCTAGATTCCTTTTTGTTGTTGTTGTTATAACTAAAGAGCTATTAGATAAGCATGCAGGTGATATATCAGGATTTTAGAAAGATATCTGATATTATGCCACGGGGTATCCTAAGGGGAGATTAAATCAAATTGGCTTGAAAAGAAATACAAGTAGATCAATCAAAAACTGTCCATCTAACTAGATGGGGAGCATTTATAAATGGTTGCTTTATCTAGATGAGATAACATTATCCAGTGTTGTCCTACAGGAATCCATAATGACCCCCTCCCCCCCCAATATTTTTATAAAATTATCTGCAAAACCAAAGTAAACAATAAATACAGGAAATTCAAAAAGCTGAATTAAAATCTAAGAGGTATGTTAAACAACAGAGTAGGAAAAGGATGCATATATCGAAAATTGGGTTGGAGCTAATTACATTGAACTTAGATATGATACTTTACAGGGACAAGCAGTTTCTGATCTTCCTGTCAATGTTTAGTAGTATCTTATCTTATAGATCTATCTAGTGGCTTTGGTGAGGAAGATGAGGAACAGCTGGTGATAGGGAGTAAGGATATCATATCTTTCTTGGGTCATACTAAGTGACACCGCACTCCTCCACAATGACTCTTGCAATAGGAAGTACATAATAGGGGTGCCAGAGACAGTTTCTCTTATCATCACTCACTGAAGAAATCCAGCTTTATACAGTTAGACTCATAAACCAGGAATAGCAGAAAATAATTCATTTTAAAAAAAAACCTTCAAAACATCTATGTTCTTTATCCTTGCACAAATATCATGGAATAGCATGCATGTCCCCAGCCCTGAATCTCTGTTTACTTCCAACTTATTTTCTGCTTCCCTTCTTCAGTAACCTCAGCTCTTCTTGCAGTTCTTCCCAGCAACCCCCTAGGCTCCTAACCTACCTGAGAGTTGTTTCTTTTCCATCCTGGCTTAGGCACCCTGCTTATAGGCCCTTCTTTGCCTGCCATCTTAGTAAAATCCATAGGTAAGTGCCCCTACTAATTATATGGATCTTAGACTTCTCTAATCTATAGTCCTTCTTTTTCAGTCCAGAAGAAAGCAGCAGGTGCTTCTCAATGTTACTGTCATGCCCTCTTCTAAACTTATTCTAAGGAGCTTAAAAGAGATTCATTTTGAAGAGAATTTGGGAGTATTTTGTGAATAAACTAATGTTAGAAGATACAATCCCTTTCTCTCCACAGAAATGTTTGACTTTAAAAACAAAACAAAAAACAAACAAAAAAGCCCTAGTAGCACATTTATAAATCCTCAACAGTAAGAAAAAAAAAAAAAAGGAAAGATGATTCATTCAGATATATTATGTTAAAACACAACACTGTCTGAGAAGACAGTGACACAAATATGTTTTATAGCAGCAGTTCAAACATCCCCAAGACTTTGAAGTTGTTACAAACAGGTATCAGATGAATAACAGCAGGGCACTCTGTGAAGACAATTTAACATACTCAGGAAAAATCTTAGGGAAAAATATATAATCAGTATATTTGATTTTAAAAGTCAATGTGTCTGTGTTCTGCACTTCTTTTTTCTATTCTCTATTTAGATTGTCATAAATGAGGTTAGTTGCTATGTATTTGTTGAAATAGCAAAATGCAAAAGCAAAATGTACAGAACATTTCTGGAAAATGTAATTTGAATTTTCAGGCATAATTATTAGTTCTGGGAATGTCTTTGCAATAGTTATGATTGTGCAAAAATATTTGAAAATATAACTTTTGCCTAATTATAAATAGATTTATTTTCAGTTCTTGAACTGAGGTCCTTAGAAGGTCCGTATGATTCTCCAGTTCGCAAATGAGCGTTTGTAAAATTCATAACTTTAAAAAAGATTAATTTCTAAATACCAAGGGCCTCATATTACAATTCATTCTCTCTTCTTGCTTATTAACCCTTCTGCAGCTCTACTTGGAACAGGAGGATTCAGCCAAGACTGACTTGTGCCTTCCTCCACTCACTAGTCTACCTTACAGAATTTTGGGGGGAGAAGAGTCAGAAAACAACCGATTACAGTGTCTCAATTCGACTTGATATTTCAGAAGCATATTGATACAGCATCTGGACCTGGACCTCTTCTGTTCTGTCCTGCCAAGCAGCAACATGCATACATAGAAACCTTTCTTAGTAGAGCTCAAATGAAGTTAATGCAAGCTCAGCAGTCTCTTCTGCTTGGAGCGCCAACCAGCAAAGTCATGTGCAAAGTCAGCCCTCCCCACTTTATAGCCTGGCTTTGCCTTCATGTTCATTTACTTTGGCAACATACAAAATCCTCAGGTTATTGGTAGGTTTACCTTTTAACACTACTATTTTTTTTTCATTTAGAAATGAGCCTACTTATCTTCCTGGGTAGAAAAAGTAATAATTTATGTATAAAATAAGATTATCATCTGTCCTTTTTCTCAATTAATTCTCTTTCAATGTGTCTGATGTTTCCTCCCAATGCATTACCTGGATGGCAAAGGGGCAAAGAGTGACCAAACTGGAAACGATAAATCAGTACAAAATAGTAAAATAAAATTATAATAAAAGCTATAAATTTCACATCCAGATGCAGTTACCATTCATTTAGTGATCAAATGCTATGGACTTTTTAAAAGCAGTAAACTTGGCCTGCACGGATATATTCAGCATTCTCAGACTTCAAGAGAAAGTGCAAAAAAAGGTGAAACTTGCAGGATTTGGTATACATTTTACACTAAAACACTTACCCTGATGGCTTCTATTTAGGTAAAATTCTGATTGCAGTCAATAGAGTTTTGCTAAAGTGAGTTCAAGGCTCAGCCCAGAGGTTTTCTCCATATTGATGATCCAAAAGATGTGTGTTGGGAAAGGTCCATTTCTTATTCCTACAAATTTTGCAATGTATGCCTACATTTATTTACTGTCTTTGATATGTTTACTAAGATCTTTATGTGAAGTTACCAAACTTTGTTAATTCATTTCCTCCAAGCAGCAAATAATGTTTGAAATACCTTGCAGAAATACAAATCTAATACCTAATTTTTAATCAGTCTTTACAAATAAATTGCCCCTTTACAGTTATGTATCATATTGTATTTATGTCCTATCATTAGTTTTCAATTTAATTATGTATATTTAGCTTTAGAATGCCTTGAGTTTTGGGGTTCTTTTTCCTTCCTTTAGGATAGATTTAATTAGTTTAATTCAAACTAGTACCCTTCTGGCATCATCATTAACACAGATTGATTCTAATTAGCATTTTAATGTGCCATAAATAATCTTGTACCATTTACTGTTTTACCTTATTCCATCCATTTCAACAGCAAACATCTAAACCTATTCTATGTTTATATATATATTTTTGCACAAGGAAGAGTAAACAAAAGATTGAATGAATATTCTTTCACTTAATGTTTTATTTATTCCCCTTCCTGCCCCTTCTCTCCTACTCCCCCCTCCCCAACTCTGTGGTTTGGTTTGCTTACATGAATCAATATAAGGCAGCATTAAAAAACCATGATCTTCCAAGCACTGCTGATGTTGGACACAGTAAGTGAAGCATTTATTTGGAGATAAGACCACTTTATGCTTCTTTACGAGTTTTCAGAAGTTTGGCTTCCTGGATTCTGGACCCTTTCTGAAACACTGAGGTCTCTTTTTCATACTTAGTCAACTATGCTCAAATTTATGGAAATACAGAAATTGGAGGGATAAAAAAATACAAGAGGACAGAGTCAAACCACAGTATGAACTCATAAAATTACAGTACTTTTAACTCCGACACTCAAAAAATCATGAACCCCAAAACCACAAACAGGCTCAAAGTTATGGGGGGAAAAAAACCAAACTGTTTAGCAATTTCTAAATTCTCCCTTTCCACCTTTAACTGCACAGTTAATGTTAATTTATAACAAGAAATATAATTTTGGTCACTGCATGCCTACATGAATTTTGACCCTAGAACACATACATTTTGCAATCAACCTAACCTACACTAATCAATTCATTGAATGGGAGGAAATAAATAGTACATACAAAAGGACAGTTAATAATGAGCTTATCCTTATCAAAGTCCTAAAACAACTTCCCCATCAATATGAAAGGGTTTATATCTTAGGAACTAGCCCAACAAATTAAAGTAGTAAAGAAAAAGGGTCTTTACAGCACTGTGCTTAAAGTTAAATTTTAGATTTGCTCCAATGTTTAAACCCAGTTGCAGAATGAAGATGGGGTGAACTGGACAACTGCCCTGGGCTCCAATGTGAGTGGGGTGAAAAAAAGTGCCTCACCAAAATCATGGGTGCAGATAGAAGTAACATTTGCCACATGATTGGCCCCTTGAAAGCACTCTACAGCCATGCCCAAACAGAAAAGAATAGTTACAGAGCCAGTCACACAACAAATTCACTTTAATTGTATGAGAGTTCAAATGAAGACGGTCCAAAGCAGAACACCTTCATTAATTTCGGTCTGCTCCAGCTACAGTACAGCCTGGCAACAGCTGCTGTCTCTGGATGAGAGGGTGAGAAGGCAGGGAAGGGAGGTCCATTCTGGGATTTTCTTAACCCCGCTGGAGTTGGGGGGGGGGATGGGTGGATTGGAACCCCTCAGTTCAGGATGGCTCCAATCTACCTCCCCCCCCTCCCCACTCTCCAGTGGGACTCAGAAAATCCCAGAACGGACAACCCCCTCCTGCCTTCTCCCCTTCCCATCCAGAGGCAGCAGCAGCATTGCAGAGGGGGTGCAGAAGGGGAGATGCTGCACAGAAGCAGCCTCTCTTCCTAGATAGGCCCCAAATTGGAGCCAATCCTTCACCTTCCTAATCCAACAGTTAACATCTGTTGGGTCAGGAGAATTGATCTAACTCATGGCATTTTCTATAAATCACCATGAGTTAGACCCAGGAGCTACGCTTCTGTCTGTGCCCCACAATTATTACATAGCTACTTATCTCTGGTGGTGAGAAGCACATGAAAACATAGAGGTAGTTTGGAACCATAATGATATACAAATCATTTCAGAATTTAGCACAGATGTGGTGGATTTCAAATTTGAATTAGCAGTTCAAGCCATCTCTACTTCTAATAGCTTTCTAGTTTGTTCTTCCTTTGTGGTGGTTTTTACTTTTCAACAAATTTGTTTTTTGGCATAAAGAATCCTGTTAATGCATGCATAAGTCAATAACATTTCAGGCTGTTGAACTTTAGAACAGGATGTGCCATTATGCTCTGTTAATTCACTTTGAGAAACTGCTGGCACGTAATTCTATCATTTAAGCCTTCTCTTTTAATTCTATCTGTTGATTATTTCAATTATTTTATATTGCCAATAAGTCACTGATGTTTATACCACAGACACTTTGTTATAGATATTAACCACGCAGGCATATTATCTTAATGTATGTACAGTACCAACTTGAAAATAGAAAGCTAGTCCAGTACATTAAAATACTTTATTTAAAAGGAAAGGTCATTTTGTAGAACATTTTCTTCAACTAAAAAATGATGAATACATCTTTACTGCTTTAAAGAGAATATTACTTTTTCATGTTTACCCACATATTTTGAGGCTATTTACATTTTACTAATTGTCCCTGTGGTAAAATAAAAATAAAAGTCACAGGCAGAAAAATATGAATGTAATTCATTGACTAGTATGAAAGTATTTTAAAATTGCCTATCCATGATTTCACTATTGTGTAATATTAAACTACTTGAAGGTGTTAGTATGAGTTTTTCTTTATCCTGATCCTATCACATTGTACATTGGCTGTGAACTCTTAAGGGAAGAGGCTATATTTTTATTGTGTGTGTATGATACCTAGTTCAGTGAACTCCATTACTTTGTTGGCACCATGGAATGATATAGTTCAAGTTCTTAAAGGAAAGGAAGGAAGCAGAGAAGCAGAATAAAGACACCAGACTTCACTAAAGCAGTCTTTTACAAAGTTTGAATTGGTGGCCGGGATTCTGAGGAAGGCAAATCTGAAGAGAAAAGAAGTCAGGAGCACCTTTAACAGTACACAGGCATTTGGCAACCCCAATGTGAAGAAAGGATAGGAAGGAGACCTTTGGTACCTGAAAAAAATCATAGAGAAGGTCAAAGCGTCACTGGTAAGCAATGAAAGGAACAGCCAACATGGATTCAACAAGAGCAAGTCATGTTTGCATGGCTAACTTTCTTTTATGATAAGGTGCTAGACTTTGTGAATCGAGGAACAGCAGTGGATGTGAAATACTTCAACTCTACCAAGGTTTTTTATTTTTACACTGGCCATGTACAAGTACCACATTTCTACTGGGAGAATTGCTGCTTGTAGTAGAAGCCACTAGTGTACAAATGTTCACACTGTTATTTCCAGAATGGCAGTTCCAGAAGAAACATAACCTAACTCCAAGCAGAACTTTCTCCTGGGATAGGTTCTCTTGGGGAGAATGAATGCTTGTATACTTTCCATGGTATCACTTTTCCCAGGGACCATGAGGAATTGGGCTGTGAGTAAAGGCTCCTGTACCTTGTTAGCAGAGACCAGGGTTGCCCTGGTCTGGGGAAGGCATAAGGGACAGCTGCTCTTGTCCCTCCCATAGACCAGGAGGGAATGGGAAGGGTGGCCACCAGACGCTCCCTGCCAGCTCCTTGCACACGGGGGAATTCCAGAGTGAGAAGCAGTGGGGACTTTGTCCCACTGCTCTAAGTCTCCCCTGGTAACAGGATGAGTGGAGCAGCTGTTGTTCCCCATTCTTCCCCCAGACTGAGACTACTTTTGTCTCAGGAAGGTGCAAGAAGCAGCACAGAAGCAGGGGTTGCAAGCTTAACCCCTGCACTGTCCCCTATCCTGGAATCATTTCAAAAGCTTGATATGAAACACCGGAATATGCAAGACCAATAAGTCAAAACAGTTTTAAAAATGATAAAATGCTTTTCAAATTAAAAGCTAAAAATACCAGAAAGCTTCCTTCCAGTATCATTTCTATTATTTTGTATCTCTTTATTCAGATATCAGTAAGAACATGATACATCCTACCAGCAATGGAGATACAGTAAGTTATTACAGTTGTCTAAAAAGAGGTGAAAAATTAGTGTTGAAAGGCTTTCTTTTGTTCAGCAGCAGGAGATACACAGAGACAGAATAGGGCAGAAAGATGATGTTGAAAGGAAAAGATTGAATTGCTCAATATTTTATTTAAACTAGCAATAGGTCTTGTAGTTAATGAAGAAATGCACTTACATTCTGAACACACAGTTTGATTGAATTGATTGAGTAATATGGTTAGTAACACCCAGAACAGCTGCAGTAGAAAGAAAGCTATAATAAAAAGATTGCCACACATGCATTAGATGGGAGGTACAATAAAAACCCTAAGGTGTTGTAAATATTGTAATGTGCAGGATAATAAAAAGTGATGCTCCATCAACTCCTTTTTTATATTTCATTCTTATTGGACAGAGTAGAAAATAATTGTTATGTGAAAACAGCACTTACAGAATAAAATTCATCAAAATGATTAGTTTACAGTAGAGACAAATAATTTACTTATTTTGATTGCTTTAGATAATGGGCATACACTGAAGAAAATCAACTGGAAATAGTATATTGCACACATGCAAAGAATAACTGTTTTGTCTCACCCATTATAATTAAGTATCATTTTCACATGTACACAACTTTCTAGGGACTACACATTTAGAATTAGTCCAGGTTCCCTTTCTGCAAAATGTATTGGGGATAAAGGCAGGGATGTATGGAAACTGCAAAGGGGAAATGGGGGGAAATTGCTGCTAAAGGCTAAAAACTCTGCAAAAAGTATTTCCTTCTCAAAAAAAATCTAGTGACAAATATAATAGAAAGAAAAATAAAAAAATGCAACAGAAATATCTATATTATCAGAGAAAACTTTCCTTTAGAATCCCTTCACTTTCAGTCATATCACTTGCAATACCAATCATTTTAAATTGCAATTTGCAGTAAATTTCCTAATATATTTTTTAAATAAGAAACGGGGGGTGAGGGGAGAAGAAAGCAAATAATGAATAGAAAAGTAAGGCTTGTTAAGTTCCTTACCTCAACATTCAATAAAAACTATTGGCTTCAGTCCTCTAGCTAGCTTGACATCAGTTATAGGTAAATAATGATTTAATTTTAAAAGAAGAACTTGAAGCCATTTGAATATTGTGAGAAATATTTTCTGTGGAAATGTGAATGATTCAGAACATATTTCAATATGAAAATATGGAGAGATGTAGTTATCTAAATTAGTTTGAAATTAGAGTGGGCATGGGGGTACCTTATAGGGTAGGGGTTGGCAACATATAGCCAGCAAAGGGCTTTGCCTATCCCTGTACCCCAAGCTAAGCAGAAAGGAGCTGTACCAGTTGCTGGGCAACTTCCAACTGCATCCTTTCCACCACTGCTTCTTCTCCCCATTCTCAAGCCTCCCCTGAGCTCTGGTGTGGACATAACTTCCTACTGGAGGGAACATGCATTGAGGAAAAGCATCTGGAACCTGTGTCCATATTCCTGGAGCTTCTTCCTTCCCACTCTTCCCCAAACCTCTTTGCTGGCACACAGAAGCGACAGCAGCAGGGACATGCCCAGCCTAAGTGCAGCACCTCACTGGCTGGAAGCTGCGCCTGTGCCCCTGATCAGGAGTGGGAGACTGGGAGAAGTGAATTTGTAACAGTTCTCACCCTGGTCCCAGCACAGGTGCAGGAAAACCCTGCAACACTGACAAATCTCAGAAACTACCTAGCCTGTGGCTTCTTGTTGCTGCTTGTGGTTTAATAAAGGTTGCCAGTTGCTTGAGCTAACTCATTCAGACAAGCATGAGTTTTTGGAAGCTACATCCTACTTAATCAGATGCTATTAATGGACTTTCAGAGAGCAGGAGTACTAAACAGAAAGGAATAAACTTTATAGACTAACTGCTTCAGAGAGGCGTAAGGGACCACCCTGCCTGGTAGTAAAATATATTCATATTCATCTGTAGCTTGCATCCCAAATGGTCATAATTTCTATAAAATAAAATGTCTCCCTTATAAAAATAAAGGGAGGGGGGAAAATGATGGTCAAAGTGGCATATGATCAAGAACTAGATAAGTCATTCATGACATTAGGTCCTCAATGATTTTTTTTTAATAAAACCCTTATCTTCCAAAATTAATGATGCCCATAGAAGTGTCTCCCCATACATAGACACAAACACACACACACACGCACACATACAGATACTTTTCTCACTAAAGACACAAAGTACTTCATTTTCAGAAAGGTTAAATAGCTACAGGTCTCATGTACATTAACATTCAATACAAGTCCAGCATGTGTGAAGAATTAGGCCATGGGAACAATCTAGGAGAGATTTCTCTCCTGTAATGAACATACAATTGCAAATGGAGACTTCACATGTGGTTTAAAACATGCTTATATACAAAGGTGATAATTGAAATAATTTATATTTTAGTGTCTTTGAGAAAAATTCTGGAGTTTGGGGAACATAAGCTTGTGGTCAATGTTATGTTTGGTAGTATATGTTTCACTACCTTTCATTTTTTCCAGCAAGAGAAAAGACACATGCACACAAAACACACACACAATGCCATATAATTATTTTCTGATATTTTGTCTGTTTTTAATAGTTTAAAACTTAACTCAGAAAAAGATAAATGTTTATTTATACTAAAAATACACTTTATTCTCTGGATAATCAGGATATATTTGGAATCCCTTCAGTTTATCCAGGTCTGAAATGACAATATTTTGTAGACTATCAAAAAGACACAAATAAGTCTTTTTTTTTTAAACCACCCACAGCAATTTTATACACACATAGGACATTTTTTGTTATTTAAAATATATACATTTAAGTAACACTATAAATAATATTATGAAGTTCTAAAATGTATTTTAATAAGCAATGGTTTTAATCAGGGCTCACTCAGAACAACACTGACACAAGACGATGCCATCATCAGTTATGATTGAGGTTCATATTTAGCATACAGCTTTTGTTAATGGGGTGTAAAAGACTGAGTAGCAATCAATATTTTATGATAACTGTACAACTACAGCAAAATGGAGTTTGTAATATGAATTTAATACTTGGGAAAGGTGCCAGATCTGCAGTCCTGAATAATGAAGTCCTCAATTTATTAACGTAAGTTGTACAGACTGGCTAAAGTTAGCACAATCTTCCTCATAGTCCTTCAGGAATACATCTCCTGTAGAGGAGAAAGAAGTTTAGTCTCATTGGCCTAGTTTGTCTCCACACTTTTTGCTAAGACTTTGACAGCCAATTGGCCATTACTACGGAGATTATGCAATAACTATTTAATGTGAAATTCATGAGTCTCAAAGGATAGAATCCAAGCCTCCCTCCTTCCCAAAGGAATTTCTTACTCATTTGTGTTACAGAGTCAGTTTACTTTCCTTTTGTCCCATGACACTTAGCCTAATGAAATGTAGAGAGTATCTATAGCCTGATGTGCAAGCCAGTTTCTAGGGAAATTGGAGGTGTGGGTTCAGATCCACATTTAAGTATGGCCAAAACCCACATCTCCCATTTCCTGGACTAGATGATAGTGAACATAAAAATACTTTTTTAGATCTTCATAGGAAATTAGGAATCACAATGCCTAACTTTTGGACATCAGTCCCTTATAACAGAATACCTAGCCTTGATTTAGATATACAAAATGTATGTGCCTCAAAATAGAATACACAAATTCAGCCTTGCTGAATTTAGAGCTACTTATGCTACAGGAAAGACTGAGAAAAGGTGGCTTCTTAGATCCCCTCCATCTTTGGACATAGGCCTTTTGTTTGGTCTTGCAAAATGGTGTGGTAGTGGTTAAAACATTTTACAACAGTCATAGAAACATGTCAACTTCACTATAGATTTGTGCTGGAGGTCACCATCAGTAAACCTAATTGTAAATAATTCCTGGTTATTAAGGTGAGAACTCATTAGCTATGAAAGTCAATGACCTTAAACACTGTGGCCTAATAGAGCTTCATGGCACATGCAGAGGCAGCACATGGTAGGCGAGTTTGTGCCCCCTCCCACATTCCTGAGCTATGGTTGCCCCAACCCCCGGCCCTGGTAGTGAGGATTAGGGTCCCTTGTTCCTGCTGGCTGCCTCACTCACCCTACAATGATTGTCAGTCACGGCCACCCACTGTACCCACAAGGCCTTGATCTTTATGTGGCACTGCCATGCTGCCCAGGAGTGCCCATGCTCCTGCATGGGCCTCTGTGCAAATGTCCCAGTATTGCTGGCATTGGGCAGCTGACAGCAGTGCCCAGAGCAATGTCATGGCAAGGGACCAGGAGCCACTCAGTTGAGGCTATGACCCACAGCACTTGCTGAGGCAGGACAAGCTTCTGGGGGTGAGCAGCAGGGAGCTGGGTCTGCCCCTGCTGCCAGATGCAGCAAGCAAGAAGCCCAAAGGAGTTATCAGGGATGTTCAGAGGGTGCAACAGGCTTTTCAGCAACCACCTGGCCCAACAGTGGCAGCCCAGCCCTGGACAAGGAGAGGCTCCCAGTGTGCAGGTCTGAGGCTAGGCTCAGACTGGTCCCCTAGTGGCTGGGCAGACCCAGCATTAAATTTAGTTTGAGGCCTGAGAAGTGAAGAAGCCCTGGAGGCTTGTGTTGCATCTCTGGGGTTAAGCATCATGCTGGGGGATGTTTGTGGCTGCCTGAGGCCTCTTCGTGTAGGACACAGGGCCCTCCACTGGGGTATTGATTTTTTTTTTTTTTTTTGTAATTGTGGGGTGGTGGTGTGCACATGTGTGTGTGGTATGAGTGTAGGCAGGGGGGTTGGGAAGGTGGAGGTACTGGTCTTGTTGTCTGGTTCAGGGTTGTGCATACTGAGCTGATAGTGGGAAGGTTGTGTGCTCACAACAAAGTCTAAGTGTGGACCCAGAGACTCAGTAAAGTCCAATGGATGTTGGCTGATTCCAATTCTCATGGCACAAGCACTCACTGTATCAATAGCTCAGGGCAACCCCACCCCCATCTCCCCTCCCACCATTGCAGGCACATCCTGCCTCCCAACCCCTGCCACCTAAGCTACCCCATCCTTGGTGTCTGCACTCTCTGCATCTGTGCACAGAACGTCAGCTCAAGGTGGCCAACATGGTACGTCCTAGACAGCTGGCTGGCCATCTTCTGAGTGCATGAAAGATGGCCAGCAGAATAGAATGATTGAGACAAACTTAAAATGTGAGACACCTGCTGTACACCCATATTCTAGCACATATCTGAAGTCACACATGAGCTTCCTCACTAGCATCCAACCTCTTGATGCCACACCCAAGGAGACATGACTGGATGTGAAAAATGAGCTTCAGACTATGCAACACCTGCAATGCTTGCTGCTTGAAGGCACATGTACAATGAAAGAACTTGCAAAGTACAATAAATGAGCACAAGCATATATAACAAAAAGGTTAAATGTGGTGCAAAATCACAAGCAGCAGCAGAAGAATGAAAGATGTGTGAATGAGGCACAGGTAAAATGAAGACGAGACACCTGGAGCACAGAGTCTGCTTGGATGATGGAAAGCAAGCTCTATGCTAACGAGTGTGGCAAGAGGAACCTGTGGCAGACGACCCATGGACATGCCTGGGATGTCCATACTACCATTTGTTGTCATATTATTGCTCTACTCTGATATTTTGTCCTACAGGAGTCAGAGGAAATTGCTTGCTTTCAAGTAAAATTGGTCTTCGCTCGTGTGGGAGCACCCTGCATCTAATTCTTGACATCCCATTCATGCTATAGATTGGTTAATTTCATCTATACAGAGAAAATTGGTAGTTTAAGAAGTATTAGAGAGCAAAAGGGCTGCAACAGCCCCCCAAAACTTGTTTCCTCCTCTAACTATTCTGTCACCTTACTTTCATGCCATTATCAAGAGTTCTGTTTATTTTGTGCTCTACAGCAATAACAGGCATGGTGGGCAGAGTATTTACCCTAAAGATTATCACTGGAATACATTTAATTAAAAATCCGTTTA
>NW_017729032.1:229605718-229609160 GCF_001723915.1 Gavialis gangeticus
GGTTAATTTCAGCTATACAGAGAAAATTGGTAGTTTAAGAAGTATTAGAGAGCAAAAGGGCTGCAACAGCCCCCCAAAACTTGTTTCCTCCTCTAACTATTCTGTCACCTTACTTTCATGCCATTATCAAGAGTTCTGTTTATTTTGTGCTCTACAGCAATAACAGGCATGGTGGGCAGAGTATTTACCCTAAAGATTATCACTGGAATACATTTAATTAAAAATCCGTTTACATGTGAAAGAGGGCAGGAAACAATTTAAAGAAAACAAACACTATTCAGATCCCAAGTACTAAAATAGGATCACATGTATAAAAATCTATAATTAACTAATATTACAAAGATTAAACTGGGTGCCAAGTAAGAGGTCCTTGACAATGTGTCTGGGTTTGTTGGGTTGTTGTTTTTTGAGGGGGGGGGGCTGTTCTTTTTTTTTTCTTAAAGTAGAAAAAAGGAAAACATTGCTTCAGGAGGCTGGACAGCTGAATGATCATGATTTTTCTTTGCTATTGGTGGTTGTTTTGGGTTGAAACAACTACCAACACAAAATTTAAGCTATGAATTGGCTGTGTTGAGGCTTGGGCTGGAAACTACATAAAGTCCACAGAACATCACAGAGTTTATACAAAAATAAACAAGCTCTGGTTTGATTGAAAACAAAGACCAAGAAGCAAGCACATTTTGATAAAAAGAATACTTTTTTTAAAAGACTTTTTAACTGAAATTAAGGGCAGATTTTTCTGGCTTGGACTTTAGCAACAAGAGGGGTCTCCCCCTCTTCCACTTACTACATCCTATCAATCTATGTCTATAACAGAATAATGTATAACAAGCTTACAATCTCCTGTTTCACAAGTTCATGAACTGCACTAATTAGCCTAAGAAAAGATCATGGTATTCCCTCAGTCTGATGGCAGGAAACTAGCTAACAGAGCTAGTACATATTCAAAATCTTTTAAGTAGCCAGCAAGCCCTAGAAGATTGTTGACTTCAAACTGGCAGATCAATACTACAGCTAATTGGGAATTTTTTTAGCAGAGATTTTATTTAAAACACCCACACAGGAAATGCGTGTTTTATTTCCCCCCCCCCCCCCCAGGTAAGATGCAACTTTCAACAAGGCTCTCAGAGTGTTTTTACATGCACTTGGGGGCGGGAAGGGGAGAATAGCACTTTAATTAGAGCAGCTCTAAGAGCCACTCTAGTTAGAGTGCTACAGCGTTTCATGCATCCGAGACCCTGCATTTCAATATTATCAGCAGGGGTGCTTTAAGTACAGCTTGTCAAATGAGTTTTAGTTAAAGTGCCTCAATTCCCCTTTTTTTTTTTTTTTTTTTTGAAGTGTGGGGACACCGATACACAAGATGTGGAGGCTGGCTGGAGTGTGCTAATTGCAGTGCATTGGAGCAATGTCCAGGCACGTCTACAGACACCTATAGATCCTGGATTGAATTAGTGGTCAAAACCAAAGTAAAACGGGGTTTCAGTGAATGCTACTTGGCTGCTATAGGATGGGAGGTCCCTTTCTTGCCCCTCTGACCTCAAGTTCTTCTTCAGCTGGAATTCTTGTTTTCTGATGAGTGCTCATGTGTAACAACTCATTCAAGAATTTGCACAGGCAGAACACTCTTCACTATTCCATATACCATCACATATCCAGTCAGAAGTTTTCCACAGCACGCAATTAATAAGCTGATTATTATTTCAAGCACCATCTGTGAAAGATCTGAGGCACTTTTTGGTGGTGCAAGTCAGTGGGTACATCTACACATGCAATTAATTCAAAAAAATAAGCTCTGGCACTTATTGTGCCAGAATTTATTACTCCTGGGTGCACCATTTGAATGTGTACCTGGGACTGCAGCACACCGAACTGAGGCAGAACAGCCCTGGCTAGCCTTGGGTCTAGGAGTCAACCTGGCAGCCCTTGCTCTGAAACATGTGTGCGCTCTAGCCAGCCATGTCAGTGACTACACATGCTGCTGTTCATAGAAACAAAAACAAACCAAAAACAAAACGACCAACTCTGCATCAGGGTAGTACTCCCCTATATTTATAAATACCACCCTGGTGCAGAGTTTGTTAGCTTACTCAAGCCTAATAGCCCTGAGCATGTAGACAAAAGACATTTACTGGAGAGCCAATTAGACAGCTCCATAGTAAATGTTGTGTGTAGACATGCTCTGAGAGTAAAAATTGTTTCAAGAGTTAAGAGAAGCAAATCTGCCAACTTTCCAGGAAATTGTGCTCTGTGTTGGCCTCAAATGGTTTATTTTATATATAAAACTCCTACCCAAATTTCCATTTCTAAACAGTCTGTGAGAAATGGGGGGGGGGAGAAGAGACCCTAAACCATCAGCACAATATCATAAAAAGTTTGTTGCTTGTGTCAGCTGCAGGGTGAAGTCTTATGACTTCAGGAGCAAGAGGCACAAAAACCTATAGATACTTTGATTTCACATTATTGCAGAAAATTCTGCAAACTCCAAATCTCCAATTTAAAAAAACAAAAAAAGGTTCTAACTTTTTTTCTATTTCCCAAGATGCAGCTATCAAGCTGTAAACATATGTCCTGCTGCACTCACTATTGAGTCAGTCTTGCCAAAAAAAGCCTAAAACTTAATAGCAATGGATGAGCAATTTCCCTGATGTACTCAATCTTGCTAAGGTATGAACATCAAAGTCTAAATGTTAACTTTAACAAAGAATTATGTTTACAGTGTTTTAATAAAGTAATTTAGTAAGAAAATGAAAATTAATGAACGCTACATTGTCAAAATAAAGTTAGAACAAAGCTAAAGTTCACAATTCAATAGCAAAACTAATTTACCAAAGTTATTAGTTTGTCTATTTTGTGGAAAAGCCAAGAGAAATATTCAATATTCTAGCAATTTCCCTCAGCTTCCTGTATCTCTCACCCCTAAAATAAATAGAAAATTCATCATAAAGTTAAAGAGGGAATGCAATGGGGAAATAGTCACAAGTGTTCCTTTCTTTTAATCTTTCAATTTACCAACATTTGGTTGTTAAAAGGAAAGGAATTGCTTCATGTTGTACGTGTTTTCAATATAATTGTACCTTTCAAAATGTCATGCTTGGTATTGTCAATTAAAATATAGGGGACAAAAGTTAAAACAAAAGGTCCATCTTATAGGCCAATTAATTTTTTGCAAAGATTGAAAAGGCTGATTGATGGCAACTGTTATGTGTAGATGAGCAATCAATGAGCTGCAGAACCTCCCAAAATGAAGTCAGCATTTGATTGTAAATAAACAATCTAGTAATTTGTGCCTCAGAAATATGATGAAAGTTGCATCTCTCCTCCAGCAACTGAACCCTCAGTTTTGTGTTTTATTTCAGGCTATTAAGGACCCCCTAGTTACAAACAGGGATAGAATCTGTAAGGCATATACAGTTTTGGACTTACAAGCTTAACCTGTGAG
>NW_017729032.1:229614160-229617427 GCF_001723915.1 Gavialis gangeticus
CACCTCTCCTCCAGCAACTGAACCCTCAGTTTTGTGTTTTATTTCAGGCTATTAAGGACCCCCTAGTTACAAACAGGGATAGAATCTGTAAGGCATATACAGTTTTGGACTTACAAGCTTAACCTGTGAGCAGACTGCAATGTATGTGCTTCCACAACTGGGGTTTCAATAAGCAAAGTTCCCATCTCAAATAACTTAGAAGAGGTGGAAAAGGAAAAAGTTAAAAACAGGGGACTCATTAAAAATGAGAGAGAGAAAAGAAAAAAGTTATAATTGAATATTAAACATCTCCCAAATAATATATAAAACTTTAATCAATGTCCAAATGAGTACCTTAAACAAGAGCAGATAAAGATACTGTGCAAATAGATGTCTTAGCAACTGTTTAAATGTTGACCAAAACCTATTTTTTTAAGTCACTGAACTTCATTATCCTTGGGCAAATATTGAACATAATGAAACTACAGTATGTCAATACATTTTGATACTAACAAAAAGGAAAAAGCTCAATAGAAATGAGAAGGAATTGGAGAAATCTCCCTGTATTTCATTTTAACTTGCTGATTAGGCAGTTAGAGACACATTACTTCACTCTACTAAAAAAATTCCCTCTGAATAATTTTTCACTGCAAAACTTTTTTCCATTGAATTGCCTGTGTGTTCCAAACTCTGACCTTGCCATCTCAAAATACATGTTGAAAAGTGAGTGATCTTGTTCCCAGAGCACTTCATCTTGTGCTAAAACTGTTGCAAATAGAAATGCACATTCATGTGGAAGACAGACTGAGACAACCAGTTAATTTCACATAGATCACCAAGTAGGCTATCAGACAGAAACACCACCACCATGTAGTCAAACGTCCTTCCCTGAAATTGAGATAAAAAACACATTATTAGTGCTCTGGTCATTTAGTAAGACAGAGCTGGATATGCAGACTTTATCTTCACTTCAGAAAGATTATATACATGTTTAGGATTTTTAGTTGCATTTTTTTTCTGCGAGTAGATCAAGCAGAAATTTTTGCACTGCTGGAGAAGGGATAATTTCTTTTCACAGCAGCAACAAGAACAACATGCCTGTTCTCTTGATCATAATCCAGATAAGTAGCCATCACATGGATTAGAACACACAGCATGGAACTACAAACATATTTTTAAAAAGAAAAATAGAATCTGTATTTTATATACTCTTTTCTCCTTGTTGTCCTTTGCCTTCCTACACAGAAGGTATTTCTTTAAAATTCAGTTAAATATTTTGTTCTTGCTTCGTATAGTAGCTATTTATCACAAAAGAACATCATGTTATTAAATAGTAGTAACATAATAATTTTACAACATCACTGTTTTACAACATTTTCATTGACAAGTGAATAGGATTAACTTGTCTCCTGAATGCAAAAAGTAATGGTATTTCTTTGTAAATTATCCTGCCTTTTTGTGGTTTTTTATTTTTATTTCTGCAAACTCTTATAATTTCCACATTTGATTGGTTCTAAAATTGCTTATTTTCATAAAGGGTGCTTTACCTTGCAAAGAAAAAGAAGGGAATATATGAACTTGGTTTTGGGAGGCGGGGTAAGAAGCAGCAGGAACAGTAACACCTCGATACATGGTACCACACCTATAATAAAAAATAATTTTATTCCATGGAAGAATAGAAATAATTTGAGTGGAGGATCTCTCTGCATTTGTTTTTTTGTTTGCCTTCCTTTTAGCTCAAGATTATTTGTTCAAAGTCCAGTTGCTGAAAGCTGCTTATTATGACTGCAACATGTACCAAACAACTACTTATTAAAAACCAGATAAAAGTTAATTAGATGAACCGCATTCTTCCATTTCAATTCCATTTCATATGTTCATAAAATGTATTAGACATGCTCTTTTAAGGTCATGTAATAATGTGTTTAAATATTACACTTGCCATCAAAACATGCCCCAGACATAACATTATGCAAGCACCTTACATGCACCTCTCAAACACTTGTACAAGCACCTAACACTTACACAGAATAACAAGGTTACACTTGTACACATGTTTGAGAGGTGCATGTAAGTGTGGGAGAAGGACTGTCAAAAACCATTTGTGAACAAAAAACAAAATAAAAGGTTTGAAGAGCCAAAAAAGGACTTGACACTTTCTTTTAGAAGTAAATCCTTGTAAAAGGTCCCATGTAGCTTTTCAAGTGAGAATGTGATTACTTCACGTAATAGGAGTGAATATTTAGAAAGGATATATAGAGAACATGTTACTGGTTTAATTTTACTATAGGTCCAGATTCTCATTTACACTATGGTCATTTCTCACTCCTCTGCCAATGTTCTTAAAATAAGCATAAAACTACATATACTCCCACTTTAAAGATGTTTTAGGCTCACTGGTTAGTGTAAAAGGAGCCTTCCTATAAATTGTTATTGTTATTTTGGGCTCCGTTCAATGGGCATTGTGTAAATAATTCTGTAGGAAAATTCAGTACCTACTCTAAAAAGTTTATGGGCCAATTTAGAACTGCAGTGTTTCTTCAGAAGTATTATATTTTCCAAGGCACTCTGTCATTGTTTGCCCAAGTTCATGGACTAAGGCAGGTTGGGAAATGTAAATAACATTTTAAATTGGAAAAATAAAAAAATTAAAAAAAAAATCCCACCTTTATTTTTTTTCAGTGTAGATCACAACTTTCAACAAGACATTATTTTCTCTTATCCCTCTAGATTTTCTCCCTTAGAACCAAGACATGGGGAGTTTTGAGAGGGAAAAACAAAAAAGAGTAGTAAAGTAGAAATATTTTGGTTAGTGAGGTGAGGTGAGAGACCAAGTTTTACATTCCCAAACTGGCTGATTCAGATTATGGATTAGAATTTACATCTACCACATCCCACAACTGCTTTTACTACTAGGCAATAGAGTCAGTGTGCCTCTCTCCCTCTCTCCTAGCAAGATCAAGTATAAATCAAACAAACATGTATTGGGCCAGAGACAGAAATCCGGTGAAAAAAAAATCTAAGTTTGAGTCCCATTTCCAATATATTTTTTTTTTATTCAAACAAGAGAACCAGTTGCAGCAGAAGCTATTGCTAGACCCACCAAGAATAGTTTGGCCACTGTGCTCACCACCTTTGGTATGTGTTGCAACCATCATGTTATTAGTTATTCTGGCCTCCCTCTCAGTTTGTTCATGTCTTTCAGCTATGTGTACAAGTGTTCACATGTGTCAAGCTGCCAGGACTTCTGGGTCCATCTGGCTGTGCAATAAGATTTCTGCTCCCCCC
>NW_017729032.1:229617549-229623794 GCF_001723915.1 Gavialis gangeticus
CCCCCCCCGCCCCGCCCCCCCCCCAGGCAATCTTGAAAAGTTTCTCAATACGAGAAAAATCTTCTTTCCCCTAAGTAGGACTATAACACAGGGTCTTCTCTGTTTCAACCCCTTGCCAAAACCTCATTGTTGATTTGAGGCACGGGGCAGCAGTGCAGAATAGTAGCAAGAAGTATTCCCCCGATATTTACCTCACTAGATAAGGTAAATATTGAATGGGAACATAAATATATGGGTGGATGAACAAGGACAGTTACACTTTCCTTCTAACACACACATTAATTTATTATTTTTATATAGAGAGAGGATCACCCTAACTAATGGATTTTCATATTCAGTAGACATTGTGATGAATTCTCCAATGAGTTAACTGTTCCATGCTTCTCCAAGTTACCACTTTTCAGGCTGAGGAAGATATGGAAGTATTGGTAATACTGGGGTCATTTTCATTCATTCAAAAGCTAATATTTCTGATGTAATCTATTATTAGAACTAGTATCTATGGGCAAGATAACACATTACAACCAGCTCATATTAATAACGCTTAAACATGAATGAATGTTCAAGCTAGCTAGCTAGTGTGAAATGAACTCTATGCCAGCATTTCACAATCTGTGGGTCGCGACCCTTTTTTTTTTGCAAGAATATATGAAACGGTTGTGAACAAACTTTAACAATGGATTATCCTGTAAAAAAGAGAATAATATGGGAAACTGTTGCTTTTCCCCTCAGAAGCTGTCAGAGTTTTTGCAAGGGGCTGTTTGGCCACCCCCCCATCCCAAATACTGGAGGTGCAAGGTACTGGGCTAAGAGAGAGGGGCACTGGGGTCAGGACTAGCCACTGATGTTTACAAATGGGTCCTGGTACAAAAGGTTGAGCACCACTGCTCTAGGCACCTTAAAATTAAGCCACTTGAGGCCAACATTATTTTTGAGCTGTACTAGACAGCTCAAGTCTGCTTAAATTTCTAGATGTTTCATGGAGATCAAACAAGAGATCTTCAGTCCTCCAGTATCTTAGGAGGCACTGCTTCCAAGAGAACTAGCTGTCCTCCTGGATGCTCATGCCCCAGGGTGACAGTATGGATGACTGGACAGCGGAGCAGCAATTGGTGAGTGAGGAAAGGGGGAAGTGGGTAATAATATATATTATTATGTTAGGACTATCATTACTTCAATACTCACTAAATCATAAAGAAATACATTATAAAACATGGAACAGTGACAACTGTTAAGGCACTTTGCTGGTATGTGGGAGAACCCTCAAGTACAGAAAAGGCTTTCCCAAACCTTCCCCCCTTCCTTTGAAAAAGGAGGAAAAAAAATAAAAAAGTGGAATGGGAAGCTTTTTTCCCCCCTTTTGTGGGTTTTGCTGTTCAGAGGATTATAGCTGACCAAAATTATACTATGCATAAACAATAGCAACTATTAATATAAAAAGTACATGAAACAATTTCAGCAGCAGAACACTAAGAACAGAAACAAAATGCATGGGGAAATACGCATCTAATATTTAGTGTAAAAAAAGCTCTCTCATAGTTCTCTGAAATATCATGAGATAATAATACCCTTCTTGGTGATTGTTTTCACACCAATTTCTGGGTATTACATGCACTCTTCTAATCCCAGTATCCAATCTTTCACCCTTATTTCTGATTTAACAGTGACTGCATTACTGCCGTATAAGAGCTACACTCTAGCTAGAAGAGCCTTTTTATATTATAGCCATTTGCCACCCCATGGAGAGAGCTTCATCACTGAAACAGGAATATGCATGTTTCTACACCCATTATGGGAGAGGAGGAAAAAAACCTAAAAACCCTGCAAAAACAGCTTTTTCAAATAGCTCTTCCACTCTTGAATTGTTCTGAAGAATGAAACATTTGTACCAGCCCTTGATTGTACCCAGTAGATTTGGGATCACCTGATCAATGGGTGATATCCAAGATGAGTGTTCTTGGATACTCTTAGGTCAATTTCTCTCTCAATCTGTAATTAGATATTCATGCATTCAGAGAACAGAGAGTAAAATTAATGTAACATCCCAATAAGGCCACTTCCCTAGAAAGTAAAAAACATAGGTTCTAAAACAGGCAGAGAGGGTAATTCATAGATAAGTATCCTAACTATTGAGCTATTGAGAGTAATGCTTTTCAGGAGACTGCCTGGACCAGATCAGTCCTCTCACTCCAGGAGAATTCACAGCTAAGGATATCAGGTGGTGCTATATTCACCATTTCAGGCTGCCCTTGAGCACCTAACTCCTGCCTCTCAATATAGTTAAGTCATGCCTCTTTTCAATGTTTCCTACTGCTTAATGTTGGTGGTCCTCTGCTCACCATTCTGTTCTTCATGAATCTTAGGGCCTTGTTACACATTCATTTTAAGTGGCTCCTGGAGCTCTTAACCCCTGGATTGTCCACACATTAATAACTTAAACTAGTTTTAAGCATACTGTAGGCAGCTTAGGAGTTACCACCCCAGTTACCCAGCTCATGTTCCATTAATGTGTGGCCAGTCCCCACAGATAAGACACCCAAGATGCAATTCTTCAACATCCCAGGATGCAGTGCTCCCCACCCTCCTGTTCTGTGTGGACAAAAAACTTTCTCCCCCCCCACCCAAGAACTCTACTTCCCGGGGCGGGGTGGGGGTTCTAGTACCAAACCAACTCTACCTCCCACCCCCCAGAGATATGACCTTCCTACCCCTAGATGTGCACTCCTGTGCAAACAACCTACAGAGCACATGTCAGCTAGCCAGTTTGAAACACATGGAAGTGGGGCATGGAAGGAAGAACAGGTTAAGTGGTCAAATCAGGTCCCCATGAGCTGGTGCTCCCTTTGCCAGGCAGCGGTAGTAGATTCCCTCAGAAGTGCCTTCCCTCATTGCTCCCAGCCTCTAGCCATACTGGAATACACAATCCCTTCCCCCCATCCCAATTTATTAAAGTGACGTCTTTAATTTATCCTTCAGTAACTGGACTTCCTTCATTTCACCACCTATCCCCCCACCCCCATTTCTTCTCACCTCCCACTTCATTACCCATCCCCATCCCATTAACTATCCTCCTCCAAGCTTCATGTTCCTGCCCTGCCCCCCCAGCTCATCTCTCATTCATACCCACCTAGAGTAGAAATAGAATATTATCTTGGCTTGCCACCTCTCGTGGCAACTCACAATTTATAGCTCCCAGTCTGAACCCTGCCCTCTAGTGGCAAGAGGCAGATCTGCAGATTGGGGACAGTCAGAGAAGGTCTTTAACCTTAAGCTCTTACTGCTCCAAGCTCAAGCCAGCACTAACATCTATAAATATTTGAACAGCTTGAAGTGCAACATGTGGCAAGGCCTAAAGTTTTCAGTTCTCCCTATGCATTTGATAGGTGACTGGGTGCCCAACTCTGGATTTAGAATAGTACTGGGAAATATGGGCCTAAATATAAGGTGCTGTAAAACATGTACATTAGTGTAATGTAATATGATGTGTTGTTGTTCTGTGCCTCTATTTTTGTGCTTAAAAAGCAAGTATTACTCACTAAAAAGGAAACCTCTATTCGGTTAACTTTGAAAAGCTCTTTGAGCTCCTTCATCTAAGATTTTTTTTTTTTTTTTTAAATATAATGGTTACTTTGTAGGAGGGTCCTTAGCAGATAAACAGAGTTCAAAAGTGGATGCTTGTCTCTTCACATGCAAAGCAGCACTGAGAGAAAATATGCCAAGCAGTGTCAAATGAATATTTTCTCCTTTGATATTTTCAGTAGCAGAAGACTGGCTGAGTCCTCCTTAGCACCAGGTAACTTCAAGGTATTATTTAACATTCCTTAAATATAAAGCACCATGAAAGAATAGAGTAAAGATGGAAGTTAGGAGTTAAATAAGAAAAACTGATTATTTTCAATATACTTGTTTTGCCTCACAGAGACAGCTTATACTTTGTGGCTGTTTCAGGAAATTAATTCAATACAGTGTAATAAGTTAAGCAATAAGTAATGCAGAATCCAACATTTTATTTATATCATATGGTTTAATATATAATATGATCTAAAATTGGTTATTAATCTTGGTTATACAAATTACTGGTAAAAGCATAGCAAAAAAGAATGGATAGAAGAGAGGGGTCTAAGTAGCCTTAGCAAAGGAAAAAGCTAGAGAAGATTAATATGTTGAAAAATAGTAGGGGGAAAAAAAAGTGTATTTACTTTTTTTTCCTTATTATTTGCTCATCACTTTAATAGAGGCTGTTTGTCATAGTGAAAAACCATCATAAAACTGTTTGGAAAAGGTGGGGTTTTTTTTTAAATGAAATGTAAAATTAATGAGGCATGTACTAATGGCAATAAGCCTCTTCAGGATATGTATTAGTAGGCTGTTGGTGCATTCCTTGGGTGGTTGAAGACAGTTAGCCTTCAGCTTATATCTCATTCAAGGCATGCAACCAACAACCAGAGCACACCCTATCATGGCTTATTGAGATCGCATACATGCTCCACCCCCCCGTGGTTCCCCAGGAGGATTCATTGCCTGCTAGATCTCCACTCCTCCTTCTGTAGGCCATTAACTCCAAGCAGCATGTTCTTGTTTGTATTGCATTCCATCTTAATTGCATCAGTCTCAAGATGAACAGAAACAACTTCTTCCTGCTGAGGCTTAACTGAATAAAAATTAACTACTTGGAATTCCTGCTAGAATTCTGCCCCTAATTGCCTGCTATCACCTGGGAACTCTCAATGTCACCATTTAGAAGGTCCTAGGAATTCATTCTTTAATTTGCTCCCATCAGGGTAATCTGAACCTCCCATTGTAAATAACTTATATAAAGACCAATAAAACCAGTTGGTGATGGTCTATTAGCTTTACTGGATTTGGAATGAGCCAGAGGGGTAGGGCTTGGCTTAGCTTCAAATGGACAACTGGAGAAGGGCCAAGTCTTTAGTGTGATTAGAGCACTATGCTGAGAAACCGGAGATGCAGGTTCAAACCTCCTTTCGCTCCTAGGTGAAATTTCTCTATAATCTGAGCCACTCAGCTACTGGTGGTAGATATAGGAGGGTGCTCTCTTCCTTCCTACCCTGGGAGCATAAACATGTATATCACTGCACCTACCTAGACAATGTATCACTTAGTGAACATGCTCCAAAGAATGGTGTATGCCAACAAATTCAAACTACACAGATAATAGAATTGCAAACTGTGAGCAAGTCCTGGAGCCCTTTAATTTGATCCCAGCAACAGTCTCTCTCTAGGATCAGAAACACAAACTATAATATCCTGGGTTCTTCTGCTTCCCAGGGCCCAGACAAAAAGCAAACAACCAACATGAACATACTTATAGCATGTTCCCAGCAACACAAGCTTCAAATCCCCAAATTAATCTACATCACAGGGCACAGAGATGCTAACACAAAACAATTCCAAAAAATAAAGAATCCCAACCAAGGTTAGTGCTCACCCATAGGAATTCTCCCTCTCCATGCACACATTCTTCCTACCAAATCCTCATCCCCACTTCCTCTTCCTGGTCAACCAATCAACTTTCCCTCATTACAGATTAACTGAGCCAGAGGCTGCAGGTGGCCTGTTACCACCTGGCTAATTGCTCCAGGCTGCCTGTCTGCAGCCTGTTACATATGTGTTTGGAAAACTACCATTTAGGCACCTAAAGTGTAATAGTATTCCACCCCTACGCTTTAAAGGAGTCATGGGCCCTAGAGAAACACATTAGTCTTTTTTTTTTTATTTATTTTGTGAAAATGAAAGCTGGAGAAAATTATTTTAATATTCTTGTGACAGCTATTTAACAATTGTTACAGCCGAACAAGTGAAAACTGTGGACTTAAAGAAACTAGAGGACCACACTAGAGTAGAAAGAGCTTGTTTTGAAAATCTATGAGATTCCAATGCAGGGCATACTGAAAAGAGTTTTCTGGGTCAAACAAGAGCAGCATAAATGTATCATAAAAATCAGACATATTTACATGTGTATGTTACTGCAAAGCTGACTAATTAGCTCTGCAATAAAGCATGACTGGGCACATCTACATGAGACACTATGTCACCATAGCAATAAGCTACTGTGCCATAGCTAATTGCTACCATGATGTAGTATCTCTGGGCATGGATGGTGATGGTGCAGTACCTGTGCAGTACCTTGTTGCTACTGTATAGTACCATCTAAAAATAATTGTGTGGTGGCAGGACTATGCAGTAAAGCACAGTAACAGCTTCACAGTCTGGTGAATGTCTAT
>NW_017729032.1:229628794-229631336 GCF_001723915.1 Gavialis gangeticus
TGGGCACGGATGGTGATGGTGCAGTACCTGTGCAGTACCTTGTTGCTACTGTATAGTACCATCTAAAAATAATTGTGTGGTGGCAGGACTATGCAGTAAAGCACAGTAACAGCTGCACAGTCTGGTGAATGTCTATACTGTCTACATGAGTGCTGGTATTAAAATGAAGTAGATAAATTGACTGCACCGTAAGATAGTTCTATTGGAGACAATACTATCTTACAGTGGAATAATTAACTCCACCAAAATGCTTGTGTAGATGATGACCAGAGCTGGCTGGGGCATGAGGTTGCAAAAGTGTGAGGGCTGTCTGCAGCCCAGCCCCACACTTTGGTGCCTTTGTGCCCCAGCCAGCCCCTCTAACACTCAACCGCAGCACTTGTAGCCTGAGGATGACCTCCCAACCCCCCTGCAAGTCTGGGGCGGCTCCACCCTGTCTCTGCCCTGGGTGCATGTAAAGATACTTTACTTGGAAGCAGCTGACTCAGGCACAAACTGTACCACAGTTTATCCCTGCAAATTAATTGAACATGTAGATGCACCCAGTGAGATTAAAAGTTGGCAAGCCCAAACCAATCATGTGTTATTATCTGTGCAACCATTATTAATGTGCTATCTATTGTAATAGTTAACACTCCCAATAACTTCCACATTCATGCCTAAGAACACCCTTGTATGCACACAATTTGTCACAATAACAACAAATACCAAACACAGACTGAATGATGCAAGAAGAATCTTTTCCTGAAAGGTCAAATGAGAAGGTAAAGGCTGATTAATCCTTTATGTTAGACTTCTAAAATCAATGGACTTGAGCAGCTGGGGCAGGGGGGGATAGTTATATAATGTGACAGATCAACCTGCAAAGATTTACAAAATCACAATTACTAGTGACAATTCATTCAAATGGTGAGTCCACACATTCATTTATCTGTAAGCTACTTATACTCCTAAAGTCTAACACTAGTTGGGAAAAAATCCAGAAAAATCAAATTAAGTTTTAAAAAATCCATGAATTTTCCCCCTACTCTCTTTACTAGTTAGGTTTAATGTATGTAGATACTTCCAAATCTAGTTATATTTTACATTATTTGTATAGGACACAATTTTTACAAGTTAGTAATTAAGTTGTAACTGTTGCAACACAAGGAGCCATTTTTCATGTAACACTTGCTATATGTTAAATGTGTTTAAAACAAGAGTGATCACACATCAATGCAGTAAAACAGGTGGTAAGTGTGTTTGCATTGTAGCAAAGTTATAACTTTTTCCATGAGGGCTAACTCCAGATCGCATTAAGTAACACATGTTCAGCTATCATTGGTCTGCTCCATGGTAATAATATGAGAAATGTGTTGTCTTCTGGAATTCCAGGATGCAATGCTCCAGGCATCCATACTTCTGCTATTCTAGTGAGTCAAAGGCCAGTCTAGCCACCAACCCAAACTCTACTGCCCAGGAAGGTAGAACCAGTCCACATTCGGACAGTACCAGCCTGAAGTTGACATCTCCACTCAGCTCTAGTGGGTGGTACAACAACCTGCATGGCACTACCTCAAACAACCCATTGACACCCTGAGGTTCACTGATATCTGCAACTTTTGCTCAAATGGTACAACATGAAGCTAGCAATCAGCTAGCTTCACAAATCAAGATGGATCGTAGATTCATCGATTCATAGATTGTTAGGGGCTGGAAGGGACCTCACAAGATCATTGGGTCCACCCCCCCTGCACTAGGCAGGAAAGACAACTGGGGTCAGGTGACCCCAGAAAGGTGACTGTCCACTCTCCTCTTGAAGATTTCCAGGGTAGGTAATTGCACCACCTCTGGGGCGAGTTTATTCCACAGTCTAGACACCCTGACTGTGAAGAAGTTTTTCCTAGAGTTGAGCCTGAAGTGGTCTTCTAGGAGTTTGTGGCCATTATTCCTAGTTTTCCCCAAGGATGCCTTGGTGAACAGTTGTTCACTGAGCTCTTGATGTACTCCCCTGTTGTAGCAGTAAGATGCTACCAAGTCCCCTCTTAGCCTTTTCTCTTTTAGGCTGAAGAGGTCCAAGCACCCAGCTGCTCTTCATATGGTCTGCCTTGCAAGTCTCTGATCATATGGGAGGCTCTTCTCTGGATTCTCTCAAGTTTTTCCATGTCCTTGTTGAAGTGGGGCACCCAGAACTGGACCATAGTTTCATAGTTTCATAGTAGCTAGGGTCAGGAGGGACCTGGACAGATCATCTAGACCCCCTGCCACAGGCAGAAATGAATGCTGGGTTCACAAGACCCCAGACAGGTGATCATCCAACCTCCTCTTGACCAGAGAATACCTTCCTCATATCTCAGCAGCCAGGCCTTGAACTAGAGTCATTGTGAACCTCATCACAACCTGAGGCAGGGAGAGAACCATTGCCATCACCATTAAGGGAAAGAAAGGTCAGCAGCAACACCAGGCAGTCTGTAAGCATATCACAGCCTAGAAGGTGGCTCAAGAGCACCAGTGGGACTGGCAACAGGTCTGAATTAAAATCAAGCCTATGAAGGAGCAAAAC
>NW_017729032.1:229636336-229643241 GCF_001723915.1 Gavialis gangeticus
CGCCAGTGGGACTGGCAACAGGTCTGAATTAAAATCAAGCCTATGAAGGAGCAAAACATTTTGGGGAGGGACACCAACAAGATCTTGTGCAAGGACTATGTTTCTCTTTCATGTGGAGATGTCCTGGATTCTTGAGGAGGGCCATGCTATTACTCCCCACCATACCATGTACTACATAATCATGGGTCCAGTATGTTGGCTTAGAAATGGTTCTTAATAGTGTTTTTTGGGAATTGGCTTATAGGTATATATAGATATATGCAATATAAGGGTTCAATATGGGCAGCAGGGGTTAATTGATTTGTAAGAGCCTGGGGTTCAAACACAGAGTTCCATATACCTTTGGAAGCAGACAGGCTGTCTAGTATAACAAGGTCAATGGATAGACACAGCCTGAGAATTGAGGGTGGCATGCCATAGCATGAGATCATAGCCTTCAAGGCAGACAGGTTGTCTATCACAACAAGGACACAAAGCCTGAGAACTGAGGAAGTATGTGCCATACTGCCCATAACACAAGATAAGTGACACCAGCTACAAGGTCCCAGAGCAGTGGAGAGGCCTGGGTCCCAGTTTTGGAGGAACAGACCAAATTAGGAAAAGGGCCAGAGGGCTATGTGGATGTGTGACCACACAGAGGAACCAACCAGATGTAGTCATCAGGAGTCATCAAGAGGGAAAGAGAATACAAAAGCAGAGACTTGAGAGTAACAAGGATCCTTCCCTGTCCCTCCTTCTCTTCCTTCCTATCCCTCCTTCTCTTCATTTCTGTCCCAGTCCCCACACCCAGGTTCCTCCTGCTCCCTGAAAGGGGTCCCCATCCCCATCCCTGTCCCCTGGGAAGGGTCCCCAAGGCCACCATGGACTGATGGCATACCAGCAACCCGTTTCATGCACCCTACAGGAGGGGGGTTGTGAGCCTCGGCATCCCACCACCAGAATACTGACATGCCATGCTGACATGCTGACACCTAAGAGACAGCCTCAGAGTGGAGTCTGCATCCTGACCATATGTACTTTGACTCTGATGACAGCCCTAGGATTTAGTACATATATAGAATTGCTTGATTGTTTGTATTGCTTTTTTCTGTTATGACTGTGTATCAATAAATTTGCCTATTATCAAGTGGAAAGGTTCTCCTGCCCTAACAAGGTATCTGGATCCTAAACCCTAAATCCAAAGCCAAGACAGTGCAGCATGATAATGATGAGAACAAAAACATCAATGGAGTCACCTCTCTGCCATTTGCTACCAAAATGGCCATGAAGGAGCATGAGGATGCCTGCTTCTTGGACTTATTCCCCAGCCAGCCCCAGCCCCAGCCCCAGCCCCAGCCCCTGCCCGCACAAGATGGGGAAAGCTTGGATGAGACCCTCATAGAACAGAATAAAATTGGCAATGCTGCACAGGCCACTGGTAATTTTTAGCAACTCCGAGGGAAATGTTGACTAGCGGTGTGTTCAGGGTTCTGGAGCTATGGGATTGGCTCATGGCTCAGGAGTGATTCAGTGCTCTGGAGTGTCTCATGGCTTGGGGATGCTTCTGGGCTCTGGAAGTGGCAAATGTTTTGGGGAAGTGGCTAGATATGAGATGGCAATAGCTGCAGATTGCCCCCCATCCTTGCAATTTACTGAGGGAGTGGGGGGTGGCATTGCATATGGGACAATGAAGAGGAGATGACAGTTGGTGGCCATGTTAGGAGCATGGTAATTGTGCATGGGTCAATGGCCCAGTTATAGCTTGATGGGTCAGTTACAATGCATTGCCTGGAAACAGCAATGACAGTTGTGCATGAATTGTGTGATGCCATACTTGAGGAACTAGATCGTCAGTTCATCCATGTTTGGTGGTCAAGCCAGGAACATATTCAGGAACTCTGTTTTCCTGGAGAAGATGGAACAGGGTAGTTTCACCCCAGGTGCTCCCAATATGGATTTGGGTGGGGTGCCCTTACTTTCCTTAATCATCATGTACCCAGTGTACCTACTCCTTCCCTGGATCATGAAGCTGCACACTGCCTGTGCCTGGCTGTGCAGCTGCTGAATGGTAGTGATATGCACCTTTGAGTGCATAAAGGCCCACTGGAAGTTCCTGGTGGTCTGACTTGAACTCAAGCTGATGAACCTACCCAGCTTTATGACAACTGTGAGGTGGCAGATAAGTCTTCCAGGAAGATTTAAGGTAGATCTGGACATACCCACATTGGAGACTTTGGATGCCAGGCTGCTCTGATTAGGGAGGCCTTGGATGACTATTTTCTGGGACAATCTTCTACTGAAAAGGAAAGCATGCTTGGTGGGGACCTGTAAGTGATTGTGAACTCTCCATTCTCCCCAATTCTTTTTCAGCGTCCTGCTATCCACTTCTCTAACGCATGTCAGTAAACATCTTTCACACTAAGTGTTGGGCTTGACACTCCCGACAGGACCCAATGTACTAGATATGCTGGAGGGTTGGGCTAGGATTCAGAGTGACCTACACAAATTGGAGGATTGGGCCAAAAGAAATCTCATGTGGCTCAACAAGAAAAACTTCAGAGTCCTGCACTTAGGACAGAACTATCTCATGCATCAGTACAGGCTGGGGGCTGACTGGTTGTGTAGCAGCTCTGCAGAAAAGGACCTGGGGGTTACAGTGAACAATAAGGTGAATATGTTCCAACAGTGTGCCCTTGTTGCAAAGAAGGCTAACAGCATACTAGACTACACTGGTAGAAGTGTTGCCGGCAGGTCAAGGGAAGTGATTATTCCCCTCTATTCAGCACTGGTGAGACCACATATGGAGTACTCTGTTCAGTTTTGGGCACCTCACTACAGAAAGGATGTGGACAAATTGGAGAGGGTCCAGCAGATCGCAATAAAAATGGTGAGTGGGCTTGGGACATGACTTATGAGGAAAGCATGAGGGAACTGGGATTCTTTAGTTTAAAGAAGAGGAGACTGATAGGGGATTTAATAGCAGCCTTCAACTACCTGAAGGGGGCCAGAAGAGAGTGGAGTTAGACTGTTTTTAGTGGTGGCAGATGACAAAACAAAGAGCAACAGTCTCAAGTTGCAGCAAGGGAAGCTTAGGTTGGATATTAGGAAGGCTTTTCTTATTAGAAGGGTAGTAAAACATGAACAGGTTACCCAGAGAGGTGGTAGAGTCTCCATCCTTGGAGGTTTTTAAGACCTGGCCGGACAAAGCTTTGGCTGGGATGATTTAGTTTCCATGAGCAGGGGGTTGAAATAGTCAAAATAGTCTGAAATAGTTGAAATAGTCCTGAGGTCTCTTCCAACCCTAATTGCCTATGATTCTATGATCCTTGGGTGACCTGTAGCATGGAAGCATGCCCCCTCAATATGAACTGGATGGATTCAAGGAGTGTGATACCTGATAGGTATCTCCATTGGTGGGTCTGCACTGCTGGAGAGCTTTGTGAGGGCAAACAGTACCTGGGTCTATCCTCCCATTTCATCATCAATAAGGACTGGAGTTACCCATCACCCAGGGAAGGGCAGGGAAAGGCTGCCCTTGCCAGGGTGTTTGGGGGCATGCTGTTCAAGCCTCCACTTCTTGCTTAGTGTCCAGCTATGCCAGGGGGTGCAAGGATCCAGCCTGCCAGGGTAGATGGAGTATGGGGAGATGTACCAGTGACTTGCCAGACAAGCCTCCCTTCACTGCCACTGACCATCTGGTGGCAGTTGCTGGCCCGGGAAGAGTGATGGAGGATGGGTGGAAGGTGTCCAGTCTCCCTGGTAGCATGTACTGGCATGAGGCTTGTGCCATTGCCTCTGGTCAGGCTGGTGAGGGTAGGTGGATACAGGTGTCTGCTGCCTCCCTGTGGTAGCTACCTCTTTGCAGGAAGGACCTGTATGATTCCACAGTGGACTGGAGGGCCCAGCATCGGTATGGAGGGCCCATTCCTGGGCCCATTCCTAAGCCTTTCACTCTGCATCAGATCCAGGAAATGATGGATCACAAAAGTCTGTTGAAGAATTATCAGAAACTCTCAAGGGTGGCAGCTTAGCATTCAGATGACCCAGCAAGGTCTTCACATTTCAGCAGATGTCAAAATTGTTGCAAACTTCTAAGATAATATATGGGGAAATGCAGCTTATCTTGCTCAGATCTACATTTTCACAGGCTAGAAAGATAAGAGTAGAACTCATCATGGTAAGAACTCTCTCAGCCACCTGCCCTCAGCTATCTGTTGTAAAATAACTCAAATTATTTAGGGTTAAGAAATAAAAAAATGCCAGCTGGGACAGTCAGTCAAGAAGGGATTAGGGATCCTAACAGGTATTCACAAAATGCTTTGTTTCCTTTATATTTGTATTGTTTCTCTGAAAAGTGTTAAAAATGGATGGTGGGGGAGGGGGGAAGAGGGGGTTGCAACCCATGAAAGGGGATGAGGCACGTCCCACTTCCCAAAGTTGTTGGGGCCAACTAATATGTATTCAAAAATACCTCTAATATGTATTCAAATCAGTCTTCAGTTACTTTCATTAAACTATATGAATCTTAAATAGAAATGATCCAGATACACTTTTTGCCTTCTCTGTTTATGGCCTACTCTCCAACACCTTTGCCTGTATTTATAATTATGACAGGATAATAGAGTACAGATAATTCCCTCTTCTTCAATGCATCATGAACTACTGTCCTGTCACAACTTACAGTGCTTGTCTACTGGCTTATCATGATCAGTTAGTTAGTCCTTTACTTTCTATCTTCAATTTTCTATGGCTCGAACAGCTTCTAAATGATAACATTTGAACTAACCTCATGGTTTGAGGAGGCTTCAGTGGCCTCAGAGGAAATACTCTGAATTTTTGAGACCTGGTTAGACACTTGACTAGAATGGTTTAATCAGTGTTGACTGCTTTGAGCAGAGGGCCAGAGACTCAATTCTTAGATAAATACTCTACTTGTACAGTTGCTAAGTAATTATAGCCACTTTGGAATATTATGTAAATTTCCTGTTGGAAAGCTGGGCATATAGTGTAAATGAAACAAGGAAACAGCAAGGATTTGTCTAAACAAGCCTAAAACAAGTGAGAGATGCAATGCACCTTCAAAGAAATGCAGTTATTTAGCAAAGAAATGCCTTTATACCTATATAGACAGGAACTTTGCAGCCTTTTTTACATTTGGCTAATGTAAATGAGATAGAACACATAATAATTTTGTATAATGAATATAATCTAGGCATTTGACCTTACAACATCTAGGAAGAGTAACATTTTGCCAGCTGGGGATTACTATTATTGCTAGTTATTTCTGATTAATTCTCTGCATGGCCACTTTTTCTAATGTACAAGTGCCTTACTCTGTATTATTTTAATCCATTTTCAAAGTGAATTAAGATCATTTGAACTAAAGTATACTTTTATTTCAGCATAAGAAAAGCCACACAGAGTGTTAATTATTACCATTTATTCTACTTCAATTTCACACTATAGATTAACTTGAATAAACCTCTATGTGAAGACAAAGCCTTAGAGTTTACTGAACTAAAACTGTGATATAATGACAATACTTCTTTAAATTCAGGGTTTGATTCTCAATTTTATTTCCACAACAAATAAAAACAGAGTGAGACCAATAATTAGAAACTAAATCAATTAAGGAAAATATTAACTTAGCTTAGATGAAAATCTGCTTTTCCATGGACTTGCCAGGTCACACTGTCTGTCCTTCCTTTAATGTATACTTTTTACTTTCTTTATTCATCCTGTTTCCACTAAAGTATAAAAATCAACATTTCTCCAACTCCTTTAAAATATAGGCTGTATAATAACAGGAAGGTTTTTTTCTTCCTTCTTTTTGTTTAATTTAAAAATATACAACAAATTAAACTCTCAAATGCTGGTCTGACCTCCAGAAGTCATTATTAGTAAAAATATGGCATTGGCATCTTACTGTTAGCATTCTTTAAGCACTAGGACTATCATTATACACTCTTTTAAAGGGAATGCAGAGGTGATCTTGAAGCTGTTAAGAAATTCATCCTTCTTCCTCATTCTTCTCATTTGGTTTGGTTACTTGGTAAAACATTAAAGACATGAAGCTTAATGTTAGGAAGTGATAGTACTGGGAACTCTGTCATAGTTCAGATTGTGCTATAGAGTTCAGCTGAAGAGGATGTGACAATTCTAATTCTGTAACAATCTTAGTATAATGGCCCAAACCTTAGAATTTAGAATATACGTTTGGATACAATTAAAACTTTAGTGAGTGATTTGGTGAAGAGGAATTACTAAAATAAGAATAAAAAATGTAACTTTGTGTCTAGAATATTTTTGAGAATTTTCTTCTCCCATCTCACAGCATTAATGCTTTTGTATTTACCTTAGCTAGGGATAGAAATTACACTTAAACCAGTATAAGTTATTGGAAACTGATTCAAATCTGTAACACAAAAGAAGTTCAGTGCACTTAAATCTCTTTCAAAATGGCTGAAACTGGTTTAAGATAAACCTGGATGGATGTAGTATCAGATGTAACTGATTTAGGTTAAATTGGCTTGTTGAAATTCTGTCCCAGATCCCCTCCAGATTCGAATGAATTCACAGTCTCCCAGAATCCCAGGATGCTTTGGACCTCCCCTGCAAATCACACCCTCAGTGTTGGTGAGCTAGTCTTGGCCCAAGCTGTCTGCTTCTGCTCAGCAGGGAGGCATGCTCTAGAGCCCCCAGGATCAAAATAATTGGTTCAATGTACATAGCTTAGACCAGAGGTAGGCAAAATTCTATTAGGCCCATGGGGCACCTAAAAATTTTAGAAAATTAGCATTTATCTGCTTCTGGCTGCCTATGAAAGCTAACAGTAGCAAAGGGACAGTAGGACCCATGGAAAGCCAGCAGAAATCAGGAGAAAAGCCAACCCATAAAATAACAGATTTAACAATGAAAAATATATC
>NW_017729032.1:229648241-229651458 GCF_001723915.1 Gavialis gangeticus
GCACCACATGGCCCCTGGCTGCATCTCTGGACCACTTGTGCACTGGCCCACCAGTACCCTGGGGCCAGGAGTGGGAGGGAGGGAGGAAGGGTGTGCATGTGTGTGCGCATGGTGGGAGAAACACATAGTGTATGTGGTGTGTAGTGGGGGAAGAACGCTGTGTGTATGTGTATGTGTGTGTGTGTGTGTGTGTAGTGGGGGCAGCACGATGTATGTGTGTGCAATGAGGGACAGAGAGGGAGAGTGTGTGTGTGTGTTAGTAGGGTGAGTCCCACAGGCACCACCTCACCATACACATTGCACCCACACACCCCTTACACTGACATACATGCTGACCCCCACACTCCCACCCCCTCACACACCTCAGCCATGCTACTCCATACACACTTCCCCCACAAACCCCATACCCACCCACACCCCACTTATACACACATATCCACATACTTCCTCACGCCACACCCCACATATCTATCCATCCCCACAATCCCCACATGCCCCCACACCCTCCCCCACATACCCACACATTCACAGCTCTCCACAAACCTTTACTCACCCCCCATGTCCTCCACATCCCCACAGTTTACAAGACTAAGACTTCATTTTAAGTTACTGTGTGAGCACCTCTATGTATACTACACAAGCACGTGCAAATCAGGACAAAAATGTTCTTTGAAATCAAATCAATGAACATTGTAGATGCTTGTTTTTTAGAGTATAATTTTATGGCAAACCTCCTTGCTGAAAGGAGTTTTTGCAGGGGCAAAGGGAGGGGCTACTGGTGGCAAAGGTCAGGGGTTAGGGGCAGGACTTCTGGTCCCAAGATAGCAACCAGGGGACAGGGACCTGTCAAGGGGAGGGGCTACCCATGTGGCCCATGACAGCTTGCCAAAACTCGGTAAGTGGTCCTCTGCCCAAAATAATTGCCCACCCCTGCTGCAGAGGGTTGGAGGATGACAACCCCTGGTTTAAACTAATCTATAAAGATTGAATTGATTCATGCTTGGGCAGATTCACTATCTGTACTTAGCCCTTATATTGCCTGAGATTCTATTTATTTTTTGATCCAAAAATATCAGTCAGGCATTTGGAGTGTTTATCTGCAGCATATTTTATTGCATTTTAGCAATAAGGGAAAATATGTACATTCAGTTGAACACAAAGAGTAATTATTTCACCAATTATGCTTATGGGTGGGAGCTAGTATTACGGTAATGTTGTAGCCACGGTGGTACAGAAATTAAGTGAGAAGCAACGATTTCTTAGAGATATTTTTACTGGACCAAGTGAATAGTTTGGATAGAATTAGATAAGCTTTTGAATGCCAGGTGTTTTTCTTCAGATCTGAAAATTAAAAGTCAGCACAGCATAGTAAAAAACAGTTGGAAGAAGGGGGAAAGAAATTCCCCAGTAGGGCTGTGCGAAACAGCACCATTCCATTTCAACTTCAGTTTCAATGTTTCAATGGGACAGTGTTTTTGTTTCAAGTTTCATTTCGTTTTGAAACCTCTGTTCCATTTCATTTTGTAGAAACTGTTCTGCTGTTTTGACGCTGTTTCAACGTTTTGCCCATAGGTTAGAATGGGGAAATACAAAACTTCCTATAACTTTGTCATTTTTTGCCTGATTCAGATGAAACTTACAGCTGTGGTAGCCCCTCCTGAGTCCATTAAGCCTACCAACCTGCAAGGAGATAAATGCAGGGGTTTCTGGGAAACTGTAACTCAAATTCTTGAAAGCAAAAATCAACATGCTGTGCCTTAACACATGTCACTTGTGTTTGTTAAGGCACAGCAGGGTGAAAACTGCAGGGGTGGTAGCCCCTGCTGAGGCCACAAGGCCTGCCAAGTTTCAAGGAAATAGGTGCAGGGGTTTCTGGGAAACTGTACCTCAGGTTGCTGACAAGCAAAACTCCTGACATGGGTGGCACTGTGTGTGTGTTAAGACATGCTCTCACTAGCGCTGTGGCCTCTACTCAACATGGTAGTGTTCCCCAATGAGGTCTCCTCCTCCCCTACAGCCTGAATATGGTCTGCCACTTTAAATGACAACAGGTAATAACTTAATAAGCAGCACAGTAGCACCAGCAGCATCTCAGGCAGCCAAACTGTCACAGAGCCTTTTTTTTCTTTTACTGCAGGAGATTTTTCTCCAGCAGCTACAAGAGAACTCTCCCTGCCAGCCCTAGCCCTGGGGTTTGTATGTGCCTAGGGTCCTGCATCCTTCCAGTCAGGTGCTAGGGGCCTGAGGATATGGCACTGGCAGACAAGTTCCTTTCCTTTGGGTCAATCCAATTTTGTATGTTTTAGCAGACTAACTGAATAGTTAGTTACAGAAATATATCTTAACAAGCTTTCAGGTTGAAAACCCTTTGTTGGGCTGAGGAAACACCTGCAGTTAGTCTCTGTGTGTGCTGTTCCTGTATGGAAGGAATAGTAAAGCAGCCAGAGGCTGGCATGCAATGCAGACAACAAAGCCTGTCGGTGAAAATGGAAATGGAGGTGTCAGGGAGTGAGGGACATGCTGAGGTGAGGGGAGAAGGGGATGTAGCAGCTCAGGTAAAAGTACAGAGGTACCTGGGGAGTCAGATGTTCGGAAGGTTGTAGTTTGTCATAAATCCAATGTCTATATTGAGTCCATGAGTTTCTGTATCTAGGGGGCTGATGAAGTGAAGTTCATAGGCCCAGCTCTAAAAACCGGATAGCAAAAACAAACACTAACCCAACCTTGCTAACCTAACCTTATCACCAGAAGCCAACTTCCTACAGCTCAAAACATAAAACCTGCCAACAATCTCCAGGACCCCCACAAACTGCACACCACACTCTAAGACAAGAATACCCAACTAACTGTGGGGGCACATTCCTCATAAAAAAAAACATTCTGTCTCCAGTTGCTCAGGCCCGATCCTGAGAAGGACCAATCAATTAATATAATAATAAAATAAAAGGGTCTAGAAGAAAGCAAAAGGTATTCTGGAATCCCACTTGCTAGGTCAGGCTAGCAAGTAGGAAATCATTCAAATCAATGCAAGGTCTCCTGTAAAAACACAGAGGAAAGACTCCCCATGACTCCCTGGAGGAAAAGGGGGAAGCACAGCATGGCCAAGGCCTTTGCTAGTGACTCATCCATGCCTCTCTCCTGGGGTGGGTTTGTTGGCCAGGCAATGAAGCCTTGCAGGCGCAGATTCAGAAACCCTTAGAAGCCCATGCTGGGGCTC
>NW_017729032.1:229656458-229657081 GCF_001723915.1 Gavialis gangeticus
GGAAAAGGGGTAAGCACAGCATGGCCAAGGCCTTTGCTAGTGACTCATCCATGCCTCTCTCCTGGGGTGGGTTTGTTGGCCAGGCAATGAAGCCTTGCAGGCGCAGATTCAGAAACCCTTAGAAGCCCATGCTGGGGCTCCCACCTGGGACAGCACGTGGGCTGGGACTGTATTTGCCCCAGTGCCCTGCATGGCTTTCCCTGCTCCACTAACCTCCGTCCCAGGCAAATGCCTGGCTTTCATTTCAGATCCTGTGAGTGGGAGAGGTGGCATCAGATTCTGGGGGCTCTGCCTGGTTCAGCCTGGGCAGGATTGGTGCAAAGTGGCTGGTGGCTCAGCCTTGGATCAGGCAGGCCAAAGAGAGAGCTGAGCACCCAGGTGCATTGTGCCCACCCTGCCCGGGCTGAGCCATGCAGAGCCCCCAGGAGCTGATACTGCCTTTCCCACCGATGATATCTGGCATGGAGGCCAGGTGCTTGGCCAGGACAGAGATGGGTGGAGCAGGGAAAGCCATGCTGGATGCTGGGGGCAGATGGAATCTCAGCCCACCTGCTGTCCAGAGTAAGAGTCCCAGTGCAGCCTTGTAAGGGAGCCTGAATCCCAGGTGGGCAGTGAGGTATCCA
>NW_017729032.1:229662081-229682571 GCF_001723915.1 Gavialis gangeticus
TGGAGGCCAGGTGCTTGGCCAGGACAGAGATGGGTGGAGCAGGGAAAGCCATGCTGGATGCTGGGGGCAGATGGAATCTCAGCCCACCTGCTGTCCAGAGTAAGAGTCCCAGTGCAGCCTTGTAAGGGAGCCTGAATCCCAGGTGGGCAGTGAGGTATCCAGCCCCTGCAGGGCTGCATTACCCAGCCAGGAAACCCACTCCAAGGGAGAGGTGCAGGAAAGCAACTAGCAAAGGCCCTGCTCATGCTTCACTGCTTTCTTCCCCTGCAGGGAGTCATGGGTGGGGGGGCTTTCTCTGGGATTTGACAGGAGCTCTTGTGCCTCCTGCCTCCTGCACATGCTTGACAGGCAATTTGCTAGTTTATAATAATATTTGCACACAAAAAAAAAAGTAATAACTTAAGGTGCTCACAAAGCAACACACTATTGACTTAGCATTCAAGATTTCACTATACAGAAACTGTGAAGAGGTTATAATAATTTTTTTTGTATAGATATAAATATATACACATATTCATAAAGGTCAACATCATATCTAGTTGACTTTTTAATGATTTGGAGCTAAAAATAGTTTGATAGATTTTTTGACCCTTGCAGAAGTACACTCCTTTCCAAATAAATCTGACCATATTCAGGCCAAATCCATTTCCCCAGGCACAGCTTAATTGCCATTTCTAACTATAGGAAACCAAGTGTTCTCTGTAATATGCATATGTACATTCCTAGCTATTTCTGAATAGGGCTTGGACAGATCATTCTACACATTATGTTCACATGCTGTCAGCCAGACCATATGGCTGTTCATTGTGACAAGATGGCAGACAGTACAGACAACAACATTGGGTATATTCCTGGCTTCATGTAAGCCACTCTCTTTTTCTGAAAATACCAGGCATAAATAGACTATTAATTTGCTCACCTACTGCTTCATGCAGCAAAAGACAGATTTGCCCACATCTCCTAAAAGCATTCAGTGCCTAAAAATATTTTTTAAGTCACTGAACACAATAGAAAATGACATGCTGGTTGTGTGGAGCTGTGCTGAGAACTCCAAATTTAATTTTCAGTGGGTATGTCTACATGAGAGGCTTACTGTGGAGTCGCCTAATTAGCTCCAGAGGAAAGTCTCAGTATCTACACATGCAAACCTATTTGACTGCAGTAAACAAATACATTTCACTGTAGGCTAGCACTTGCAAACACAAGTCTTATTCTATGGCAGTATTATTTAGTGAACTGCATCGCACATGTAGACACTGATGGGGCTGACTGGGACATGAGGGTGCTTCAGCTGAGGTGGACTCATCCATGTCCGGATAAGTGTGGATGTAAGGTATGTAGTGCTACAGATCCACCTGTGGCACCATGCGCCACATATGCAGGTGTTTCCCACACTGCTACCTTGCAGACCTGGGAGATCCTGAGGTAAAAAGAAAAAATACCAAAAAAGAGCAGGGCAGCACACATGGTGGTAGTGTGCACCATCCAAAACTGCATTAGGTACAATCACTATTTCTGCCTACTTAAGGAGACAACTTCCTTTCAGAATTAAAAGCATGGATAAATTAGACATGTATACAAAAAGGTAATAGCCAAGAGCCTATTTCTTCTTCACATGCCTAAGTGGTACCTATGTAGCCATGGGACTACAGTTTTATGCCACTTAGGGAGCATTTGAAATTCAGCATTGCTACAGACACCTTGTGCTTTCCTTCTATGAATGTTCAGAAAGTTGCACTTTGGCCACATAATTGTTTGGGTTGGGGGGCAGAGAGTAAGAGAATCATGCAGGAATATGTATATAGCTTGGTAAGTCCCAACATTTTGTTCACAGAAACCTGATGACGTGACTTTTTATAATTCAATGTTTGATTTGTTATTATTAGTACAGTGGTTCAGCTTCAAGGTCAAGAGAAATAAAATACTTTAGGCAATACTTAGCCCACGGCATAGTGTTTGGAACACTTCCTTGGGAATCAGAAAACTGGTTCAACTCTCCTCTAGGTAAAATGGGCTAAGACTCAGATGTCTGGCAGTCTAGCCAAGTGTCTTAACCATGGGGATTGTCAATCATTTTTCATCTAAGGTAGGTATGAGGTGAAACTAGAGGTGGAAATAGAATCTTAAATTATTTATAAGTGCCAGAAACTGGCCCAACACGACTACATAAATACAACTTAAGTGCATGAACATAATTTACTTATTTTCTATTTTTTATACCAAAATTCATTTCTAGAGTGAAATAAAGCTACAAACAATATACACACTAACAACACCAGCTGGCAGGGAATATGTGGGGAAGCGGGGGGAGAAAAAGTAAAAATGTGGTCCCAGGAGACAGAGGTATGTGGCAACAAAAGAATAAAACTGCTATAGGGAAATAAGTACAACAGCCCCAGTCCTTAGTCTATGACTAAACATACAGATTACAGTTAGAGGGTTTTGTAACTAATCAGAGAACAATTCTATTATTGAACTCCTTCATAAACAGGTAAAGATGGACATTCCCAACTGTTTTCATGTGGAAAGGAGGCTCAGACTCCATCTTGACCTGCCCAATAATAAACTATCCCCACAATTCCACACAGGAGAATGATGGAAAAATTTCTCAACAGTATTTTCATAGAGATCCCTTCTCTGGAGTGATCCTTTTGTAGAAGGGAATGATTTGGGTTCTGCTTTGGCGTAACTATGAATACAAATGCACTATCATTCCACAGTATTTTTTTTTAAAGGAAAGCAATGCAAGTTCCCAAATGCATGTAAAACATGCACTTTTGAACTTCACTGACATTTATGTGTGCTACCATCACCTTCAAAATGCTGTTCTCTATCCTAATGGTCAGTTAAATCTTATTCTTAGTCCCCGCAAGAGTCCCTCAGTATTAATCATAATGCATTACAGAGCCACCTGTTTTTAGGACTAGAGAAATGAAAGTCCCTTTGGTGGTTGTAATTAACAGATTTCACAGTTTAGCACCTGTTCTCAATATAATTTGCATTAGTCAATGCTTTTTGTCATT
This sequence comes from Gavialis gangeticus, assembly GCF_001723915.1. Taxonomy (NCBI): domain Eukaryota; kingdom Metazoa; phylum Chordata; order Crocodylia; family Gavialidae; genus Gavialis; species Gavialis gangeticus. The sequence goes on from NW_017729032.1 coordinate 229,665,105, forward strand.
GCTTTTCATGAGAAACATTAAATTCTCCCACAAATTTAAGGGCAAAATGTTGACTCCACATATTTCCAATAATTTACTCACAGTGATCCAATTTCTGAAGAGTGCATCACATCTTGTTTATTTAATTGTCTGTGGGTGCATCTACACAAAGCACTTTACTGTGCAGTAGCATAGCTTACTGTGCACTAGCATTGCTTACTGTGCAGTAAGTATGTGCTTCTACATGTGCACACACCTACTACACAGTAAAAATTGCTACTTGTCAGTAAATTTGCTACTTCCAACTACAAGTAGCAAATTTACTCGCAAGTAGTTACTGTGCAGTAACGCACATGTAGATGCCAACTGGGAGCAAATTTGCTCCCAGTCAGCCCCACCACTAGTGGGTCAGCCTGAGGCTCTGGGGCTGGGAGTCTCTTCTGCCCCAGGGCTAGGCTGTCAGCCCCAGTCTCAGGCCCTTAAAAGCCTGCAGGTACTCAGAACCCTGGGGCACGTGAAGGGAGCCTGGGGCCACATCAGGTCACTGTGTCCCCCTGCACAGGCCAACTATGCGAACCTGCTTGCACCCCAGCACTGCTGCCAGGCTCACACCACCCAGGTCTGCAGGCTGCTGGTAGCTCCTGGTCACCCGGATACAGTTCCATCTGCCTACAGGAAACCTCCAGCAGCCTGCCCAAAGCCTGCAGATGCTGCAGGGCATTGCCTAACTGCATGGATCCCAGTCCCATACCGTGACCTGTGCTGGGTACCGCAGGCAGCTTCCCAGCCCCAGCAGCATAGAGACAGCCATATGGAGGCCTGGAGAGGAGGAGCAGGAGGCCCTGTGGTGTTATCACTGCCTACACCACACCCAGCCCCCTGGGCCCTCAACTGGTCACAGAAGGAGCACCGGCAACCTTGTGGTTCAGTGGGGTGAGGTAGAGGTTGTAGCAGAATACCATCTGTCTCTCTCCTCAAACTCTGCTATCTGACAGTTTGGTTACCGTGGGCACTATAAAGGGCAGACACCTCTGCCCCATCAGCTTCTGGCAACCCTGAGTTGTAACATGAGCTGGATACATTCCAGAGGAAGGGGGAAACTTGTTCCCTCTGCCTACATGACTGGCCACACATACCTGGGTGGGGGGCTTAGACTCCCTATTGTTCTAAGCCAACTTAACTGGGAGGAAGCTAGAGACCCTGCCAGTCTACCTGACAACCAGTGATGCATTTCAAATTGTTTGGCTGGCAGCCAAGAGTTTCTGGCTTTCATTGGATCAGGTAAATGAGGTCATAAGATCTATATAAGTTAAGGACTGCCCGGGAGGAGGGGAAGTAGCTATGATGAAAACTCTCAGAGAAGCTGGACCATCTGAAACACTCTCTCTCTTGAAACTCATGATCAATGAACTGTTTGCCTCCAGACGGAATCTCCAGCTGCCTCTGAATGATATGTGTGAGTACGCTACCTGAGATCTAACTAGATATATAGCTTGCAGTAACACAGATGCATAATCATAGCTTACCATGCCACTGTTTGCTCTAAGGTATTGCTCTGATTTTGTTCTACCCTGTGCCCTATTCCAAATCTACTCCTTGTAACCAATGAAGTTCTCCTTTGTACCTTGTGTGGAAGACTTACTGGGAGTGGGTCTAGATTATGTCTTGGGGTCCCCTTGGTTTGCCCGACTAAGGGAAACTACTATTTGTGCTTCAGAGTGAGGGAAGCACCCCAAGTTCTTGCAGTGGGTCAAGTACCTTCAAGTACTACTAGGCCTGTGTTTCCCAGAGGGCACAGGTCCAAGATCAGTCCAGACTCTGGGTGGTGGCATCATTACCTTCAGGCTTGTGGATGTGCTTCAGGAAGTGGGTCAACCAGATGTGAGGTGCCCCCAGGGAGGCTCTTGGAGCCTGGAAGGTGGCTGGGCACACTGAGGTGGGTGGCTCAACACAGGAGCACCCCTTACTGACCAACCACAGAGATGCAGTGGCAGTTTCCATGGGGCAGGTGCTCTAATGCCCACATCTATGAGGGTCTGTCAGGACAGATGCAGGAGCACAGCATGATTGATTGGTGTGGCAGTGCCCCATAAAGGTTTGCAAGCAGACTGGGCCACCATCATTGACCACAGTCCTCGGTTGGGCAATGGCCGCAAGTCCATACCCTTTATGCAGCAGCTAACAGAGATCCTTGTGCCCCAGGACCCAGGCCACAGCCATGCTGTGTACTGCAGCACAGGCAGCCAGACTTAGCCCTTGCTCTGGCTTAGCATCAAGAGTGGTATGTCACTGGGGAAGGGCCCTTTGTGGTGCCAGCAGCTCATACTGCTGAGCTCCCCAGCCTCTAACAGCACCTCAGAAAGCCCAGGCCAATGCCTGCCCTGACAGTTCTGCAGCCTCAGCCCCAGCCACAAGATGTGACTGGCCATGTCACCACTGGTAACCAGCAGCACCAACTGCTCCCTGGGGGAGGGGGGTCTGGCTGGGTGTCCACATGCTATGCCCCATCACCTGAGGACACTGCCAAGATCTGCATGCCATATCCACCAGCTGGGACTGAGCACAGCCACTGGACATGCCAGTCCCACCCACATGGTAAGCCTCAAACTGGGGGGAAGGCTCTCCCTGCTTCCATCCCCAGTTCTCCCTCCCTGTCTAGTCCATCCATGCTCCCCTGGTCCTGTGTCCTCCACCCCACTCCCCAACAACACACAAGGAGGTAGGAAACAGTGCAAAACTTTATTGAGCAATCTGTGCCCCCACAGTTAAGTGGGCACAGGTCTCTCACATGCCAACGAATACATTGATGCCAGTGGCAATGTCCTCCTCAGCTGTAGGGGGCAGGGATGTATAGTACTGCCACAGGTAGGCCTCCAGGTGGTGGTAAAGGTTGCAGGCCTAAGATCAGGGTCTTGTGCCAGGTGCACAGGTTCTCCTGGGGAACCACGGCAATCAGCAGCATCAGGGAGTTGTGGGTCAGGCACCCTTCAGTCTGCACAAACAGCTCCTCATACACCACCTGTGACACATGCAGCAAGGGCATGCTCAGGCCATAATGCTACCGTGGGAGGGAGATGGCCCTGGGGTGCCTCCCTGAAGATCTCTCCTGTGAAGAGGGTTGGGGTATGGGAAGCTCCTCATCCCAGACATTCAGGAGCCCTGCAGCCACTGATCCTTAGCACCATGGGCTTTCTGGCAACACAGAAATGCAGTTAGCCTGAAGAAGGAAAAGTGGTCGTCAGGGTCTGGAGCTGTGGCAGCAGGTGCTACCAGGACCCTGGCCTGTCCTGGCTTGGAAATGGGGAGGGGGAGACAGCCTTTCTGTGGCCAGCACCTGGCAGCCCACCAGCCCCAGGGAAGTGAGCAGAGGATGGGCAGGATTGGCCAGTGGCTACCTAAGTGCAGGTCTACCCACCTGGCTTAGCATGGTTCCTGGGCACCCATGCACACATGAGTCCCTGAACTGAGGTCAGTACCACACAACCCCTGGTACAGAGCATCTTATCTCAGAAATGTTGCAAATGCTCACAAACAGCTTGCTTCTCATTGCAGACCTTGCAGTTGCACCTGGGGGAGAGACTGCAGTTGGCAGCTGGGATGTGGGCTCAGAGTCACTGCCACCCATGCTCATGGCCCTGAAGATGCAACAACTCTGTAGGAAGAGGAACCAGGTCCACACCCTGCTCCTAGACCAGTTGGTGATGGCTGCAGAGGACCACGTGATGGCTGCATAGGCTTGGTAGGTGAAAGCTCATGCCTGTGAAGCTGCATGGGACTGGGGAGACTGAGAATTCTGGGTTCAGCTCCTCACCCTGGAGCATGAGTGTATGGAGGCCCTGTGGGAGCAGAGTGCACTTGTGGCCAGGGCAGTGGAGGCCATGGAGGATGCTGCACATCATCGTGGCCTTGACCATCACCTTCATGCTGCGTGTTGCTCTTCCTCTGATCATAGCCTTGCCTGGCCCCTGGCAGCCTCCCACTGCACAGCAGCAAGCCTCCTTGTGGGCCTGGGTGGATGTTCAGCACCATCTCCACAGTCCAGGAGCTGCTGCCCCCCGTCCCCAGTCCCCACCCTGGGTCCACCTGCACCCAGCCCCACTGCCTGGGCCTAGTCCACCACTCATTGCAGCTCTACAGGGGTGTGGAGCTGGAGCTGCCTGCAGTGGGCCCAGGACCTTGTGATTACCCTGGACACCAGTGCCAGAGGGGAGAATGGCCAGAGTCATGGGAGAATGGCCAGAGTCCAAGTGCTGGCCACCCTTCCCTGGGCTCCAAGCCTAGGTGTCCCCACCCCACAGCCATGCACCCCTGGATGACCTGGTGCCAGCCAGCAGTCAGTGTGGTGGGCCAGCAGGGCCACTGCAGTGGCCAGCAGGAGCCCAGGGTGCTGAGAATTGCTTCAAGGGGCAGAGGTTGGAGCAGCCATGGTACAGGAAGACAGAGGCAGTGACAAGAAAATTGTTGCGTGCTGCCCCTGCGCTGTGCATGCTGCTTCTGGCCAGGGAGCAGGAATTGGGCTGGCTATTCAAGAAGTCTGCTGGCAGCTGCAGCTGCAGCCTTGAGCTCCCCCTGGTGGGAGCAGGGTTCCATTACTAGGCCACAGGAAGCAGGAGCAGTTTGCTGCTAAAAGCAGCAGATCTGCTCCCACCTTTCTGCATGCGTAGAAGTGTTTACTTGCAAGTAAGTTTATTTGCAAGTAAACTGATCCAAGAACAAATGCATGTGTAGACACTACCAGTGCCTTCCTTCAGTCTACATGTATACCTTAATATCATATTTTGCTAATAATTTTATAAAACTAATAATTTTATTAAATGTTTTTCTTCTGCTTGTAACCAGTAAACACTTGTCTACTTTAGTACTGAAATAGCACCTCCAGAAAATTTTTAGAAGTGATGTTTTCTGAATTTTTATTTTAGTTTTGCATAGGACAGGATGCTGGATGGGCTATGACAGTAGAAAACTGAAATTTTAATAAAGTTATTAAATGACTGTATTTCACACCAATCTGGTCTACAGCAGGAGTAAGAAAAATAATTTTTTGGTGGCAGATTTGGATCTGAATATGAATATAAATAAAAAAAGTTTGTTCTTATCAAGGCATATAATCTACAAGCAAGAAGTATTTCAAACCCCTAAGACTGGCAAGAAAATGAGGGGAAGAAGGCAGGATTCAACCATTTGTGTCCAGAAACAGTACATCCGTGAATTGCTGTGGGGTGAGAGTGGGCATGACAATTGTATTTACTTGTGCTCAAGTAAAAGGTGTAATAGTAGCAAATTACTCATCAGTATCACTTTTGATTTTTCATTATATGTTAATCTAAAATCCAATTGTAATAGATATAATTTTATGCATTCTTTAACTTGCTGCAGAAAAAGATTCTTCTAAATGTTACTATGTGAAACCAAGACCCTTGAAAACCTTCTCTCAATTGATGTGTTCATTTATCTCTGAAATGTTCTTATAACCTTACTTCTCCTAAACTTTGTGCTAAATTCTTTGCATTTATCTTTATCTCAAGCATCTCTATGCACATAAACAACACTTTATTAATTTTATTTAGCAATTCCCTATAATATTGCAATCTTGCTGAATCTACAATGCTCTATAAACAATAGTAATTCCTATAGCTCTGTTATGCTTAATGGGACAAATCTGGCTCTCCCTCTGACTATGTAAATGCCTGTTGCAGAAAAGTTGGTGTGCTTTAACTGCCTAAGGGATGGAGTTTAATTCAGGATACTGTGTAGGGGCATAAACATATTTCACAGGTGGCATGTAAGGTGACATACTTAGTGGAATTCTGGGGGGGTGGTGCCAAAGAAGCTGCTCTTATGTACAAACTACTGCATAAGCACTAAGGACTGCTTCTAATGTTAGAAGATGGTTGTACAGTGACAAGTAGGGCTGTGTGAAATGTTGACAGGTGTTTCATTTTGAAGCTGTTTCAATGCATTTTGAGCTCAAAACAGTGAAAGTGAAATGAAACAAAAGGCTTCAAAACAGCTTCGAAATGAGATGAGGGCACTCAAAACATTTCAAAGGTTTTGAAATGTTTCGAGTTTTGAAGCATCCCAGTGGCAGGAGGTTGGGGAGAGCCAGGGCTGTGCTCTGAGTGGCTCCTCAAGCCCCATAGAGCTCAGCCCAGTGGCGGGAGGTGGTGAAAGAGCCAGTGGCGGAGCTTCTCTGAGTGCAGCCCTGGCCAGTGGCACTCTGCCACTTCCCACTGCTAGGCTCAGCTCTGTGAGGCTGTGGAGCCTCCCACCCCCAGGGCTGCATTCAGAGCAGCTCTGCTAGCCCCATGGAGCTCAACCTTCCCTCTCAGTGCTGCCACCGAGCACCAGGAAGAGCCCAGTGCCACCACTGCTGCAGTCCTGGGAGTGGTGGATGCTGCCTGCCTGCAGCTGCTGGGCTGCGTCATGCCTTGAACCCCCTGGAGTGGTACAGCCCAGTGGCTGCAGGCAGGTGACATCCACCGCTTCTGGGGCTACAGCGGGTTGGCACCAGGCTCTCTCTGCTGCTCAGGGCATACCACAGCAATGGAAGGAGGACTGCTGCCACCCCAAAATTTGCTGTATCTCCCCTCATCTGCCCTCCTAGAGCTGCCAATGAGTGTGAGCCTTCCAGGTCTGTGCACAGGATGACAAGAGGTTACTGCTGCTGCCTAGGGCCAGTGGCAGCAGCAGTCTTCCCAGTGCTGTGTGAAGGCTGTACCCAGCACAGGTCCCAGGTGGCAGTGGTAGCCTCCTGTCATCCTGCATGCCGATCTAGGGGCCTGCAGCCCCAGGAGGAGTCCAGCATAGTCCAACAGCCCTCCCGAGGGCTGCCTGGGTCCTTAGGGTGCTCCAGTGCAAGGGTAGCCAAGAGGCATCCCCACACTATAGGCCTCATGTCCTAGCCACCATCTGCACATCCATTGCTGCAGAAGAAATAACTCTGCCATAGAATAGTACTTGCACTGGGCAGTACTATCCTATGGTGGAGTTAATTAGTTTACTCTGACCAAATAGCCCGTCATGTAGACTGTGATGCTATATTGCAGAGCTAATTAGATAACTGCAGTGAGTGTCTTATGTATACGCGCCCACAGAATCATAACAAATGAGAGCTGGAAGGGACCTCAGGAGGTCATTTTTTCCAATCCCTGGCTCAAAGCAGGACCATCACCAACCATATCCAAGCCAAGGCTTTGTCCACCCCAGCCTTCAAAACCTCCAAAACTGGAGGTTTCACAACCTCTCTGGGTAGCCTCTTCCAGTGTTTTATTAAAAGTTTTTTGAGCCTGCAAAGGCTGCTCTGTCTGGTTGCATTTCAGAAACACACACCTAGGCTTAAACTCACACCTTTTGGTTGCTGATCCAGGCAGCAGCCCCCAGGGCTATAGAACAGGCACTGCTTAGGTTATTACATATTTTAGACATGGAACAATGTTTACTATTTCAAAACAAAGTTTTTGTTGCTTAAGAATATGTCCAAACTTTTTTCAATATAAAAATCCTAAGTATAAATTTACCCCTGTGGGATATTGTCTTTTGGTACTTTTAAAATTCCTTCTAATTCAAACTCTCAGAAGCATTTTAACAACTAAAATTAATGACTGGAGACATTCATGCTTTAATTTATGCACATATGTAATGTCAATAATTACTTTGAAGGCTTTTTCATCCATCTAAATTTGTTCAGGCATAATGGGAGCTACCCACACAGTTTTCCAGTGCAACTGACAATCACACAACTACATTATAACTCCACCTGTTTTTCATTCCTTTCACTATATGACACAAAATCATGTACATAAGACATACTTGATTTAAGTATGACATGCACATCTATTAGTAAAAGTAATTGCAATCTTGTAAGCTGGATTTTTAGTTTCATAAGGTTGAATTCATCCTTGGAATACCTTCACTGAAGTAACTGATGTTGTACCAGGTATGGATCTGGCCATAGACAAAGCACAATTTTGCAAATTTAACCCTAAGACTTTGAGTGACTCATTCAGTGGATGTGAAATATTGAAAGATGCAACAGTATGAAGAGAGAGAAATGCATGCCCCCTCAGGTGAAGCAGGAAGTCAGATATGCTCTTTAGTGGAAGCATGATTGTTTTAGAGTCACCTCTCTGCTTAGAAAATGTATGAAACAACAAATGAAATAACATTATTAGTTTCATCCAAAGTGTGATCTAAAGTGACTGACTCATTTCTATTGTTATCTCAGTGATGGAACATTATCTAATGACAGCAAGCTATCTTATATTTCTTTGCAGGTGTTTTCCCTGTTGCTATAGACATCAGGGAGATGCTAAGTGCTTGGTGTACCAAGAAAAGCCTTGCTGCACCAAGAAATAGGAACATATTTTGAATTCTGAAAGGCTGGTTTCCCAACCCCTAAATTGCTAGGCGTGGACGTGTTGAAGGAGGACACAGCAGCTTGAATGACTATACAGCAGTAGTAAACTATGGAAGATGTTTTATTAGAAAAGATCTACTTAAAAGAAACAGAAAATCTTGCTCTTCTGCATATGGACCTAGGATGGCCATCACAATTATTGGTGCTACTTGTAGTATTTCAATTAACACTTCTTTTTACTCCATAGTTCAACATGGAGCATAAGACAACAGATCAAGTGAAACCCTGCTCGAAGCAGTACAATTCCACTGACAGCTCAGACCTGGGTTGGATCTCACCTGCTTGTTTTAAAGATCCTTGCCTTCCTGTTGTTGTGAATGCTTTAAAAATAACAGTATGAGTGTAAACTTCATTGGGATGATTGTATTTAATTTTTTCATCTTGAAGAAAAACAGAAGTGATTCTCAATCCCTTTTGTTTCTTACCTCTATTTACCAGAAGTGTTTATGCTTTCCCAAGGACGATGTTTTCTCATTAACATCAAAGTGCAGTTTTTTGTTTTGTATGTTTATTTTCCCCCAGAATCTTGATAGCTTGTTCCTGAATCAAATTAATATCCCCATCTGGCACACATTTCACTGAATACTAATGGAAAATGAAACCTTTCATTACTTCAGTAACCATAAATGAGTAGTTTAATGAAAGGAAGTTGCAAACTGAAACCAAGCAACCTACCTTGGCTCTTTACTGATTCTTCATGATAGTAACACAGGTCCCAGATCAAGAAGGTATTTAAGCATTTACTTAATTAGGGCAGCATTTAGCATATCTTAAAGTTAAGCATGCAATGTTTTCCCAAATGTGGATCATAAGGTACAGAATTGCCCTACTGGATTGGGCCCTGGTCCATTTAGTCCAGTATTCTGTATTCCCCAACAGAATACTTTAAGGTGATAAATAATGACATATAAACAGATAACATACTCTTTCTGCCTTTTTTATCTGTTTTATTTTTTAAGTCCAAATAACTGGTCCTCATTTCACTGAGATCCCTTGGCATCCCATCATCTTAAAAAGTTCTGAAAAGTGGAATTATGTGAGGGTATCAATTCAGACTGCAGCATCCTCATGACAATTGTCCCCCACTTCTATTCTGAATCACCAGCTGGGTAATGGCCATGCTTTGATCGTCACACTCACTGGCCACTTCTGCATAAGACCCTGACTGCACAGTAGCTCATTACTTCTGCATAGTAGTGTCATGTGGCACAAAGCATGACACAATACTACTGTGCAGTAGTAATGAGCTACTGCACTGTCACCATCACCAAAAAGCTGTGCAGGGATGCTACTGCACTTTAATGCAAGTTACTGCACAGTCACTTAGTACTTGTGTATGCAAGTTCCAAAAGATTGTGCAGTAACAAATGCAAAATCATCATCTCATGTAGACACAGCCATTGACTATCACTTTTTAGACTCTCCAAAGATGCCAAAAATCCTTCACAAAGAGAAGTAGTGTCTCTGACCAAATTTTATTGCTATTTTAAATGTCTAAAGAAAATAAAATGAGATCACTATTATAACCTGTTACTGCAGCTCAACTCCCTTGCAGATACTACAGCTTAAGAAAACTGATTGTAATTAAAGCCCTTGTTTCACCAAACCTTGCAGATGAAGATAAATGACACAAATACATAGATTCTGTGTTATTGTCTCATATTGGTTAAGGTCAGTTCTGGAAGTTGAGTTACTTCTAGTTTACACCAATGAACGTAGAACTACCAACAGGCCCTCACTTTCTATCTACAAGAACCTCTCTTCTGCCTAGAATGTAGTTGTCCCTAGACTGCACAAAACAGAATGTCTGCTTTCTCTTTTATGTTTATGATGGGTTACACATTTCTGAAGACACATACCTAGGGCCTTGTTACACAGTAATTCTGGGTGACTCCTGGAGTGCTTAAAATATGGATTGTTTGCATATTAACACTTAAAACTGTTTTTAAGCACTTATTCTGGCTCTCAAATTCAGCACCTCCCCCCTCTCCATGGTGGGCCAGGTCAACACCCCTTCCTTGCCATGCCCAGCTCACAACAGCTCACCAAAAGTCCCTAAGTGGGCCTCCAGCCCAAACAATTGCCCACCAAACCCTTCTCCACTGCTGGCCCAGATCAGCCACACTGCCCCCACACCCTGCCCTTCACAGAAACCCAGATCCCTGCTCAGTATCCCCATGCCCCCCTTCCCCTCCTTACTTGTCATTGCCCATGCTGTTTGTTGTGGGGGAGCAGGCAGGGAAGAGCTAACCTGCTTGCAATGAATTATTTTGGGGAGGCAATGTGCCTGCATGCAGTCAATAGTAGACTTCATCAGTAAAGCTGAAAATCTGAGGCCTGATCTGAATGGACACCCCTGGGATTCTTTTCCCTTTCAATTCACAGAACCTGAGTTTGCTAACTTGTGAAGCCTTATATTTACTCATGACTTTGATTAAAAAATTAGAAGGGATATAATTTTACTCATACTGATTACAGTGTGAGTCTATCTTAGTTAAACATGTATTATGATTTTCTTTAAACATATTGTTGTATTGTGTTTAAAATATGCATGCAGATTAGAATAGGCAATTGTGAGCAATTTATTCAAACTGAAATATAAACACCTTTACATGGAGTCTAGTAATTAATGCCTCTTTTCATCACTCTGTGAAGAAATGGGTAGATCTCATTTCGCAGTATTAAGTCCATGTTAAAAAATGAAAAAAAAACAAACAGACAATGTTGATCTGATTCTTCATAGGAAGGTGTACCAGCCACCACTTGTCAAAGTGCTGCAAAACATTCAGAAAAGATTTGGAGAGCTTCGGAAATTTGGGCAGTCCCTGCTTGCTGTTGCAGGGAGCTGGACCCGAACCCAAACTCTGTGCTGGTAAATAGGGGGCAGGGGAGGAGGACTGGAGGAGGGAGGAAGGGACTATGAGGGTGGGGACAGGGATGGGGAGATAGAAAAATAGTTGTAGAATTGTATACAAAAAGTGATGTGTATTGAGAAGTTACATAATAAATATGGTATATGGATGGGATCATGGAGTACTTGGGTGGTAATGAGGGCAGATGCACTTGCCGCAGTAGCACCTGGCAGGAAATTGCACTTACTACCAGTAATCTAAGTAGGGCCACACCAAGGGTTTACCATGTATTTTAGACAGCCTAGACTCTGTAGCAAGTTTGGAAATTTTTAGACTCTATGGCGTGTTTGGGCAGGAAGTACACCTGGGTGCATACTGCCAGTATACAAAAAGTTACAGATGTGAAGGGAAAGGGCAGAGGGTCGTAGAGTGTCAAGAAATACTGAAGTGTGCTATTTGCAGGGAAGAGGGTCACTTATGGTGCCAATGCCTGTGGTCCTTCTCAAAAAAAGCTAGATTTACAGAGTAGCGGAAGAGACAGGAAAGGAAAAGTAGGGAGGAAGATGTTGAGTCAGAATACATGACAGTGGAGGAGACACCACACGAAGGAAGAGCCAGGGAAAAAGAAAGTGAAAATTCAGTTGGCAAACCAGTATAGCTGGTAACAGAGGGAGGGAAAAGAAAGGAAGATAAGCAGAACAAGTAACTTTGAGACAGAGGAGAGAGAAGGGAAAGAGGAGAAAATGATACAGGAAGAAGGAGGAATGAGGATAGAGCAGGAGAAAGAAGAAGAGAGCCAAGTTTAAAGAAGAAAGAAATCACATGCTATGAAGCTTAGAAAGAAGAAGGTGGACAAAGAAGGAGGTGGGGAGAGGGAGACAGGTTGATGAAAAGATCGCTGGAGCTGATGTGGTCTGGGATTAATGGAGGGGGGAAAGGGAAGTGGGGAAGTGGAAAAGTGTGGGAAAGGGGAACAGGAAACCTTTCTTGAATGTCAAAACAATAAAACAATTTGTAAAGGTTATGGGGATACAAAAAGGAGAAGTTTAGACCCAATGGCATTGAGCAGCAGCAAAGAAGACTCATAAAGTGGTACAGATGTGCAATTTAAATGGACAAGCTCAGCTTCGTGTATTGCATCTATAAATGTCAGAAGTGTGTTATCAAGGAAGAGGTGGGATTAAATTATGTTAATTTTGCGTTTGCAAACATGATTTTGTATAGTGATGTTGAAAAGTGCACCACACTGCAACTGGTACACTGATTTAAAGATATTTAGATGGAAGAAAATTAGTGTAATTCATGACTGCACCTGAAAGTGTTCTGGTTTTAGTTAGGAGCATGAGTATTACACATTGCAACTGAGGAATGAAGGATAAACACAGATTTCATGATTGTTTACTTAGGGCTAGATCTGGTAATCTTTACTTACACAGACTAGCATGTGTATATGAATATATTCCCTCTGGCAGTTCTGGAACAACTCATACATACGTAAAGAACAATTATCAGGAGTAAGTGCTACTCCAGTGCAAGTAGGGATTGCAGAATCTGGCTCCAGGTTTAGTGCTGTATGCATAAAAAGAATGAAGAAGCCAGCTTTTGAAGCATTCCAGTTTACATTCTATAACAGAACAAAAACATATTGTGTTTGGATTTCTTTATATAATTTATAGAAACCTATAGGCACCCTCATTCTATCATACACATACACATAATATGAAGTTTCAGTCTATGATGGCCATCTCCTCTATGTGTCTCCTGAAAGGAAAGTTTCTGACAGGATGAGCGGGATCAACATGTTAACTGACTAGCTTAAAGAAGCATCAGAAGAATACAAAAAATTACAGATTAAAATTAAGGGCCTTTTTGTTGTGGTGCATTTTTTTTTCTATTCTTGGCAGAACTGAAAACAACAACAAAAAACAAATGCGCAAAACCACAATAATTTTAGGTCAATTTAAATGTTCGTTCGCCCCAAAGTTTTTTTAACTTTTAAAATAATTACTTGTTGATCCATTTTTAACTAAGCATTATTTCAAAGAAAAAAAGTTTTAATCTAAAGTGACAAATCCATTTTTCATTTTTTTATTATTATTAATAAAGGTGATAATGTCACTGATTCTGCACAAATCCACAGAATGTTTCAATTTTAAAATATGCATTTGTCAACTGAAAAATATTTCTTCTGAAAATATTACCCATCTTACAAGGAGAAAAAAGAAGCGTCGGTAAGGCTCCTGGTCTTGAATGTTGCACCTCTTTCTGCTATCAGCTGTCAGCTCACATGAAAAAAGCCTGACCGCTTTCCCAGGGCCAGTTGCCAGTGCCACGTAAGTTGGGAACTTCTCCCAGTATCTTTCTGAAAGGAAGTGCTTTGAATGGCAAAACTGAAAGTAAACTTCCAAAAATCTATTTTTCGGCAGATTATTTGTGGGGTGTAAGCAGAGACAATGTGCTCCTTGAACCAACCCTCCCACTGTTGGCCCCCATCTTACGGAGGGATTTCGTGAGGGTCAGAATTAAATTGCAGGGCAGGAAACGTGCTTTGAAGACACTGATCCCAATGTTCAAAATAGCTGTATTCAGGAGAGGGAGATTTCATTGCACTAGCCAAAGGAGGAAGGGATAGATGTGAGGAAATGCTTGGAGATGGAGGAAGCGCTCTCTCTGCTTCTAGACTGGGATATCTCCCCTCCCTTTCACTTCTGCAACTCCTTTGTGATTTTGTCCTCCATTCCCCAAATGGGAAAGGGAGATTTTCTTTCATTCTGTTATCATAGGAACATAAGCTCAGTGAATTCCCAGAAGTCAGAGTCCTCATACCATACTTCGCAACCAAAAAAGAAAAAAAAATCCATTTAAATAGCTTAGAAGGGCTTTCTGGTTTACTCTTGATTCCAATAAGGCAATGCAAGGTTTTATTAGGTTCTCATAGGTTTCTAATACCACAAGTCATGTACCAATTAGACAAGGAATTTTTTTTTCATATTTCCTCAGCAGTATAACCTTGTCTTTGGAAATAATATTGTTAAATATTAGAATTAATTTTCTTTCACTGCATCGTGTTCATTGTTCTCCCTCAGTACATGCTTTGGGGAAAAAAGCAGTACATTACCCATGAGGGGGAAAAAACAATCAAACTGTCCCATATGAATATGATCTCATTCTTTTATCACACATGAGTACATTTGTGCATTTGAATTTTTGTTTTGTTTTGTGGGAATGTATTTGTTTTATTCCCATACTTGTGAAGTAGATTATGCCACTGAAATTTAAATGTGGTTCCAATGAAGGTTAAAAGTTTATCATATATATGCTGCTGCAGACAAATGCAGGCCTTGACTCTTAGCTCTGAAGGACATCCTTATCAGAAAGAGTAGCCTTAATGTTCTCAGTTCTGGTTTTAGGGAATTCTTCCAGTACAACATAGGAGATTTTGAGATGGTAAGGAGCTACCTTTTGACTCCTGTACCTTTCCCTTTTTGTGGCTAGTCCATGGATTGTGGTCAGAAGTAGAGAGAGCTAAAACATTTTACCTCCCTGGAAGTTATGATTGTCATTGGGAGACAGTGTATGATGTACATGAGATAAGTTAGAGCAGTCTAGGGGTTATGTATTAGCATTCTTTCTTCTGCGAGACATGGTGAATATTGCAGCCTGTTATGTAAATGGTTTACAGTGTCTCATGCGACTGAATAGTCCAATCCAAGATTTGCATGATCCAAGATTTCTTGAAGTTGACTCAAGGAAAATATCATGTTTATACTTGATTTTCCAGCCCTGAATCTGCACTGAGATTCAGGGTAGACATGACACACCAGCTACTATAGATGCATCAAGATAACCCTTGCAAAATCTTTTCTTGCTATACTTAGCAGCAAAATACCTCTGTAGTTGTTGCAGTCACCCTTACCTCCTTTATGTTTATACAAAGTGACAATATTTGTATCATGTATGTCTTGTGTTATCTCACCTTCTTTCCAGCATTTCAGTAGCAGCTAATAAAGATATGGTAGCAGGCTTTCTTTCCCACACATGCTAATTTACACTGGGATGCTATCTTTTCCAAGAGCCTTCCCCTTGATAATAAATCAATGGCCTTGCTTAGCTCTCCTACAGTAGGCTCCACATCCTCTAACTCTGACATGACCTGCAGAGTTGGTATTTGATCCAGTGATTCATAGATTGCAAGGCTGGAAGGGACCTCAGGGGATCACCAGGTCCAGTTCCCCTGCACCAGGCAGGAAAGAAAACTGAGAGTCAGGTGACCACCAGCAAGGTGACTACTCAGTCTCCTCTTGAAGATTTCCAGAGTAGGTGACTGATTGCATCACCCTTTGAGGGAGCCTATTCCACAGTCAAGACACCCTGGCTGTAAAGAAGTTTTTCCTGCTGTTGAACCTGAAATGGTCTTCCAGGAGTTTGTGGCCATCACTACTGGTTTTCCCAACAGTATGAATATGAGCCAGCACTGCAATGCTGTAGCCAACAGGGCAAATAATACCCTGGCACGAATCAATCAATGCATCTCCAGCAAAACTAGGGAAGTCATTATCCCACTCTACTTGGCATTGATGAGACTGCAGCTGGAGTTCTGCGTCCAGTACTGGGCACCGCAGTTCAACGAAAACATGGGAAATCTTGAGAGAGTCCAGAGAAGGGCCACCTGTATGTTCAGAGACTTGCACAACAAGCCATATGACGAAAGGCTGAGGGATCTGGGACTCTACAGTCCACAAAAGAGAAGGCTGAAAGGGCACTTGTTAGCAGCTTACCACTACATATGGGGTGTACATCAAGGGCTCGGTGAACAACAATTCACTAGAGCACCAGTAGGGAAAACCAGGAGTAATAGCCATAAACTCCTGAAAGGCCATTTCAGGCTCAACATCAGGAAAAGCTTTTTCACAGCTAGGGTGACCAGACTATGGAATAAGCTCTCTCCAGAGATGGTGCAATTGCCTACCCTTGAAATCTTCAAGATGAGACTGGACAGTCATCTTGCTGGGGTCAATTCACCCCAATTGTCTTTCCTGCCTGGTGCAGGAGGCTGGACCCAATGATCTTCTGAGGTCTCTTCCAGACTCACAGTCTATGAATCCCTGAGGTTTCCCAGTTAATTAACCACTGTCCAGCACTTGGTGTTGACCAGTACAGGTTGTACTGTTTATGATCATGGCTGTAGCAGGTTTTCAATCCTGACCTGACCTCCTAGGGGGGTTATATGAAGAACTAATCAAGAGTAGGGTAATCAAGTAAAAATACCTGGGTGAAAAACATTTTCAGGACACTGACTCTTTGCATCCCCAGCTGCAGCTGAGGATTAGGTCTACAGTACGGAAGAACCTGGAATACATCTAGGATAGGAAATTTGGTCGTCACACCAGATGACGAAGCTAACCTATTTAATGACTTCTTTGCCTCCATTTTCCTGAGCAGGGACCAGATCATCCCCGCCACTGGGCCCCCCTCAGGCCCCAAGGGAGACGCACATAGGCCAAGGGTCAGTGAGGATCTAGTCAAAGAACTTCTGGAGGGATTGGATGTATTTAAATTAGCTGATCCGGACAATCTCCCCCCCAGAGTGCTAAGGGAATTAGCTGAGGTCATTGCAGGACCCCTGGCACAGCTTTACGAGCACTCATGGTGCTCTGGTGTGGTGCCAGAGTACTAGAAGGGGGCCACTGTGGTTCCCATCTTCAGAAAAGGGAGGAAGCAGGGCACGGGGAACTATAGGCCAGTTAGTCTTACCTCAATCCTCGGTAAGCTTTTTGAGAGAATTATTCTGGCACATGTCCATGAGGGGCCAGCAGGGGAGATTATGCTTAGGGGCAACCAACACGGGTTCATTAGAGGCAGGTCCTGTCAAACCAACCTGGTGGCCTTCTACGACCAGGTCACCAAATCCTTAGATGCAGGGGTAGCAGTGGACATAGTCTTCCTGGACTTTCGGAAGGCCTTTGACACTGTCTCTCACCCTGTTCTCATTAAGAAACTGGGGGACTGTGGTGTCGACACCCACACGGTCAAATGGGTTGCCAGCTGGCTGGAGGGCCATACCCAGAGAGTGGTAGTGGATGGGTCATTTTTTACCTGGAGGGATGTGGGCAGTGAGGTTCTGCAGGGCTCGGTCCTTGAGCCTTCACTGTTCAACATCTTCATCAGTGACTTGGATGAGGGGGTAAAAAGCACTATGTTCAAATTTGCTGATGACACT